>NC_089737.1:3816528-4454965 GCF_035083965.1 Branchiostoma lanceolatum
ATATTTTTCTTCATTATAAGTTGTTTTGAATAATCTATACGATCTTAACTTGTTTTTGGCAGCCCCACCTTTGTTGTCGTTATGTATTTGTTTTAGAAACGTTTGGAAGTAAATGTCTTTTATCCGCTGGCCAATGGAACTAAAAAGTTGTAACGTATTTGTATTGTACGAAATTGGAAGATGCCATAAGAAAGCAAACCCGCTCTCCTCTAAAGACTTACGTATTCCTGTCGCCCAACATTTAACACCAGATTTGTCTAGATCTAACTGACAGTAGAAAGCATCTGCTTGAAAACTGTCGGCTGGCACATTTTGGCGAAGTCTAAGAAAATATTTGACGGCATTTAGCGAAGCCTCCACTTGTTATGGGGTATCTAATACGTACGTTGGCTAAAGATTGTTCTTATCACCCCGCTCTCGTTATAGAAACGTGCCTGTGGAAAAATGGCACCAGTACGAAGAAAGATACTGCCTTTTCACCTTCAGAGACCTGTTCAAAGAACTGGAGCAGGAAGGATACCTTGACAAGTCAAACAAAGGACACCTTATGGTTCTGCATTATGTATTTCTGCCAAGGTAACTTATCAGCAATTGAAGGGTTGCTAAACAGACTGAATTTCCATATTTTACGCTAATGAGATAGATGCAAACTGATTTAAGCCCACTTAGACTCTATGCAGACGGTGGTTTACAATATATGTATTGTTGGATATTGATCGTGTCCGATTAAATCAGAATGATATTACCCAAAGGTCGGGCCAGGTTCAATCTGGTTCAAATCTGATTATGTTATCCATTATTATATTACTAACCCTCCATTAGCATTAGCGTCTGCGCCCTCTGACCGACCTCAAATTGAGGGCAGCTCAATAAATTGGTAAAGGTAAACTTAATGAAAACTCAAGTCTGAATATGGTCATTTAGCCATCATGACACATTGCTTTGTTTTCACCTGCTCAGGATCAACAGCACAATGGACGTAATAGTTAAGTCATGGAACAGTCGGCATTGCAGCAGCCTGAATCACCAAAGGCCAGACAGAGTATGGGAGGATTCAGCCAATCCCTCGGAAAATGCAGAGACAACTGCAATAACAAACATTCCTCCGCCAAAACATGCTCAGAAGTACCACGTACCTGTGGACATGACTGAGTTCAACAGGACGTATGAGCACATAACAGATGAGGACCTTCGAGACCCAAGGTTTGCTAGAATGCCTCAAGAATTGAAAGACTTTTTGGATGAACGCATGGGGGAAGATAATGGCATGGACGACGACGTGACAAGGGGGACACACATTTACATCAGAGCATTAGAATTGACAGCTCAATGGGTTGATCAGTTAAGGGAAGGCAACAATGCGGAGTGATAGCGAAGACAATCTCTGTTGTATGTTTGAATTCCCTTCTTGAAGGTGTATCAGTGCAAACCCTTTGTAGCTAGTAGTTTAAAAAAACATTGAAATCAGTCCATACCTTTATGAAAAAAATCGTTATAATCGTATGAAATAACGTGGAGAGAATCATCAACGCTATTAGACTAAAAAAAGAAATAAAGTGCAGATATATTTAAGCTATTACTATTTGGAGGGAATTGAGATAACTACAGTTGAATAAAGTGCAGAAATATTTAAGATATTATTATTTGGAGGGAAATTGAAGCAACTACAGTTTTCCCTTTGTTGCTTCTACACCTTTTTTCTATACTCCTGCAGGTACAGTTACTAGTAAATAGGATACAATGTACGTTACTTTGACATTTATGGCCAAATTTTAGCTTAAATGTAACTTTAAATACCCCTGGCATTTTTCTATATCTTGTATTTTGCCTTTAAAACACCTTTATTGTACTTCCAGTGCTATCATTTAAACATTGCAATGATGCATCTGAAAGTGGGACTAAAAGTGCACCAATGCAATGATACAGCCGAAAGATGAACTGTCTTTAGAGTGTATCAGTTCAACGGTATAGCTTAAAGTCGAACTGTAAATGCATACATGTATACATGCAATGATACAACAGATATACAAACTGTTTCAAGAGTATAAACGCAATGATACATGATACGAAACAAGCATTGATACATACGAAGCACACGCTGTTTTAAAGTGTGCCTGTCACTTCGATGCCCCATTTCACGGTTAAATCGATCGAACATAGTTACTATTATACGATCGACTAACCCGTTTACGAAAGATATAAACGGTTCACTTGTTAAAAACGAAATTTGAACTTCGCGCCACCGGCCCACCATAAGCCCCGCGAGCTGCATTCGGACGAGGCACAAAACCGGAAATGACGTAATCGCAAGAGGTTCTTCCACATTCTAGTTGAGTCGCCATTTTGACTGTTGGTAAACAACTAAGTAAGCTCACTTCTCGAGGTCAGGGAGCCCCCGGCTATATTTTCACGGGCTTAGTTTGTCAATCTGCCTACAACCTATGTTGCAGCATATTGTTCGAACGTCGCTAGCGACTCTATAAGCCTTCACAAGTTTCCAAAAGACGAGAAAGTTCGCGAAGAGTGGGCCCGGAAATTATGTACGTCGGACAAGAGGCCCTCAACCGGGAGAGAAGAAATGGACGCCGACAAGTCGTCTGTGTTGTGTTCTGCTCATTTCGTGGAGGAATGTTACGATCCTGCCCCGGATATTAATCAGGTGCTTGGGTGTAAAGGGTGTAAAGTGCAGCACTGTAGGGAATTGTTGCCCAAAGCTGTTCTGACCATTTTTCACCGAGGCTCAGCGAACGTATGAAATCACAGGCTGTAAAGGAAAGGCCTCACCAAGAGGTTAGTAAAGACTATATTGGTACTATGAGCAAAGTCTTTTATTCGAACGTGTTGGCATGATTATCTTTTTTTTTTCTTTTTGGTCGTTGTCGTGAAAAAAAGAGTGCAAAGTAATCAAAATACATGTAATGTCCATTTGCATAGAGTCGATTCCAAGTCACCAAGAGGGTTTTATAACAATAGTTTTTGATAATTTTGAACAATTTCTGATAAAAGAATACCTGACTGACAATAGTTCTAATTTTTTTCTAAAAGATTAAATCTAAAAATATGAATCTATTTGAATTCAGTTGGATAATTAAGAAATATTTTGAAAGTAACTGCACCAAAATCTCTGTATTTAAAATACTTTTTAAACATCTATGTGATTCTTTCACTTTTAGAAATATTCACAAAAATGGTAGAAAACGGTTAACAATGGTAGAATGGTGATTGCCCCCATTAAAGTAGGTGATAATCCAGCCCTTCTGTCTGCTTTTGTACATCTTTAGATGTCACTGCAAGACACTGGTTTGGTCCTTTGTGGAAAGCATTTTTCCCTATACCTCGCAAGGATGTGTGAATTGCTTTCTTCCCAGCCCTCTGACCTATTTATAAAGATGTTACAAATAATGGTAGAAAATGGTAAGAAATGATAGAAAATTGTGAATAATGATAGAATGCTGATACCATTATCTAGAAACTATTGTAAATATCGTATTCTACATTATGAATATTTCTAAAGTGTTAGAAAACTTTGGAAAACAATATTGAAATCAACTTCAAAATATTCCAAAAGTATCAAATCTCGTACACAAATAATGGCAATAAATTGAAAATATTTCCAAATTATAACAATAACAACCCTTGCGTTAAATACATGCCGAACAGAGAGAAGAACGTTAGAATCACGAGGCTCCGGTAGCATGTTGAGTAGTGTTTCAATTCGAAGTAGCACATATGCGTATAAAACCAAGGGGGACCCAATACTGCTGGTCGCTTTAATTTTGGGCGAGTTGGTAGTAAACGTATTTGGGGCGAGTTGGACTTAGGGCGAGTTGACCTGATACCTGTTGTTATAATTTGATCGTTCCAGTGAGCAGTTCTGTGAATGTAGTTTAAAAAAAAGTTTAACTAAGTTTTATACTGTTTTTGCATCATTACAAAGGGTAATGGACAGAAAGTGCACAGGGGTAGCACTTGTCAGTTGCACATATACTAAAGTATTCATCTCTTGTTCATGTTGTATGACTATATATAAGTTATAACATGTAACTTATGTATATCATTGTAAGTACGTTCACTACAAATTGCATTCTTGTTTTTTATTTGTTGAAGAAAAATTCTCTTCCAGAAAGAAAACTATTCTGTGTGCAAGAATAAGATAAAATAAGAAAAATTCAGCGAGGAGGTAAACTTTTTCTTAGAATATTTTTCTGTGACCAAGTTGTTTTTTTCTCACACATATATATATTTATTTGTGACTAGGAACTTCTAAATAAGTATTCTTGTTTTTATAACTCTTCTGTGGTACAGAATTTGTATCTAAGATATAACTTCAGAGAAAATGTTCTAAGAAAAAATTGGCTGACTTTTCTTTCCTCAAGAATGGATTTCTTACAACTAGAATGAGGTTCTTGCACTAAGAGTGAGGTTGTTGTTATATAGGAATACCTTTCTGTACTCAAGAATGTCTTACACATAGAATAAGTTCCTTGCACTAAGAGTGAGGTTCTTGTACTAGGAATACCTTTCTGTTCTCGAGAATGGATTTCTTACACCTAGAATGAGTTTCTTGCACTGTGAGTGAGGTTCTTGTAATAGGAATAGCTTTCTGTCATCAATAATTAATTTCTTACACCTAGAAATTAGAATGAGTTTCTTGCACTAAGAGTGAGGTTCTTGCTCTAGAAGTACCTTTCTGAAACAGTTTTTCAAACTAAGGTTGAGGTCTTGAATCATGAATGCCGTTAAATCAATGATACTGTAATGTAAATATGTTACAATCATAATTATTATCATCAATCTAATTGTTTAAAGCCCCACTATGTAAGATTTTGCGCAAAAATTTAAAAAAAATTATTGTGAACAAATCTTAATATAAATGGCAGGTACTGACATGTACAACCCCTTTTCAGCATATTGTATTCATTATTTCGTCTATTTTTGGTGTTTGTGATCTGTGCAAAAACAAAAGGAAACTCCCTGACACCACATCAACAGTACAAAACAACAACATCTCAGTGCACTGGAAGACCCCTATGGTGGTCTAATCACTTAGGCACACTTTACTTTGCCAGATGTCATGAAGCTCTTCTACTTTGGAAACACTCATATCTTTTTCCAAGAGGGTAGAATACAACTTTTAATTTATTCTAGAGAGTCTACTTTGATAGACATATTGTATAACACAACATTTTCATGCAGTACTAGTGTTAATTCACGTCTCCGAGACCTTCGATACAATATTTCTATTCTATGTACTCGTTCATCCCAGTTAAGAGACTCACGTGTGTGTTCTGACGAACTACGATCTAAAATGGAACCCTAGACATGTGATTGGCATCTCAGACCTTTTAAATCGAAGGCTTTGTCCTTTCCTCCTCGAAATGACCCAATTCACATAGCTCCACATTTCATGAGGTTTAAAGAAGGTCCTGCAAATTTGGCTCAAAATATTTACTCTGTGCTTTGGGCATTACTAGTAGAAATGTCATCTGACAGGGTAAGTGTTGCATCGTCGTCAGTTTGATTGATCTTGATATTGTGATCACTTTCATATACCTAGCTACATCTTGGTAAATCTTATCAAGAAGTATGCCGAATTTTTAATGTCAAGATTTACCCAACTAAATTGAACAAGAGAGCCTAAAGTGCACAGTTTACCGAATACCACGTTGCAGCTAAAAAAACTAATTTCCGGCCGGAGCTTATTTTATACAGCATTCTTTAGTTTTTATCCATCATTTTGAACAATCGATAAAGTTCTGTCCTAACGCAAGTTTCTCAATGTTTACATGGGAAGGACGAAGATCCAGATAAATTGCCATATTTGAGATTTAGACTTTACATTAGTTAGCATTTATGCCCCAAATAAAGTAACCGAAAGAACTTCCTTTCTAGCTAGCCTTATTAAATGAATAGATGATAATAGACAGCTTAACTGCTTGAGATGTAGTTGCTGGGGGAGATTATAATGCAGTCTACCATAGTGATAAAGATGAGAAGGGGGAAACAATGACTGATGTAGAACAATCATTGGCAGGTTTAAGACAGTTTTATTAATTTTTTAGGCCTTAAAGTTTGTGAAATTCGGCGGGAAAACAAAAAAAAAAGATCTTAAGCAATTGATTTATAATGAAAACTCCCATACAGTTTTTCATTTATATTAGACTATCTGTTTAATTCAAAGTCCATGGTTAGTTCAGTCAGAATATATGATACTAGACCTAGTGTAAAACAGACCAAAATGCATTTTTCTTAAACATTGCAAAACCACAAAGAATAGCGACCCCAACTATTGGAAACTTAACACTAAATCTCCAAAATTCTTACAGAAGAACCGTTACGGTACTGTAATGGTATTAAAAAGATAATTAAAAAATAAATAAATAACCCCACTGTTTACTATTGGAATTATGCTATGTAAGGATCAAGGATTTCTCTTTTTCTTACTTTAAGAAGAGAGCCATTATTGCATTATAATGAGACAAATGGAAAATGACTTAACTATCACAATAAAAAAACGCTAACTTAAGTTCTGGAAAATGAAGATAGAGAGGTAGATTTATCAACTAAGATAAACTATAAAAGTAAAAACGGCAACTTGATAAATTATATGAAACCAGGGCCAAAGAGCGTACATAAGCTCTAGAGAAAAATGGTTTAAAGAAGGAGAGAAATGCACTCATTTTTTTCTTAACCTATGAAAGGGAAAACCCAACCAAATCAAATATCAATATGCTAAAACAGGGATATAATAATACCTTTAAGCAACATGAAATTGTAACAGAAGCTGTAAACTTCTATAAAGACCTACATAGCGAAGAATATTTTAGATATAGCATTGTATAACACTTACAGATTATAAGAATAATTATATAGACAAACCCTTCTCCTTAAAAGAATGTGAGCTAACTCAAAATGAAATGAAAAGTAACAAAAGACTTCCTTCTGAATTTTAGAACCTTTTTGAGTATATCACGACTCCTAGTACATTAATCATTTTAGAGAGTAATCAAAACAGAAAATTAATATATTCATCAAGAATAGCACTCCTAAAAGTATTGCATAAGAAGAAAAGCTATATCTCTTAAAGCATCGGAGACCTATAAGGCTCCTTAATTGTGACTACAAATTCATAGCTTTATCTTAGCAAATAGAGTTTAAAATGTACTTTGAGATTGATCAAAAAAACTAAAACATACGAAATAATCATAAATGACACAATCGTAAATGATAAACATGAAAGATACACTGGAGCTTTATTTGACAAATAATTTGATTCTGTAAATTACGATTTCATGTAAAAAACCCTTCACAAATTCAACTTTGGCCCTATATTTATAGAATGTATATAAGTACTATACTATATACGGATACATGCTGCAACGTCTTGAATGATGGCTGGATATCAAAGCCATTTGGCAGTTATACGATGTCAAAGTTGGCGCGGGCACTTTTAGCCGCCCCCCAGTCTAGATAGGGTTAAAGATTGTGGGGAAGATGATTTGATTTTTAAAATGAATTCCTAAATTAGATACCACTGTCCAGAAATTCCAACAATACCTATCTTCAATAAAGCTGTTGTGCTTTCTTGTCACCGACCACAAACATTGGAGGAAATTCTAAATTAGGTGACTTGGGGAAACCATGATATCATTCTAAAGACAAAAAACTTTGTTTTATATGAACAGGATAAAAGAAGACCTAATACAGATATAAAGACCTTATTCCGGATGATGAATTCAGGACTGTAAAGGAGAAACTAGAAGACATTAGCAACATTTAAGCGGAACAACATAACCTTCTCAAAGAAATACCGAAAGAATGGAAAACAAAATTAGTTCAATATTCTAACCAACCAACCAACCAACCAACCAACCAACCAACCAACCTACTGAATTAATCAACGTATATGGGATAACTTCATGAAACATTTGTACCCATAGAGAATCGAAAACCATCTATAAACACTTGATCAAAAATTTAGAGAAAGTGTTGATAACTGGGAAAATTTAAATGATATATATATTACTCTAAGCAAAGATCTGATATGGAAAAGTATAACTGTAGACATCAACGAAAATAAGCTAAGCGAATTAAACTTCTGCACCGGATTTTGCCCTGGAAATCTAAACTAAACAAATGTGAAATAACAGGTGAAGTTTACAGCCCTACTCGTAAAATATGTAATGTAGAGGAGTCATATGTGTTTATAAAATGTAAAAGACATTTCGGCAGAAAATTGCTACCGATGCCCTCCGACAATTCAAGTCAGATCGCTCCTGTCACTGTTCTTGTACGCTGTAATGTTGTTTATGATGCTTATCCCCAGATTCTGTAACTTCCGTTACCCTTTGTTGTAAGACGTTCCTGGCATAAAGATATTCCACGTTTAAGGTGCCAAACTGTCGTTTTAATGACAAAGTAAGACGAAGTGATCATTGCCTTGTGTTCAATCGCACTGGTCCTATAGTTATTTCATATGTACAGTAACATTTTTTTTTACATTTTGATATAACTTACTTTGTTACACGGCCTTCAAAAATTCCTTGCCATTACTCAGCATTGTATTTCTTAAATAAGACTACGCTGTATTGATTGTCTCTGTGATGGTCTATGAAACATTTTATCAATGAATTGATACATTGTATCGCTTGAAACACATCGTCCTTTCTTGCTTGGTGGTATATAACACATGCCGTATTTTGCTAACATTAAGTTAGTGTTATGCCTTAATCAAGAAGTGATTTTTTTCAAGTTTTTCCCAGTACCCTTTTACCAGTAATCCCGCACAACTAAGGAGTATATAAAATTAGTTTTAATCTTTCTTACAAATCTCAACATTTCGGGCCATAATTACTCCCAATTGCATTCACTATTTCCATCTATTGATATTAAGTAACGTTTGCAAGGAAGTATCTTATGTTTTAAATTAATATTCAAATTCTTCCATTTAAGATCAATCTCTGTCATATTTAAGGTATGGTCCAGGTCAGTGGCAGCACTTTTTGGGTGACTTAAAAATACAAAATAGTGTTACTTGTGGCTCTTGATTTTTTTCTCCAAGTACCTCTGTGCAATACAATAATTTATGCAAATTTTTATGACGTCATGATGACGTCATCAACAATTACAGGGCCACGCCCCTTTTTACAAAAGTGGTTCTTCCTAGCTAACGATCCAATGTACAAAGCTAATATTTTAGGGACAGATGCATAATAATGCTATTGGTCAATACACGGGCTCCTTTTTTGATATCTTTTTAAATTGATTTTTGGTGAATTTTTTTCAATAATTTAATGAGAACCTCCTTCTGTGGGCTCTCACACATTATCAAAGTATCAAAATGCTTATGCCACCCGTGAGAGGCAAGTTCAGGTGGTAAACCTCAGGACAGCATTTCTATTTCTGCCCTATCATATACAGTTTTGTCAAAATTTTGCTTTTAAAATCATGCTGTAGAGGTAGTATTCATAAAATTGGCATTTAGTAATCGTAAAATGACCCCAAATTGCCATTATTTGCTTTTTTCCCAATCACGTAAGCACTAACAGTGACATACGAGTCAATAACCTCTGCAAACACACTATCTGACAGTCAGAGCAGTGTTTACAGCCAGGCCAGATAATCCAGCTTTCCAGAGGGAGGGAGGGAATAGCCAAAATGGAGGCTCCTGATTGGTCAGGCTGTTCCAAAAGGTATCGGCACCCAGCCAGGACGTTGGATACTGCAACTTTGCCCTTGAAGTTTGCGGTAAACTGATAACCTATGTAGGAAAATGATGCCAGATAATGAAAATAGACCTATACATCTAACAAATCAGATGGTTATTTTGTCTAAATATTTTTGTTGAAAATGTGCTGCCGCATGCCTGTACCCCACCTTAAGGCTAACGGATTGAGCTGTCCATATTTTCTTTCAATTTGGATTGGGAAATAATCTGTCCCAGTAAACCTGTGCAGTATGTGATGTAGGGTTTTTGGAATAGCGTGAAAATGCAACTACTTACTCTATAGTGGGATCTTTATTACATGCCACCGACGTACGTTACTCTGATACGTCTCGATGATTGTCTTTACCGACGCTGCATGTAAACATTTTAATCCTCCTACCTTCTTAGAGAACGACATGGTGATTGCCTTTCATTTTGTCAGGCTTGCCGCCCTAAAGTGACGCAAAGCATAATTTCTAAATTCTCTTGAATACCCAGGGGGTGGGATCATACAAAGGGTATACATGACTTGAGACATAGCTTAAGTTTTATATAACAAAAGATTTTCCATACAATGTTGGTTTACGTGTTTTCCACCTTCGAAGCAAGTCTTATATTTTATGTTCATTGATCCCAGTTAAGACAATGCTGATATAGAACCCAAGATATTTAATTTGCATCTCAGCCTATTTGGTAACGGAGGATCATTCTTTTCTTTTCTCCCTGAAACTACACTTTTCCTGCAATTCCTGCAACTTTGGCTCAAGATATCTACCATGCTTTGAACATTACTGATAGAAATGTCACACGACAAGGTGAGTGTTGTATCTTAGGTATTTTGACTAAGTTCGTGCTCGCATCCATGCCAAGATTTCCACCACTTAAATAAGTAAGAGTGCTGAAAGTCGACAGTCAGTCAAATTAGCACAGTGCAGCTGAAAAAGAGTCTGAATTCTAGTCAGAGTTTCATATAAGATTCTATTTTTCTATACACCATCTTTTTTTCTAAATGAAATAAAAAAGTTTGGTCCGAACCCAAATTCCAAAAGGTTTTTAAAGCACATTTCAAATCAGCACTATCAAAATCCTATTGAAAATTAAAGCAAATGCCTTTACCAGGATTATGGAAAAAGATTGCAATTGTACATAACATTATGTGATGTAGGGACAATCTGACTAATAAGTCTCAAATCGCTGTTTTTTTGTTTCGTCAAAAAGTGTTTAAAAGGCTGCTACGAGTATTTTCTGCCTCCTTTCTTAAACATAATAGTTTTAGTAATGCTCTTTTTGTGAAGGAAACCAGTCCTATCGTGGGCTTGTCAGGGATTAGGCTGGGCCGCGCTTGTTGTCATCCCGCCGGCTCAGTTACACGCTACGGTGAGTTTTGTTCCTCTGGCCTCTCTACACTGTCCTTGGGAACCATCCGTCACGCAGCCCATAAAGACCGGTATTTTAGGTCAAAAGGTCCCAATCGTCGCCCGGAGAATTAACCACACCTAAACTAGTATATCAAGGTCTGCTTCGTAACTTGTTTACTGCTTAAGTATCGCATGTGGCAACCGAGATGATAAGTGTATCTTTACGTGTATTTCACATGGCATGAAAAAGTTACAAATGGAAATATTTATCGCTAATACGTACCTCATATAACAATGAATACCTTTTATATTCTGCTTATTTCAATGTTGCTGGTTAGTTTTTATCACTAGCTAGGTGGATATTATACTGTACACATCGACTCCAACATACTATATTTACAGACACACACACACACTCGCCACATAAAAGTATTGCCAATGTTTCTAAATATTCACAGGAGCGCAAATGCCAGACATGGAACATAGTCTTGTACAGTGGAAACTCAAGCAAAAAGGACAGAGAAAGAGAGAAAATACGTGATACGTGTCATGTAATGGCGGGCGAGTTTGGTTATACTTCTGTGAAGGTGCCAGTCAGACAGCAGGGAATGTAGCAGAGCCGCCACGACCCCTGGCGGAACGCGTAAATGCTGCATTACGTATAGGACAAGTTACTACTTCAAGTGCATCGACTTCCGGTATACCATGGTAACGTTATAACGTTAGTGTCAATAACCACAATACCTTCGTTAAATTTCCTTCTGCTTTTAAGTCTCAAGGAGTTGATACTGAGAACAATTTAAACTATGCTTGGGATATTTCAAATATTTTCTAGGTTGCTTCACATGTACACACACATACAAACACACCACAGACACACACATACACATCACACACACAGACACATGACGCACACACACACACACACAGATACACACACACATATATATATATACAGACCCACACACATACAGAGTCACAAATTTGTCCAGCTAACTTCAATGGCCAACAAAGATCCGTTAGTCTCCCAGCAAATGTCAAAATCAGTCTTGGCGTTCTACACGTGTTTTGTAGATTATTTAGTACATCATTTTTCTAATTACGTATAAAGTGCACCTCCTTAAGTCTTTGGGAAAGCAGGCCGAAAGAATCACCACCAGAGATAGACATAGAACTTTACAAAGCCTGTCCGATATATCTGCACGGTGAAGAACAGTTACTCTCATTCTGAGGACGCCCCATATTATAATGAAGAATAACAACAATAGTCCCTGACCCTTGGACTTTAGCCCCATCTAGATCTTTAATGTCAGCTGTCATAGTACACCCCCAGGCTGCATGGACAGAAGTCAACCCTTTTGACAGTAAATCATGACACTTTCGTGGTTGTTTTCATTTCGTGGTGACCTCTCCTCTGCAAATTTATTACACCGCGAGTATAAATTTACAATTAATGCATAACTACTGCAATACAGAAAGCTACCAAGAATTCATGACACAACAAAAACCTTTTCCTCCATAGCAGAATAAAACCACAGCGAAACTAAAGGAATTCACGGTACTCTCCGAGCTAATGTTAGATAAGGCAAGTCTTGCATTAACTTTTGCAGTTTTTCTTGCTCGCTAGTTGCACACAAAAAGTACATAATAATGTTACCAGACAGTTGAGGCAGACCTTTATTCTGGTGCACTATACCCTACTGTTAATGCTGCACAAACTCCAGACAAGAAAGCCTGTGCTAACACCCCTGCATGCTTGGCAGCATGCCAATTTGCAATGCGCTAATGATACGTAATTGTTATTACCTTCGTCAAGAAGGTTATTTTTCATGCTTGTCTGTGTGTCTGTAAGTGAACACGACAAGTCGAGAACGCCTGGATGGTTTGTTGTCGTATTCGGTGTGTCGGTGTGCATGTGGGAAAGCTCAATATGATTAGATTTTGGGCGAAGTACTTTGCATAATTAACGAGAAAAGTGTATAAATGTGTTATATTGTATGCTTGAGTATGCGTTCTGGCTGGGATGTGTTGGCGGTGTTGTTTCGAGGGGTTATGGATAAGTGGTAGGGGTGCATAGTTGTCATGTGGGAGGCAGTAAACGTATTTACTGGGACAAATTGGCTTGTCAGTCAGCTGTAGGCATTGGTATGAGAAAGGTATAAGCAGCAGAAAGTGGTGTTGAATGTGGTTGAGGGAGACAAAAGTTGGATATACACGGCCTTATATGAGGAAGAACAGTCCAGTGTCACAGCATGGGGATAGGACGGTGTTCGGGGTCCTATCCATGTTATATCTGGGAAGGAAGAGTATACGTCATACCGTATGGTGTACATGGAGGTTGCGTGGAAGTGTGCACTAAGAGTATGGATAAGTATTGCTGAAGAAGTATTTGATGAAGGGTGAGTGTAATATGGATTAATACAGGATGTAGTCTGATAGTAATTACCTTCGCCGAGAGGGTTATATTTTACAGAACGTGTCTGTGAGTCTGTTAGTGAACACGATAAGTCGAGAATTCTTGGATTGATTGTCTTGGTATTTGGTATGTTGGTAGGTCTTGATGAAACCTGAAATTGATTAGATTTTTGGCCCCCTGGCTGCTTGTTACGGTACTGCAGCGGAACTTCCTGTTTTGATATCTCGTGTTCTGGACATGCTATGGAACTAATTTTTGAGTGATAGATAATTCTTTGGACAGAGAGTGGTACGGGTTTGGGCCCCCTAGCAGCTATTTTCGAACTGCGGGAGCAGGTTTCGCTTCAGACTTTGAAAGCGAATAACTCAAGATGGGCTTGATGGATGGTCATGAATTTTGGTAAGATAGATAGCTTGAACGATGATGAACATGATAAGATACATATTATGTTAATCTGTATTTTGAATAATTAATGAGGAAAGTTTATACATCCGCCAAGTTCCATGATAGGACTCTCAAACATGTGACATCTGTAACGGAGGAAGAGAGAAATATCAATAAATATCAACTATGCAGATCTATGCAAATGTAGACCGCATTTGCATAATTAATGAAGAAATACTATATCTCAAGATGGGCTTGATGGATGGTCATGATTTGGTAACTAGATAGCTTGAGTGATGATGTATATGATTAGATACCTGTTATGTAAATCAGTCAATGAGGCAAATTTTAAAACCCGCTGTGTTCCATGATATGATTATTCAAATACGTGACATTTGTTACCGAGTAAGAGAGGAATGGTGATTGGTGATATATAGGAAATATGCAAATGCAGGCTAATTTGCATGATTCATGAGAAACTACTATAATTCCGTACTAGTAAATGACGGCAATTTCATTTGTGGCATTTAGAAGTTGTGTAAATATGAACACCATCGAATCAAATTATGCTAATAAGGACCTCATTTGCATAATTGATGATAAATGTTAGCTTCTTTGTTAACCTCATACTTTGGACAACTTACGCTATTTGAGTGAAGACGATTAACTGGTGTGATTTATGATTGATGAGAATCACTCATAAAGGTTAAATCATTTGGGGGAAGGTATGAGGTCGTATAACTATTGTAGTTATCACATAATGTGAGATAGTAGTGTTTTGCTATATCTGATCTATTTCAAATGCTTTTATATTAGAAAGGGGAAAATGTAACAGATAAAGGCACGTATGGATGATACTTTGAACACGGAATCTACATCGTTGTTTATATATTTCACTCCCCCAACATGAGAGACGGCAGTTTTGTTTCATTTATTTTTTGTGGCACTTTCAAAAGGGGTCACACTTTTCTTTGTGGTCAAAATAGGTTCATATGGGGGTAGCTTGTGTGTATCCAGGGGGTAATGTTATCAATATTTATTGCAGGTCTTTGATATAATTTCACGCAGACTGTGTTGACAATATCAACCCAAACAATGTATATTTGAAGCTCTCAAATGTGTCAATATCAAACTGGAACTGGAACCAGAATTCTGCAGATGGCTAATCCCCAGGCCAGCAAGGGTCACCAATGGCTGCTACATATTTTTAAGTTCATTTTCACCTACCATATGTGATATTAAGCCATTTGGGTTTAAAGATAACTTAAATGTGGGAGGTAGTCTTAGATTAAACTGAAATTCCGAAATCATACAGGAGGCTGTTAATTTCTCATTTATTCTGTATTTCAATAATTCACTAATCATTTACAAGAGCATGCTTCGCTCTCCTAATTTGTGTGTATCAATCTAACTTATCAAATCACTTCCAAAGTGACAACTGCTTCTTGGAATGGGTGCTACTTTGTGCTTTAGTAGGGGAAGGAGAGAACTCTCCAAGCAGTGGTTAGGCTCTGGCTTGTTTTGAGTCTTTTGAGTTTTTTTTAAGCTTTCTATTTTATCACATTTTCTTTATGTTGCCAAGCTCACCTCTGCTTGGAGTGTAAAAAAGACTGCTTTTAGATTAATGCTGTTGTAATACTTGACAATGGTCCACTTCTGTTGTGCATTACCTGAGTGCACTAAGATATATCTGAGGTGGGGTGTGTATAGGGGTTAATGTAGTCATCTTTTATTCCATTGTAATGTTAACTCATACCTTTCCACACCCATGCACACAACATTACTCTGTCATAATGATGATAAAAAAGGACAAGAACAGAAAACTCTGCTTACAAGTTTTATTCTTAGTTTTAATGAACGTCGATGACAAGGCGTTCGATCTGGATGTCATATTTTAAAAAAATGACATGACAGCAATGATAGCTCTTAGCCCATTTCATTACACTCAATAATTGTTCAATGATAACAGTAGAATTATAAAAATCGCTTCAGGACAGTATGTCAAGTACATGTATTTGTGTTACCAGCAGTTAATATGGTTATTGTCAGGTTACATAAATTGGTTAGCCTGTTACAACAGTTACAGTGCCTGCTTAGTGAGGCTAACTTGTCCATGTGCCTAATGAGCACAGCTCTAGTTGTTAATGAGGACACAAATACTTGAGTTGCTAACATACATGATGATGCTGTTATTCATTCTTGTATGACCAGGTGGCCATGTACATGTAGTGATGTTAAAGTATCAACGGTATTTGTAAGAGCTACATTTAAAGCAGGCCACGTTTAGGATATTGCATTTGAAACATAAACATGTACAAGTTCTCGCCTTTTCTCATTCCTGAAGCAGTAACGAATTCCACAGTTAGGACTGACATTCAAAGTAACTTAGAACACTGGTCAGTTTAGATTCGGGAAGTCAGGTTCTGAATGTCAACGTCACAGATTATAGACTATAGAATAATTTCTGGATGTAGTGAAACTTCTGTGTATGAGTTAAAAGAGGTCTTTTGTGGTGAATTCAGCAGTTTGAAGGATTTGACTTTAAAGGTGATATTTTCCCGAATTCTAAAAGACCAGTGTGTTAGTATGTTTTTTTTCCATTAAGAGCAAACTCTCCTAATGGCAGTACTGGCTCTTTGAATGGAATAATGTGCTGAGTACATGTAACGTTACATGACCAATTAACGTCCGATTTATTCAAAACGTATTTATCTTAAAATCGCGCGGACAGAGCCAAATTTTAAACCCATGGTCAGAAATATCAGCTCTTCTAAAAAAAATGCATGGTCTGTAAGTTTTTCTCCGCCAATTTAACGCCGTGCGAGCATGTATTTTTACTGAGGTATATGATGAAGAATTGTGCTAGGGTAACCAATTATCGTCCACTTCAGTCTTTTCCCTTGTAGTGCTATGCTTGAAGAAAATAGATCAGAAAAAAATGCACAGTAACTGTCCAAAGTAGTCTAAAGACAATTGATAGTAAAATCACTATGTCTGTCCCAGCACTTGCTTGACGCTATAGAAGAAAATAACGTTTTTCCGTGAATTTCCCCGACATGTATTTGTGTTACAAGCAGTGAATGTGATTACTGCCAGTTTACATACATTGGTTAGCCTGTTACAACAGTTACAGCTGCTTAGTGAGGCTAACTTGTCCATGTGCCTAATGATCACAGCTCTAGTTGTTAATGAGCTCTAGTTGTTAATGAGGACACAAATACTTGAGTTGCTGACATATATGATGCGCGGCACGTGGCATTCACGTGGTAAACGAATGGCCATTATGTTTTGCCGTGCAAAAATTAACCTCCGGTGCGGGGGTCGCTAGGTTGTATCGAACCTTCGTAAAACTGGTAAGAGTTTCAAACCTCGAATCACCATGGATAGTCTTAATATTAAAGAAAGGTTTAACGTCAGCTACTTTAAAAAAAAAAGCTATCTATCGTGCAAGATAGAAAAACACGATGAGGTACGCAGTGTCGAAGTACATATGAAATACGTTATGCGTGGCGCTTCCGTGCAACTTGCTGTTACCGGTTCAGGAGTTTATTCTGTTATATCGCTGGACGTAAACCTTTTTCTATTGTTTTGTATAATTGAGAGATGGCTAAGGATCATACTTATGACGTTCTTTATTGCTCATGAGAAAAGGCTTTGACATAATACAACGCGATATGTGGACATGAGCAAAACCGGACGTAAATAGGTTCTGCACGTAAATAGGTGATCTTACGTTAGATCATGTAAACTCAAAGATGGTACAACACAAAGTCGTCTGCCTCTCGTACCTCTTTAATACAGAGGGATTTTGTTTAATCGGGCCACATCAATTGTTGTGTCTTGATCTTGCTTATTTTTTTTTTTAAATTTTGAAATAGATACATGCAAATGAAATGTGTTTTTTTATTCCTTCGGTTTAGTTCTCGATCGATGTTTTGTTTTTCTGCTTACTATGAAATATAAAATGCACGATTGAAATCACAAAGTTTTTGTCATAAGTTGAACATTTTGTTAACAAGTGCCGAGAAACATTTTCTTTCTTCATTATCGTACGGTTTTTGTAGCTCGAATGTTTTAGAAGAGTTTTTACTTTCAATTTGGGTTTATCAATTTGAATGTTATCTGCAAATCTTTTGAAAAAAGGAATTGATGTGGCCTTAGGAGTGTTTGTATCAATTTGACACTTGTAACCATTTTAGAGGAGAAGGCGAAAGTCACTCAGCTTAATACACATATAGATAAACACCAGCAATGACAAAAAAAAGTTTAAGCCGTCTTTCAAAAACAATCAAATTCCATGTACCAAATGTTCAACCAACATTCAGATATCCTGCATTGCCAGAACAATGGCTCAGAATACCAGACCAAGAAGGAAAGCTTCGCTGAGAATCTAGTTTGGCAAGTGGATTCTGGTTGTGTTTGACAGTCATGTCACATACCTTTACCATTATATGAAGAGCACCGACGTATGCATGTAAATAGCTTTTAATAGAATCACCTCAACAGAAATACCGAAGTATTGACATTCTATATAGTTTCTAAAAGATTTGAAGGAATTGAAGAACCATAACTTGTAGAAAGAAAGGAAAACAGTTAAAAAGAATAGAACAGGCCTTGATCGCCCTTTGACAATACAGTGTAATTAATAAAGTGAAAAGAAGGAAATTGCACTAATGATATACATTCTTCCACCCACCTAAAAGTGCACCAGCACACATATTTGAACATGCTACACAAAAACCACCTCTCTATTCTATTCCAGGTTCAACAATGAAGTCCAAAATCAGGTTATTTTTCTCATCAGCAACATTGAAGGGACAAAGACTTCATCCTTCATGATGTTTAGGGGTAGGCAAACTCTTGGATCAGATGATATTTTCACTATGTCTCATAAAATGACTTTTTGGTCTTTAGTATGATCTGTCCATCTATTGCTTCTTTGTAGATTTGGGTTGGACTTCATCATTGAATCAGATCCAATGCATTTATGAAAAGAGGAAAATGCTAAAAGTTTTAGCTTCACAGTTTAATTGAGCCAACTTCATGAGCCATTATTTATATCAAATTGTTCTAATGATAACGAAAAAGTATGAAATGAGAAAGTTTTTTTGACAAGGATCAATTTCTAAGTATCTGACAAAAAGCACGATGGTAGAAAAAAGGCTGTCAAAAATAAGTTTTAGCTCAACATTTCAATTTTAATTTGATTCCATGGGACTTATTTTATTTGTTATCAGCTATAACCTTACGCTGAATTTGATCCATGTACTTAATGATTCATTAGGGTACTTTGATGTTATGCCAAAAAAGGTCTAGCAAAGGACTTGTCTGGATGAATAGGGACTAAAACTATAGACACTGGGCCTGAACATTCCAGTGGGTCATTTTCATTTTTTGAAATCTTCTCCCAATTTAGTAGCCTCCTGTGCAGGCCTCCTATAACGCGCGACATATATATATGGGGAGGGGGAGCTCTTATGCCGGCAAGGGAGCTGTGCAGCCGAGGGAGTTGTATAGCCGAGGGGTCCGCGCGGCTATACAACTCCCTCGGCTGCACAACTCCCTTGCCGGCATAAGAGCCCCCCCCCCCCCATATATATATGTCGCGCGTTATAAGAGGCCTGCACAGGAGGCTACAATTTAGTGGGTCAGAGGGTTACACATCCCTGGGATCTCCAGTGGGTCATTTGTTATAGCAATGTTTGAAAAATCTTTCTGCTCCTAAATCTACAAACGGTCAGGAGTTTACCTGAACACACCCCCAGGCTCCTCAGTGGGTCATTTTTAAATTTTAAAAACTGCATGAAAAATTTATCTGTTCCCAAATCTGCAGAGGGTTATTTGAGCAATACTTGAAAAACCTCTCTATTACCGAATCTACAGAGGGTCAATGGGTTAGCTAAACATACCCCTGGAATCTTCAGTCGGTCATAGTAAGAACAATACTTGAAAATCTGTCTGCTCTCGAATCTACAAAGGGTTGATGGGTTACCTAAACATATCCCTAGGATCTCCATCTGGTCATTTTTAAAACTGCTCGAAAAACATTTCTGCTCACAAGTCTAGAAGGGGTCATTTTGCACTACACAACGTTCAAACAGAGCTTTGTGGCCGATTTAGTAACACGTGTTGCTGTTCTTGGGTTGATTCTCGAACTACACTATGCGCTTTGCTTAGCCAATTTATGTCCAAAATGCTTCTTCAAATCGAAAGGGTTCAACAATGATACATGTAGCCTTGACTCAAGCTTTCTCCCAATGGTATTCACTCTTTTCTATCTACCCAATATCAAGTAAACGGTTTCAAAAAAGTATTTCATGTAACAATTTAAATTCAAATTCATCAGGTTTACTCTGGGCTCTTTTAAGAGATCTTTTATATATAGTAAAAGCTACTAGTAGATAATTTAGCTGCCCATGTTTGCTTCTTATTCAGATTGTTTCAAACCGGAAAATTGGCTGCCCCAATAAGCTTGAGCAATTGGTGATGTAGGGTTTTTCAGAAGACCATTAAATGCAGATATTTACTAATAGTAAATTACTTCAATTGGTATCTTACAAGAAATAAGCTATATCATGTGATTTTCTTTGCATCTTTTCTATCTTGAAGTTTTTTATTTAAACGCGATAAACCAAGTAATAACATCATACTATCATTTAAACGCTCCCGCCACACCATTCCTGCCACTTCCCTATAAAATGATAGGAAGCTTGCTAGGTGATGGACATGACAGATCTGCAAGATTTCCCAGAATTGTACAGGTATGTCTGTTATGCGTTTGGGCGTGCGTAGTTTTAACATATAAGCATTCCCTGGGGAATTTGTTTTGAAGTTGCCTTTCACTATGTTCATTTTGAAAGTAACGGAGTTGGCAAACAGTTTGATTCGTCAATTCAATGATGGTATGTTTCATCATGTATTTGTCAAAATATAATACTTTGAAGTGACGGGGTGGTGATGTATTATCTATTTTAGCAGTAAATGTAGCCAAGGTTGTCACCATATGTAACAAGTAAATTATTTTTTGTTGCAATAGCGAGGAATATGTTAAACCCGTTTTATGCTAAAAAGATTCAAGTAGGAGAATGGATATTTGCAAGTTTGCTGTTTTAAAAAAGTGTTTTGCTTCAGCTTCGAACGACATGAACAAAATTATAGTTTGGCTTTACACGATCTGATTTGAAATGCTGAATGACTAAGTTTCAAGCAGGCTATATATTTTGAGTTAGGGTTTGTTGTAATCACCTTCGTTGGAAAAGAAACAGACAGTAGTGCGGTGTTATTTCTATTATTTAATGAACACGATAAAAGCTATGAACAATTATGTAGAAGCAATTCTTACATGACATATTCAACAATCGACACGCACACTCACTTGTTTTGCGCATGAGGTATACATCTATACAGAACACGCAAAAAGTAGGGCTCTGATATCCCTACTTCTACAAAACTACCATCTATCACATATCTACTATCTATCACCAAGGAGGTTATAACAGCTATTACATATCTAACAGATATCTATCTTTCTAATATCAAACAATGTATGTTCATGAGATATTCAAGCAAAAACATGCTCTTTGTAATACTGTTAATCTGCCAGCAAATTGTTCAAATGGCCATTGATGCCACGGAACTGCTGGAACTATAGACTGGATGTCAAGCCTGACTAGATTGATCCCTACGATTGTTGGTTAGGTTATAGACTGCATTTGAAAGCTGCTGTTTCTGTTAGTAACACCTTAATATATGTTGACAGGCTCGATCATCCCCTTCCATGACAGCGATAATCAACATGTGAACATGTATGAACGTCTATCAGTTTTAATAAGGTGATTGAAATGTCATGCCCTCTCAAACAATGTAAAATCTTATTGATCAAACCAACACACCATCCATCCCTCTTCCCCAACCCCAAACCAAGCATGGTCTGGTTTTTGGGCACCTGGTCAAAATACTTGGGCATTCCAATTTCAGTTTTTAAACCAACCATCTCTATTTAGTATGAGTATGTTGTCATGATGGAAACTGAAACTTAACAAGCAAAAACGTTAATTTGGGGGGGGGGGGGTAGACAAGGCTTGTAGAGCTGTTTTGTATCCCCCATCATTCAACGTAATCGAACAAACAAGGGCCAAAAAAGAAGATGAAATGTTACTAACCATGTTGTCCAGGCAAACTGTTTAAACAGTCTCCATTTAACTTGTCCTCAGCTCCAGATACGTTGCCCGGTCTGGTTGCTCCAGCCTTTCTTTATCCTCCCATCCTCATTATCCCGTAACTCCTAAAAAAAGCAAGCTGATGAATTACTCTCAACTTTGGTTGTTCAGAAGTTTCATACATGACATGCAACTAACTATTGGTGGTCAAAACGTGTTAGGTGACATATATCTTACGCTTTCTACGGTAACGTTGTTCAATCCTACACTTGAAAGCATTTCCAAGCCAAAGGCTAGACACGTCCGTATAGTCCATTCCGAGACACAACGCGGATGTTTGTTGCCATGGTTTAGAATCAATTACAAACCTTTGTAATGACTTGTAATCTATACTTAATAGTTTCGAAACATTTCGAACTTGTTCTTTACTTTCTAACGCTTTCTTTACCTTTGTAAAATATTCGAAATGTTACTGACTCCGCCTGCGATGTTTAGAATGATTTCTAATGAAATACAACACCTTTCTACCATTTTCTTCCATTTTTTCGAATTGTCTGTAAATGAGCTGTGACAGACGTAATTCACACATCCCCACGAAGTGATCAATTACCGCGATGATCTCAAAATAGAACGTTCAGGTATGTTCTTAGACACCCCGTGGTGATGTTGTCGCCATATGTCGAGTGGCCGCTGACCAGCGCGTTTGCGGCCAGAGATATCTAATGTAAATAAATCAAACGGAAACAGCGCTTTTGTTTCCACCATCCTTGATAGAAATCCAAGTATCAATTGTCACTACCAAAGCTGAAACTTTTTGTTTGATTTGTTGCATACGTCAATTTTTCTATGTACAACTGCTTTTATGAGTTAATGAAGAGTGAGATGTGGGAGGGGCCTTAACTAGCTCCTATGCATTGGTCTGTATCGAACACAGACACACAGTGGAAAGACCGGTTTTGGAGGTTACTTTAGGCCGACTGAGTGAGACCTCCCAGATGCCCTTACTCGTATTGGTTCAAATTTCAGGACGTCTTTGGCTTCAACTTCAAAGGAAGAGATTTTCCCCCCACCTCCCCTCCAACGGTGCGACTGCTAAGTAGGTAAGGAAAATTTATCAACTTAAGATAGACTTCAAATGAACCCTTCTTTGCAATAGATATGGCTCTATCAGAGAATAACGCTTATACGTGGGGAGGGGGGCGCCCAACACTGTAAAAAAGACCAAATTTCGCATTTTTCCTCCAAGCGAAATAGCTCACTTAAGGTAGCCTCTACCAGGCTCTGCGGGATGGCTGGAAAAATAGTAGAAATTGGCCGTAATAGAGTGGATAGTGTGCCAAGGGAGTTAGCTACGGAGAGAGGACAGTCTGCCATCCACGGCATGCAGTGCCACAGCATGGGAATACCGAGCATGTCTGTGTGTCTGTTAGTGAACACGATAAGTCGAGAATTCTTGGAAGGATTGTCTTGGTATTTAGTATGTTGGTAGATCTTGATGAAACCTGAAAATGATTAGATTTTTGGCCCCCTGGCGGCTTGTTACGGTACTGCAGCGGAACTTCCTGTTATGATATCTCGTGTTGTGGACATGCTATGGAACTGATTTTTGAGTGGTAGATAGCTCGTTGGGCAGAGAGTAAGTGGTATAGGTTTGGGCCCCCTAGCAACTTTTTTGGAACTGCAGGGGCAGGTTTTTTTGGATGGCAGACTGTCCTCTCTCCGTAGCTTACTCCCTTGGCACACTATTCACTCTATTACGGCCAATTTCTACTATTTTTCCAGCCATCCCGCGGAGCCTGGTAGAGGCTACACTTAAGGTAATCTTTATACAAGAAATGATTTAGCAAATTTTCATACAACCGTTGTATGTTGAAATTGTCGCGTGTAAAGCAGTACATTGATTGGAATTATTCTGTTAGTAATTACAATCGGACCATAATTAAATTATGGCTTTTAAACACTAGAGTGGAGAAAGGTTGAATGTGAACCTTTGCAGATGTTAATTCAATGAGGAATAGGGTATATTACTGTGAGCAGAAGAGTAGCATTGTCCTTTCCGACAATAAGGTATGATTTATATTTCATAACACTTGATTGATAATATTTGTTCAAGTACAAATATCATGCCCTTCAGCATGTCCGGACAACAGGAGTTAATCTGTGGCCTCTCGCGCGCGGTGACCATAGCAGTCCTCCCCAGACTGAACATGGAAGAGCTGATATTTGAACTCAGCAGGAGGATTCAAAACCTGGACAAAGATAACAGCATCAAGGACAGGTTGGTCAGTATCCTTCGGGATGTGATATTGGAGGAATACCGTCAATTTGAAAGAGAGTCAGAAGTCAGTTCCCCAAACGAAAGGACCATACCTGAACAAGAACAGGAGACAGTTCCCATTCAAGAGAACGTTCCAACCTTGAACGCTGAAACAATGTCAACAAAGACTTCAAGTCCTGGCGCCTCACTGCAAAGTCCTGAAATGGACGTTGGGCGTCGACATGAACGAAGTAAAAAAGATAAAAGCGAGGAAACACATTCGACAACGTCTCAACCGACTCCAGACCAGGCTTGTGACAACATTCTTTCAGACAATAACTTTCGTATCGATGTCGAACGCTACGTGTGTGACGTTTGTGGATTTAAAAACAAGAACGCACATACTTTCTCCAAGCATAAGCAATGTCACAAAGGAAAAAAACATTTTATTTGTGGCGAATGTGGTTACAGGGCATACACTAAGTACCGTCTTGTCGAACACATGAGGAAACACACAGGCGAGCAACCATTCAAGTGTAATCAGTGCGACTACAAGGCGTCATTAAAAAGTGGGTTAATCCAGCATGTAAAAAAACACACAGAAGAAGAACCTTACAGCTGTGGAGTTTGCAACTACAAGACATACCAGAAAGGCAACCTTAGCATTCATAAAAAGCGCCACACTGGTGAGAAACCTCACAAATGTGATGACTGTGAGTACAGAACAGCTCATAAGCACCATCTTATTGTACATATGAGGCAGCACACTGGTGAGAAACCTTACAGTTGTCAAGAGTGTGACTACCGAACAAATGACAGGACCAGCCTCGTCAGGCATATGAGAAGAAAACACAAATGAAAATAATGTCCGTTACAGCCATAAATATAAAATCTGAACCAGTCATTGCGTAATTATTATGTTTTGCCCATATTATAGGTATGGGCGATACATATTGTGTTTGGTCATGTTTCTTTCTTCTGTCAAATCTTCAAAGCGATTCATCTCGGTCGTCCCTGAGCCAAATGGGCTGAAATTGGGTATACAGTTAGAGTTATGACATACCCCTAGGCTTTTTTCATATTTTTCATAAATACCTTTAAAATGTTTTTATTGAGGATTTTTGGTCATTAACATATGGCCCTCCTGTGCTTTGGAATTATATCTAAATGACCTGAAAATTGCCATGGGGGTACATTGAATAAACATTCAAAGAACCCCAGTCGCACTTTTGGCATACATCACGGCAAAATACGATTTAAGGGGGGTATTTGGGGGAGATGATTCGCTATTTTTCTCATATTACTATACATGGTGTTGCCATGTATGGTTACATCTTTATTCCTATGGCCAGGTGGACTAATTAGATCGGCCAATGAGAGAGCACCTTTTAGAATACGCACGGATATATCAAACTCGACCTGACTGGTTGAAATAGTCAATTCAATTAGAGCATTAATCTGCCAGGTGCAGACAGGCACAACTTCACTGCCCCCGGGCTTCCGTCTTTGTGTTGTTATCTTCACCGAGAAGATTATGTTTTTGGTTACTCCAGGTGTAGGTAGGGTCCGTATGTATGTCAAGAGAATAACTTTACAAACCTTTGATGGATCTTCAAGATTTTCGGTAGGTATGTAGTGGTTGTTCAAAGGAAGGTCAAGTTCGAAAATGGTTTACCTGGCGTTTTCCAACAGTACTGCAGCGGACTTTGCATTTTTGTGTGTTTGTATGTAGGCAAAAAGAGTGACGGAAACGTTGATGAATCTTTATGATTTTTAATAAGTGATTAGCGGTTGTGGAAACGGAGGTCAAGTTCAAAAATGGTCCACCTGGCATTTTCCGTCGGTACTGCAGCGGGCTTTGTGTGTATTTGTATGTCGCTAACATAACTCAATAAGCTGTCGATGGTTCTGCATGATATTTAGAGGGTGGATAGGGTTTACAGAAAGGGAGGTCAAGTTCGATAATGGGCCTTCTAGTTGGTACTTAAGTTACTGCAGCCGAGCTTTGAGGGCATATTTTCTGCAAGTGCTATTGATATACTTTTCATGTGATAGGTAGTTCATGCCACTGCAAGTAAGTTGTGTAAGTTTGGGCCCCATAACGGCTTGTTTAGAACTGCAGTGGGTGTTTTTGTTTTGACCTTCGGACATGAATAAGTTGAGACGGGGTCGACAGATTGTCTTGATGTCCAGTATGTAGATAGCCCAGATGGTGCTTTACATAATCAAAGACTAATTATACAAATCGGGAGCCAATTGGCATAATTAGTATGGAAAGTTTGTAAATTCACTATTGGGACTCTCAAACATGTGAATGTCCCCGAAAACAGGTCATATAATCAAATGGCTTGGAAAAGTAGGTCCTATAAACAAATGGAGCACAGCACTACTTGCCAAGCAGAGGTGTGGGTGCGGCTGGATTTTTCCGTGTTCAGCTTAGACATTTTTGTCCAAAGCGCGTTGGCGTCGTAACGTTAACGAAAAGGGGCCAAAATAGAAAGCCCGACAAAAACCCCTAAAAACACGTCAAAATCCAGCCCGACCCACTCTTCTGCTTGGAGTAATTTGCAGGGGTGATGTCAAACATGTAAATATTAATCACTACCCGTAATAAGCCTTGATTATTTGGCAAAGATAATGTGTTCGTGGAACTCTATTTTATGTTTTGTCCTACTGAAGTTGTGTGCAGTTGAGAAGGTTCCAAATCTACGCCGTCATAAATAGCAAAACTTTTCTGGTGGTGTTATTTGATACAAATGCATTATTCCACATTATATATATATATATATATATATCATACCCCTACAAATAGTTGTGTATCCTTTCTTTAGCAACATTTTAATGGTGGTGTGTGTCAGTGTTACAGTGCAGGTCACGAAATACGTATCAGAAATTTGCAGTACGTTTAGCAGAAATTTTGCAAAGCTTTTGCAAAACTTGAGTTCGTTCCGAAGAAGTGTTTGCTGCATAATGTAAAATTGTCTGGGCTCTCGGATTGCTGAAATTCTTCCGCAGAAGAAATCTAGATCTTCAGCAAGATTCGAGTTGTTTTCATTCTGAAATTCGCATGATACTTGTTCGTCCATACCTCGCTGGAAAAGTCCACTCTTGTATGCAAGGGGCACTTTTAACCCTCAAACACCCGAACACATTTTTGCGACTAAAATGACTGAACGGGGTAAAGAATAACCCCAAAATGTTTTGTTCTGTAAAACCTCCCTTTTCACTTTTTTCGTTGATTGTTATCCGTATATTACTTCATCAATGTAAGAGGAATGTTTTAGCATGTTTAGGTATGAATAATTCCCGTCATCATCATAATTTATGCAAAAGGATCAGAAGGACCACGTCTTGAACTAGCCCGGGAGGGGATGTTTTAAGCTGAATACTGAATGCTTTTGGATGCTCACGAGACTAGTGGGTACTTAATCGTATACTGTAAAAAATATTCATTTCTACTTCCTAAAGTTACCATCCATTGGAAAATAACTCCCCCTTCTAGGGTTTAGGACTCCTTTAAAGTCAAACCCTTCAAACTGCTGACTTTACTACAGAATGCGAAAGGACTCTTTCAACTCATACACAAAAGTTTCAGTACATCCAGAAGCACGTTCTGTGTAACGTCATGTGATCTGTACTGTTGAAATACAGAAACAGACTTCCCAAATCTAGACTGTTCTAAGTTGCTCTGAATGTCAGTCCTAACTATGGAATTAGTTGCTGCTTCAGGTCAAGAGAAAAGGAAAGAACTTGTACATGTGTATGTTTGAAATGTTACATCCTCAACGTGGCCTGCTTGAAATGTAGCTCTTACAAATACCGTTAATACTTTGAAATGTTTAACATCACTGCATGTACATAAGCACCTGGTAATACAAAACTGAATAACAGCAGCAGCATCTATGTCAGAAACTCAAGTATTTGTGCCCTCATTAACATCTAGAGCTGTGCCCATTAGGCACATGGACAAGTAAGCCTCACTAAGCAGGCACTGTAACTCTTGTAACAGGCTAACCAATGTACGTAAACTGGCAGTAACCATATTAACTGTTGGTAACTGATTACAAAATTCATCATCAGTATAACAGACATGGTTGAAGGGGTTTATCAGCCACGTATAATAACAGGTACACGAATATTCTTCGAACAGTGACTTGATAAAAGGTAGTGATATACTAACCTCCAAATTTTTGACCCCCATCGACCTAAGTTTTGGGGTAGATATGTAGATGACACCGGAGTAGTGAACCAGCGCGAACATGAACAAGAACTCTTTGAACATATCAACAAGCAACATGACAGCATTAAGTTCACTATTGAGAAGGAAAAGGACGGTCGCCTCCCTATGTTGGACGTCATGATGTTTCGGAACCCTGATAACTCCATCACTACAGATGTGTACCGCAAAGAGACACATACTGATCGGTATTTACAGTGGTCCTCAAACCACCCGTGCACCCGGTACATCAGAAACTGGGCATAGTGAGAACACTTATGCACAGGGCGGACACACTCATCGAAGACCCTACTGAGAGCAGCAGAGAAAGAAAGAGTTAGGGAAGCCCTCCGTCGGTGTGGCTACCCTGAATGGGCGCTTAAAGAGGGGGACAGCAATGCTGGGATGAACCGTACCGGAGGTTGGGAGCTGCCCAAGTCCTACTTACCCCTACTCCGCAAGGAGGCGGGGGAGGCAGGACGATCTTCACAAGTCTCGGCCTTGCATTAATTATGATAATAAGCAGAAATTGTTCACAGATAATCATGTCAAAATGTCCCTTGCAGATTGCTTAAACTATACATATATACAAACCAGAAAAATAGTCAAAAAATAAAGCTGTATTTGTAAAAACATTGTGGGGTCAGTTTTGACCCCATACGGTAAAATTAGTCGTAAAAAAGCTACGGTGGTTTGTGGGTTAAAAGAAAATGGCGGATATTGACGGATACAGGCGGACCCAACAACGAATTCTAAGTTCAAAAGCAATCAAATACAATACGGAAGTACAATGTGGCTAAAAATCCATTTCGTTTGAGGCAGGCTGAGGGACATAGGGGTTGTGTAAGCACAATGTTCCGACAAATTATAAAATGTATTACAATTAACACCATCACATCATGTTGATAATATTTACTGCTGTAGAGTGCCTTTCGACCGAATTTTTCTAGATGTTCTACTTATTCTACTAAAGTAATGAAAGCCTTTGTGGCCAGCTCTTCGTCTAAAAGCTATCAGATATACTATTAATTTCAAATACAGAGCTTGAAAATAGAAAGTAACATTATACTGTCTGAAAAACTCCCATGATGGCAAACAATTTAAACGTGAGTAGCATATGCCGTGGAACTGCATGTGTATAATCGTCCTCTCCGATTCTCTGACTACATCTGAGTACACTTCTTCCATGCTCTCTTGGTAAGGTACAGGCAAGGCTGATTACCTTCGCCGAGAAGGTTATGCGGAGGGTAGCGTTTGTGTGTGTGTGTGTGTGTGTGTGTCTGTAGTGGCACAGCTTAACTCGAACATGCCTTGATGGATTGTCTTGGTATTTGGTATGTTGGTAGGTTTTGATGAGACCTAAAAACGATTAGATTTTGGGCCGCCTAGCGGCTTTATCCGGTACTGCAGCGGAACTTCCTGTTTTGATATCTCGTGTTCTGGACATGCTATGGAACTTATTTTCAGTGGTAGATAGATCTTTGGACAGAGAGTAAGTGGTGTGGGTTTGGGCCCCCTAGCTGCTTTTTTGGAGCTGCAGGAGCATGTTTTGGGTCTGACTTTGAAAGGGAATAACTCAAGAAGGGCTTGATGGATGGTTATGATTTTTGGTAAGTAGATAGCTTGAGTGATGATGTACATGATCAGACACTACTTATGCAAATCAGTAGCTAATTTGAATAATTAACGAGGAAAGTTTATACATCCGCCAAATTCCATGATAGGACTCTGAAACATGTGACATATGTAACTGAGGGGGAGAGAAATATTAATTGATATGAACTATGCAAATGAAGACCTCATTTTCATAAAATGAGGAAATACTATAACAAGATGGTATTGATGGATGGTCATGATTTTTGGTATGTAGATAGCTTGTGTGATGCTTAGTATGATTGGACAATAATTATGCAAATCAGATTCTAATTTGCATAATTAATGAGGCAACATTAAAAATCCGGTTTGCTCCATCATATGACTATTCGAATTGTAACTGAGGAAGAGAGGAATGTTTATAGATAGAAAATATGCTAATGTTGGCCTAATTTGCATACCTAATGTAACTTCTCTAATTCCACACTGGCAAATGACGGCAATTTAATACATTTAATACTTTTTTTTGGCATCGGGACGTTATGTGAATGTGAACATCGTTCAATCAAATTATGCTAATAAGGGCCTCATTTGGATAATCAATGAAAAATATTAGCATAACATTCTTTGTTGAGCTCATAATTTTGTAAGCTCATACTTTGGACATGTTATATTTTAAGACAATCAACTGGTATGATTTATAATTGATGAGGAACACTCCTAATACATCAGTAATAAAGGTTAAAATCATTTGGCGAAGGTATGAGGTCGTGGAACTCTAGTTTCTTCTGTATCTGCATGTACGTTGGACTCAGCTTGGAGTTTATCTTGTGGTGAATCCGTTTCTATATGATAAAACCAAATGATGAATAAATATCAATTCACATATTCAAGGAACATGTCACATGATTTTTACATGATTGGATTTGGATTTATTGGAATTGCAACAATGCAATACACGTGGGACACAGGCAGCTATTGCTGATGTTGTACACATAATGTACCCGATTTTCACACTTGGGTGGAGTAGGGAAAATCGTGTTAAGTACCTTTTTTTGCCAAAGGCACAAGATCGGTGGCAGCAGGAGATTAGGAGCCGGAACCCCATGGTTCTGAGTCGGAAATCATGCCGTTACGCCACACGACCCCACTGATGGGCTTCGTTTCATCACAGCAGCTAACAAAAAACAAGGGACAATGGCTATCCATCATGCCTGTCTCAGCTAACATTGAAGTGTACTGATGATGGACTTTAGCCTTACCGAAGGAGCCTGAGGTACTCAGCAGCTGAGCATCTGACAGCTTATTGCTTTGTTCCCAGCCTAACAACATCTGCTGCATTTGTGAAGGAATTATCTGCCAATGTTGTACTGAATATGTATATAAAGGGAAACAATGACAAATATGAAACATATCACACAATCACATTTCTAAAATAAGAACCACGGCATCATCGAATTGAATACGTAAAACTTACATTTATAACTTGAATATGATATTGATCAAACATGTACAGCTATAACTGAATGCAATAATCACTGAAACACACTACTCCTTCCACATAAATTCTTTGTCACTATCCACATACTGTGGGACCTTTGTGGGTCATGGGACAAATACTTATAGCATTTTCTTCCCTTTCATTACAGGATATCTTTATTTTCTTTCCCTAAACTGCTTGCTATTTTGTATCTGAAACGTTAACCAGACACATATGTCTGGTGACCATTAGCAAGTATGAACAAATTGAAAGTTATACATTTCCTAGATCCTAACGGTGGAATAGGGCAGGTCAGCTGGAGAATTCTTATTGCCATGCGAATGCGATGATATGTCAAGCCACAATAGGAGAATAACTAAAGTTCAAACTAGTAAGAAACAGGAATTTTCCAATTTGTTCTTACCAAAAGGCAGTCCCTCTAAACTATAATTTTGTTGTTGTCCTTGTTTAACGTCTATTTCTCCGCTAGACATTGTCTCTTGGTGATACAATGTTAAGTGCAGATAGTGATGAAACGCCGTTCATGTCTGTGCTGTTAACCGATAAAAACGTTAACGTTTGTCACGCCCAGCCCTGGCACGCAGTGTCTTATGGGTAATTTTGAGATCCGACACGGATCCTGTTTCCGTATCCGTTAGGATCCGACACAGCTCCTGACTTAATCTGAACTTCTAACATTGGCAAGTACATTCAAAAATGAAAGATCCGAGTAAATATTGTATCTGTACCCGAAACGTATAGAGGATCCAGACGTATACGGCGCCGGAATTGTCGGATCTGAGGTGCATCGGATTCGGATGCAATCGGAAACGTTCCGTATCTGCTATGATGCACGATTGCAGATCTGCTGGATTCGTCAGGATCTGAAATCATGCCGTGCAGTGTGTATTTGTTGGTCAGGATCCGAAGGAACAACCGACAAACAAACAATCCGAACATCTCTGCCATAATGCAAAGGATCCGCGCAAATATCCTCAGGTATCCGAGGCGCATCACGGATTCAGACATATCTGGCGTCGGAATTACCGGATCTGAAGTGTACCTGTTTTGGTCCGAATTTGCTCGGAAACGTTCCTTATCTGTACCCAAAACGTATAAAGGATCCAGACGTATACGGCGCCGGAATTGTCGGATCTGAGGTGCATCGGATCCAATCGGAAACGTTCCCTATCTACTATGATGAGCGATTCCGGATCCGCTGATCTGAGATCATGCCATGCCGTGTGTATTTACTCGTCAGGATCCCAAGCAACTACCGACATATAAACGATCCGAACATTCCGAATATTTGAAAAAAAAACAAGGATCCGCGCAAATATCGTCGGGTATGCGAGGCGCATCACGGATCCAGAATACGGCGCCGGAATCGGTCGGATCTGCGATGCACCTAGGTATCCGAGCAGTGAACTGGGATTTGTCCGGATTCGCTCGAAAAGGCCATGATGCCCGATTCCGGATCCGTCGGATCCGCCAGGATCCGAGGCCATTTCGTGCAGTGTAGGCTGACAACATCGTCACCTCATGTGCGGACACAGACATCCTTCAGATGGGGCACGGGGGGTTGGGACTCAAACGCATTTTAGAAAATCTGACAAAAAATCTAACAAGAGTCCGTAGGACACAATTCTCCGTGAAGTATTTATAGTGCGTACATTGTGGGTGAGGTGTTTAATTTGTTAATTTCCTTTGCTAGTGACCTGCTCAGTTGTAACATAAATGCATTAAATGGATCTTGATGTAATGTGTTGAATCACAGACAATTTATTTTTAGAGACTAGAACTGAAACAGGATGACACTCAGGCTAACTTAACATGCCCATGCAGCAACGGAATCGTGGGTTGTATGTGGTGCCAGGTGTGGAAAGTGCATTTTTGATAAGCGGTAATTAAAGAAGTTAAAATATTGACCCACACAAATTGCATCTCTGTACAGTCCAAGTAGTCTTTTATAGCAAGTAAAGAAAAGGTGTTTACTTATCTTTTTCTTTCAATACAGGAGGGGTCAACCTGCTGAAAAGTACGTTTTTACAGCATGGCACGGATAGGATCTAGAAATTACGGTCGGAAAAGTCACAAATTTAAATCTAGATGGCTTCTTTTGAAGATTATCAACGAACCATTCAGCCTTACAACTAAGATGTTTCGGAAATACATGTATGCAGTAAATTCTCTTTCCACAATTTATTGCACGCATGCCTGATCTATAGCTATCAACCACATATCTCAACAATCTTTTATCCCCTGCGTTAACTTTTTACATTGTCACAGCCTCCGTATTACAAACTACAAGTGTGGTGATTTTGAAGGTCCAGGGATTTCCCATTTTCACGCTGTGCGTAAAAGTGCACCGTTCGTCCCGAGCGCTCATACTGGACACCATACTTATACACAGACAGGAGGTCACTCTGCACATGTTCGCAGCAAAAACTCACAATTCCCGTTGCCGCATTGGTATGTAACTTGGTATATAGTTTGCTAGGTTGCGTTTGGTGATGCACGTTGTCTATTTTACACAATGTAACAGTGACTATACGATCACAGCAAGTAGGAAAGATATATACCCCGTATCTGCCTGAAGCATTCTAGTCAAGCGGAACGGATTATAGCATGGTGTCTATGGCAGGCAGTGGCACATGCCATTAATCATAGGGGTGCAATTACGATATTGCATTGACGATAAAAGTAGTTAAGGTGTAACAAAAGACATCGTGCATCACCACGCCCAACCAGGCAAACGTTATGCCAAGTTACACACCAATGGCAATGCGACAACGGGATCCTGAGTTATAGCTAAGATAGCACAAACAAAAGCATTCCCAATACTCCCAGAAGGAGGTCAACCCTCCTTCCCGGAGTAACAATGCTACGGCAAGGCAGTTAAGTTACGTTTTACTCTTATCAGAGAGTATACATGCGTAATATAGACATTGAAATGTAATTGGATGACCTCGAGTTCCTTACACAGCACCTGATGTTATTATGAGGACTCACTTGAACTTTGTCTGGTGTTTGTAACAATCACTACGAGTTTATACTACAGTCTTGGATCTTGATTATATTCCCCAATTTCTGACCATTAAGGCTTTGTTGACATTGATATCTTATTTGCTTCAATGGCTTTTGACCTCAAGTGTTGCAGGCAAACTAGCCTGACAACGTCGTCACCTAATCTGCGGGCACACACACCTTTCTGGTGCGGCACTTGGGGTTTTTGATTTGAACAAAGGTTGGAGACATTCAAAATCAATTGCGAAAATCTGGAGTTTCTTACACAGCATCCACGTTTTACAGAATTCACTTGAGCTATGACTGATGTTTGTAACATTCACTACGGGTTTATATTTTAGTATTAGAACCACAGATATTGATACATTCCCCCATCTGAAACTACAATGGTTTCGTTGACATGAATATATTATTTGCTTCAATGACTTTTGGTTCATCGGGTCGGTTTACCTCCCCTAGCCGTGTGGGCACACACGTTCTTCATGTGAGGCACTGGGGGTTTGGGGGGGGGGGGGTCAAATGCATTTTATAGAATCTCACTGTCGAAAAGTGAGAAACTATTTTAAAACATTTCCCATGGACCCACTAGGTTGTAAAATTGATATTGTTGGTGACGTGTCTTTCACCATGTAAAAAGCCATTTTGTGGAGATCTTACGTATAATATTTGGATAAAAGTGGGAAGAGGTTGAGGTGTAGGGAGGGCAAAAGCGTGTCTGAATTCTGTGCACTAGCTGGTTAAGTGGCTAATTGCCACTCAGAACGCCAGTGTGACAGAAAGGCAGATTTGTCGCACATGTAATTACGTCGAGCGCAGTTGGTATGCGCTTGTATTGTTATAATTGACCTTATAGGTCACCTGCGACACCTTAGCTGGAGCTTGTTTTAATCTCATTATCGTGCGGCACAGTTACTTATTATATTACGAGCGTAGCAAAAACAGTAAAAACATCAACAGGAAACTGTGAAAGAACATGTTGTCAGTGCCTGCTCTCTTTGACCCCTTCCGCACTGCCGCAACGTCATCACCAGTATTATGAGTTGGGGCAAGTTTTACCGCATTCTTTTGGATTGTGCCCATCTTGTTCTGGGTTGGGCCGATCTTGTTCTGGATTGGGCCCATCTTGTTCTAGGTTGGGTCCATCTTGTTCTGGGTTTGGTTGATTTTACGTGCATACTCTCTGTTAGTTAGTCCCACCAACTGACACGTAGGCAACTTACCCGATCCATCCGATCCAAAAGACCCTTCTAACGAACAGCAAACTTTGTCAGGTAATCCCATCGATTGTAAAGCCGCCCGCTCGTCCGATAAACCGGTAGGTGCCTTGATCAGTCATTAGTACGAGGGGTGTTCTGTAAGTTGTTAACCTCCTAAGCCAGAAACAAGGGTCACGACTCAAATGTCAGGGTATGATTATAAAGTATGAATGCTTTGATGAATGTCAAACAAACCTCAAATGATTGTGATCATGAATTTCGGTGCTACATCCTTTTGAAAAGCAGTAACGTTAGCTGAGAGCCAAGGGGAAACCATGGACAATTGAGCTGCGCCTTGTGGTGTGTAGGTCAGCATTATATTAGAGCTCCCCTAGCTCTGATTAAAGTCACCTACCAACATTTCCTGCCGTCCTCAAACATCGAGGATTCGTCTTCAAAGATTTTGACAATGTCTTGTAGATTTCATGGCATGAGGGACAAAATATTCGGCCCACACCTTTGATCACAGTGGGCATACATAAAAATTTATTAGTCATAACTCTCCCAAATAATTTGAGCTGTACCCATTGTTTTGGGGTGAGGGCAAGAACTTATTGAACGCCCCTCCTGCTGTTTCATTTTTCTCAAAGCCGGGAGACACTTTCTGGATCGGACTTATATGAATTATGATCCAAAAATCAATGCAGTGGTAAATTTCAATGTACAGATCACTACAAATATTTTGCACGGCTGTTTTTTCATCAAAATGGCGATCCTCAGATTCAGCCGTACAGCGAATTGTTCCTGTTGACTGTGTTGGAGCCCTGAGGAAAGTAACTCACCTTCACCTTGTGTTTCAAACTGCTATGCCAGGCCTAAGAATGGACGTATGAACAAATGGATGTGTGAGTGGTCCAACTAGTGGTCCCATCTCCAAAGTACAATTGAGATTACAGACGTATACATTTCATTCACCATAAACACCCCCAGTTTAATTCCAGACTTCCAGTTTAATTCCGGACTGACCTCCTATATCTCAGCAGCCTTACACCCAGGTGGGCTAATTTCGCAAACTATAGGTAAAAATGATGTAAGAAAAACGTAGCAGTCATTGATGACCCCCTTGGGATTAATTGTATAATGCATAATTATGCATAATTATGCATGATTATACATAAGGCTTTGAACCTTATGCAAAATTATGCATAAAGGATCTTACAATTTCCAGCAGATTAGCCATTAACCAACACAAGAGGCGGAAGAAATGGACGAGAGAAGCAGCGAGATTGCAATGAACGATCAGCAAACTGCACACCCTGGCAACGAGGCAAACATCAGGGAGAAACTAGAGTTCCACGACCTCATACCTTCGCCAAATGATTTTAACCATTGTGACTGGCGTATTAGGAGTGTTTCTCATCAATTATAAATCATACCAGTTGATTGTCTTGAAATATGACATGTCCAAAGTATGACCTTAACAAAGTAACAAAGAATGTTATGCTGATATTGATCATCAATTATGCAAATGAGGCCCTTATTTGCATAATTTGGTTCGTCGATGTTCACATTCACATAACTTCCTAATGCCACAAAAAAGTATTAAATGCATGAAATTTCCGTCATTTACCAGTATGGGATTATAGTAGTTTCTCATTTAAGTATGCAAATTAGGCCAACATTTGCATATTTTCTATCTTCAACATTCCTCTCTTCCTCAGTTACAATTTGAATAGTCATATCATGGCACAAAGCAGATCTTTAAAGTTGCCTCATAAATTATGCAAATTAGAATCGGATTTGCATAATTATCGGCCAATCATTCTAAGCATCACACAAGCTATCAACATACCAAAAATCATGATCATCCATCAAGGCCATCTTCAGTTATAGTATTTTCTCATTAATTATGCAAATGAGGTCTTCATTTGCATAGTTCATATCAATTAATATTTCTCTCTTCCTCACTTACATATGTCACATGTTTCAGAGTCCTATCATGGAATTTGGCGCATGTATAAACTTTCCTCATTAATTATGCAAATTAGATACTGATTTGCATAAAAAGTATCTAATCATGTTCATCATCACTCAAGCTATCTACTTACCAAAAATCATTGCCATCCATCAAGCCCTTCTTGAGTTATTCCCTTTCAAAGTCAGATGCAAAACCTGCTCCTGCAGTTCCAAATAAGCCGCTAGGGGGCCTAAACCCATACCACTTAATCTCTGTCCAAAGAGCTATCTACCACTCAAAAATCAGTTCCATAGCATGTCCAGAACACGAGATATCAAAACAGGAAGTTCCGCTGCAGTACCATAACAAGCCGCTAGGGGACCCAAAATCTAATCATTTCCAAGTCTCATCAAGACCTACCCACCTACCAAATATCAAGACAATCCATTCAAGCCTTCTCGAGTTATGCTGTACATTACACACACATACATACATACAAACGCTACCCTCTGCATAACCTTCTCGGCGAAGGTAATTAGCCACGGGAATGCAGAACCAGGGAGCGGGCATTCCAGGCGAAGAAACATGCAGGGTAGAATATGACCATTCTCCCGTACAGCGTCAAACAGAACGAAAGCACAGGCTTGCGGTGAAACGTACTGTGGACGAGCGCTTCACGTGTACGGAATGCGGCTATAAGGCAGCCTCAAAGGCTAACCTATTAAAGCACAAGCGAACACATACTAGTGAGAAGCCCTATAAGTGTGACCAGTGCGACTATTCTGCTGCAGAGAAAGGTAATTTAGACCGCCACGTTACTAAGCACACTGGAGAAAGACCCTACATGTGTGAAGAGTGCGGATACAGAACGGCTGTCAGGACTCACCTGTCCGAACATATGAAAAGACATTCAGGTGTGAAGCCGTATAAATGTGACCAGTGCGAATATTTTGCTGTGCGGAAAGGTCATTTAGACCGACACATAGCTACACATACTGGAGACAAACGCTACATATGTGGTAAGTGCGGATACAGGACGGCTGTCAGGTATGACATTTCCCGACACATGGCAATACATACAGGTGAGAAACCCTATAAATGTGACCAGTGCGAATATTCTACTGCACGGAAAGGAAGTTTAGACCGACACATGACTAATCACAAAAGTGAGTACCAGGAAAAATGTAATGACTTGTTAAGTGACACGACAACTTACCTCCAACTTAAGAGAGACCCAACCAACAAATATAGTGACGAACTAACCAAGATTTTAAGACCACTGAAAGACAAGGAACTCATATCATATGAACAATATAGAACCTTGTACCCCACCTCAACAGAATCCCCCAAGTTCTACGGACTACCCAAAGTTCACAAATCTGACTGCCCCCTACGTCCGATCGTGGCCACACGAGGGTCTATCATGTACCAGACAGCTAGGTTTGTAGCCAACATCCTTGCCCCTTTGGTCGGACAGACACCGCACCACCTGAAGAACAACAGGGAACTCGTGGAAAGGATGTCTCAGATCATTCTGGACGACGATGAGAGCCTGGTGTCCTTTGACGTCTCGGCACTTTTCACTAGTGTTCCGGTGGAAGAGAGCCTCAAAATCATCCAGGACAAACTCACCCTCGATTCTTCACTGAGTGGTCCCACGAAACTGTCTCCACAACAAGTTACATAATTACTGCGTCTATGCCTCACCACGACATACTTTAAGTATGACGGCAAGTTCTACTCTCAAGTTGAGGGCGCCGCCATGGGCTCGCCCGTAAGTCCTATTGTGGCCAATCTCTTCATGGAGTGGTTTGAGTCACGTGCCCTCGCTACCTTTCCCAGTCCACCAAAGGTATGGGTTCGTTACGTAGATGATGCTGGTGCCGTCATGAAGTCAAGCCTGATTGAACCGTTTCACCGTCACCTCAATTCCATTCATCCTAACATCAAGTTCACCAAGGAACTTGAAGAGAACGGGTCTCTTCCCATGTTGGATGTCCTCATGTCTAGAAAGGAAGACGGCAGGCTCAAGTTCAGCGTATTCCGGAAATCCACACATACGGACCAATACCTCCAGTTCGACAGCCACCAACCAATGGAACATAAGATGGGGGTAATAAGGACACTTAGACATCGTGCTGATCACATTATCACAGAAGACGAGGATAGGGCCACAGAGTATGAACACCTTAAAACAGTCTTATCCGTAGCTTGCTACACTAAGTGGGCGTGGCAGTCCCCCGGTAGGACAAAACTCACTCCACACCCACGCACCCACACGGACAGCAGACCTAAATGTTATGTAACACTCCCTTATGTCGCGGGGGTCACCGAAGCCATCACCAGGAAGATCAGGAAAACAAGGGTGGCTGTCCATAGTACACCCCACACCACCATTAGGAGGCTCCTGGTTGCTCCTAAGGACAAGGATAAACCGGATGACACATGCGGCGTAGTATATCATCTCACATGCGAAGACTGTGATGCTCAGTATGTGGGGGAGACGGAAAGGGCCCTTAAAAAGAGGATTTCAGAACACAAGCGAGATTCCTCTCCGGTTACACAACACATGCAGACTTATAAACACCAGCCAACGAAGAAGGTCACCATCTTGGACCGAGAAAGCAGATGGTTTGAACGGGGAGTCAAGGAAGTCGTGCACATCAGGTCCCGCTCTCCGTCCCTCAACCGTGACCAAGGACGCCACAGACTCCCTCCAATCTACAACTCTCTCGTCCAGTCACGTGACCTGGGTGACCTTTGACACCTGGTCACGTGACAACTCTCATAGCTGAAGAAACATGGTGGATGTCATCTGAAAGCTCCTTGTAGCTTGTCAATTTTTAGTCGTATTAGTTTAAAATCCTTTATTCAATGACTAAACACACTGACGTATACGTAAAACCCTACATGTGTGATGAGTGCTGGTACAGGACGGGAGACAGGTCTGCCTTAACCATACATATGAGAACACATACCGGTGAAAAACCCTACAAATGTGACCATTGCGATTATTCTGCTGCAAGGAAATTTTCTTTGGAACTCCAAATTGCTAAACACACCGCAGAAAAGCCCTACATATGTGGAGAGTGCGGATACAGGACAGCTGACAGGTCTCACTTATCTAAACACAACGTTACAGTGGTACGGTCCAAGATGGCTGCCTCCATTGGATTCTGATTCAGCACTGAGGGCTATGAATCCAACTCAATCCTCAGCGTGGACGGTCCATGGAGGCACGAAATAGCTTCAGCTTATGTTATAGATAACAGTTACAGTTCTTTTATGTTCCTTTTTACGTTTTGTATGCTTACTTGCAAGACAAGACTGGAACCCACCCACCATGCTATGCCCCCCTCCCACTCTCTATCTTATTTTATTATTATTACAAGCAGCAATGTGTGCTACGCAGACAACAATGAGGAGTCTCAACCTGCCGCAAAAGGGATTACACCTTGCCCATCTTAACATCTGTAGCTGGAGTAATAAGACTCATGATTTGAGAGAGCTACTTGATAACAACAACTTTCATGTTCTCGGACTCTCCGAAACACACTTGGATCCAAGCATCAGTGATCAGCAACTGGGAGCAGACGGCTGGACAGTTCACAGGAAAGACCGTAACAGGCACGGAGGTGGAGTGGCTTTTCTCATCCAGGAAGGACTGCCATGGAGGCAAAGAACTGACCTGGAAAAAGACAACATCGAAATGCTATGGATTGAGGTATGTCTACCACAGACAAAACCCTTACTGCTTGGCTGCATCTACAGACCGCCAAAGACAGGTATGCAGTACCTTAACGACATCCTCACATCTATTGATAGTGCTACTGATGCCAACACAGAAGTCTTTGTTATGGGAGACATGAACATAGATTGGTCAAACCAACTGTGTCCTATGAGGGAACACCTAGCAACCATAGCAACAAGTTGTAACCTGTTTCAAGTGGTGAAAACACCCACAAGAATTGGTGTAAACAAGAATAACCAACAAACTGCAACCTGCATTGACCTGATTTTTACAAACAGCAAAGACAGATGCTCACCAGCCAAATCTGCCCCTGTAGGCTTCTCAGACCACAATATAATTTACATTACAAGAAACACAAAAGTGCCCAAAGCACAGGCAAAGGTAGTACACCGACGGACTTACAGAAAGTTCAGCCCAGAAGATTACTTGACAGACATTGAAGTGGCTCCTTGGTACCTTGTACAGGACGAAGAAGACGTTGATGATGCCCTACATGTTTTCACAGTTATGTTCAATAACATAGCTGACCATCATGCTCCGATGAAAAAGCGTACATCTAAGTCGAACCCAGTGGCATGGCTGGACGAAGAGCTCAGGGAACTGATGCAACTTCGGGATGATGCGAGGAGAGAATCCGTCGCTTCTTGTCTCCAGTCCGACACTGAGGTCTACAAGAAGCTCCGAAACGCAGCTGTGAAGCTCAACAGGAAGAAGAAGGCGGCATACTTTAAAGCAAAATTGGTAGAGAACAAAAACGACCCCAAAGCAATGTGGAAAACATTAAACGGCATCCTGGGAAAAGGTTCTAAAATCTCATCTGGTGTAGTTGAACAAGATGGCGTCTACCTTACGAAAGCAAAGGACATTGCTGAACATTTCAATACCTTTTTCCTGAACAAAGTCAACACCTTACGGCAACAAATGAATCTACAAACTGATGATACCTTACTTCACTTGATTGAAAGGAAGATCATGGCTGGTAAAGAAGACTGCAGTTTTGAACTTAAGCAAGTTGATATTGACGAAGTGTACAAACTCCTCCTGTCTCTTCCAGAAGGAAAATCAACAGGCCTAGATAACATGGATAACAAACTTCTGAGGCTTGCAGCGAAGCACGTTTCCATCCCTCTCTGTTACATCATCAACTTGTCTATGACTACCTCAGTCTATCCAAGGGAATGGAAGAAAGCCAAGGTCGTACCCATTCCAAAGTCAACGACAGCATCCTTCTGTGGTTCAAATAGCAGGCCAATCAGTCTTCTCTCTGCTACCAGCAAGATTATGGAGCGCATCGTCAGTAAACAAATCTCAGATTACTTTCAGCAGAACTCACTAATGTCCAGTCACCAACACGCGTACAGGAAAAACCATTCAACTTGCACTGCACTGCTGCACATGGTGGATGATTGGTATCGCAATATTGATCAGGGAAACTTGGTAGGTGCTATTTTCTTGGACTTTTCTGCTGCCTTTGACCTAGTCGACCACAGTTGTCTACTTCAGAAACTAGGATGCTATGGTTTCAGTGAATCCACAACAGAATGGATGGCAAGCTACCTGATAGGCAGGGAGCAATGTGTACACATCAATGGGACAAACTCTTCTTTTGTGGAGTTACCTTGCGGCGTTCCTCAAGGGAGCTGTTTAGGGCCCCTTCTTTTCACGATTTACACAAACGACCTGCCGCTTGCCACAACACATGCCACAGCAGACATGTATGCTGACGACACCTCAGCCTACACCTGCGACCCTTCAATTGACACAATTTCATGTAAACTACAAAGAGAGGTGAGCAACATCTGCAACTGGGTTAAAACGAACAAGCTTTTCCTAAACAAAAACAAAACAAAATGTATGGTTTTTGGGAGTGTACCCAAACTGCTGGCAAGACCGACACTCAACCTAACTGTTGATGGCAAACGTATTGAACAAGTCCCGGAGGTAAAACTACTTGGTACAACTGTCGATGAACGTCTCACTTGGAATACTCACACGAGGACAACCTCAAAGAAAATGGCCAAGTCCCTTGGAATGATCAGAAGATGTGCTACATACATGGACCAGACAATCTTAAAAACGGTGATTGAATGCCTGACATTGACATACATGGACTACTGTAGCCCTGTCTGGTCATGCACCACAAAGAGAAATATCAAGTCCCTACAAATAGTGCAAAATAAGGCTTCACGTTTGCTTCAGTTGAAACCACTGTGGAAACCTGTACACACTAGACTATCATTGAACACTATGACTACTTTTAGAAGGATTGTCTTCACTAATGAACCTGAGTGTCTTGCGAGTAGACTGCTTTCTGTCAACAAGCAGCACACGCACAGAACACGATTTGCTTCAAATCCAACTTTTAGACTAGACAAACCTAAGACAAATGCATTAAAGAAGACTTTTATGTACAGGGCTGTCGCAACGTGGAACCAGCTCCCGGTAGAGCTACAGACCACCCTTTCTGCTCGTACTTTTAAAGCCAGAATCTGTGAGCACTTGTTATAAAGTGTAGAACTGATTCATAAGTAAATGGCATTGTATCGCAAATGATTTTACTCAATTAAGGAAGGACCTCTAATTTTAAGTAGATTCCTGAATCAATTTCAATTAGATAGTTTTTTAAATGACATGTAATCAGCTATCTGTAATTAATGTAAATATTGAATGTTGTTATGTTGTTATCGTCAATGCATGTATTGTCATTTTGATGTTGTATTGTATGATGTTAAGAAGTCCAGGAAGACTAGTGGTGTGCCTTAGGGCACACCACTAATGGATTTTCTTCAATAAAGACAATAAAGACTTATCTAAACATATGAGAAGACATGCAGGTTGGAAACCTTACAAGTGTGACCAGTGCGAGTATTCTGCTGCAGTAAAAGGTGATTTAGACAAACACATGGCTAAACACACCAGCGAAAACTATAAGTGAAACCATATATATATATAAGTGTACCCAGTGCGAATATTCTGCTGTAGCGAAAGGTGATTTAGATTGACACATGACTAAATACACCGGCGACAAACCCTACATGTGTGGAGTTAGCGGATACAGAACTGATTACAGATCCTCCTTAACCGTACATATGAGAACACATACAGGTATAAAACCATGTAACAAGACATATGGCAACATATACAGGCGAGAAACCCTACAGATGTCACCAGTATGACTATTCTGCAAGAACGAAAATCTATTTAAACGAACATTTGGCCAAAAATACTTCTTAGGGATAAAGACTCAAAACACAAATGTTATCAGCGCGACTATTCTTCTTCATGGAAAGGTGGTTTCGACCTACAAATGGTTAAACACGCCTGTGAAAAGGCCTCCATATGTGGATTGCGGGTTGACCTTACGTTAACTGGCATGACTATAAACTGTCAAGCAGTCTGTCAACGTGCACCACATTTCATCATTGTAGTTGTACTCAGAAATGTAAGATATGCCGCCTCCCTCTCGTGTAGCCCCCACTCTCTGAATGCCCCTTGCAGTAATTGAATAGTTGCTGTTGCAAATATAGATAGTATATGCCTAGATCTGTGTGGCGTCATGTGGCGTAAGTGGTAGAGTGCGTGGCTGTCAAACAATGGGACCCGGGATCAATTCCGGGTTGTGCCCAGAGACATGTCCGAACTTGCGCCCCGACGTTGTGCCCTTGCAATTGGGAAAGGCTCTTCACACGGATTCCCCCCCCCCCCTCAGTTAGAGGGACAAGTGCCCAACGACAGTTGTCTTCAGCTGGCGGACGAGAGCAGCGCCAGACGGGCTGACGCTATCAAGGCGGACCTCGAGTGTAATAGTCATCCGGCAGTACGCTGCAAACATATCCCAACCAGAACCAGCACGTCTCCCTTGAATTGGTGCCGCTGGAGAAGACGCGTACGGATGCCCAAAGTGTGTGGGTCTCAGATTCGCAACCTGTCATCCACCCTAAACAAATCCACGCGAAGGCTACCGTGTCAACGCTCTTCACTCAGGTGTGGGAACTGACACAGTCATCATACTCGAACATCTGTATCTGTACTTCTGTATGATATGAATACGAATATAGATTACGATTGATTTGGCATACATGCCTAGATCTGATGGGAATCGTCTATATAAAATGGTATGTCATTGTTGTAATGCTAGTAACGAATTAATGATATCAATAGTTGAAGGTTTCAACTTACAACTAGCCAAACATAAATTAGATAGATGCTGCTGTTTTGTACACAACGGTTTACAAAGCAAAGAGAACGCAACAAAATACAACATTGCTTTATCCCTCAAGCTTTCGTTGTTGTTTCATTCGTTTTGTTTCCTCTTAGTATTTCTTAACCAGGTAAAGTTATCCTGTAAAGTGTAATTCTTCAGAGGCAAGGGAATACACATCGTAGAAAAATATTGGGTTATGAAAAAATGAGCCTTAGTATTTACTTCACATCAAACCCTACTTGAGCTAAAAAATGGTAGAAATTTGCCCAAACAGGTTGACTACTAGCCAGACGAATATAAAATGTATTATATTTTCTAGTTTTTTATAAAAAGCAGTAATAATTTAATGCCTTATGCCATTAAACCATATTTTTCTAGATTTATCGGCCATCACATTTAGAGCTGTCTAAGAAGAGAAGTTGAACCCATACTCATTAGTATATAGTATATCAAAGTAATGTAATAACATGAACTTAGTTTGTAGGAGCATAAGGGTACAACAAATGTATTCATTTTAATCATTATCAGGTCCCACCGGCTGACTCTTTATCATTAGATGTTGTTTACATTGTATACGCATATCAAGTATTATTATCCTTTATCATTTGTAAGTTTTTTTAATGCTCCTGTATATGATATTCTGTACATGTTATGTTCCTGTGTGTCATGTAGTTTTGTCCAGTTATGTTTGTTGTTATATATAATGTTCCTACTAGTATGCATAATCATACATAACTGTTCTTAGGGTTATTCATAATGGCTCTTAGGGCTATCCATAATTATGTACAGTTCCGAGGGCAATTACGCCACAATGAGTTTACCATTGGTTCCTGGGTTTTGTAGGTCCTATGAATGTGGCCTAATGTATAGGTACCTCTGTTACAACAGTCACTCATTTTTGCAATACATGCAAGATACAACAAGCATAGTGTTAAAAAAAAACTGTGGCGACGCTTACTGTTACTATTATATGTATTTATTGTTTATTGTCGTTGGAATTTTTATTGTGTATGTCACTGTCATATTTTGTCGTTTGAATTTGATTTTATTACAATTTGCACAGCCGGAGTCAAGTCGGGATGTATCGTTGTTATCTTGTATAGGTATTTCTAGCACCTTGATCACAGGTCCAATGTAGATCCATAGTTTTGTGCTGAATAAATTTCATGGTTGGGAGAATGGATGCCTGAGCTGTTGGTTGTTGTAGTTACCACTCAGCACCAAGGCCAGCCGGGTGTACGGTTGTTCTACTGTACTAGAACAACAGTAGCTAATTGAACTATTGGCATAACTTTGTCTTGAATTAATCTTCTTTTTGAAGACTACTTCAAGAACATCCTAAATTGTCTTTACCTCATTAACATATCCATTCAGAGTTTTGGTATAAAGCTGGTGTTCTCAGTCCTATCGTTAGTCACTGACGAAAGACAGTGGATACTGTCTGAAACGTCTGACTGTTTCAAAATCTTATCCAGTTGCTTGAGTAATTATTTTTGGCGTATCTTATCACCTGGATGTCTAACCTTCATCAACGTACGGCGAGGTTAATCCCTCATAAATGTATTTTGAAAGATTGAATAGTCATAAAATATGTTAGGTTGGTGACATCAGTTGTCAAGATCCAGGGTGGCGGATCATAGATCAAGGGTATAACCATGTCCCTTGGAACGAATCGGTATCAGGACTGACAGTTCGGCCTCGACGTTTCGACCCCACGGCCAGGACGGTTCGGCCTCGGGTCCAGGACGGTTCGGGCCAGTTAATTACTATGTGCATGACTGTTACTACGCAATGTACAGATCGAAAATCTATGTGAAATGATTAAACATAAAGAGATTAAAACATAGCAATCACGCTTACATACCACAGTTAACGTTACATCTGGCCATGGAACATCTATAAGCTAGCACCGCCGCATGGCGTGGTATAAATCCACTGACCGTCGGGGCATCGGCAATCAAGATATGATTCTCAGTTAAGACCTCATTTCTTTGTCAGACAGGTTTAACTTGGAGTTTGTACTTATTTATATGTTATTTGGCCGAAACACGTATCGACAATCAACGTTATTTTCAATAGAGACTGCGTCCCTTTGTCAGACAACGTATATTAGTACTTCAAGCGTCCTGGAGCTTGGGCCGAAACGTCCCGGACCTTGGGCCGAAACGTCCTGATTTTTTGGGGCAGAACTGCATATGTCCATGGGCCGAAACTTCCGACATGTACCAAAAACCTTAAAATGTCAGTCTACGTACTAAATACAAATATTTTGTCCGATCCCCTTTTTTTACTAAAATCGTGTTGCATTTCACTGCAACGGCCTTTTTCACGGTTATATTGTGTTTCTTTAATGGTTTGATTTCGCGTGTAAGGGACGTAATTAGAGGATGGAGATCCGCTGTCCACAGGCTCGGTTTGCTTACTCTATTTGAATACTATCATCGCCATTTTTACAGTGATTATACATTGGTAGAATGTTCCAACGTCCGTCTAATCCCCAAAGTCTTGTGACGTATTCTATTCATTGCCGGTGTTTTCTGCAAAATTACAGCAGAGGCTAAAACCCCCCATACATACCCTTGAGGTCCGGTACAGGGTTGTGTTTTTTCCAACATTAGCTCATTTTGGTTCTAACAATGTAGATTTCAGGTTTTCTTGCAAAACCACAACCAGTGTCATACATAGATTACATCATATACAATTAAATGTATTTTGCAAGATTTAATATTCATACATTATGTTAGGTATGTGACATCAGTGGTCAAAATCCAGGGTAGTGGATCATAGATCAAGGGTATAGCCAGGTCCCTTGGAATTCGTCACTGTTTTTTTGTACGAAAAACCTTGAAATGTCCGTTTATGCCATCGCTGTTTTCGACTGAGGTCTTAGTAAACATACATATTTTGTTAGACCCCCTTTTTGCTAAAATCGTGTTGCATTCTTTCGATTTTACGGAAACGGCCTTTTTCACTGTCAAACAGTGCATTTTGATTCTGCGTGTACACATCATTTACTAAGCTGGGTCGAATTAGGACTGTGTTATAATATAACATTATGCTACTCAAGTACCTTTCCCCCCGTGCCGATATACATTTACTCTGATCTGGTACTAACTTTGATCGGGATCTCTGCCGGAAGTGATTCCGATCGAAGTCTCAGTGGGATTGATTTTAGGGGAACTTGATTTAAAGGAATTTGAACTACTATAATTGTCTAAATCGTGGTATAAACCCCCGTGACAGGCACTCGTTGAGACACATATTCTGACCAGATGCCATGCAGTAAACACAATTAATGCAATATTTTTAGCAAGCCTGAGTCTTAAAGTCCGACTTTAACGTGTTATGTCTTAATTGGGTACACCGGTACCACTATTGACCGACGGTGTAGGGGAGACTTAAAGGAAAGCTACACAAAAAATTGAAAATCCTTCTATGCTATGCTTAATATATTCCAAAGTCAAATTCTTACTTCAAGTTGTTCCACATAAGTCCGTCATAGTTCTGGGATTTTCCACAGTTTGCAACTTATGCCGTGCTGACGCCTTCTCACCTGATAATTGAATTATATGACGTCAGTGTTTCAAATTTTTCACCTGGTGATTGTATTATATGACGTCAGTGTTCTAAAATTCAATCATCAGGTGAAAAATTTGAAACATTGACGTCATATAATTCAATTATCAGGCGAGAAGGCGTCAGCACGGCAAACGTTGCAAACTGTGGTAAATCCCAGAACTATGACGGACTTATGTGAAACAACTTGAAGTAAGAATTTGACTTTGGAATATATTAAGCATAGCAAAGAAGGATTTTCAATTTTTTGTGTAGCTTTCCTTTAAGGGATTGTGCCTGCGCCCAGACCCCACGATGAGAGACCCCGGGTAAAAAACAGGGTTTAAACCATTAAAAATCCTTTTTTGGTGGGATTTTGTGTGAAATCTGGGCAATATAGGAGTGACTGTGGTGGGATAGACTATATTTGCTGAATTAGTTGAAATAAATGGTCTTTCTCTACCTTGTGGGTTTTGGCACCCCCCTGATACATCTCCTGATATAGTGGGATGGTCTTCAACTGGGTGTCTGAAGCCTGTAGGACCTATCCAAGGCTCTGATTAGGGGGGGGGGGGTATCTGGAGAATAGCCGTATAGAATTTGTCAAGGATGAATCTGATGACAGTTGACATAACTGGTTAGTATTTGAGGGTAAGTTATTGTAGTCTGATGTTTTGATTCCTGAGATAATGACACCTTCTTTTTTCTCAACTTCCCCATAGGGCTACATGCATTACTGCCATCTGTTGTAACCCTTTAGTCTCCCCTGTAGATAAGCGCTGTCGCTGATGTTGGCATTATACAGCCATTAGTACATCTATTTCAACACCACATTGACATGCTGTGCTTAAAACGCAAGAAAATATGAAAGAGAATCATGAAACGGAACAGTTTCTTACTCCGTGCGTGCTATGGTTGTTAGTGTTACCGGTAGTTGGTGCGTGCTGCAAGTCAGCTGATCTGTTTACTTGCGACTGAGCGGAGCAGTGACCCCTAGTCTCCCGTCGGGTATAGACGCTCTCCTAGCATGGCTGGCGCGCTGTGCCTACTTCAACTTTAATGGCCTGACATACAACTGCGACGACTTCCATCGTGGCGTCCCACAACAAGCCTCCCCACTGGTTATTTCTTCTTCTTTTTTACCTTTTATACTGGTCAGTACATAATTTGTAACAAAACTTTGGCACAAACATATGAATACCCGTATTCAACAGTAGCTTTGCCTTTGTTATAATGCGTTGTTGTTGTTCCTGACATAGTTACATTTTCTGTGGGGTTTTGCATAAGATCGCTATAGCTATGGCTTGTTTTTCAAGGCGGAACCTCGATGACCCTTTAACGGGAGCGATTTGTGGTCTACTTCTTCTTATTGTTTCTTTTGACTATCGATTTTTTTTGTCGTCATAATACTGATAATCCGGAATTATGTGCCAAATTGAGCGTTGTTACCAAGTTTGCATGAAATGAACTTCGAACTATAACTATGTGTGTGGCCGGATCAGGCTGACATCTGTGATGGATTAACTTGTTTACAATTTTTGGGCGTAGGCTACGCTTCCTACAGTTATAGACCAGTTTGATCTTAATTCAAAGGTGACAACTTATCACTGGCATAGGTAATTGGCTGCATGTATAAATTAGAAATAATTGGCAGAATCTGCTAGGTATAGGCTCGGTTACCAACTTAGCCACCCTGTACACCAGTTAGTGAACCTTCCCCTGACAATCCTATACTAATTGAAACCTGCCGCGATTACGAAAGGTTCATGAGGCTCGTGTAGGGGATTTGAAACACGTAACATACACTTAAGCCGGAATGTTTTGTCAAACGATGGAGAAACCAAACCAACCTAGCCTGATAGTATCTCGCTTTAGCGGAGCTTGCGTTGCACGGACTACAGCCGATCTACTTCTATCAATTTCCTCCTCCCCACTTCTTCTTTGTAGGAGTATGGGCCATTCCCTACAGAGCAGTTCCCAGTCCATGCCCGGACTTGATGTCATGATACCAGATGTCAAGGACAAGCTGGATGGGAAAGGCAATATGATACAGGTGAGCAACAAAGTATATTTTGCATCAGGAAAAATCCTGAATATGTAACTGTTGTATTTCTTACAGGAACTTGGTGCTACTTATAAATCATCCCACCGCACATTTAAAAGTGAACCGCTTAAGTTAAACCCACATTACAAAGTCATTAATCACGCGTTAGAAGCTTAGCCTGTTAGTCATAAGATGGGTTATAAGATACATGTGTTTTCATGTTTGATAGATTAGAATATGTAGATGTGGCGATTGTGTTCGTATGGCTTAGGAACTATCATGGATGCCAGACTGTTCCAGCATAACTCTTCGGCTCTAGGGCCAACATGCCCCTAATGCTAAGTTTTAAAACAGCCCCGACCGGCCTGAGTTGGACTCCGCACGATAGATAGGGATAGGAGGTCTGGTGTCCAACTTAGGAACCTTCATGCTGTGTTCCGTATTACGGTCATGAAAAGTCCTGCTCGGTACCGGTAGGTATGGTTTCGTTTGAAAATTTGCTCCAACAATTGAACAAATACGGTTCATGAACGTGCAAAGGAAAACGTTATTTCATTGTATTTCGTGATGTTACTGTGGAATTTCCTGTCTAAGGGTATTGTTTTTGCTACAGATATGTGTCCACCTGACAGGACCGGAAATGACCCGGCCTGGTTTATGCAGCATGTTGTTGGATCACATGGATGACATCCGCGCACGTACAGTTTTCGTATGTTTCCCCCCGAAAAAAGGGTTAGATCACAACTTCAATGCCTCAAAGGGGGCTACAAAATGCGCAAATATACACCGGAGATTGTTAAAATCAAATATCGGAAATCAGATACTAATGTCGTAGAACGCAATGGTTAATCATAAAGTCATAGAGGACGGGAGAGAACAAACCTGAAGAATCTATAAATTCGGTAAACCATACTGTGTGTGTTTTGTCGCATCAGTTTTGGTGTTCCCGGAGCTGATGTCAACCATAACAGAATTTGATACACCCCATCCTTCAGATAAATTCAATTACATTCTAGAAGGTGATGTGTACAAATAGGAAAATATATCAAATGATGTGTGGAACTTAGAACTAGTAAGTATAATTGATACGTCGGATTCAACATGTTCATAATGTTGTTTGTTAGTGCCCTCGTACTTGCACGTAGGTCAGTTCATTCTTATCCACTAGTCTATGTTTAGTTGTAGAAGATCTAACGAAAGTCGCTGTACTTTTGTTGTATGGATAAAGATTTAATGATATCGTGGGACAAACAGCACACAAACAGACACTAGTAAATAGACAGGGAGTGTTTGCCTGACAGGTCTCGAATTGCCAAAGCTGTATCTCTACCAACTGACAACAATTTTAAAAGACGTCTTTCATCTAACTATCTTAACAACACACGCCAAACCAAGGAACACTGGCATAAGTTTTATCTCGCAGCACACAATATATAGAAATTTGTGCAAAGTAGAATGTAAATAAAAGGTATGGAATGGAACAAGGAGGTCCTTAACCCCCTTGGAGTGGATTGGAAAATAATAAAATAAAGTCAGATAATACATTTACTTTCTTTCCGTTGTTGTTAACGCTGTATCAAACCTTTGTATATTTAGTATATAAGTACAAATATTTGTTAGTGACAGTTCTATTACTATTTCCAAGCGCGATATTTCCATAGGATGTCATCCATATCGGAATTTGATACATCCCATTCTTCAGAAGCACGATTGGCAATAAGTTATTGCATCTAAGCAGAAGCACGCCACATACAATATACATTCTTCTATTGACCGACAGATCAACCTTTAAAACACTCCATACGTATCACAAATCATATCAAAGCAACATAGAAATTGTGATTATATCGTGTTCTATGAACTTCTGTATATTCAAAGACTTTCTATTTCCATCTGTTACACAGATACTAGTGACCCGGCTACCTAGAAGCGATCCGACCACATCTATCACATAGGAACCCCACCAGCAGCGGGGAAATCGCTGGAGACCACTCAGACCAGCCACTGGAAAAGGTGCATCGCTAGATGAGTCTGGAATGACGTCCGTGCGCCATGCATCGCCGAGAACGAGAAGAGCCACAAGCGCCCGGAACAGCGACATGGCGGGATGAAACGCCACTGGACGGAATAACCGGACCAGGAGCAGAGCCGTGTGAAGTCAAGGCCAATGACTGCGCTGCTACAGCCAGAGGAAACCCAACCAACCTACACCTGTTGCCCGATGGTTTTCATTTAATTCGTACCAGGAATATGTATTATTTATTCTGCTTGTAACAGTGACTTGTACGGGTGTGGCTACACGAATTGCAAAAAGCCCAAGAAAATTTGTTGTACTATCATAGCGTTATGTGAGCTACCTTGTTTTGACCTTTTATATCCAGTATATAAGAACAAGCAATTGTTATTGACAGGTCTCTTTCTATTTGCAAGCACGATTGGGAATCTATTGATAGCACCTACATAACGGGGGGCGCCCGAACATCGCACGCGCCCTAACATCGCATGGATTTTTTACTGATCTTATTTTGCATAAGTACGCCGTGTTTGTGTCCAATGACTAAGCTGATAAGGAAGGTAAATAACCCAAGTTCATGCACATAATTGTCATTTACATTCAAAACATATGTGTACATATTCATTTCTTGTTTTGTCGAAAAGTAGTATTTTGACAATAATGATGGTAGCGCTAAGTAGAGGGTCACTGCGTAGCTAGACGGCCCGGCGCCTAAATATACGACCTGTGCCAAGCAGATACATAAGTCACACAGCTATCATACACATAAGAAAAATAACTTCATAAAACACTACAAATTTGGGTCTTTAAGTGTTTGTTGAGAAGAAAACCGACCAAAGAAAAACAACGTCAACATTGCTGTCGTCTGACGACGTTGTTTTCCCGCCATTTTTTGGGGCCGCGATGGTAGAGGAACGATTCAACGCACAGTTTTGTTACGCTCTAACATGTGATTGGTACCGTCTATGAAAAGGAAACTGAATACAGAGATGGCGAATATATTTCCCAATAAGTAGACGGAGTATTGTTGATGTAAGCGGTGTCGTTTTTTCGTAATGATTTCGTAAGTCGGGCCTCATTCAATACGTACGTCGGGCCGCGTAGTAGCCTATTCCCCGTGGAAACATGAGCTGGGATGCGCTAGATATAGCCCTTCTCACGTGACGTGAGAAGTGAACACAGTCAAAATTTTCCGGTCAAAAGAAAGCTAGAATATAGCAGACTTCAAGCCTTATTTACATTTCCCTAACTTTATCACCAACTTCCGAAGAGAGCAAAATTACCAAAGCGTACTAAGTTAGGCACACTATCTGGCGTAGCACTAAATCAGAAGGTACATTCGTGAAAACGTCTCACAGTGTCTTCCGCATGTAACGCGGAGCATGAAGGGCCCATGAACAGTATAAATACATTTCTTGTCCAAGTATGGTCTTAAGATGAATGTGTTCAAATTTCATTCATTAAAACATGACCATTCTCTGGCAACCAGCAATGGAGCGCCGTGAGTTCCAGCGCGTAAAAAAACGTCCGATGGTTGGGCACCCCCCGTTATATGTGTTGTACCTAAGATGTTGTATCTAAACATGAGCATGCCACATACATTCTAAGTCCTTTCGATCGATGGATAGAAACACTTCATACGGGTCACAAATCATAACAAGCAATATACAAATAGTGATTACATTGTGTTCCGTGGTATTCTGTACATTTGAGGTTTGCTATGTCCTTCTATTGCAGAGTTAGATATTGCCTGGGTGCCTAAGAGAGATCTGGCCAACCTCTCACACCTCTGAACTCCGACCGCAACGGGAATCACTGGAGACCGGCCACGGAAAAGGCGAAATGCTAGGGGGCACCCGTTACAAGTACCGTTTACAGTTATAAGTGGTTAACGGTGACCACCGTTAGCCAGTTATAACTGGGCCAGGAGACGTCTCCTGGCTCTTGAGAGACATTGGTTAACGGTAGGCTCTGGACGGGAGGTGGCTCTCCGGGCATGGAACGACACCACAGATACAGGACTGTAGGACTGAAAGCTCGCGAGATCTGTATGGTGAGTGCACGAGAGCAGTACAGAACGGTGAATTTTAGGTCCGCATCGGGACGCCCGGATCCATATATCGTCGTTGGTCGTCCAGCAGCAAAACTCTGCCTGTTCCATGGTGAGGTGAGCAACTTTGGTTCATTTATACCGATTATGTTTGTATTGAATAGGCACAGATCCTCGTTAAATAATCTGCAACTATTAACTAGCTCGAACCATGCCCGGTGCGTGTGAAGAGGGAGGGGGGTCTTTTTAGCCCACTGCTGTTGTTACTGGCCTCATTCATAATTTGGCCACGTTCATCCAGATCATACATGTATCAAAAACACAAAAGGTATGGTTTGTAATATTCTAACTGGAGTACGTAAAGAAGACTAGTCGAATCGACAAATGGGTTCGCGGAAAAGGCTGGCCAGGCTGGCTACCCTACCAGGCTTAGTATGTTACCCTTTCTGGGCCCCCAGGGGTATGCATGGGGGCTTGGCCTGTAATGGAATTTCCTAGAGGAAAAATGTGTCAATAAACCCATTCATGGTTGCGACTACACATGTGCAATGTCAAAGGTGAAGTCCCCTGAGACGTAAACAAAACCCTCTGGGCATTGTTATGCAAATCTAGACAATGTGGAGACGAGGACTGTTTACAAGCCAGGGGTCTTCACCTTTGACACTGCACATGTGTAGTTGGAACCGTGAATGGGCTTATCAATTTTATATATTTATAAATGCAGAAAAATGGGATGAGAGAGCAATGAAAGCAAATAACAGCACAAATAACACTATGTTTACATTGTGCAAACACATTCACACATGCTAACCCACAGAGAAATATACAAACCCATATGCATGTTTTGAATTTGATGTTTTGGTAAACAAAGGTCCTCCCCTTCAATCTTGATATTTGTTGACCGGTATATTCTATTGTAGAGTACAGTAGAGTAGATCCTTTCGGCCAGGTAGGAAGGTCATATTCCAATTTAGGCCGCTCATCCCTCTACTGGATCATGATTCCAGGCTTGTGAGGGCAGTCTAGTGCTTTGTATTTGTAGACTACTGGGATGAGCGTGTGTTTACCAAGTCTGTTTTTGAAAGTGTTCACTGATTAGAGTAGAGTAGTGCAGAGTAGAGTATTGTATTCAAATTTGTTTCAATTGACTCAGTATTCACTATTGGCTTTTCCTTCAGCACCACATCCCCCCCCCACCAAACAGCAATATCATACGCTGTTGCCTTCCGTCCAATTCACCCTCAGCTGGGAATGCTATTGACCCAGGTTTTCCTTTTGAAAATTCTACTATTCGGAAAATTCCCATGCAGAGCGTTAAGGTCCAGAAAGGGTACCGGTAGTCTGGCAGGGTAGCCTGGCCTGGCAGCTGGCTAGCCTGCCTTTTTCTGCAAATGTTGCAGTAGTATTTGGCAAGGAATCTTTCGGCAATTTCAAGTTACAGCCTATAGCTACGTTAGGAAGGCCTCAATAGGAAATTGGAAGTAAAAGCAACAACTATGGTCTCCGGTGGAGACCATCTCAGATACGAAACAAGAAAGTTATTCTGCCTTATGACACTTTTGACAGGTTTGTGATAAAATTCAATCAATCAGCTATTGATGTATGTTGCTGAACTTGAGAATGGTGATAATTAATGATTAAAAAAGCTTCTCTTTTAAGAATCTCAAGGAAGGGGCAGCACTTTGATGATGTACTGTACATTCAAATGTGGATGAATTTGCTTTGAACAAGGAAGTTACTGTAATATTAATTCACTTTATATTCAATCAACTTCATGGTAGCAGAATCTTTCAGGGTAAGGAAAATAGACATTTTCACTGAACTTTAACTTCACGGTGGTGCACGTGGCAAGTGTTTTACAGAGAGGATGTGTGAAGGAATCATAAATGATTACAACACGTTTTTTTCACGGTGATGATAAGTTCACTGTACATTGAGTGATAATCGTTGAAATAGTGAACATAAAGTTACAGTAAAAGTAAAAGAAACGAATTGCAGTATAGGCTGCCTATAACCTTGCTTTGAATGACATGTATATGATGTGTAGCTATTGCCATCAATGGGGCCTCCATGCATGGGGGCCGGGGGTACAGACAACACCTTATGCTTGTACTAAGTTATAGATAAACTGTTGTCCTGTTCACATTCACTATAGTAAATATCAACAGAATGTTAGTTGTTACAGATGTGATGTAAGAATGCTATAATGACGCAGCAAGCTATTGGCATACCCTGATCTTGGAATAGCTAATAAATTGTATTCTTCCCTGTGGCTATACTAGACAGATCTCCATCTTCACTGCTACCTTGTCCCCCCAACGACCCGGAGGTCAAGGGACTAGGTAGGTAGGTAGGTAGTAGGCTGTACTAGTACTGCCTGTCAGCTATACACATCGTACAAACACACACACACATACACTGACACACACACACACACCAGGGCTCGAAATACTTAGTACTGGATGCACATGCACTTTATGCTCCCCATATCGCCGTGCACTAATTTTAAATGTGGGTGCACTCAAATAGTTTTAAAGCATTCCATGTGTAAATGCACTACTCATGGTACACTTGTATACAGTACATCTAACTCTAAGTGCCAGAAAAGATGGAGTGGTAGACTGCACTGCCTTTTCCGTAAACCCGTAGTACTAGTACTAACTTATATATGTACATGATCAGTTTACATGCTAGAGCATTAATTACATGCTAGAGCTTCTGACTTCATTCTTGAATTCTTTCCAATTTTGAAAATATTGGACCCATTCGTGTCCCTGGGGGCCTGCCCTGATGTTTTACTCATGATACTCAAGATTTTGGAGGTTCATTCGAAGTGCATTGCAACAGCATAATTTGGGGATCATTTCTGATCATGGGAAGTTTATGTGCAGAGTCTCCTCCATTCATTTGTCTGTTTGCTATTCCAGTACATTTATTTAACAATGTATTTGTACATGTACATGTATTCACGCCTGTTGTCCTAGACCAGTACCTTGCAATTTGATTTATGTATCTACTGCTATCTAGTTTTACTTACAAGTTACATTTGTTCTATCTTGCAGCTTCATGGAAAAGGGATATACCAAGAGGCCTGAGAAGTACATCAAAAGGACAACTGCTGCAATAGACGCCACATGTAGAATCACAGACAGATCAGAAATAGTACTGTAAATGGACTTAAGTTTGCGGTGATTTGATTTTTGTGGTAGGTAGAAAATGGAGTGTTAGCGGCGGTTTTGATTTCGCAATGGCGCTACTCAGTATACATGTATGTAGTCGCATACAGATACTGTAAAGTAACAAAAACACTAGTATTGGCGCCTTTAAAGACAGCCAGTCGGAAACCATAACAAGACAAGGATGCTACAGATAGACAGACCAGTTGCTTTTGGCAGTGCTTGTGTGATCATTGCACACGAAAAAGCTGTCAAGGAATATTACTGTAAATTAAGCCTTTGACTTGGCTTGATATTCTTAATAAATCTGTATTCAATGTTCGAAGATCGGGTCTGTGTTCTATTTGTGCCTTGTTAACTGGTGCCTCATAAACATCTACAATGTATAATACTAGTACATACATGTACCACTAAGACAAGGGGTAGGTCAGCAGAAGACAGAAATGTTCGCAGTGAAGCAGCCACTGCAAAAACCACGAGCATAAAACCAACGGTAATATTTCTGCATACAGAACACTTCATTGGATTTTTGTCCAGTGCCCCTGTTGGATATCCATTGTCTTCAGAGTAACTGCTCTATAACAGAGGTCGTGTGCAAAATGCTACAGGCTGAAAACAATCTCCACAGCTAGGCTGGGAGGTGAGGTGGATTGTAGGCCCCTATGAAGACAATTGTGCCGTCGGTTACGGAAGTACATGTACCACTAGTTAACATTATAATCATTATGTTGCAAGATGATATTTGCGGCTGAAATGCTGGTCAACTTGAAATGTTGACCTTGTTCTCAGAAGGGCAATTAGCTACAGCCTGTGATTCCAACTGCAACAATTGTAGTATGTACAGTTACTTACAGGCAGCTATTGTCGGCTATAACTGCCCCCCTCCCCCATTGAATTCAAGCTTTACAGTTAGTTAAAGTTACAGTCCTCCCACGCCTCTCCGATTCGCAGTCCTTGGACCACTCAACTTTGTGCAAGTCTCTGCAGCGGGGACTCGTCCGCTGTTAGTGATGTTGTGTGTTTAACTTCCATACCCAGTTGCTGAGTGCTAAGCTGAAAAAGCAGTATGTTACGGCCGGTGATTGTACTCAACACCTACTGTGTGCAAGGTGAACACTCTAGTCTACCATTAGGTCATCGCACCACTTTATACAGTAGTGGAGTATACATGTATATTCTACAGAAACTGGTGGACAGCATACTGCTGTTAGCCTGGGTGCTATTCTTGCTTCTTAACCAGGACACCCATACATCTGTGTATTAGGCTGTACATAGGTTAAAGCACACCCCATGCTATATTGTAGATTACCTCCAAGCAGATCTCTATGTATGGGGTCAATATCATATCCAGCTGGCCAGAATCTACAGCCAGCCCCTGTAGAGATACTCTACAAAAACCACATTTGTAGGAGTAGACATTGCGATTCAGGACAATAGGTGATCCTACCAAGGACAGATTGCAATCGGGATCTGTACTAGGACAATCAGCAATTCTACCGGTAAATCTGCCCTAGGACAAACTCTAATTCAAACTCAAAAAGTGCTAAGATAAAGGAAACAGCAGTATTCTTTAAACCATGATTTTATTTAGCTTTGCTAAAAAAAACTGCATATACTATCACTTATTACCAACTACACTGAAGGTAGGGGGGATATTAATACCAACTTTGCAAAATATGGAGATGGTCTATCTTAGCACAAAAATCACAGAATTTGGGCGATCATCGGAGTCTATCCCCCCTGTACATACCCCCTGAAGTTTGCACATGTTGTGATTGGGAATAGTCCATTTTTGCAATGGGATGATTTTGGAATAGTCTATATTTGTGTGGAGAATAGATTTGGCAAATGACTAGTAAAATGTACTGAAAAGGTGAGACACTGAGTAACATCTTGAGACCTCAAAATTTGCTTTATTTGATCACCATCCAATTGATATCTTTCACCGATTATTAACCTTGTTATAACTTGATGAGAAATTTCTTTCAGAAAACATACATGGAATTTATCCGTTATGAAATATGAACTTATTCACCTAAAATAGTAATTGTGATTGTAGGTAGTGTGCTAAAACTGATTGAAATGTTGTGCAATGATTAATTATATTTTCCAAAGCATTTTGATCTAATGGTTTTCAGAATTTCTCCAAGTAGAATCACTGTTTGTCCCAGGACAGATTGTGATCGCTATCTTTACTGCTGGTAGTATAATCGTAGGTTCTAGGACAGACTCCGATCCCAATCTGTCCTAGGACAGTCGCCGATTGTCCAGGATTGCACTCTCTACTGTGACATATAGCTAATGTATATTGCCTCCCGATGGGCAACGTTTAATTCTGGCATCTTTTTAAAGAAAATGTCACCTCCTCCAAGAACTTTCAATGGACAAACACTTCCCCACATGTATACATACACTCTGTGAATAGAGAAGTATATAAGCTGTAAAACTGAGCTTTAATAGCTGGTCTGGACCCATATTGGATACTTGTTTTGAAAGTAACAACATGCACAACAGATGGTCAAATATTTGTTGATTTTTGTTACAACCCTACCCATTTATGACATTCTAGTTCAAATGGTCCTATACACTTTGATAATAGACATATACATATAGTGTGACATTTTATATAAAAATGTCCCAGAAGGTTGGGTACTTCTATTACTTGGTTCTGACAATATAGCCAAAAATGCTACCAGTAGTCTTAAACTTTTAAAACATTTTAGTTTTTACATGTAGAATTTAAGGTCATGTGAATTTTTCATACATACAATAGATATTTGAGTTATGAGTGCGAATCCAACATGATTTTTCTATTAAATGGCTAGTTAACAGTTACTGTCAAGGACAGCTTTTTACTATTTGTTTGACTCTAGGTTCTAAAGACTGGCTGATGTATCCCAGGTAAGATTTGCACGGTTCTTAGATCTGGGGAACAGGTATGGCAACTTCCAGATTATATTGGTGTGGCTCTTGGGACTCAACAACACCTAACAGGTAATGCTGGTATGGCTCTAAGAGCATCGGTAATGTACTATACCGGTTTAGATATAGCAAACCAGTTGTGTAAATGGTAAGCACAGGCTTTATCTTTATTTTCACTTACTACTGTGCAGAAGAATATGTAATGTTGGTGTGCCTCCTACAGCATATAGGACACATGACCAGGAAATATACCATGCTACTGAGGCACTAGGTAAGGCTCCATGCAGCACTGGTAGAATATACCCCCTCTCTTTGATACAGAGACCATGTGAGGGCACAAGTAATGTTTGCATGGCTCTGGAGTCTGGAGACCATGTACAATTCTGCTGGTACTACATCAAATACATATACTTTAGGTACTCTTCTTCCAAGAATGTATCTCCATGATATATTATGTTACATATACCACAATGCATTTCTCATTAAAGCTGCACCCATTTGCTATGTTGTTTCCATCGTCTTTTCTGATGTCTTGTGTGTGCATTGTACATAGTTTTATATATCAACTATGTTACCCAACAAAGATGTCATTGAGTCTGTCCAGACATGCCGATCTCAAAAATGTACATCTCAATGAAATACACTCTATAGGGGGGCCCCCCTAAATGAAAAATTAGACTTTTGTGAATTTCGAAGACGTTAACGAATTCGCCCAAACAAGTGTCATTGTATATATTTTAATGAAATAAACTCTAGGGTGGCCCCCCTGAATGAAAATTAGATTTTTGTGAGTTTCGAAGACGTTAACGAATCTGCCCCAAAAAGGCGTCATTGAGTCTGTCCAGACATGCCGGTCACAGAAATGTACAGTTTAATGAAATAAACTCTAGGGGGGCCCCCCTGAATGAAAAATTAGATTTTTGTGAATTTCGAAGACGTTAACGAATTCGCCCAATAAAGGTGTCATTGAGTCTGTCCAGACATACCGGTCACAGAAATGTACAGTTTGATAGAATTAACTCTAGGGGGGGCCCCCCTGAATGAAAAATTAGATTTTTGTGAATTTCGAAGACGTCAACGAATTTGCCCAATAAAGGTGTCATTGAGTCTGTCCAGACATACCGGTCACAGAAATGTACATTTTAATGAAATAAACTGTAGGGGGCCCCCCTGAATGGAAAATTAGATTTTTGTGAATTTCGAAGACGTTAACGAATTCGCCCAAAAAAGTGTCATTGAGTATATTTTAATGAAATAAACTCTAGGGTGGCCCCCCTGAATGAAAATAAGATTTTTGTGAGTTTCGAAGACGTTAACGAATCTGCCCCAAAAAGGCGTCATTGAGTCTGTCCAGACATGCCGGTCACAGAAATGTACAGTTTAATGAAATAAACTCTAGGGGGGCCCCCCTGAATGAAAAATTAGATTTTTGTGAATTTCGAAGACGTTAACGAATTCGCCCAATAAAGGTGTCATTGAGTCTGTCCAGACATACCGGTCACAGAAATGTACAGTTTGATAGAATTAACTCTAGGGGGGCCCCCCTGAATGAAAAATTAGATTTTTGTGAATTTCGAAGACGTCAACGAATTTGCCCAATAAAGGTGTCATTGAGTCTGTCCAGACATACCGGTCACAGAAATGTACATTTTAATGAAATAAACTCTAGGGGGGCCCCCCCGAATGAAAAATTAGATTTTTGTGAATTTCGAAGACGTCAACGAATTTGCCCAATAAAGGTGTCATTGAGTCTGTCCAGACATACCGGTCACAGAAATGTACAGTTTAATGAAATAAACTCTAGGGGGGCCCCCCTGAATGAAAAATTAGATTTTTGTGAATTTCGAAGACGTTAACGAATTCGCCCAATAAAGGTGTCATTGAGTCTGTCCAGACATGCCGGTCACAGAAATGTACAGTTTGATAGAATAAACTCTAGGGGGGCCCCCCTGAATGAAAAATTAGATTTTTGTGAATTTCGAAGACGTTAACGAATTCGCCCAATAAAGGTGTCATTGAGTCTGTCCAGACATGCCGGTCACAGAAATGTACATTTTAATGAGGTAGGGGCCGCCCTGAACGTAGATTTTGTTCAAGGCGAGATACATGAAATCCTACAGGAGAAATGTGTTTTATTTGTTATTTCTACTAGAAATGTATGATTTTTTATCGGAAATTTAACTGCTTGTTACTACATAACCAACTGCGGTCATCCGTTGGGAATCCATACAATGCCTAAGTAAGCTTTCATGAATACGTCATCCAAATTTGAAAGAAATCCGTTGTATTCTAAGTGAGATATTAAATCCTAGCTAGATGTTCCAGTCTCGCGCAAAGCTAGGCCGCGTGGCACCTGCTATCTTCTGGGCGGACTTTCTAGCTTGATTTTCTACCGCAACTCGCCGAATTGCGTTTTCCTTTATAAAACAAGAAAGAAATAATATTTTTCCATGAAACTTTCACAAAAGTAAGTTGATATGCTGATCCATCTGTGCTGTCAGTAGTTTTGTTGTTCCGCTTTTCTGCTTGAAGATATTGGCCAAACAAACCGATTTATTTCATCCTAGCGACAAACGTAAGAACTGCAAAAATGAACCCGACGGAAAGTGTTTTTGTCGTCTTCTGCCGAGTTAAAAACCTTTCATTCGTCAGATAACCTTCCCAAAAAAGTAAAACAATAGTAAAAAAATGTCTTTCGATTTATCATTCGTCCAATATCCTGTTAAATGCGTTTGACTGCATATATTTACAAACAACCGCCGATTCATCTTTTCAGTCCAAAACTATAGATTTCAATGTACAGTACTTGTAGTGCATAGACATAATTTCCATTGGAGTCTGCAAAACAACCTTTCATGTTGTATCGCTTTCTGGACGCTTACATGAAATATGTTTAAGAATTTCATTAACGAAATATGATCTCAGGTACAAAATTAGCATGAGCATATAGAAATATGCCAGCCGAATTTGAAAGAAATCATTTTTGTTCTATAGGCGAGATACAACAAGCAACGCTTTCAAGCTCTGTACAATGTCAAAAGATTAAAGGAGTCCTAAATTCCAGAGGGGGGAGTTATTTACCAATAGATGATAATTTTTCGAAGTAAAAAACGAATACTTATTACAGTATACGATAAGTACCCACTAGTCCCGTGCGCATCAAAAAGCATTCAGTATTCTACTAAATTCCCCAGATGATCCTCTATTTTCTTTTCACTGGAAGTACAGGGTGATTTGATTCTCACCTGCCAGGTAGCTCGTGCCACTTGACGTACTTTTCAGCACTAGGGAGTCAGCTGTGATCTTCAGCCAGAGGCCCGTTCACGTTTCGTCCCTCCAAGGAGGTTATATCCCCCTTGTACCCTGGTACGCCCTTAGGATGAGGGGATGACAGGGAGGACGTCTCCACCCTGCTTCACTGCTGCTCACTTCCTGCGGGTAGGCCTACCCCAGCATGAGACTCTGATTTTTCTCTTCGCTGTTACACTTATGCTGTCTCCTTCTTCCCCCAGGCTTTTCCTCTCCTTTTTATCCATAACCATGGCCAGAAGCTAGATTTTTTCCACTTCCTCTGCCATTCTTTTTATGACCTTTCTTGATACAATGTACATTCATGGCGTGACAAAAGAATCTCAGGGGGGCTAAGAAATGTCTTGTTATATGTTCCTTTATATCTTATTAACAACTGGCCTTCTGATTGTGCTTAGTCCTCCTAATTTATACTAAAATATTCACCATGAAGGAAGTGGGAATACGTATAGGGAATCAATGGGTAGGGTCTGAATTCTGTACAAAGTCGGCTGATTATGTATTCATTGATACATAATCTAGTGGAAAATAACACTCCCTTCTAGAGTTTAGGACTCCTTTAAGTATGACTTATCCAAAAACATTACAACTTCAATATATATATATACATATATGCATATTGTGGCTTTGTTTTGAGTATTGTAGATAACTATAGATTACATGAAAATATAAAAACACCTGAATCGTCTCTAAAATCCTGATGGCTTTATTGACTTGAACTCCAGAAGCACATGTTATGCTCGAAGAATACAGTTTATTTTATGCTGACTTGACTGCAGTAGATATAGAATAAAGCAACAAAAAATGAATCCCATATCAACAACTTTTTACATACAAAAGTGTTTGTGTTTGGACTTTTTGATTTATGTACATGTGCATAACAAGGGTAACTTAGACTCATGCATAACACTTTGTAATAAACTGATATGGAAAGATTAAGAAATCTAGATTATCCAGATCATATCAACATCTTGTTACCCTCATCATGTACTTGTTACAGTAATGAGTCGGTATTGCAAGGCAAGACTCACATTAGGTCTCAGCATATACATCTGACATTGGCAATGACCACATCAGTTAGAGGTGAATAGATCACAAAATGCACACAGCTTGAAATCAATTAATCAGGAACTGCTCAGATACCTATACATGTTCAACAGAGCATCTAAAACACACAATTTATCCTAACTCCCCTGCAGCTACCTTACATTCTGAAGCTGTTCAATGGAATATTTGACAGAATATAGAAAACAACAGAGAGCATGGCTTCCGTTTAATCAGTCATGCCTGAGGTGCCACTGACATGCTTTTTCCTGGGTCACCCTCCATGTATGGATTGACTTTGGAATATAACAATATGTGTTATGATAACAGTCAAACAAAGACTAAAGAGGAAAACAACAATTCAATGCAATTCAAATTGGTTATACATGTATACTGTATTATTGCATATAGAAATACATGCATGGGCACAAACAACTGTCAAAGACGTGGTCAATTAGACTTACTGACAGTATATGTAGTCCTGGAATATGTATTAGTTACATATAAGAGACATGCAAAACGGGGGCATTTTCTACTACATTTTTAATCTAATGAGGTTTTTTGGATTGAGGTGTGATTTTCAAAGCATGCGGATCAGAGTCATTGCCATTGTAATAATTACATACATGTCTACAGTGCAATGGGAATTGAAATTGCAGGAAGGATTCATGCATGTGTAAACTTTTACTAGCTTTTACAGACTCAATGCATTCTAAAAAAACTAGGACTTGGGTCGGTGTTGATACATGACTCCTCCATGCAGATGCAGGTAATCCATTGTTGCATTGTCAGCTTCTCTCTCACTGTCATCTCATGAGGACAGGGCATTGATGCTCTGTCTGGGTTGAATATTGTCAGCCCCTATAGAAACAACAAGAAAAAAAAGGTGAAGGTTGGGTTAATAAAGACAATGCATTGTCTTTTTCCTAGTGCTTAGCCTCCGGTGCAGACTCCTCCCGGCTGTTTTCTTTTTCTCTTTCTTTTTCTCAAGTTACAGTTTTTATACTATTACATTTTTTTCAGAAAAAAAATGTAATACATGTAGTATAAAAACTGTAACTTGAAAAAGAAAACAGCCGGGAGCAGTCTGCACCGGAGGCTATAGTGCTTATAGTATGTACAAAAATACATAGGATAAGTATATAATGTCTGGTGACAACAATAAATACCTAATACACTACAGAGTGTAGTCTAAGCAGTCATAAGTTAAGTTTTTGACACATGTCCCTAGGACTCCTCACTCATCAGAAACTCTGATCTAAATATGTCAGCACGCGCACACACACACACACACACACACACACACACACACACACACACACACAAACACACACACACACACACACACACACAAACTCACACACACACACACACACGCACACATTCCTACAATTCTAACTACATTTGTATAAAAAGGGAATAGCATTCTGTTAGAGTTCTCATCATGTGATGATGGATACAGGAGAAGCTACTAGTATTCCACCATACTGCCTATGGCTATATAGGGCTTGAAACAGTGGGTGCATGTGCACCTTTGTGCACTAAAAATTGGATACAACAATCCTTTGTATTTACAATGTTTATAGTGGGAACGTTTTATTAAAACACTTCATGAAGGAATCAATGCTATTCATATATTTTTGTCCGTCAAACATTTCTGTGAAATCCGACAGCGAAATTCGATGTCACCACACGCTGGAAAAATGCGGTCGCCATGGCCAGGGATTGTGCTCTGTGCGGTCCCAATTCGTGGCAGTCGCGTTGGACGGGTGGTCGCCTTGGGCAGGGCGCTTAATGCTTGTGCCTATGGGGCAAATTTTTGGGACCAAGAAAAAACGGTCGCCATGGCCAGGTGGTCGGGTTGAAGAGGCAGGTTTGACTGTATCAGAAAAAGGAATATAACCTTTTATTGTACTTTATTTGATGAATTACTTGTTTGAAATTTTGAAGTCAGATATAGAACAACACTGATTTGAGTTCTTAGAGCCAGAAGCAATTAACTTAATAATGTTTTCCTGACTTCAGGATGAAACAGTGCTGTGCTTTGTGGGTCAGAAGGCCAATTGCATCATGGACTTACTACTGTGGGACTGGATCATGTTTAGGTTAAGTTTATAGCTTTCTGACAATATTTGCCGACTTTTAAAAGATACTATCACTATAATCAGTATGTATGGATGTGAATTATTCATCAAATACCAGGTCAAGCAGGCGACCTAATAAGATCAGACTTAGGAGGAAGAATAACGTTTTTTTGTAGCAGGTTACACTTCATATGATTATCCAATAATAAAGTGATGCACTTTTTCTAATGCATCATAAAATCAATCAAGATTAGACTAACTGTGAAAACATAAGCCCCTTGACTAAATTCAACATCAAGGAGATCATACATGTGAAGGTAACCAATGTACATGTATACAGCACACCACATCCCCTTCTCGATAGTTCTTCTGCTTTCTTCAACAACAACAAAAATGTTTCTCGTGTTGGTGGAAAATCCTGTCCAGTCCGGACAGAAAAAAAGCCCTGTCCATTCTGAAGAGAAGGTCTGCATGGGGGAGGAGGTGTCTTGTCCTGCATAGAATTAGAGATACTGACTACGCCTAAAAATGAAAATCTGTATCGACAATTATTATAAAGTCTACTATTTTTATTTTACTGTTAATTGTAGCCAGTCGGCTTTGCCATTAATTCTACGTATACATAGCCTGCTACATGTGTGTGTATTTGTTATCCTGAATTCTTCTTTCAGCATTACTGAGATTTTAATCGCAAGGCGTAGTCGAAAGACAATATTGCCCTAAGAAAAGTTACAACAGGACATCTGCTTATCTTGGCTTCGACACAGTAAACATGCAAACTTTGGGTCTCAAAATGTAAGGAATTGCACTTGAGAGGGTTAGGATTTTATAGGAGAGCATGTCAGACCCCCCCAACATTGGTTGGCTGCACCCTTGAATGTCATGAATGCTACGTATGCACCCCACCTCAGAGGGTTAAGATTTTCTGGGAGAGTATGCCCTCAGACCCCCCTACAAAATGGTTGCACCCTTGGGCCATTCATGATGCTGCGCTGCCAATTCTATAGGAATGTGAATCAATTCACGGTTAAGCATTGTCGATCCTCTTGAATTTACTGTTTTACTGTTAAACTAAACCTGCTGAATTTAGCTCTAAGTGTTGCCAGGAACCCCCATGCAGATCCTCTTTTCAGCCTGGACAGTTTTTTCTGCTGTCCGGACTGGAAAGGTTTTCCTGCCAACCCAGTTTTTCTCACCGGCCAATGCATATCCTTGTGCGACCTACATGTACCTCAGGCAATAATAACTGGTTTACTTCTCACCACTAGGAGGTGGTCTAGTTACTGTAAATGCATTTAAATTTGCATGGTTTTAATTTTGCACTAAGGGGAAAATGGAGTGTTTGCGGTGGTTTTAAGTTTGCAGCAGTGCTATACTGTAGTCACATACCTGATCGATGATGATACCACCACAGTAGGGGTAGATATAGGTTTGGCTTAATAAGGTCCAAGTCCAAGTTTAGGTCCACGGACCTGAACCTGGACCTGATCCTGTCCAGTTGATGTTTTGTTTTATCAGAACAATATCAAGCATAGAGAATTAATACTGATCATGACATGCACAACTATAAAAGTTTCTTGGTGAGAAGACTTTCAAGATAAACCAAAGTGTTTGATATCTGAATGTTGCACCTATTTTAAATGCCTTTTTTGTCAGAGGGGAGACTTTAAAACCCTTTTCATCAAACAAAATAGAAAAATATATTTGTACTTTATTCAATTTTTTTTTGGACTTCAGGTTTTTGGACTTGGTTCTTGGATGTTATAAAGGTCTGAATCAGGTCCAGCGAACTGGTATCCACCCCTACGCCACAGTGTTGGACAAAAATGTTTGCAGTGAAACGGTTGCCATGAAAACCTGATGAACACAAAACCACCTGCCCACACACATTTCTAAATTTACAGTATTACTGACACAAACTAGTAACATGTACCGTAAGTGGACTGTAATGAGATATAGTTTGGAGAGGTCGAGTGGGCTGTTTGCAGAAGTGTTTTAAAGATAGGGCACAATGTACGACACCACTCAACAGAGAGGCTAGCTATAGGGGCATGGTCAGGAATGCCTGCCTTGGCCTAGCCATGGCCATATGAGACTATGATTCTGTTGCTGTAGGGTATTGAACTGTTTGTGGTGAAATAAGCATGACCCAGGAAGTTCCCACAACTTGCATGGGGGTGGATAAAAATGATTTTGCCCCAAGTTTGTTTTGACTCGTGTACTGCTATGAAAGCCAAATGGAATGAAATTCGGCGAGGAAGAGCTAGTTGCTGTAAGGAGAGATAGGAGGAACTTTTTCCAGAATAGACACTTCTTGCATGGAGGTGGTTACAACATCATTATTAATCATTTTGGGGGCAGTTTTGCCTAAAATGATGCTTTTTGCAATTGTCTTCCGTGACATCCTAATTCCTATGTAAGCCAAGTAAATTTGGTGAGGACTCAGGTGTAAGGTCTTTGCACCAGATAAGGTGCAAATGATCGTGGAGTAGTCCACTTCTTAAATGGAGGTGATTTTTGGTATTTTTTGGTGCCTGTTAAATACCCAGGTACCCTGCTAGGAAAGCTAAATGGCTTGAAATTTGCAGTGGGAATAACTTACTGGTAATAAGGAAAGCATTATCCTGGGACAGTCCACTTTTCGCTTGGGGGTGGTTGAGAATGATTTTAAGTTTGCGATAAAGAGGTAACCGCAAAAACCTAGGTCACTGGTAACGTTGGTTTTGACTGTTTGATACAAATGTCATAGGATTTCCAGTGTGGCTATGAGAGATCAGACCATGGACTTGATGACAATACATGTACATGTGGCTAAATCTTGTACAACACATCCAAGGCTGCCCAAAAATTCATTCAAAAGTTATGGACCTCTTCTTGGGACCAATGTGAACATGGACGGGCTTAAACAGGAGTGTCGTATGACAGGTTTTTATGACCTATCATCTGAAAATGACTTCTTGCATTTGAGTGACGAAATTCAACAGGCTTTATCGTAATTTGAAATTGAATGCCTTTCGATTCCCAAACATGAAACAAAATATCTGGTGGGAACACAGGTGTCAGCGATGTTCTTGTAATCTTTTAGTTTATTCATAATTTGCTTATAGCTGTAGAGAGAAAATTGAGTGTTTGCAGTCATATGTGGGCAAAAAGTTTTGCGGTGGTTTTAAGTTGTGCTGAAAGTTCACCGCAAAAACCATGAACATCAAACCACCGCGAACATTTCTGCATTTACGGTATTTTGACCAACTTACTAACAGTCTCGTACTAGCACATGTATCTCCCAGTCCCAGGTACTACTTGGTAAGTTTGGAGATTCATACTGTACATGTCCTGTCCTGTTTTACAGAAATAACTTATAGCAGATCCCAATCTATCTTAGTTACGTACATTGTATTGTATAATAAGATGATGAGCGTCAGGTGAACGAAGGCAACTGAGTGAATATTTCCATCCAAGTTATGATATACTAGTATATTGAACCTCCTTAAATCACCCTATCTATTGCCCGCAGTTCCCTTGAATCTCCATGTTCCATATTGTCCATAGTTGTCTGGTAGACTCTACTAAAGAAGGAGGATATACATATTATGTAATAGCTATAGATATGTGGTAACCATGACAACAAAGGAAACTGTGTTTAATATTACATTTTATACATTAAAAAGGTGAAGCAGTCATCCTCAATTGAGGTGACATGGAAGTATGATGCTTTTTCACGTAGCTAGTGGTATTGATAATGCAATGCAGCTTCGCAAGGGCATGAACAAGCACACCAGGTCACCCCTACTCAGTACTCTTCTGTGTTGGGTTCTTTTACGTGCAGAGGTTTCACGTTTGAGGCTTACGCCCAAAGCTCCCTCATACACAGGGACGCTGCCTTTTCTGAGTTTTCATCACCATATCGGAATTAATGGATGCAATCCCTTACAACATGTCCCAGCTGAATTCGACCCTGGGATTGAACCCCAGCCCAAAGGATCAATGGAAAAGCAGCAGGTTGCGTTACCGGTTGTGCCACAGGGACATGTCTTAGAAATAGTAAACGCAGCTTCCTAAAGTGAAGTTAGTCGCCATGGCTAATGGCCCATACCAGTATAAAATGTAGCCATTCACCTGACTTATCAAATTTGTTATGATCACTATCTAGACAATGAGGTGGTTAACTGTCCCTACAGCTAGCTACATGTATATAACGTCATTATACATTTAATTTGTATTTTAATGAAATACAAATCATGTAATGTATAAGTTATATAACAACGTTATATACATGTAGCTAGCAATTCGTCCCAATCACCCTTTCAAGTTCCGGGTCACATTTAGAAAAACGGCAGATAGCGCTGTAATCCGTTGAACAAAATCCAATCGACGGCCGAATCGAGGACTAGTGTCTCTTGTCAGTTGTCACTATCATTTTATGCCAAATTCCTGATATTATGTCCTTCCCGACATTATTTGCAAGTAAATATCTCCTTGTTGAGTGATTTGGAACTAAGTTGATCATTGTGTTGCCTTTTGTATTTGTTGTAAGACTAAGAGAGCTGGCATAGATTCTAGGTTTTTCGAATCGGTAACTAAATTGGTTGCTATGTTCTGTCTATTCCCTGTAATCGAAGGCTGAACCGGCGGCAAAATCCAATCGAGGGCTGAATCGAAGGCTGTGAATCGAAGGCCGAATCGAGGGCTAGTTTCAGCTTGGTGCTATAGGGACAGTTAACTACCTCATTGTCTAAATAGTGATCATGCTGAAATATAACCTGTAATCAAAGCATACTGTATTTCAATAGACTTCAAACTCTTTATGTGTATTCCGGTGTATTCCGAAAATATCATTCTGAAATGTTCTAGTAATGAATAGAGTATGATTTGAATGAACGTGGCCAATGAATAAATGCCAGTAAACAGCAGCAGTGCCATTGTTGTTGTTGTCCTTGCTTAACGTCTATTATATCACGAGACGTGGTCTCTTGATGCTGGGTTATGCTTGGTTCGGTTACGAGTCACCTGTCCCTCTACGTATTTAACTCTTGGTGACATATGTATCAAAAATATGTAATGTAACGTTACATTTTTACTCGCGGTGATGTCTTATCGCCCCCCTCCCCTTTCACATCGGGCTTGGCCCGAGCTAGTGCGGCAGATTATTTAACGAGGATCTGTGCCTATTCAATACAAAAATAATCGGTATAAATGAACCAAAGTTGCTCACCTCACCATGGAACAGGCAGAGTTTTGCTGCTGGACGACCAACGACGATATATGGATCCGGGCGTCCCGATGCGGACCTAAAATTCACCGTTCTGTACTGCTCTCGTGCACTCACCATACAGATCTCGCGAGCTTTCAGTCCTACAGTCCTGTATCTGTGGTGTCGTTCCATGCCCGGAGAGCCACCTCCCGTCCAGAGCCTACCGTTAACCAATGTCTCTCAAGAGCCAGGAGACGTCTCCTGGCCCAGTTATAACTGGCTAACGGTGGTCACCGTTAACCACTTATAACTGTAAACGGTACTTGTAACGGGAGAGCCTGCGTGCCTTGCACCGCCGGGACCAAGGCGAGCCACAAATCGCCCAGAACAGCGACAGAGCGGGGAGAAATGCCATTGGACGGAGGTAACAGACCAGGAGCAGAGCCGCGTGCAGTCTAGGTCAAGCAAGGACTGCGCTGCTACAACCGGAGTAAACCCGACAACACTTAAGACGACGGACTGACCTGCACATGTGTTACCCCATTAGTTACTTTCGGATTGTATAAAGCCAATGCAGATGTTTGTACTATCATTGCGTTATGAAAACTATGGTAAGATGCGCCCTGTACGTGACTTTAACTTGAAAAAGGACACAGTGTAACACTCAACCAACTTGGAACTGTCACTGTAACTAGTCTATTGCTGTGACATGATCACCACTAACGTATTATCCTTCAAAAGGTATCTCTCTAGGCTGCGGCACGTAGCGATGTCGCCCCGTCCTGAATTAGATATGTCTTATTCTTGACTTTGTCATGAGAATCTCATGTAAAACGTATAAGTTTGACTGAAATACAACAAAACATGATGTAGAACTTGCATTTCTGGCAATAAGACGGAGACATATTTATGGTAGATATAACATACGGCATTAGAATTCATTTCGTTTCCATGCATATTCTATTCTAAGTGAGTGAATTACAAAGTGTGGCCGTCAATCAATAGTAACACATCGTACGTAAATGCTTGGAACAAGCTTAAGTTTGTAACAGATGTATTTAGTTAAGTCAATCAGCTGTTCTTGCACATGTGTACAGTGGAGATCGTACCTACTTTGAGCAAGGAAGGTCACACGTTGGGAGCAGACAGGGGTCTAACTGTCTGATAAGACATGATATAAAGACGACAAATAAGATCGAAGTAAGCGGGGCCAACATCAAAAAGTCACATTCAGCCCGTCTCAAAAATCCCCCGTGCCCAGTGTACGGAAAACCTTGTCTCTGTGTCCTTCCTTAATTTGTACTGTGACAGCCTTCACAGCGAAATCTAAAAGAACCTGGGTCTACCAAACGGTACAAGTACATCATTCTTAATTGTCAGGAGCAAAAGTGTATAAAGAATAACGACTAACAGCTATGACATGATTGTCTTTTTTGAAATATGCAGACGTCTTGTTTGACACATTTGACGTATCTACAAATTAAAGTCAAGTATTATGTAATGTTAGTGATGATCATATGAAAGCATATCATCCTATATTGTAAAGAGCAAAAGCTTAACAAAGTTATACCGTAACCTTTCTTTACCATTCTAAAACCACACGTGTTAAGTTTCAAATTGAAAAAAAATTAATATCTCAGTTTATTGTTCTTCGTCGTTAGGAGCAAAAGATAATCAAACAATACCACCAACAGCTGTGAAATTTGTCTGGCCTTACTTACAGACTTCAGGAAACTATTGGTAACAAATATCTACAAATAACTGCAATTGTGTATGCCAACTAGCACCCTAACCACGCCCTTTCAGCAAAATTTTTCCCTGTTCAAAGACCATACCCACGAAGGTTAGCCAAAAATGAATTCCCCGGGGAATGCATTCGTGGAATAAGCTGAATAGTTTCAGATCTATCGCAGTACAGTTAAAAATGCCTCCGCCCCTGAGGCGTCGCCAAAAAGTAAATGTCTCAGTTTTACACCAACTGGCATTAACAGATGTACCAGATGTAGTGGGGCCTTCTTTCATTGTCAAATGGTCTGTCATCATTTTCACAATGCATCGGGGTGTGCCTAAAACACTTCACCTGAACTCATCCGGGTCTAATATGCAGTGTACATTGGTCAACGACCTTATGTGACACTCTGGATAAATTGTCTTTGCAATTATGAATAAAAATTTGAGAGATTTGTTACGCTCTCATATGAACATGTGATTGGTACCGTCTATGAAAAAGGAAACCAAATACAGAGATGGCGAAAATTTTTGCCAGTTAGTAGACAGAGTGTTGTTGATGTAAGCGATGTCGTTTTTTTCATCAAGATATTGTAAGTCAGACTGCATTCACTATGAATAGCAGCTGCAGCGTGATTTCGGCCGCGCATTCAGTACGTAGTAGCCTATTTCCAGTGAAAACATCAACTGGGATGCACTAGATACAACGCACACGGTGACAATTTTCCGGTCAAAAGAAAGCTAGAATATAATAGAATACAAGTCTTATTTACAAAAAGATAAATTCATCACAAAGTTGTGAAGAGATCAAAATTACAATAGCGTGCTTAGTTTAGGCACATGTCTAACATAGCACAAAATGGAAGGATACATCCACGTAAAAGTCTCACAGCGTTTGCCACTTGTAACATGGAGCGTGAAGGGCTCCTGAACAGTATGCATATTCAATGCTGGTCTATAATGAGGAATTGTGCTAGATATAGGGGAACCCATTATTGTCCACTTGAGTCTTTCTCCTTCTAATTCTTTACCTTAAGAACTTATTATTGCAAATGAACTGTCCAAAGAGGCCTACAAGCTAATGATTGCAAAGTCAATAATTTTCTCCCACTGCTTGCTTGACACGGTGGAAGAATGCAATCTTGTACCGTCAGTTTTACCAAAACTGAGAGGCACGTGAAATTCATGTGATAAAGACATGCAAATTATGTTTTAATGTGTGGAAAACGTGGTGTCGGTGAGTGTGTGTGTGTTGGGGGGGGGGGTAGGGCGCTGGGTTATAAAACCTTTATAGAAGTACTCAACTAGTACGTAAGAGTTTCAAACGCTGAATCACCAAAGTTTAGATATCAAACAAAGGCTTGATTTTACCTACTATCTAAACACTTAGATACTCCATTTCGCTAGGGAAAGAGATTTTATGCCTGCCTCGAAGGGCCATAGATGACCGCTATCCTCACTTATAGGATAAGCGACTAAAACAATGTCAGTCGACGACAAGGTAAGGTATGGCGGTTATAATTTTTAATGTATTTGACAAAAACTCGGCAACACGCCTAATAACACGTTATAGTGTGTCGGAATAGTTCCACATGCAAAGCAGCCCGCCGGATGATAGAACTAACAACAAATGCGACCATCTTAGCCACACATATTGAGGAACTCATTCTAGAAGATTCCGGACATTATTTATACATTAAACGTACAAACCCAGAATTCAAGTTCTGACTTGAGACCCCCCCCCCTCCAATGGGCTACAAATAGGAGTCGCTATAGGAAATGAGGCCTTTGAAAAGACCGATATGTTACTGAAAATCGACACAAATTGGCTGATTCGGAAATCACAAACTTTGTAAAAGTAGACAGTGATCTAACGACCAATTAAACTAGATACCTAACATAGACGATGTAAGGCAATAGGGCTTATTGCTACACAAATCCATACAAAAATGCTGCGAGCCGGCTACCCCAACCCTAACTCCCTGTCTTACAGGAAGGGGGGAGGTAGGAATTACTCAATGCCCTGACCAGCAGGACGGTGTTTACTCCCCTAATTAGACTTTCAAGTTATCCTAATTGAACTCCCACGTGATGGGCAGATAAGAAAAATTCTATATGTGCCTATGGTAAGAAATTTCTTTTACAATTTGATAACCATAGATCATAAGATGCATACGCACAAGTAGAGAGATCCTCATCATGTCACCGGGAAAGTTTCCTAATGTCCCTGTCCTTTCTCGACAGCCGCCACTGTCCTCTGTAGCGCTGCGCGGGTCTTGCATAATTATTACAGTTCCAAAGATCGATGAGAGTCTGTCCTGGTGAAGATTTTAAGTTCCGCGAATCCACGAGACCGCTGGGCAGGTATCCTAATCAGGGGATCCGGAAGCCGTCCAAGGTCTGGATATGCCGAGAAAGATGTCGGGTGGACTGAAGATCCCCAGGTCTCGGCAACAGTATCAAGACAGCATAGCAGGAGCTCAGAAAAGATAAACAAATTAAGAGTGTGGAAAAGGAGCAACCCTACTAGAAAAGCAACTTATTGTTTGGAGATTCCAAACCATAAAGACACAGTACTCATACAGTAAAGAAAAGTGCAAATAACGAAAAGTTCTCACAAATCTAAATATATCATAAAAGTGTGGTGATACGGATATACATGTATAACCTTACAAACGTAGAAATACTTAAAATTAAGTATTTGCGCAACATTGAAATATACATCATTGACTAAATAGACTGCGAGTAGAGATACGAAGTCACAGATCCAATAATTTCAGACAGCCTAGTCAAAGAAATGTAGATATGCGGGTACTAGTCATAGAAGTGTAGATATGCATGTAAACGTGTATAACCTTACAAACGTACAGAACAGATACTTAAAATCAAGTATTTACCCAACATTAAATGAAAATCATTGACTAATAAAGGTCTGAAGTTGATTCACCTCTGTACCTGATCTGTTTTCGCACAGAGCAAATCAGATATAGGGGGATATGCGTGTAAACATGTATAACCTACAAACGTATAGATACTTAAAATCAAGTATTTACCCAAAATTAAGAATGAGAATCATTGACTAATAGAGCTCTGAAGTTGATAAACCTTTGTACCTAATCTGTTTTCCGCACAGAACGAATCAAATATATAGAGAATAAAGTATACATTAAGAAAAATTAACTCATTATCAGCACCGCTCCACAACCCGATGAAGTATATTGATAAACGGGTAAATGTTCGGCACGAATTGCCGAGGATCTTAATTAATAGGAAATACTCAGGCAGCGCGCCATCCGGACCTCACTCTACTTGTTACACTACTGTGTGTACATGATATCTCGTAGTCGATAGGAGGTACATCAATTATTGCAGATTCTTTCCCGATAGGCTAATCGCCAGTTTACAGCAATTAAAGCCGATGCCCGAGCGTGAAGAGGGAATATCAATCATACATGTGTTACAAACGCGAATATGAAAGTACGTTGCAAGTGTACGTTAAATCTCTAAATCGAACCGCGCTCGTACCAAGTGCCCTGGAGAAGCCATAGGATTTAAACTGTGGGCTTAGGCATTATATCACATAAAGCTCGGCAAAACAAACTTTCTGGAATGCACGGCTGTCTGTTCTCTTTTGTTTGTTGACAAATCCTCGGTAGTTATGTGCGCACACCAGTATGCGGTATGGGCGATCTTCTACATTGTTAGTTTAACCGTTATTTCTTCTAACTAGCACGTCCTAAAACAAGACAGAAGATGCCGTAACTGTATAGGTGTCTGTGGTATTTAACAGGCGACGCATAAAAAACTGGCCACAACAAAATACGTCTCACAATGGGACAAGTGTTATACTCGCGGTTGGGAAATGAAGCAGAGAATAGCCAAGGACATCGTGGCTTTAAAACGGGTTAAAGATAAACGAAAATGGCCAATAGACGGGGGAAAATAAAATACGGGAACAGCGTCACCGTAACCGTATAGGTGTCTGTGGTATTTATCAGACGACGAATAAAAAACTGACCACAACAAAATACGGGAACAGTGTCACCGTGACTGTATAGGTGTCTGTTGTATTTAACATACGACGCATAAAAACTGGCCACAACCAGCCAAACGTGTGGTCAGAAAAATATACGAAATACGGGCACTAAGTCACCGCAACTGTTTAAGTGTATGTGCCACTCTGTGGTATTTAACAGACACAAATGACCAAAGGGAGAAAATTGATAAACTTAAAGTAGCCAAGGCCGTGTTACAATGGAAAAGGAAAAGAAACACACTGATTACGGAAGATAAATAACTGATAAAAGCGACAAACGGCCAATGACAGTAAATCAAAATAATATCTGTATCTGTATAGCCGGTATAACCGCCCTTCGGCGTAACACACCAGCTTACAATAACAGTATCAAGTAACCAATGGTCATATAATAATAAATGGTCAAGGCGAATATCGATCGAGAAAACAACGAGATAACCATGGCCGGAAAATACAACGGACGGGAAAGAAAAAGAAGCACACAATCATGAACAGGAAAGAAAATATAAGTGACAAACGAATAACTAACATCAGAACACCTCTGCTTGAGGCTTTTTTTTTTTGTAAGCAGCGCAATGTACTAACCGATAAACGCACTCCAGAGCGCCAGTCAAAACATCACGTTTTCCTTTGACTGAACATTAACAGATAACATTGCATCAAATTGATGCAAAAAACAACATTTCCTGACATTTCCTTGGACTGTCAAACTGCAGTGGCAAGGTTAGATGCATATGCGGGCAAAGTTGTTTTAACTGTGTTTTTAGAGCCAGGTGCGCCGAGTTAGTGACCGGACCGAGATGTGGCGAAGCCATCCTGACATTTCATAAACGTTAGGAGGGCTAGTCTCTACCAGACTAACCGCGTCGGCTATAGAGAAAACATTTGCCGGGGGACTTTGGCCATCTAGGGTTGCCTATTTGACCTTATCCCCGTAGCCGACTCCCTTGATACAATTGACTCTATTTGGCCAATTTCTGCTATTTTCCCAGCGACCCGCGAAGACTGGTAGAGGCTAAGGAGGGCGGCGATCATGCATCATGGGGGTCATGTGTGACGTCAAGCGAGCCATGTCGTGTGGTGGGAGAGGGGACCTGGGCAACAACATGTTAGCTTCCGATTTCCATGCAGAACCTATAGATCGGACTTTCCAAACTGATCACGTTGTTAGTGTTACTATATTATAGTATATCGGCAAGAACTGTTTTGATGACGTTTGCACGATTAGCCCATTCACAAAAGAATGACGTGCACTTGGTGATCGATAAAGTCTCTCGTCTCATGTCATTTCTGGACGGCAGTTGTAGCTGTTCTGTGTAGTGTTTTGTGTGTGTGTGTGTGTCTGTGAACACGATAACTCAGGAATGCCTGGATGGATTGTTTTGATACTTGCTATGTGGGTACGTCTTCTTGAGACCTCGAAATGGTTTGAGCGGATTGCTATGGCACTGCAGCAGAACCTCCGGGTTCGATATCTCGTGTTCTTGACATGCTATGGTCATGATTTTTGAGTGGAAGATAGCTCTTGGGAGAGCAACTAGTGTAGGTATAGGCTCGAATTTGTTTCAAACTTTGAAAGAGAATAACTCAAGAAGGTGATGAAAAATCGTCATGATTTTGGGAATGTACATAGCTTGGTCATACAAATCAGGATCTGCTTTTCATTATTCATGAGAAAGTATAAAGAACCCGCTGCATTCCATTGTAGGACTTTCAAACACGTGACATGTAACTGGGAAAGAGAGGAATATTGAGAGATCAATATCAATTATGCAAAGGAAGACCTTATTTACATAATTGATGACGAAATACTATAATTCCAGAGGGGTAAATGATGGGGATTTTATTCTCGTGATATTCGGAAGATAATTAAATATGGACCTTATTAGGCATAAATCATGAGGTCCTCATTTACATGATATATGAGGAAATGCTACAATGGCCTTTTTGCTAATATTTTGCTTTCATGCTGTGTTATGTGTAGAGAAAAGAATCACTTTATGGGATTTATGTAAATGAGGACCTAATTCACATACTGAGTGATAAGCATTCACTCGAAAAGGCTAACATCAGTCGGCGAAGGTATGAGGTCGTGGAACTCTAGTTGCTTATGAGAAATGCTTGTTGCATAATACACCTCGACATGAGGACATGACCCGATGTGGACAATGATTAGTCTGGATGCCAGGCCCCCAATATTTAAAGTATATATCGAGTGTATATATATTTGAGAGATTGGGGGTCCACTATTCAGGCCAGACAATGATAGGTATCGTTACGTCTACGTTGGCTAGGCGACATCATCTAAATGTTCCTCTAAAATAAACAGTTTGTTTCCTTTAAGCTGGTAGACATACAAAAGATATCTAAGATGGAAGTTGGTATCAATATTACCTCTGGGCAGCCGGCAGTCTACCTCCTGTGGAGAAATGATTATCAAGCTCCTGTTAGTCCTGTCATTATTAATTGCCTTCGCCGTAGGCAGAAGGCTATATTTTTAGTCGGGATTTGCGGAGTAATGGTGTTCGCGGTATAACTCTCGATGCCCTAGACGGATTTCTTATGATTTTTGGTAGGTAAGACGAAGGTCAAGTTCAAAAATGGGCCTTCTGGGGGGTTCCTTTGGTGCTGCAGTGGATCTTTCGTGTTCCTTGGTTTGTTCGGTGCATAACTCGAGAAGCTTTTGATGGATCGTGATAAAATTTGGTGGGTTGTTGGGGTGTAGGAAAACAAAGTTGAAGTTTGATACTGCGCCTCCTGGCAGCTACATACGGTACTGCAGCGGGACTTGAAAGTTTCTGAGTTCAAGTTTTGGATGCGCTGTGGTCGTAATTTTAGAGTGATTGATAGCTCTTGTAGTAGGAAGGAAGTTGTGTAAGTTTGGTCCCCCTAGCAGCTTGTTTGGACCTGCAGTGGGAACTTACATTTGACATTTTGGACCAGAATAACTCAAAGGGTTTGATGAATTATAATTGTTTTGGGCAGGTAGAAACGTTTAGTGATGATTAACATAAAGAGATGAATTCTATGCAAATCAGAGCCTTTCTAAATATTTAATGAGGAAAAGTTGAAATTCCTTTCCAATGTCTGATGATGACCAATATAAGAGGACACTTTATGGACAATGTGACGGGATGGGAATTTTGGGCCAACATGTGGGCAGTGCCATGCCTTACATGCTGGTGTCAAATTGTTGCGCCAGCCTCTTCCTCTCCTGGCTTGTTCCTTAAATCAAACAAAATAGTCTCCAAATGGAACTAGTTGTTCTCAACAGACTTCAGACAGCTGCATAGCTATAATCTACACAATGAACAAAAATGAAAACAGTTACTGTATAGTTCGCTTCTCTTTTGTAGGGGGAGTGAAATGTAAACAAACTTTTATCTCTACCAGAAAAATTGAAATACTACAATGTAGATTCTGTGTGCAAAGGTACATGTGTTCAAAGCATAATCAATATGTGCTTTTATGTTTGAGCAGTTTTTCTTTTCCAATTGAAACTAGAGTTCCACGAACACATTATCTTCGCCAAATAATCAAGGCTTATTAAGGAGAGTGATTAATATTTACATGCTTATCACCCCCAGCAAATTTGATCATACACCATACCGTTTGAAAGTTACGATTTGGGGAGAATGAGGCCAGTCTAGATAGGGATAAAAATCATTTGGTGGTACAGGACTAGTATATGTGTAGAGTGTGCTGATATATGTTATAACTGGTCATCAAAACTATTGAAAGTTATGATTAAATGGTACAGTCAATATATATGAATAAAATAAATCTTTACTCCATATCATACACATTTTGCAAGACATACATGTAACTTGTTCATACGGTGCTAGGTAATACCTAGCAGTGGTGCAGTTTTGGTGCAGTGTACTCTCTGAGCAGCGGAGTGCTGGTTTTTGACATGTTTTTAGGTGCTTTTGTCAGGCTTTCTATTTTTTCCCCTTTCCGTTATGTCTCCAACCGTGTGTTGGACACAAATGGCTAAACTGAACACGTTAAAACCCAACCGGACCCACACATCTGCTTGGAGTGTAGTGAGACTGTCCCAGCTGTTTATTTATGTGCCCAATTCGTTTATTTATACTTTAAGGCAAGGCCCTCTGTTGACCTGTTTCGGGAACACTGTCACATGGCCCATTGTGAAATGTACTTGGATTTGCAAACTATCCTTACTGATTATGCAGATTAGCTCCTGATTTGCATAATAAGTCATTGATTGTGTAAAACACCATCTGAGCTCTCTACATACCAAACTTCACGACGATCTGTCGACCCCTTCTCAAGTTATTCATGTCCGAAGGTCAAAACAAAAACACCCACTGCAGTTCCAAACAAGACGCTAGGGGGCCCAAACTTACACAACTTAATTCCTGTGGCGTGAGCTATCTACCACACAAAAATCATGACCATAGCAATTTCAGAAAATATGCCACTAAATTTTGAAGCTCAGCTGCAGTGCCTTAGGTACCCGCTAGAAGGCCCATTATCGAGCTTGACCTTCCTTTCTTTAAACCCTACACATCCACTAAATATCAAACAGATCCATCGACAGCTTCTTGAGTTATGTTGTCCACAAGAAAATACACATCCACACAAAGCCCGCTGCAGTGCCGACGGAAAATACCAGGAGAACCATTTTTGAACTTGACCTCCGTTTCTACAACATCTACACACCTGCAAAAAATCATGAAGATCCATCAACGTTTCCGTCACCTTTTTGGCCTACATACAAACGCACAAAAATTAAAATTCCGCTGCAGTACTGTTGAAAAACGCAAGGTAAACCATTTTTGAACTTGACCTTCCTTTGCACAACCACTACACACCTACCAAAAATCATAAAGATTCATCAAAGGTTTCTTGAGTTATGCTCTTGACATACATACAGACCCACCAAACAGCTGGCTCAACCGAAAACATGATCTACCCCGAATACTATAGTACTCGGCGAAGATAATAAATAAGACACAGCAAAACACTGCACTTTCTCCACATCTTCTGGTAAATAAACTTATTACGCTTGGTTAGCCAATTTCGAACTAATTCATTGCCTTATATAACATCTGCTTGGAGACCATTGTAAATTCATTTATTTTCGCTGTGGTTTTATTTTGCTGTAGAAGGGAAATAATTTTACGATGTCATGAATTCGTAGTAGAAACATTTCTGTAATACAGTAGTTATGCATTGTAAATTCATATTCTCGGCGTCATAAATTTGCGATAAAGAGGTCACCACGAAATTAAAACCACCACGAAAGTGTAATGATTTACAGTATAAAGAGCTGACTTCTCTTTGGATCCCTGTAGCATGGGGCTGTACTGTGAAAGCTGATGTTATAGATGGGGCTAAAGTCCAAGAGTTGGGAGCTGTTGTCATTACATGTTATAACATGGAGCCTCCTCAGATTGAGAGTAACGGTTCGTCTCCAACTCCAAGCATATATATCAGGCATAGTTATTTTGATGGTCTTTTTCTGTATTTGTAAAATTCTACGCTTGTCGCTGGTGCTTTCTTCGGCCTACATTGATTAACTAAATGTTGTAAAACATGTGTAAAACACCGAGACTTATCTTAACACCTGCTTGGAGACAAACAGATCTTTGCTTTCCATCAAAGTCGCTTGGTAAGATGTGAGCATTTTAGAAATGTTTACTTTCAAATTCTACATATTACGGAGGTACACAGGGTATTTCGATCTGTTCATTGCTCATGGTGGCGACTATTATGATTCTGGTTCACTGATACAAGGGGAGTAACGTTATGAATTTTAGTTCACTGCAGGGGAGTGAAGTATTGTTGATTGGCTTGACTCTGTGTGTGTGTGTGTGTGTGTGTGTGTGTGTGTGTGTGTGTGTGTGTGTGTGTGTGTGTGTGTGTACTTTTATTTGGGTACTTTTTCTTATTCTTGCCCACATATATGGAATAGTTTTCTTTCTGGAAGAGAAGTTTTCTTCAATAAAGGAAAAGCAAGATTTTTTGCAGTGTACTTTTGCTCACTGTAGTGTATAATAAAAGGTCAGATTTCTATAGGTCAAATGCTTATTTTTATTACAAGTTTCTAAGTGAATATTTCACGATGCCTTTACATACTTCAGTCTGTGCATATTCTACCAGGAGTCGTAACTAACCTGTCAACAGCTTTGCTCCAAGGCGTATTACAGAACATGTCGTGAGCGTTTGTTTCTGGGTTTTTTTATGTATTACTCAAGAAACGTGATAGCTTATTCTGGTATTTGGGCAAGTGTTGACGAAGGAAAGAATGAGTTCGATTCTGAGCCCTCTTATTCAGTATTGATATTCTAGCTCCTTCAAACAGTTATTATTCAATTCTTAATTAAAGAGCCTACCATAAATAAACGTAAAAGTTGATTATATGTGTACGACATACTGATTGTGTAATAAGTCATTTCTCGCTGACAATTCACATCCAGGCATACACTGTCATTATTGACAGTAACGTTATAACGTTACCGTGCTATAGCAGAAGTCTATGCACTTGAAGTACTAAGTTGTCCTGTACGCAATGCGGCTTTCACTCGTTCCGCCAGGGGTCGTGGCCCCACTGCTACTTCCCCTGCTACTATAACCAACCCCAAGTATAACCAACTTCGCCCGCCATGTTATGACACGTATCGAGTCTTTTACTCTCTTTCTTTGTCCTTTTTGCTGGAGTCATATAAGACTATGTTTCATGTGTGGAATTTGCATTCCTATGAATATTTAGAAACCATTTCTTGTTTTATGTGGCGACTGTGTATACTTAGTATTGATTGATTGATTGATTGATTGATCTTTATTCACACAACCTGCAGGCTCAAACAAGCCTGAATTTTGTTGTATTTACATGTTGGCTCCATTTTCGGTCCATAACATTAAAACTTATCTTTCAAAACGCAAACGTATCATTTTATCACTACATTTCATTTTTTCGCATATGCGTATTCACATAAATTCTTCATACTCGTCTTTAAAAAACATCAATATAGTGCGTAACTGCGTACATGTAAGATTATATCGATACATCAATATCAGTGCAGTATATGCGTGTCAGGGCTATATACATGTGGTCAGGAGATCTGAACTCGGTACAATGGTCTAGTCAGGTGTTCAATAGTTGTACAAGATATGGTATCGGAGAGTTTTTGTGTCTATTTGTTCGGCACAGTGGAATGTCCAGTTTCGAGGAACTGCGTGTCGTACGTCCTGTGATGTGTTTTCGGGATGGAGGGAGCCAGTCGCGGAAGTCCGATCGTAGAAGTGAGAGGGCAAAGCTGGTACAGATGGAGGTCCGACGGTCAGCCAGAGTGTCTAGTTCAAGTGTGGATAGGGCAGAGGTGTAGCCTGTGTATAGAGTTCCGAGGATGACCCTGCATGCTCTTTTTTGGATTCTCTCAAGTTTTGCTGACTGTTCGCTTGTCAGTGAAGAGTGCCAAGCCGGTGCTGCATACTCGAGTGCAGGTCTCACGTACGACGCGTAGACTGACTTAAGGTCTGGGACTGACACGCCAAAACGCTTGAGGCGGCGAAGCAGGAACAGTTTCTTGTTGGCGGATGATACCATGCTATTAACCTGTAGTTCCCATTTCAAGTCGTCTTGTACAGTTAGGCCGAGTACTTTGAAATGTGATACATACAGCAGGGGTTGTCCATTAATACTGAGTGGTTCCGGTTGAGGTGGGGACTTGGAGAAACAAATTTGCATAGCTTTACATTTTTTTGGATTCATTCTCATTTTGTGGTCGTAAGTCCAGTTGTTCAAGTTGTTCAGTGTTGGTTGTAGGAGTCGTTGTTGACGGATGGTTCTTGTCAGGGCAAGGTTCATGTTGTCAACATACTTCCAGCGGTTGATGACGTCACGCAGTGCACTGTCGATCACTGATAAGAAAATTATAGGTCCAAGTATCGTGCCTTGTGCAACGCCACAAGTGAGGTACAGCCAGTCCGAGCTTTTTCCTTGGTAGCAGACTCTTTGTCGACGGTCCGTGATGAAGCTGCTAATCCATGGTATCAGGGCTGGGCGAACTCCAAAGTCTAGCATACATCTGATTGCCGTAGGGTGATCTATCCTGTCGAAGGCTTTAGATAGGTCTGTCGTGACCAGTGTGCAAACAGAGTTTGGCACTGAGGTTGACTTGAATAGAAAGTCCAGCAAACTCACCAACGCATGCGTTGTTGACTTGTTTTTCCCACTGCCGAATTGTCGTGGGTCTAGATTTGAGGATATATCGCTCAAGATCCAGGAAGCAGCAAAGCGTTCACAGTGTTTTGACAGTTGGGCAGTTAGTGAAATTGGCCTTAGTTCTTCTATATTCGGTGGTGAAGTTTTGGGTAGGGCAACGACGTTGGCTTCTTTCCACTGGCGTGGAACTACTCCTTCCCCGAAGGACGAGTTGATCAGATCGCATAGTGGGCTGCTCAATTCACATGCAAATTCTTTCAAAATGCGTGGGGGGATGCCGTCTGGTCCGCGATTTTGTAGCGGTTCGTAGTTTTCAGCTGGGTGTAAACGTCCCAGACGTGGATGGTAGGTAGGGGTTGGGCTGGTAGAAAGGCCGGCAATGACGTCCGTTCCAGCGGTGGCATTCATTTTTATATGAGGTACGTTTTAGCGATGAATATTTCCATTTGTAACTTTTTCATGCCATGTGAGATACATTGTACATTTATCTTCTCGGTTGCCGCATACGATACGAAGTAGACCTTGATATACTGGTTTAGGTCTGCTTAAATCTCCTGGCGACGATTGGGACCTTTTGACCTAAAATACCGTTTTTTTGTGGTCTGCGTGACGAAAGGTTCCAATTACATTGTAGGCCCGCCCGAGAACAAAACTCAGCGTAGCGTGTAACTGAGCCCGGCGGGACGACAACATGCGCGGCCCCGCCTAATCCTGGACAAGTCCACGATAGGACTGGTTACAAGGTTATCTGACGGATAAATCTTTGATTTTGGGACTCCAGGAAGCTTCAAGATTTCTTGGATCATGCGTGGAGAGGACAGTTTATGCCGCAATCACTCATTTGAAACCATGAAAGACAGTCGGGGTCTACATGTCCTCCCACAAGTCAGGGTTTGACTGCCAAACGAGAAGTGTGCACGTGTCTGTGAAGAAACCAGTGGAGACTGTCGCTAGGCGCCACGGATCACTAAACAAATGAACATGATCTGTCTAGAATAAATCATGTGGCAGACATTCAACGTATCAAAGTACAGGTGGAACGGACGATCACAATGATAAGAAGGTAGGTCATTGACATTTCTTACAATTGAGGGTTTAGGGTTGTATGCCATGATGCTTGAGGACAAGCCTACAATCAAATCAAGAAATAAACAACCTTAAATAAGATGTAATACAACAGTGCAGTGTCATCCTCCAAAGCAAAGCATTTATACGAAAACCGTTTACCTGCCGTAAATTGCAAGTTTATCAAGTCTTTCTTCTCCCTGTATTGTTGTCTGTCCGTGTTTACGCAGTTCAATATTTCTATATGATACGAAATTTGCTTGGAAATAAATATAGTTAAATGACGATGGTGCAGATGTTTTGAATTAGATAAGAGTTGACTTCATCGTATACCATTCTATGACACCGTAAACTGTAGTGTTCAGTGAGGTGTGTGGAACAGCGTGAAAAAGTGACGATAGGACTGGAATACTATTAAGAAGCTGTAATTTGTAGGGCATGAAAACAGAACTCATCATTCAAAACTGCACCAGAAGAAATGTTATATACTTTTCACATAATTCAGAGTAGATAAACGTGACCTTAAGGTCATCACCACAGGAACATGAGGCAGTGAGAAGAAGTCACGGGGAGGTATTGATGTACTATTAAGACAGGACATTCAGATTCTACACAATAACTAGTTGGGATCCAGGGAGGACAAGTAACAGATCTAGAGTTGCCCCTTGACGGTAGGCCTGGAATATTAATGATAAAATGACAGGGGATTTGAACCCGAGACGATGGATTCTGAGCCGAACACCCGGTCGTTACGCCACACGACCCGACGATAGAATCAGTTGGCAACTTGCATAATTAATGAGACAATTTTTAAAACCCGCTGTGTTCCACGATATGACTCTCAAAATATGTGACATTTGTAACTGAGGGATTTTGATGGATAAAAAATATGCAAATGTAGGCCTAATTTGCATAATTAATGAGTAACTACTATGATTCCATACAGGAAATGAAGGCAATTTCATACTTGTGTCATTTGGAAGTTATGTGAATGTGAACATCGTTGAATCAAATTATGCTAATAAGGACCTCATTTGCATAATTGATGATCAATGTTACTTTGTTAGCATAACCTTCTTTGTAAAGCTCATACTTCTGTTATTTGGGTGAAGACGATCAACTGGTATGATTTATAATTGATGAGAAAAACTCCTAATACGTCAGTCATAAAGGTTGAAATCAATTGGCGAGGGTATGAGGTCGTGAAACTCTAGTTTTAATTATCCTTGTCACAAGGCCACTTATCTGACACACACAGGCAAAGAATTATCTCTTTATCATTATAACAAGGCAACAATTCGGGAATGTAAAGACCCTACAATGTGGAGGCCCCTAACATTATTATGGTGTGACATGAGAGTTATTTCTAAAAGCTTAGCTTTACGTGTAAGATTGGTTATCTCTGATATTAGTTATAATGAGTTTTAGTAACCCTCATCCGACCGACAAATTTTTGCGACGACTCCGGCCGTATGGCGTCCAAATGGACCCCAATTTGTTTTGCCCCCTAAATATATATTTCTGGTTGATCTTTTTGTAATTATTGTACATATAATGTTTCAATTATCTAAATAGAGAATATGTCGACAAGGTTTGGTGTCAATAATTAATGCTCAATATCATAATTTATGCGTAAAATGAGGACGATCCGCATTTTGCTGTCAAAATCTGCAAAACTCCCCTCATTTCAACAGTTTCAGAGCTATATCACTTCACTAAACTATAATATTGCTTCCTAAAGCATCCTTATAGAATAACAATGTTATCGAATAAGGAACATTCATTTGAAAAATGAATAAATCATTATCTAATTGATTCACACACCCCAATGAAAGCTTACGGTGTTGCAGAATGGTATAAGATGAATTCAAGTGTTAGCTAATGTTAAAGACCTGACCCCTTTTGTCACTTTGTGCATTTTACATGTATGCCTGGCTGCTCAACACACAAGACTTGTTTTCATGTCGTTACACACAACTGTAATGTTGAGCTCTGATCACTGTGGTTTTACTCACACTTTCATATCTAATCTAAATCATATCAAGATTATGCAAGGATTCTCGTTAATATGATCAAAGATGCTGAAATACATTTTTGGCCGCTGATGGGTCTTATTCTTCGTAAAAGCGGACATTAGAATGCTAGTTGTTTTTTGTAACTTTAAAGGTGTGTGAACTACGTCAAAATACCGGGCGGTGCCTGCAGTCAAACTTTAATGACGGATAATTGCACACAGCTGCACCAAGTTTTTAGCCACTATACCATACCATTAAGTGCACTGTCTTATCAAATTATCATTTGTCTGGTATTTCATCGATACATCTTAGCTTTTTATTCATATTGAGTTGCGCCTTCAGGAGTTCTATGAATTCCGAAGTTTCTTCTGAATCTGTTTTGAGCTGTGTGGTCTTTTAGTTTTTCCTCAGTCAGTCGTCTACATTTTACGGTGTCGTAGTATAGTGCACGATAAGGTCAACTGTTATTTGCTGTTAACGACCTGCCCCAGTTGTCATTTAAATTTACCTTACATGCCTGACTGATGAACAGACAACTATTGCCATAGCAGTAGCTAGTTTCATGGTCACCTGTGATTCTTGTGGTGATCACCTTAAGGTCACAGCCATCAAATCTACTAAAAATTATATGAAAAGTATACTAGACTTCCAGATGTTTTACTCAAATATGTTGACAAAAAGTCGAAGTGTTTCATTCGCCGTAAAAACACCAGAACGATTGTTGCCTCTGGCAAAGTATGCGGATTACGTCAAAGCACAGGATGAAGCCTCCAGCAAATAGTGATGGCTACTAATTGAGCCTAGCTAGTTAGCAAGTTGCCAGCTGATTCTATCGTGGGGTTATGTGGCGTAACGACAGGGTTTTTGGTTCAGAACCCATCGATCCCGGGTTCAAATCCCCTGTCATTTTCTCATTAATATTCCAGTCCTACCGTCAAGGGGTGACTCTGATCGACACACCTCAATGAATGGTACAGATTTCTGGTGGTATCTTAGAATGACAAACGATGTCAACCCACAAAAGTCAACTGTTATGCAAAACATCTGTCGCCTTTGTCGTTTATCTTCGTTGCATGCAGCCCCATACTCTAGCTAGTGCGAGGGCGTCAGCTAAAAGTTGATGAAATAGATCTGTTACTTGTCATTGTCAACGCCTGCAGTTGGGAAATAAACTATACCTAAAAAGAAAATGTCTTTTTGTACGACACACACTTTTACCCACAATCTTTCCTGTTCGTCCTTTTGGATCCCAACTAGTTATCGTCTAGAATCTGAATGTCCTGTATTGATAGTACATCAATACCTCCCCCTGACTTCTTCTCACATTCATCTCTTCTATTATTCCCAACCCGATGTATCATTAGTTTCATGGTGGCCTATTATCCCTAGCCTGTGTTGATGACCTTAAGATCACTTTTACCTACTCATGAAAAGTATATAAGACTTCTCCTGATGCAGTTTTGAGGGATGAATTTTGCTTTCATGTTTTTTTAGCAAATTACAGTTGCTATTTTCTCACTAATATTCCAGTCCTGTCGTCACGTTTTAGCGCTGTTTCACACACCTCACTGATCACTACAGCTTACGGTGTCATAGAATGGTACACGGCGAAGTCAACTGTTATCTAATGTTAAACATCTGCCCCGTCGTCATTTATCTTTATTTCATGCCTGGCTGGCGAACAGACAACTATTGTCATATCTGTATGCAGTCAGTTTCATGGTCACCTCTGACTTCTGTACATGTGGTGATAGTCTTACGTCAAAGCACCTGATAATGCCTTCAGTAAACTTTAATGGCCACTCATGGAGCCAAGCGAGTAAGCAAGTTGCCATCTGATTCTGTCAATCCATACTGCAGCAGATTAAAAAAAAGACATAGGTATTCTAGTGTACATCTATTTAAAAAAAATCAAAATTATGATAAGGAATTGCATGCACGTCACTACAAAAGTCGCTTGAACTTGCGGGACTGTCACATCTGAAAATTATTCCTTTCTTAACAATTCTTCTATCTTTTTTGTTTATTCAATCTTAGGCCAGCTGAAGTACCCCACTTCTGTTTCGTCAAGAAAATGGTTCAAAGAAAAAACATGTATCCAAAGCCTTAGTGTCTAAGAAAAAACAACGATGAAGTCTTTTTAGGAGTTGATAGAAGCTGAGGACTGCTATGAAATGATGTATGCCGTTGTTGTTGCTAGAGTTGCAACAAAACCTCGGTATGTCTTTTGTGAAGTCAACACATCAGAATAAGTAACCTATAATACTATCTTGCCTGTGTCAAAACGAATCATAATTTGAATTGAAACGTCAAATTACTTGAAGCAATTCATGTCGGGATTTGATATGAATACGGCCAAGGGTTTTATGTTCGTCCCCTGATGTTGATTTCTACGCGTTCCAAAATTAATAATCATGACTGTGTTCTTTCCTTTGAGGTATGACCCACTGGCAACCATATGTATGGCGATATATGACTTGTCCAACAAAGCATAGACGCCTCCTTGCGAAATAGAGTAACTTTGTAAGAGCAGATAGACGATCCCAAAAATATTAGCATGTAGAAGTAGCATTCAACTGGACCAAGACCTACATCGGTGAAATATTTGGAGTTTTTGTACATTTCTTGTTTTATTGTGAGTTTTGCTATTGTTTGTATGATTATTTCTCATTGATAATGCAAATGACATCCTTTGTGATGTTAGACAAACTACCTGCCAGTGTGCCATGCAACTTCCGATCATATAGAAATATTGAACTGCATAAACACGGATAGACACGCCGACAACAATACAGGGAGAAGAAAGACTTAATAAACTTGCATTTTACGGCAGGTAAACGGTTTTCGTATGAATGCTTTGCTTTGGAGGATGACACTGTACTGTTGTATTATATCTTATTTAAGGTTCTTTATTTCTTGATTTGATTGTAGGCTTGTCCTCAAGCATCATGACATACAACTCAAAACCCTCATTTATAAGAAACGCCAACGACCTACCTTCTTATGAAGCATTGTGATCGTCCGTTCCACTTGTAATTCAATCCAACATCCCAACGTAGTATGTCTGTCACATGACTAATTCTCGACACATCATGTTCATTTTTTTGTGATCTGTAGTGCCTAGCGACAGTCTCTACTGGTTTTCCTACAGACCACATCGGTACACAGTTCTGGTAGACTAACTCAGACTTGTAGGAGGGGGGCGCTGTAGACCACGACTGTCTTTCAAGGTTTCAAATGTGTGATTGCGGCATAAAATGCCCTCTCCACCCATGATCCAAGAAATCTTAAAACTGAGTCCCAAAATCAAAGATGCTAATGATCTCCCTGCACGATAACCTGGTAACCTGTCCTATCGTGGGCTTGTCTGGGATTAGGCGGGACCGCGTGCGTTGTCCTTCCGCCGGGCTCAGTTACATGCTGCGGTGAGTTTTGTTCTCTGGCCTTCCTACACTGGCATTGGGAACCATCCGTCACGTAAACCACAAAAACCGGCATTTTAGGTCAAAAGGTCCCAACCGTCGCCAGGAGAATTAACCACACCTAAACTTGTTTATCAAGGTCTACTTCGTAATTTGTTCACTGCTTAAGTATCGCATGTGGCAACCGAGAAGATAAGCCAACAAAGATCCGTCAGTCTCCCATCAAATGTAAAGATCAGTTTTGATGTTTAACGCATGTTTTGTAGAACCTTTTTTTTTCAAATACGTATACAGTGCGCCTTCTTAACTCTTCGGGAAGGCAGTCCAAAGAAATCACCATCAGAGATAGACATAGAACTTTACAAAGCCTGGCCGATGTATCTGCTCGGTGAAGAACTGTTACTCTCATTCTGAGTACGCCCCATGTTATAATGAAGAATAACAACAACAGTCCCTGGCCCTTGAACTTTAGCCCCATCTAGATCTATACTGTCAGCTGTCACAATACAGCCCCAGGCTACACTGACAGAAGTCAGCTCTTTTTACTGTAAATCATGACACTTTCGTGGTTGTTTTATTTTCGTGGTGACCTCTCCTCTGCAAATCTAATAACACCGCGAGTACACAATAATTATTATTACAATGCATAACTTTTGCAATACAGAGAGGTCTCAGCCATGAATTCATGACACAATGAAAACCTTTTTCTTCACAGCGTAATAACACCACGGCGATATTGAATGAATCTACGGTACTCTCCAAGCAGATGTTAGATAAGACATGTCTTGCACGAGCACGGATGGGGTTCCGGAAGCGCATATATACGTACTGTTTCGTGCCTGGTACGGCGCTTTCATCTCAAACATCTGGCGCGAGGTGTGTCTATGGCAACTGACTTTTTAATCCCCAACAGCTAGACAGAAATCTATTCTCTGAGTTGACTCAGAACATTTTGGTTAAGACCTATAGTGACATTCATCTGGGCATTTAGCTTGAGTTTCTGTATTCTAAACATGGTAATACGTCGTTTTACCTAGTATGTGACTTCAAACAAGATCTATATATCTTTCACCAGCTTTAACTCATTACAAAAAAATCACCCCTTCATTGAATCACGAAAAAACGTGAATATACCATGATCGTGAGTATCAAGGAATACCTGTGAACGAGCTAGACGAAATTTCGATGACGTAATAACGAAATCCACAATGTGCTTTTTTACAACGATTTCAAGAGACAAGACTGTTCGGTTGTAGAGTATGCTTAACTGAAAGGGTAAAATTTCACAACACCCACGGAAACGATTAACACAATCAATACAAGACTCTAAATAAATAAAAAACAGTATTTCTGAATACCCCAATTTAGATCTAAGACCAGCGAGGCCCATGCTAAGCACATTTGTCAAATAAAACAAATTTATATTGTGTTTTTTTTTTAAGAAGATCCATGTGATATGTCCTTTCTTATGTGAATTTATGGATGACGCCAATGGCCGGGTGCCGTCTGAATGGTCTTTGTTCGGCCACAACCTCAGGGTAACGCTAACCTGGAATTGCTGAGGTTGGGATGGTACCAGTTGGTGTTACTCATTTTTTAGAAGGGCACCGAATGCTAGTCAATGATGGCTAAAGTGACGCTCAAGACGAAGAAGACAACAGAAAAAAGTGGGGATCGTTCTTCCTTAAGATTTTATGCTTTAGTCTACACATTCCACTATGACGTCAAAATTTATCAACACTCAAAAGACTTCCTTGTCGGTAGTGTCTCTGTGGTGTAGTGGTCTGCGCTTCCAACACTTACCACCGTGGCATCTGCATCCTGTGTGCCAAAGGTAATGGCATTATCATCTTCTGGAACTTTGGCCAGTTAACAGTCCGAAGACCAGCACCGTTTTTTTTCCTTGGGCCATAGTCATGGATCATAACAAAACAGTTGAACGATTATCCAGGTTTGTGGATCATGATATAGTCCCATTTTGTTCTGCGATGATGAAACCCCCAGACGTCTATAAAAAAGTATGGGTGTGTCTTATGTCGTACCAAAAGCCCGATGTTCGCTGGACCCTCTTTGAAATTAACAAGCCTTGTTGATGAGGCAACCCACATGCTTGGAAAATCTAATAGATAAACGAATAAACGGAATCATGGTGAATGTATCCACATGAAAGATGGATGTATCTAGATATCTTTATAACTTGTCAAAAACCAAGATGTTCTGAACCAACTCAGCGCCCAGGTGTACGGCGGTCAGGACAAGTGAACTTCAAAAGATGTTTTCCGGGCGCTCAAACCTTCCGACCCCTCCCGTTCTATTACTGCGTTTGTTGAAAACGTTATTATAGCAAGCTGGTGATAATAATGTTTATTTAATTGATGTCTTGTTCAGACCATAACAAATTTAAGCAAAGCGTCTGGTGTTCAAGTTGATCCCTTTAAAACGTGTTTTCTTTAAGTCGTTCACATGTTCCCACGACATGTGAACTTCCAACATTCCAACCCCGCTCGCCATTCTAAGCTGCTGTAAAAGTTGTTATAGAAAAGTGGCATGGCAGACGCTTGACAATGTACTGTTTATTTAATCAATGTCTTGTTCAGACCATAACAAATTTAAGCAAAGCGTCTGGTGTTCAAGTTGATCGCTTTTAAACGTGTTTTCTTTAAGTCATTCACATATTCCCACGACATGTGAACTTCAAAACATGCTCAAACATTCCAACCCTCCCGCTATTCTAACTTATTGTTAAGGTTATCATAGCAAAGTATTTGTTCGAGCATGGTGCAACAATGTACTGTTTATTCAATTAAGTGTCTTGTTTAGACCATGGCTAAGTAAAGCGTCCGGTCGGTTTCTTAATCACCTGTACTGGAAATTGTTGTCATACATGTAGCCGTACGTGTCCGGTTTTTGTCCGACCTTTGTTTACGACTTCGGCAGTATCGTGATCACATTCAAATCATGAAGATGATTTTGATGATCAAACAAAAAAATGTGAAAGACAATGTCGGCCTGCCTCAGTGTTAAGCATTGAGACGCGGTGATGGTGGTAGTGGTGGTGGTGGATGTGGTGTTGGTCTACTTATCAATCACATGGGCATTAATTTTGGCTACGTTTCGATGGTCTCTTAAATTGAGCCAACCTTCCTCTCTAAGGCCCACTTTACACCTAGCTTTTCGCGACAGCAGCTATTTTTCCCGCTGTCGGGACGCCGTTGTCGCGACGTCTTTAGACACACCGCCCCTGAAATCCTCCCGCACCATGTGGTGTATAGGGCGGTGCACATCTCCGTTTCGTAGCCTTAGGCCACACTGTGGTGCAATCACTGCAGCAGGGGGCTAGTCCACTGGCAGTGGAGTGTGTTTAACTTCCATACTGCTTCAGAAGTATGTACATTTTTTTATAAAGTCTTTGGTATGACAGACATGTCCTACCCGGGCGCGAACGCGGGCCTTCTGGCTCCTCATAATTTGAACCAGACTACGTTAAAACAAACAATCGCGACGTGTGGGCGCCAGTAGATCTCCCTGCTCGTCTTGTGTACATTTTGCGTCTTATTCAGCGGACAAATATGCGACAAACGCCCATCAGACAAAGGTGCTAGGTGTCAACGCGCATTTGGGAAATAAACTATACCTTGAAAGAAAATGTCTTTTTGTACGACACACACTTTTACCCACAATCTTTCTTGTTCGTCCTTCCGGATTCCAACTAGTTATCGTCTAGAATCTGAATGTGATGTCTTAATAGTACATCAAAACCTCCCCCTTACTTCTTCTCACTATCATCTCTTCTATTATTCCCAACCCGATGTATCATTAGTTTCATGGTGGCCTCTTATCTCTGTGTTGATGACCTTAAGATCACTTTTACCTACTCTGAATTATGTGAAAAGTATACAAGACTTCTCCTGATGCAGTTTTGAAGGATGAATTCTGCTTTCATGCCCTACAAATCACAGCTGCTATTTTCTCATTAATATTCCAGTCCTATCGTCACGTTTTAACGCTGTTTCACACACCTCACTGAACACTCCAGCTTATGTTGTCGTAGAATAGTACACGATGAAGTCAACTGTTATCTAATGTTAAAGATCTGCCCCGTCGTCATTTAATTATTTTCATTTCATGCCTGGCTGCCGAACAGACAACTATTGTCATATCGGTATGTAGTCAGTTTCATCGTCGCCTCTGGTTTCTGTACATGTGGTGAGGGCCTAACGTCAAAGCACCACCAGATAATGCCTCCAGTAAACTTTAATGGCCGGCCACTAGCGACTTAGGAAGTTGCCATCTGATTCGGTCAATTCATATTGCAGCAGATGCATAAAAAACATAGGTATTCTAGTGTAGATCTATCAAATAAAATTAAGATTATGATAAGGAATTGCATGCATGTCACTACAAAAGTCGCTTCAATTTTTAGCGGGACTGTCACATCTGAAAATTATTCTTTTCTTAACAATTCATCTATTTATTTGTTTATTCAATCTTATGACAGCTGAGGCACCCCACTTCTGTTTCGGCAAGTAAATGGTTTAAAAAAAAAAACATGTATCAAAACCCTTCGTGTCTAAAAAACAAAGATGAAGTCTTTACCAATGTAGGAGTGAATAGGATAAGAGGACTGCTATGAAACGAGGCATGTTCCGCAAGTTGTTGCTAGAGTTGCAACAAACCCTCGGTATGTCTTTTGTGAACACATCAGAAGAGGTTACCTACAACACTATTTTGCCTGTGTCAAAACGAATCATAATTTGAATTGAAACGTCAAATTACTGGAAGCAATTCATGAAGGAATTTTATATGAATATGGACAAGGGTTTTATGTTCGTCCTGATGTTGATTTCTACGCGTTCTAAAATTAGTAATAACCATGACTGTGTTCTTTCCTTTGAGGTATGACCCGCCGGCACCCATATGTAGAGCGATATATGACTTGCCTAACAAAGCAAAGACGCCTCCTTGTGAAATAGAGTAGCTTTGTAAGAGCAGATAGACGATTAACCTCAAGATCGTAACAAAGTTAGCATATAGAAGTAGCATTTCCAATCTCGTCAGCCTTCTATAGTGAACCAGGCTGCAGAATCGAGAACCCAAGCGGGCGAATCTCTACAGGTCGTGAAACCCAATTCGCCTACAACGCTGCAACTGGGAACTCTCAAACAGTTCAAACCAACAGCAAGTTGGAAAAAACTTTCGCAAAGCCTGTAACGCTCTGATCTCTTAGTTTGCGCTATGGTTTCATCTATACTGCCGAGGTAAAAACACATTTTCTTTTCTTGAAGGGAGGTGATGATGATTGTTGATATTTGATAATACTGGTTGTAATTGTATTAGATACGTAGTTTTGGATTTTATTTCATTGTTATATTATTTCCCTTACTATACGGCTAGCTCCATGTAGCTTTTACACATTCTTCTAATAACTTGAAGATGGCTAAAAGGTCCGCATTGACCTTTTCAACTTGGAACATTCAATGGAGTTGTTGTAGAAAGTTCAGTGATTCTGAATTCCTTTTCCATGTTGATAAAAGCGACGTGATATGTATTCAAGAAACGTGGTTAGATAGTTTCGTAGATTTTAACTTAGTAGGCTATAGTATTTTAGTAGAAATAGAACTAGGAACAAAAGAGCTAAGCAAAATTCTGGAGGAGTTGCGATTATTTTCAAGAGTTCATTGCAAAAGGGCATTACAAAACTTGAATGTAGCTTACCTGACTCCATCTGGTGCAAGTTTGACAAACACTTTTTTGGCCTTGAAAACGATTTGTATCTCTGAAAAATTTACATTCCCCTTGAATCATTTCCAAAATCTTCTCAAATTGATCTTTTTGATACTTTGTCTAGCGATAATTGCAAATTCTCAAATTAAGGAGACCTTATTTTAGTTGATCTAAACGCCAGAACAGGGGCAATTACAGAAACATACTTTAATCCAGAAACATACTTTAATACTTTAAACAGAAAAATAATTTAATACTTTAAACATACAAATAACCCAGATGTACATACAGCGGATGTAGTCGCTAGTCTTGAATATAGAAATAATAGAGATGCTAAAGCTAACAACTATGGTAGATGCTTGCTTGACTTATGTTCTTCAGCTGATTTAACTATCTTGAATGGAAGATGTGCTGGAGATTGAAAGGGAGATTTCACATGTTACCATTACAATGGGTCGAGTGTTGTTGACTATTGCATCGCTCAACGGTCAACGCTTTCTGATATTCAATATGTCAACGTTAGTCCAATTTCACAATTTTCTGACCATTGTCATATTTCTTTTTCCTTGGCAACCAAACAAGCCTCTCTTATCATAACAGAGGAGCATCCAGCTAAACCAGAACCTATATCATTTTTATGGGATGCAAATTCAAATGAATTGTTCTCGGCAACTATAAATGTCACTGACACAAACTCAAAATTAAAAGACTTCTGCCAAGAAACCTTTTGTTCAGCAGAAAGTGCTGTCACACATTTTACAAATGTTTCATTAGATGCTTCAAAAAATTTCCCGAAAATTTGGCGTACAAAACAGGCCAAATAAACTACAAAAATAAAAAAAAGAATAAAGTTTGGTTCGATCAATGTTGCTTGTCGCTAAGGCGGAATTACTGTCCAAGTTAGAGCATTTAAATGAAAAAAAATCCCAAAGAATTTTGGTCTCTTTTTGGCTTTCTTGAAAAGGAAGTTAACAGAAAAACACATAGAAATACTTCAGACCCTAATATCACAAACTCAGAATGGATTCAACACTTAAAAAGTCTAAATAATTTAACAAAACACAAAAACTTTAACGCAGACTTTGAAAAAACTATCACTGAACGATTAGAACAATCTGATAAAGATTCATTTAATTTACTACACACTCCTTTTACCACAAAAGACGTTCTGGATGGCAAAAAGCAACTCAAATCTGGTAAAGCTTGTGCATGTGGCATGGATTCTATTTCCAACAACACGTTAAAACATGGATCTACTTCAGAACAGTTATGTCTCTCATTGGTTACCCTTTTCAACATTATTATTTCCAAAGGTACATTTCCGCTAACTAGAATACAAGCATCCTTACTCCAATTTTCAAATCAGGTGACAAGGCCAATGTTGAAAACTACGGAGGCATTGCCCTTTCATGCTGTCTTTCAAAATTATTTACCCGACTCTTGAATACTAGGCTACAAAACTTTGTAGAAAACAATAATCTGTTGGCCGACACTCAATTTGGATTCAGAAAGAAGTGCCGAACTGCCGATAATGTTTTTATTCTAAAATCTCTTATTGAGAAATATACACAACAAAAGAAAGGTAAATTGTTTGTTTGTTTCGTTGACATGAAGAAAGCCTTTGACAGTGTTTGACGCGATGGATTATTTTATAAATTGTTACACTGTGGCATCGATGGAAATTTCCTTAACGTTTTGAAATCTATGTATATGAATGTCAATTATGCAGTTAGAGTAGAGAATGGTTTATCTGGTTCTTTTGTATCAACTTGTGGTGAAAGACAAGGATGCAATCTTAGCCCATTGTTATCTAATCTATTTATCAATTATCTGCCGCAATGTTTTGATAGTAACAGATGTGATGGTGCTGTCCTTACTTCAAAGTCTATCAACTGTTTGTCTTAAGCAGACGATCTTACTTTGGTCTCTTTGTCAAAGCAGGGACTTCAAAACTGCATCAATGCCTTAGAAACGTACTGTAACAACTGGAAACTATCGGTTAATGTCTCCAAAACAAAAGCTCCTGTTTTTTCTAAAGGTGCTTCGAAGAAAATGTCAAAAGAGTTCTTTATCTATGGTAAAGAAATAGAAGTTACGGACAGCTACACTTATCTTGGTATCCCACGTACGTCCTCAGGTAAATCTAAAACAGCCCGAAAATTTCTGAAAACCAAGGGTATGAGAGCTATATTCAAATTAAAATCACTTTTATCATCGGAAAATATCCCAGTACGATTAGGTAAAAATCTTTTTGACAATTTTTTTAAACCTATCCTTTTGTATGGATCCGAACTCTTATTTTTGATCATTCCTCCAAAACAGTGAAACTTATTATATCGAAAAACATTTCTATATCTACTCCCAGATACATGTTTTCCTTTTTACTTGGAAAACTCCAATTTGATGAAAATTTACCAGCCGTAATTCGAAAGAGTACTTGTTCCGATTTAACTGATTCTTACATCGTTAATTTTGAAAGAAGATCAGACAAAGACATGTTTCTAAAATTAACGTCTAAGCTCACTCTAGAAAATGATGGGTTTTCAGTACTTTACATACACCGTCCGTTGGATATACCTGAATTTGACATATTGACCTACGTTTTCAAAAAATTCTACTAGGAGTACATTCAATATCCTCCAGCGGCGGTGTACGAGGAGAATTTGGAACTTTCCCCATCTTGTTGTCTGCCAAAATTCAGCTCATAAAATATTGGCACCGTTTGGTAAACTTACATGAGGACTCTCTGCTTCCCGAAGCATACAATGTTGTATTTTCTAGTGATCATTACTGGATTAATCATGTTAAGGATAGTCTCAATTATCACGGCCTTGGATATATATGATTGAATCTTAAATGTTATAAAGTAGACTATTAAACACCAACTCAACTGCAGACTACAGGATGCACATATACAATAGTTGTGTCAGCAATAGCTCAAAATTTCCCTTCTTCACCAATCCAAAAATCAGTATGTACAAGAAAAATATCTTCATAATGTGAATCATGTTGAAATCCGTAAAGCGATAACAGTTAAGAATTATTAACCATAGATTGGAGAAACAGGTAGATACTTTACTGTAACTCCTAACAAAATATGTTGCCGATTCTGCCCAAATCGAATTGAAGATGAGTTTCACTTTATTATGGAATGCTCTAAATATGATACCCTACGCGATAAGTTATTCACCTTAAGACACTCAATGCTACAGATAGATGTAACTATATCTTTAGATGCAACAGTTCACACAGTGTTAAAATAGGCAAATATATAAAAGATTGTTTTGTTATTAGAAAAAATTAATAATACTCATAATTAGCCAAACTTGAATCATGTAAAACCTAAGATAGTCATTTTGTTGTAGGGAATAATTTTATTCCATACTTTATCTTCTTCTATGTTAACTGTTGTTGTCGTACTTTGTACCTGCTACAATATTCGTACAATAAAGTTCTTCTTTAACCGGACCAAGACCTATACATCGGAGACATATTTTGTGTTTTTGTACATTTCTTGTTTTGTTGCGAGTTTTGCCATTGTTTGCATGATTAGTCCTCATTGATAATGCAAATGACATCCTCTGTGACGTTAGACTTAAACTACCTGCCAGTTTCCCACGCAATTTCCTGTCATATAGAAATATTGAACTGCGTAAACACGGACAGACACGCCGGCAACAATACAGGGAAAAGAAAGACTTAATTAACTTGCATTTTACGGTAGGTAAACGGGTTTTGTGTAAATGTTTTGCTTTGGAGGATGAGATTGCACTGTTGTATTATATCTGATTTGAGGTTCTTTATTTCTTGATTTGATTGTAGGCTTGTCCTCAAGCATCATGACATACAACTCAAAACCCTCAAGTATAAGAAATGTCAATACCTTCTTCTGAAGCTTTGTTATCATCCGTTCCACCTGCACTTTAATCCAACATCCCAACGTAGAATTTCTGTCATATGACTCATTCTAGACAAATCATGTTCATTTGTCTGGTTATCTGTAGCGCCTAGCGACAGTCTCTACTGGTTTTCCCACAGACCACATCGGTACACACTTCAAGTCTGGTAGAGTAACCCCGACTTGTGGGAGGGGGGCGCTGTAGACATCGACTGCCTTTCAAGGTTTCAAATGAGTGATTGCGGCATAAAATGCCCTCTCAACGCATGATCCAAGAAATCTTTAAGCTTCCCGAGTCCCAAAATTAAAGATGCTCAAGATCTACCTGTACGATAACCTGGTAACCAACCCTATAGTGGGCTTGTCCGTGACTAGGCGGGGCCACGTGTGTTGTCCTCCCGCCGTGTTCAATTTACACGCTGCGGTGAGGTTTGTTTTCTGGCCTTCCTACACTGTCCTTGGGCCGTCACGTAGACCACAAAAACCGGTATTTTAGGTCAAAAGGTCCCAACCGTCGCCAGGAGAATTAACCACACCTAAACTAGTATATCAAGGTCTCCTTCGTAACTTGCTCACTGCTTAAGTATCGCATGTGGCAACCGAGAAGATAAGTGTATATTCATAATGTGTATTTCACATGGCATGAAAACGTTACAAATGAAAATATTTATCGATGATACGTAAATCATATAAGAATGAATACATTTTGTATTCGGCTTATTTCAAAGTTGCTGGTTATTTTTTATAACTGACGTGGTGGACATCATACTGTACACATCGACTCCAACATACTTTGGTCTTTAAATATTCACGGGAGTGTAAATTCCATACATGGAACATAGTCTTATATAACTCCTGCCAAACGGACCAAGAAAGAGAGAAAGACTTGATACGTGTCGTAACATGGCGGGCGAGTTTGGTTAATATAAGTGTGAAGGTGCCAGAAAGCAGGTAAAGTAGTAGAGCGACGCCTGGCGGAACGTGTGAAAGCCGCATTGCGTACAGGACAAGTTAGTACTTCAAGTGCATAGACTTCCGCTAAACCATCATTATGGTAACATTATAACGTTACTGTCGATAAACACAATACCTCCGTTATCATACGTGCATGCCTAGATGCCAATTGATATATTCCACGATCTACTACAGACATCGTATAGTTACTTTTCAGAAATTATACGGAATATTAGTGAAATCGGGTGGTATGTTAGTTATATGTAATGGGCTTTTATCGTCATATCTACCTAGTGAATAAGTTCTTTCTATCAGTCAATTGCTCTGTAGACGCCCTCTGAAACAGCAATCTTCCCGAAAGAACAAGACCTAGAGTTCGGCGATCACATACCTTCGCCAACTGGTGTTATTTTGTATGAATGATGTGTTTGAAAGGTGTGTTATGGATTAAGGGACAGGTTTGTATGTGGTGTATGTGTTGGTAACTGTTATAAAGGATTGTAAGTTAAGGTATAAAAGTTATATTGTTGGAGAGATGGCTTAACCAATATGTTTTGGATTTGTTATGTAATGGTTTATGTTGAGTTGTGCATGTTACTGTTTGCGGTTGTTGTTGTGGTGGAATTTGGGAACTTAGCATTGACGGAGGAACCTGATATTAATTCTTTATCGACAACAATACAAAGGCACATTGTAACACATGGAAGGAGTTGGAAGTAATGTATAAACATGGTGACTAATATGTAAAATGTTTGCAAAGCCAAATTTCAGGAAACGTTTGAATATATGTCGTACAAAAGAAAATCACAGACACATACCACATGTCAATTGTTACATCTATATGCTAGCAAAGGTTGCCTAAGAATACGCTTGTAAGTATAAGGCTCAAGTGATGAATGTACACAACGACTTGAATCTTCTTTATCTAATCAAGCCTTGAATTTGTCAAAACTTGCGAAATGGGGTGAACTGTTATGTTCACTTTGTACAAAGTAAAGATAATAAGTGTAGTAGAGATACAGTATGTCTGGCGTACTGACAGTGCCATACACTATCTTATGTGGACCTATGCTAATGGTGTTTCCTCTGTCGCTCTACAAATCTAATTTGCATACTTATCGTTTGTAACTTGTAAATTTAATCATTTAAAACCACACGACTTCTCTAGCCCATATTACTATCGGCTGTTGCTGAACTATTATAAGTATTACACACTTACATCTTAATTGTCATTGTGTGGATAATGACTAAGCAACTGTCTGAAATCTTTTTGTTTGATTGAAAGAACAAACCAGGAGAAGAGGAGGCTGGCCTAACAATTTGACACCAGAATGTAGAATACACTACCGATATGTTGACCCCAAAATCGCAGTTGTCACAATGTCCATATGTCTGAGTGTCCTCGTGCGTAGTTCGTTATCGCAAACTGAAAGGGAATTTCAATTTTTCCTCATTAATTATGTTGCGATGTGATGTTCATCATCACTCAACCTCTCTACTTGCCCAAAAGAATCAAAATCCAACAAACCCTGCTTGAGTAATCCTCCTCCAAAATCTAAGATGAAAATGCCTACTGCAGTGCAGTAGGTAGTCGCTAGGAAACCCATTATCAAACTTGACCAAATTTTAGCACGATCCACCAAATGCCTCGTGAGTTATGACGCCAACAAACAAACAAACAAACAAATAAACAAATAAACAAACACAAAAGGTCCACTGCAGTACTGATTGAATCCACCAGAAGACCCATCTTCGAACTTGACCTTCGTCTTTACAACATAAACTTACCTACTAAAAACCATTAACATCCGTCGACGGCATCAAGAGTTATACCGCTAACACAAGTCACTCCACAATTTCGACCAAAAATATTACCCTTCTGCCTACGGCGAAGGCAATAAAGGACGTATTGTTCACAACGCCATGTTCGCGTCAATGTTGATATATTGATAAATAATTGACTTGAATGAAAATCGGTCGTCGTCGTAGGTATCTCCTTTTATGTTACAGAAGGTCAGAATATGGCGACCTGGCATCCGCGTGCTCCTCAGCGTATGTATATTTGGTGTGACCCCAGGTCATCGCTTATCTACAGGTAAGTAGCCTTTGTCATCAAGGACCTTGTGTATAAGCCCTGGTCATCAAAAGACTCGACCGCATCTCAGTTATATGTACCCCTTGCACTCTCACGCACCCAAACTGACGGATCGATCTGACCTTCGATCTGCAGCTTCAAAAATAGTATGGTGGCTGCAAAAATGTATGCCCACGAAATCTCATGGTTCCTGTCCCTGTGGCATCCAATCCGTCTTCCTCTTACACACACACACACACACACACACACACACACACACACACACACACACACACACACATACACACACACACACACACACACACACACACACACACACACACACACATACACATACAGACACACAAACACACACATAGCAACACATACAGCAACACACACATTCAAACTCACACACACACGCACACACACTCACACACACAGAGACACACATACAGACACACACACTCACACACACACACACACATAGCAACACACACAGCAACACACACATTCAAACTCACACACACGCACACACACTCACACACACACACACACACATAGCAACACACACAGCAACACACACATTCAAACTCACACACACGCACTTACACACGCGCGCACACACACAACAAAAACAGGTAGCTCGTGTCAAAAGGTCGCAACCGTCGTCAACAGAATTACCCACACCTATAGTACTATATCAAGGTCTACTTCGTCACTGCTCAATTATCACATGTGGCAACTGAGAAGACAAGCATACCTTGATAAAGTGTATTTTACGTGACATGAAAGACTTATGAATGAAAAAAAATATATATTGTCACCCGTACGCCGTTTGAACAATGTAGGTTTCAAAACGTTCACAGCGCTATGACCTTGTGTTAGTCGGCCATGTTTTAAGCCAGGCGTGAGGGATAGATTATGTAAATATTAAGCAACCATCTGATTTTCGTCCATTATCCTTCTTACAAATAGACGGGCGCTGTCTTTTACATGACTCAGGGATCTCTTCTAGAAACATTTGTGTTTGCTGGTAGGTACCAGTCACATTACGAAAACAGATCGATATTCAATATAACTTTTCGAAATACTTCTAAATTCAATAAATGTCAAATGCATCAGCAGATATTAAGATTCAGTAAAGGCAACTAAAAGACAAATCTGATCTTTCAGTAAGATTTCCGCATTTGAAAATTTTACGCCAAGTTTTACAGGTAATCGATCATGCCGTAGAGACAAAACAAACCAAAAATGTACTGTTATTAACTTACAAAAAGTGTTTTACCGGTACATTCTACATATATGTTTTCCTCATTAACCTCGTGTTATCGATGGCTTTTTAGAAAACACACAGCATGTTTAATCATTCAGTAAGCGCCGTTTCAGGTAAATGCGGAAGACCTCAGTTCTTTTACTTACACGTTCCAGAACGTTATGGTGCGTTTTCCTGTTTCATAACTGTATGTGGTGAAATTTTATGTTATAACTTACAAATAGTCTTTTACGATAAGAAATGCGTTACGGAATAATATTTCAAATCTTTACTTCTTGCGTTGAACTTAGATGCAGAATCATAAATTGATGAAATATCAAAAGTCCGTAGTACAACAATTCAAAGTTTACACGTTTTCTTTGTTCACTTTTGTGCCCTCATCGACAAGTTACGTACATTCAAGGGTACTAGTACTGTTGTGTAATCGGCAGGCAACGTCGGAACTTCCTAGCCTCCACCAGGCCTTCCTATGGGTACGGATGGTAGAATTCGGCAACAAAAAGGGAATAGTTGGCCAGGAAAGTTACTCCGTGGGAAGATTAACATTAACATAAGAAGATTATCTGCTGGAAGATTATCATTAACACCCCCCCCCCCCCCCCTCCGAAGACCGCGTGGATGACCAAACCCTATGGTGGCCAAACTCTTCTGGGAAATTATTCTTCCTAAAACCAACATAGTTAGTCTGGTAGACACTAGAAAAGTTCATCCGTATAAATAAAGCAAAGAGTACTGCTAGTATTATACAGCCAACAGGTACGTGACGGACATGAGTCTGGCGTAAGGATTCAAACAGGTTGCATGTCCAAATAAGGTGAACATTTGACAATGTTGGATTGGAGTGGTTGAGGATGTCTGAAAATATTTCCCTGCGGGGTCAATACATAGCCTGTTATATATAAGTTGAAGGCAATTCTGTACGGCCTCCACAAGGTCAAGGACATCAGTATGGAGGCAACTCAAGGACTGTGGATAAAGGACCAGAGCTGTCCTCTGCAGAGAGGATCTAGTATAGACACTATGCGAAAGGGGCTGATTTCCGGAAAAATTCGGAGTTGATATATTTCAAGACATGCTCGATATTTGGAATGTGTCCGGACAAGATGTCTGATATTTACCATATCCTGGAATATCCTGAGTCCGGACATGTTTTGTCGCGAATCCGGACGAATAAGACTTTCCTATATTTCAAGATACGCGCCATTGACGTTTCTTGCTTCCGAATACATAACACGCTTCATATTCTGAACATATCCAAGGTAATTATATTCCAGGAATAAATTTTGGACATATTAGGAGTTGACACGTAGCATGATATGCCTCATTTCTGGACCATTTTCGGACGACATTCGATATTTACTATATCCGCAAATATCATGATTCAGAAATTGTTCCGAAGCATATCCGGACGGGTAAAAGATTCCTGTTTTTTCCGAATACGTGCCATTGGCGTTTCTTGTTCCGTACTCATGTTCAATTTACGACACAGTTACAAGATCTAGAGAGCTAGAGACATACCAAGAATCAGTGATAGTGTTCGGACATATTTGGAGTAACATGACATGCCACATATTCTGACCGTTTCCGGGCAAGGTTTTGGGGGTTCATTTCTGTTGCGTGTCCGGACAAATAAGACGTCTTTTTTTCAAGATACGCGTCATTGGCGATTCTTGCTGTGATACGGTTCATATGTTGTATGTAGGTTTCATTGCAATTGATCAAGGATTATGTCGCCCTTGAGATGATATATTTTGGAAATAAATTTAGACAAATTAGTAGTTGACACGATATCATATGAAGCACATACTCCATCGAAATACTATAGATAGCGGTGCATTATAAGAAAGTAACATATCCGGAAATATCATGCTCCAAATACACTCAAAATACTCCATAGACGCGTTGCAGTATGGGAAAGCTCCATATACGGACAATATCTTGCTCCAAATTTACTAATAATACTCCATGGAAGCGTTGCAGCATGGGAAAGTGCCATTATCGGACAAAAACAGGAGGCATTCATGGTCAGAATATGCAATATGCAGTATTACTGTTCGCCGTACAGTGGCGCTGCAACTTTATCATGATGGTAGCAGCATTCTAGGCAATTTGATGATCCTGTCACCAAGGAGTATCAGGAAGCCAAATTCAACCGAGAATAAGATTTAACAGGAGGTGCAGTTTGGGAAAGTCACTCATTGGAAACAGAGTTATTTTAGAACGGACCGGAGCTGAGGCAGATAATGTCTGTGTGTTGCACATGATATCTGTGTGTTATTTTTGTGCGGATGTAAACAGTGAAGTGTTGTCAGTGAAACGTCAACCGTGCGACAGTTTGACCTGATGGGACCGTACCACGCGTGTTTGGAGCAGTCAAAGCCCGACAAACAACGGTATATACCGCGCCACCACGATGTTTGCGAATGTGTACAACTTGCAAGGTTTGAACTGGTAAGTACACAATGGATTTGTTTAAAAAAAAAAAGCTTTATCGCATGTAACCTGACCCCGTTAGCTCAGCTGCATCTTTCATGTCTTTAATACCCAAAGGCGCTGACGGGAGATTCCCTGGAACCATACTACCATCTAACAAATGACATGGATCATCATTATCAATCTACTCCCATTTCAACGAATGATGTTTAGGGTTGTATGTTTGGGAGTCGTCAACACACATAAAATGCATTCAGTAGTTTTCCCCTTGCTGGCGGGGCGGGCATACAAGCTGAATCAAAAGCCGGGCTGGTACTACAGGGCGGGGCCGGGAAACTCCACAGGAGTGCTGAGCTCTATTTACACCGGCGGGATGACTGCTTTGGGCCGCCGAATGAACTGCTGGTCAATGGCCCGATACCAGTCTGACCAGCACAAGCCAAGACATTTTACATGACTATGTTCAATGCTATGATTGTATATTAAGGGTAAGACTAGCCTGTCAATAGCTTCTGTCTTTTAGTTATGCAAAACATGTACAAGCCTAACATCTGCGTGGAGGGTAGGGTAGCTGACACTACAGTGGATACTTAGCAGGCAAATTGAGCAAGGAGGTTGATTTGAGGCTGTAGTGTTCCCGGGAACGAGCGTTTCGCGATCTTCCACCAGACATTTGGAAGTGGCTACTGACAGGATCACCTGTCAGCAGTAGACAAATCTGCACTGCTGACAGGATCATCCTGTCAGCTGTAACAGATAGAATAGACGACATAATGTATCCTGATCTTATACAAAGGTTTCTCAGTAGCTAGGCAGTAAGCAAGCTATATTTAGGACTAAGACACGTGAGCAGGCCGTATTCGGAAGCTCATCTGAATAGATTAGTGTTGACCAATAGCGAGTGAGAACAGCTAGCTCCTTAGCATAAGCCCGCCGATTTGAACTCAGAAGCTATCCTGTGACTAAGGTAAGTGATCACGCGTAGATTAGCTCTCTGCATTTAGTTCGTAATAAATACTAGATGATTGTAGAATATCCTACATTTCCATCATTACACTCAACCTCCGTAATCGTAACGCTCTAGATCGATTATTGTGCATCTTGTACTGTAGGCCTTTATAGTAGACTTGGCTTGTATTAAGTACGTTAACTCCTTGATATGACACAGAATAAACAACGATCCGAACAAGAGTATTAATCAAACCGGCTTGGCGTTCTTATCTCTATAGTAGCGTAACTAGCTATAAAGGTTAAGTCCACATCCTATACAGAGGATACCCTAGACCAGAAAAGTTGCATTGATTCCTACACCGCTTGTTCGGACAACTGTGGTTTCTGCTTGCTTGTGAATTTTGTGTGCTTCTTTTTGCGCTGTCGGTTCCCGTGTGCTACGCGTGTTAGCTTGTTTTCGGCCCGTTTCTTTGCGTAGCTAGTTAACTTTTCCCGACTGTTTGTGTGCCGTACGAGTGTTGTTGCTTTTCCTGTACTACCAAATTCTTTGTCCTGCTGTTTTGGCTGCAGTTTTCTGCATATTTTCCGTTTTCCAGCTGTGTTACTAGTGGCGTGGGTTTCGCGTCCGTTTTTTCACACTGCATAATTGATTGGACCTTGCCGACATCGCAGTCCGTCTCTAGTGTCCCGCTGTGCGCCTTTCGGGCCATTGTTTTTCCAAGAAGACCGCTCTCTCGGACGTCTTGACTTGCAAATTGAATATACCGTTGTTGTCAGTTTTCTGTGTCCTACTCCATAAATTATTCTCTCGCTATCGTTAGCTCAAAATCTCGTTTGTGTTTTTAGACCTGTTCTGTTTTGGCTCCCCGTTTTGTAGTACCCATTTCTGTTTGGCTTTTTTATTTTTGTACCATCATGGGCCATGGCGGCCGCCAAAACTAATGCCCCGGAGATTGATTTCCGTAAATTAGAGGCTGCATTGTCCTTCTTCTACGGCCCCATTCCTGCTTCGTCACCGGCGACGGCTGCCCACCCCACGTCTTACTCCGAAGAGCTCCTTGCTCCCCGGTTTCTCTGCGTCTATCTAAGGCGGATGTACAGTCGCACACAGGACCCGTTCCACTACCGCAGCGACGTCGACACCCAGGCTTTGCGGCAAAAGCGCAGCGAGACTCCGCAGCAATTCGAACTGAGAGTGCACCAGGCGCTCGCTCTAGCCATAACCTCCTTGCTCTAGCCTACCCCGGAGCCGACCAGCGCACGCGCGACGACTACGGCGTGCAGGTTTTCCTGGACAAATTAGCCTTAGATGACCCTGACCTCGCAATGGATAACCTTAACCTCCATTAACACTTAAATTATTTCCTTCCTTCCACGAATTCAACCGCCTGCACGAACATCTGAGGGCGCAGAGCAAGCTGCTAGAGGAGGACGGAAGGCTGAGGCGGTCAAGACAGAGAAAATGATGACAAATAGGAGAGACAGGGTATGTGTATTCAACTTTTTATCTATTAAAATTAACAGATTGAAGAGATGGGTTAGGCGATTGTTCAAGTGGCTTTGTGCATGGCATCCACATGTTAGGGTATCATGAAGTTCAGGAAAACCTGGTATGCAACTGACACTAAAGAACTATCTGACTAGTTTCTTTTTTATCAAACCAAATTCCAAAAGAAAGATGTAATATTTATCAGGCATTTATGCATGTTTGCGTGCTTTTCGAATTTTCTATCCTAGATCTAACATTCTATCTAAATTACAAGTGATCATTGGAAACAACGTTTATGAAAACTATTAGTCATGAAAAATGTATTTCCTACCAAGACTGGCTACATTTTGCTGGCTATATTTAGAATGGTAAAGTAAAATGTATCTTGGTTTCTTAATAACGCGGCAGTTTGTGTTAAAAATCCCCCGATGATGATATTGGTTTGTGTCGTTCAAAATCGTTTATTGCAGTGTAGCCCTGCCCAGGTGCCCGCCATGCTTAATAACAAGATTTTTTCTGTACCCACTCAGCTGTTCAAGTCCCGAGTTCGGGTGGCAGGGGACGTCTTGGACAGAGAAGAATACGACTACCTGAAGTCATCAGGACAGGTTTACATGTCCGATGAAGTCAGCGATGAGGACGACAAGTCATCGGTGTGGGTCCAGCCACCCGCCTGGCGGGCGAACAAGTTAACGGACATAACGCGAAGGCGCCAGGCGGTCCTAGACCAGAATAGGAGAGACAGGCGCCTGCCCTTCTCCAACAAAGAGATAAAACAAGATGAGGAGTTTACAGACAGATGTCCACCATCCAGCGGGCTGCACAGCCACACCTCATGACTGTGGCCTCACAGGTAGAGGAAGGCGCGGAGGGAGAGGAAGGCGCGGAGGGAGTGGAACACGTAGAGGGAGAAGAACGCACAGAGGGAGAGGAAGACACGGAGGAAGAGGAAGGCTGCGACTGAAGCTAGGAGTTGTGATGATGACTGATGTGGCATACTTCATCATTAAAACGTCACATTCCACTATTTACTATCACTGCTTAGTAAGTTGACCCTATAGTACGTAGATATGACTTTTTGTATATCTTACAGTGTTGGCTTTAAAAGTTTGTTGTAGTCGTTTTTTACTATCGTAGTTTAGCAAGTTGACCCGTAGTACGTAGATAAGCCTTTTTTGTATATCTCACAGTGTTGGCTTTAAATGTTTGTTGTAGTCAGTTACTCAAGCGAGTCTTTCACGACACAATGGGAACCAGTCCCTGAAGGTTGGGGATCTCAGTCGAGAAAGTGCAAAGTTTCTGCATAGTTCCTCACGTCTTTGTGATAGTGGTGTTAGTGAGAGTCCTCCAATACAACTTGCATTTGATGATACTTCTGTTTTGCATTCGTGTATTGATTTGCCTAAGTCTTTGGTGTGGTACTTCTGTTATTCTTAGTTCGTGCAGTATATTCGTCTATGTGTAAAGAGTTAGGAATTCAAAACATATTATACTGTATTAGGATCATTTTCTCTCCCAAATAGTCTGAAAATGTAACGCCTAATAAAGTTTCTGAAAGGAGAAGTGTTACGGTCCGATTCTCGGTTCCGAATATCCTTAGTTATATGTAAACTTTCCGGAGCGTAACAGCCCGAACGCGCGGTCAGAAGTTAGGCCATTTTCTGAACGCATTTCGTCTTAAATGAGTCCGAAACTGGAAGTCCGGATATTATGAAGAGTATTGTGGTCCCGTTCTTGACTACGGAAATCATCAGGAAACGTAAGGAAGTTGAGTCGTGTTTATGTCCGGATTCACCGTCCGGATTTGCATTACCACTTCGGACGTATACGTAATTAAAAATACGTACCGGAAATCACCATCTCTCGGACATAACCGGGAATCCAGATATGAGGAGAAGCGTTACGATCCGATTCTTTGTTCGAATATCCTTAGTATATGTAACCTTTCCGGAGCGTAACAGCTCCGAACGCGGTCAGAAAATATATCATATTCGGAACGTGTTTTGTCTCAAATGACTCCAAAAATATCCCATTACTGGGAATCCGGATATGAGAAATAGTATTTTGTTCCCATTTCGACTCCGAATATGTCCAGCGTTTTGCAACCTTTCCGGAGCGTGATAACTCCGTACGGGCTCCGAAAAAATGACGTATTCGGGACGTGTTTTGTCTCATTTAAATCCAAATATGTTCCATTACTGGAAACCCGGATATGAGAAATAGTATTATGTTCCCATTCTGGACTCCGATTATTTTTAGTGTTTGCAACCTTTCCGGATGGTGGTAACTCCGAACGGGCTCCGAAAATATGACGTATTCGGAACGTGTTTTGACTCATTTGAGTCCGAAAATATTCCATTACTGGAAATCCGGATATGAGAAATAGTATTATGTTCCCATTCTGGACTCGGATATTATCCAAACACGTAAGGGCGTATCGTCCGGATATTGCCCGGATATGTCCGAAAACGTTCCCAGTCCGGACGTATACAAACGTTGAAATGTCCGGAAATAACCCCCTTTCGCATAGTGGATAAGCCTTGAGGGTAAAGCCTGATGACCTAAGGAGGAGAGGAGTCACCCACCAGGCAGCTCACAATGGGATGCACCTAACAGCTGAAATTGTGATTTGACATACATGTACAACAGCAATGATTCTCATGTAATCATCACTGTCGTCAAAATCATTAGACAGTGGTCCATGTGTAGAAAATTTTAGGTGGTTTGGTTTATTTTATGTAAAAAGTGTTGCCAGTCTCCAAAATACTCTCTAAATATTTGGCTGTTTTAATTAATATAGTTATATGAAAAAGTACTTCCTTCACCTTCTTTGTGTCATTTGGGCAGCAATTAAGCATGTACTGTAAGCTAATTGCCTTCGCCGTAGGCAGAAGGGTATTTTTGGTCGGGATTTGTTGCCTTCGCCGTAGGCAGAAGGGTATATTTCTGGTCGGGATTTGTGGAGTGATGGTGTTGTCGATGTAACTCTTGATGCCATAGACGGATAATGGTGATTTTTGGTAGGTAAGTTTCTGATTGGGAGACAAAGGTCAATTTTGAAGATGGGTGTTCTGGAGGGGCTCCTTTGGTGCTGCAGTGGACCTTTTGTGTTTGTCGGGTTGTTTGTTGGTGGCATAACTTGAGAGAAATTAAATGGATCGTGATGAAATTTAGTAGGTTGTTGGGGTCGGTAAAACGAAGGTCAAGTTCGAAGATGGGTCTTCTTGGGGGGTTCCTACGGTACTACAGGGGACATTTTTATCTGAATTTTGGAGGAGGATACCTCAAGCAGGGTTTGGTGGATCTTAATTGTTTTGGGCAGGTAGAAACTATTAGTGATGGTTAACATAATGAGATGCATTCTATACAAATCAGGTCCTTCTTTACATAATTAATAAGGAAAAGTTGAAATTCCTTTTCAATGTGCTATTTTTTGGACGACGACCTATATACGAGGACACCCATACACCATATGGACAGAGTGACAGGCAACATGTGGGCAGTGCTTTTCACAATGGCGCTTCAAGACATATGAACTGAGAACTGTGCACATAGAGAGGAAAACCGATTTATATATATATATCGATTATGTAAATATGGACATACTTTGCTTAATTGATAAGAAAATGCTATGATTTCAAAGTTGTAGGTGACGTATTTTGATGCTTGCATTCGGAAGTTAAATGAAAGTGAACATCACCATACATTGATTATGCAATCCATAACACACCTTTCAAACGCATCTTTCATACAAGTTAACAACATTCGGCGAAGGTATGGGATCGCAGAACTCTAGTTGCATATGTTTTTATCAAAAGGGTTGTAATGTAAACTTGAGGTCCATGATCTTTATAATTATGCCTCCTGATTTCATGATGTCTAAAAATCGATAGACACTTTACGTGCACACTGTTAAAACCTACACTATCTAGGTCCGCTGGTACATTTTCTTGTGTAAAAACAAGAAAACCTTAACAACTACAATTATACTTGTAGGTACATTGAGATTGCTATGAGAAAAAAAAATAATGAAGGCACTCAGTTAGTAATTTAGTATACATTCCGCTCTCCACAGGTTTGTGTATACTTTTAAACTGCACGAGGAAAATGTGTATTGTAACGTTAAATTGAGAAAACTAGCTTGCTGACATGGACTGAGTGTGTATTTCTGTTACCGTCAGCAAGAAGCTTTTTGGAACGAATATGTTCATTGTGTGAAAATCGATTAAGATTTGTAAAAACTAGTGGAGTGTATCTTTTTTTTTTAGTTTTGTGTAATATAAACACCTGAATAACCTCTATCAGGTTAACTGTAAGAACAGAATGGTCTTAATGCTAAATGAACTTAGAAATAGTCACGAACAAGGTAGGCACATGATCTTTGCCCCAGCCTCATCATGTTGAGTCACACAATTTAGTGATAAAAGAAGTTGAGAATAGTCTACACATAATTCTTGTAATATTATGCTCAATGCACTGGACGTGTGTGTTTTCAGAGAAAGTCTGATAAGTATCCTCCATATGCTGACGTGAAGTATTAAAGTGTGAGTTACTTTTTCGAAGAATCATTCTACTAAGTAAAGTTATTACGTAAATGATCGAACCTTCGATCCTCCATTCCTGGACCCTGTTCAAAATATATATTTAAGAAAATAGAACACAACAAATGTGTGACCATAATAAGTATAGTACATTTCCCTCTAATGAATTTTGAATATATTTACGTTCACATCTGAGATAAAACTATGCTACTTAAAGATGCAATGTATATCAGACCAATGTAGGTGCAATATATGTTTCGAGACCGAATTAGGTGCTACGTTTCGAGGCTAAAGGTCAGAGGTGACATTTAGCTCTGTATATCAGACCGAATTAGGTGCTATGTTATAAGACTAAAGGTCAAAGGTAACCTGCAGCTTAAAGTCTAAGTATCATTATTATTCAATACGGTGTCGGCGCTAAAATTGACGACCAGTCCTATGTTTTCTGTAGAATAGTCCGTCCATGGTTTGGACAATCTTAGCTTTTATTCCATTAGATTATAATGTTTTGAAGTTATCTTTCAATTCAGTGTACTAGCCGAGCAAAATGCATTCAGCATATTCGAAATAGCTACGGGAGAGAGAAAAAGAGAGTCTAAACCCCCATGCGGACCGCGTGACTCATGTATTTGGCTCAGTGCACCAATTTGGCTCTTCCACCAAGCCAAATAATTGCCGAGTTCATGCCCTCACAATTGTATTTGGCAAGTCACGTATTTCGCTTGACACCGTGTCAGCCATATTTGTTTGAACTCAGAGACGTCTTGGCTCCTACTTCAAAGGGAATAAATACTTTTACCCACCTTCCCTCTTACGGTGTGGCTATAAACCAGGTAGGGTGGACCTTATCGACCCAGAATAGATTTCAACGTGTGGTATTTCTTCGTAAATGGCTCAATACAGCAGGTTAATGCTAATGTGGGAGGGGGAGCGTCCTACAACAAAACACGAACAAAACTCAAGACTTAGCTTTAGTTTAAATCAAGATTAACTTCGCATTCGAGGGGTATGCGTGATAAAAGAGGGCCATATAATTATACGTGAGGCTTTTACAAGTTATACGAGGGGATACTGTAGGTATACCGTATACTATACTCTGAAAACCGTGAGCATAATTGCCTGGTTATGATTTATAACACGTATTTCTTTCATCATGAATGCCCTTCAGCATGTCCGGACAACAGGAGTTAATCTGTGGCCTCTCGCGCGTGGTGACCATAGCAGTCCTCCCCAGACTGAACATGGAGGAGCTGATATTTGAACTCAACAGGAGGATTCAAAACCTGGACAAAGAGAACAGCATCAAGAACAGGTTGGTCAGTATCCTTAGGGACGTGATGTTGGAGGAATACCGTCAGTTGGAGAGAGAGACAGAAGTCAGTTTTCCAGACGAAATGACCATACCTGAACAAGAACAGAAGACAGTAACCATTCAAGAGAACGTTCCAACCTTGAACGCTGAAACAACGTCTATAAAGACTTCAAGTCCTGGCGCCTTACTTCAAAGTTCTGGATTGGACTTAATCATAAAGAAGGAAAACAACGATACAAGCAGTGAAGTGCCCATGCATACAGACGAACTTGAGCTTAATGCAGACCAGATACAGCAGACAATTTTACAAGAAGAGAAACTTTGCTACACCCCAAGTCAAGCTTCGGCGACACTTTCTTCAACCGATAACCCCCTGATACAAATGAATACCTCACGCATTAAAGAAGAAGACTTTGGTTCGGCAACTGTGGATGAAGGAGCTTGTCATGATGAAGTCAACATTGACATCCCTGCTTTTTATATGCAGGTTCTAGATACAATTAAGCCAATGAGTGATTCTTGCACAGAGAAGCCTGTCGGGGGACACAAAACCTTTGAGGAAACACCTTTGGAATCTTTTGAACCGACCCCAGACCACAGTGATGTACATAGGTTGGAATGCCATGTGTCCAATAATGATCAAATCGAGCAAATTTCTCAACCGTCCCACACGGAACATACTGAGCGTTACAGCAACGGCAGTGAGACTGGTTTAATCAACAGCGGACATGAACGAAGTGCAAATAAGAAATGCGGGGAAACACCTTTGGCCCCTTGTCAACCGACTTCTGACCAGGCTTGTGAGAACGTGATGTCCCTTATTCCTGACTATGAATCTCGGATCTATTGCAAACGTTATTTGTGTGACGTGTGCGGATTCAAAACAGTGAGCGCAAGCAGTTTCTCTAGGCATAGGCGACGTTACAAAGGAGAAAAACCTTTCGTGTGCGGCGAATGTGGTTACAGGACATATGATAATCAAAAGCTTGGCCAACACATGAGAACACACACTGGTGAAAAACCTTTTAAGTGTAATCAATGTGACTTCAAGACGTCATATCAAGGCGGGCTAGTCCAACATATGAAAATACACGCTGGTGTGAAACCCTACGAATGTGAGGACTGTGACTACAGAACAGCTCACAAGCGCGCTTTAACAAGACACAGGAGACTGCACTCCGGTGAGAGACCCTACAGTTGCCAAGAGTGTGGCTACAAGGCACGTGAAAAGGGCAACCTTACCAAGCATATGAGAAACAAGCACCAATGAAAATACTGCCAGTTACCAGATGTGTCTGTTTATGTACACTGCACGAAATGGCCACGTATCCTGACGGATCCGACGTATCCGGAATCGGGCCTCATGGCGTTTCCGAGCGAATCCGGAAAAATCCCAGTTCACTGCTCGGATACTGAAGTGCCCGCAGATCCGACCAATTCCGACGCCGTATTCTTCTGGATTCGTGATGCGCCTCGGATACCCGAAGATATTTGCGCGGATCCCTCGTTTTTTGATATTTGGAATGTTCGGATTGTTTGTATGTCGGTAGTTGCTTCGGATCCTGACGAATAAATACACACGGCACGGCATGATCTCATTTCCTGACGAATCCAGCAGATCCGGAATTGCGCATCATAGCAGATACGGAACGTTTCCGATTAGATCCGATGCACCTCAGATCAGACAATTCCGGCGCCGTATACGTCTGGATCCTTCATACGTTTCGGGTACAGATACGGAACGTTTCCGAGCAAATTCAGACAATTACCAGGTACACCTCAGATCCGGCAATTCCGACGCCGTATACGTCTGGATCCGTGATGCGCGTCGGATACCTGAGGATATTTGCGCGGATCCTTCGTTTCTAGATATTTGTCAATATGGCAGAGATGTTCGGATTGTTTGTCGGTAGTTGCTTCGGATCCTGACCAACAAATACACACTGCACGGCACGCGGCATGATCTCAGATCCTGACGAATCCAACAGATCCGGAATTGCGCATCATAGCAGATACGGAACGTTTCCGATTGGATCCGATGCACCTCAGATCCGACAATTCCCGCGCCGTATACGTCTGGATCCTTCATATGTTTCGGGTACAGATACGGAACGTTTCCGAGCAAATTCGGACAAATACCAGGAACACCTCAGATCCAGCAATTCTGATGCCGTATACGTCTGGATACGTTTCGGGTACAGATAAAATATCTACTCGGATCTTTCATTTTTTTATGTATTTGCCAATATGTTAGAAGTTCAGATTTGCCAATATGTTAGAAGTCATGAGCTGTCTCGGATCCTGACGTGTACGGAACACGGATTCGTGTCGGATATCCAAATTACCCACAAGACACTTCTGGGCGCGACAAACGTTAACGGTTTTCTTTCGGTTAACAGCACAGACAAGAACGGCGTTTCATCACCTTCTGTGCTTAACATGGCATCGTCAGAGTCTACCATGGTCGACCAGTGATTTTTGAGTGACTTGAGAGTCGAAGGGAATTCGGTGTAAACTCAAACGCACGGAATTGCGACGTTGTCTTCTTCGTGCATGCAATATTCGTCGCCCCCCTCCCCCCTTGTAAACGCTGGTAGGGAGTTGATTCATCATTTTGAGGGACTGCCCTTTGGTAAGTACAAATTGAAAAATTCCCGTTTCTAACTAGTTTTGACGTCAGTTATCCTCCTATTGTGGCTTGACATATCATCGCATTCGCATGACCATAAGAATTCTCCAGCCGACCTGCCCTTTTACGGCGTTAGGATCTAGGAAATTTAAAATTTCAATTTGTTCATTCTTGCCAATGGTCATCAGACATGTGTGTCTGGTTAACGTTTCAGATACAAAATAGCAAGCAGTGGAGGGAAAGATAATTAAAGATATGGAAGGGAAGAAAATGTCATAAGTATTTGTCCCACAAAGATCCCACAGTTTGTGGATAGTGAACTAGAACTTATAAGGAGGCAGTAGTGTGCCTCAGTGATTATTTCATTCAGTTATAGCTGTGCATGTTTGATCAATATCATATTCAAGTTATAGATGTAAGTTTTACGTAGTCAATTCAACGATGCCCAGATTCATTTTTTTACACATGCGAGTATGTGATATGTTTGATATTTGTCATTGTTTCCATTTATATATATATATCCAGTACAGCATCGGCAGATACTTCCTTCACAAATGCAGCACATATTGTGAGGACCTTGGCTGGGAACAAAGCAATCAACTGTCAGATGCTCAGCTGCTGAGTACCTCAGGCTCCTTTGGTAAGTCCATCATCGGTACACTTCAATGTTAGCTGAGAGAGGCATGATGGATATCCATTGTCCCGTGTTTTTTGTAGCTGCTGTGATGAAACGAAGCCCATGTCAAAATCATGTGACATGTTCCTTAAATACGTGAATTGATATTTATTCATCATTTGGTTTTATCATATAGGAACTGGTTCATCACAAGATGGACTCCAAGCTGAGTCCAACATGCAGATACAGAAGAAATCAGCCTTGCCTGTCCCTTACCAAGAGTGCATGGAAGAAGTGAACTCAGATGTAGTCAGAGAATGGGGAGAGGACGATTATACACATGCAGTTCCACGGCATATGCTACTTACGTTTAAAATGTGGCGTGTCATCATGGGAGTTCTTCAGACAGTATAATGTTACTTTCTATTTTCAACCTCTGTATTTGAAACAATTGTATCTGATGGCTTTTAGACGAAGAGCTGGCCACAAATAAGGCTTTTATTACTTTAGTGGAATATTTAGAACATGTAGATGATTTTGGTCCAAGGGCACTATACAGTAGTAAATATTACCACAATGTTGTGATGGTGTTAATTGTAATACATTTCATAATTTTTCAGAACATTGTGCTTACACAACCCCAATTTACCGACATTAACCTGCATATGCAGCGGTGCTTTGAGTATGTGGATGTCCCTCAGCCTGTCTCAAATGAAATGGATCATTTAGCCACATAGTACTTCCGTATTGTATTGTATTTGATAGTTTTTGAACTTAGAAATACATTATGTTGAGATATGAAATGATACATATGTTACATACAGGCTTTCCCAAACTTCCTGTCATTCAAAATGATGTTTTGGGTATAGTTAAATTAGGAATGGAAGCACTTAGTCGGATCCGTTACGGATTCGTTGTTTTGTCCACCTGTATCCGTCAGTATTCACCATTTTCTTCAAAATACAAAAAAATCCCTGTACGCATCCGTCAGGATCTGTGGCATTTCCGTACAGTGTACGGCTCCGTATTCGTCGAAAATCCCTTACTTTCGGATTCTTCAGGAAATATTCCATATACCGGTGCGGAAATAGTCGGATACGTTACACGAATCCGTCAGTATCCGTCAGTATCCGCCAAAAATACAGAAAAATTCCTGTTCGTATCCGTCAGGATCGGTGGCATTTCCGTACAGTGTACGGCTCCGTATTCGTCGAAAATCCCTTACTTTCGGATTCTTCAGGAAATATTCCATATACCGGTGCGGAAATAGTCGGATACGTTACACGAATCCGCATGTATCCGTCAGTATCCGCCAAAAATACAGAAAAATTCCTGTTCGTATCCGTCAGGATCGGTGGCATTTCCGTACAGTGTACGGCTCCGTATTCGTCGAAAATCCCTTACTTTCGGATTCTTCAGGAAATATTCCATATACCGGTGCGGAAATAGTCGGATACCTTACACGAATCCGCATGTATCCGTCAGTATCCGTCAGTATCCGACAAAAATACAGAAAAATCCCGGTACGTATACGCCGGGAAACGAGGCCATTTCGTGCAGTGGTACTTAGAGATAACTAAAAGCCAACGATATGTCAATTTAGCTACAAATTGAATAGCCTGTGTACGTGTGGAAAAGATTCTCACCGTCTTGAGCGTCGCAAAGTTTTCAACTATTCACCCCCAAGCCAAGAGACGGTTAAAGGGAATAAATACCAACGGGAGCTCTGGATTCTTTATGAATGTAAGGATTAGTCCGATACGAGCTCATGATTTCCTGTCGCCGAGGAAACTAGCAATTACAGCGACCAACTCCATGGTAACAGTTCTCAGTATAACCGTAATTATTCCGTGTTTATAGCACATATATAGAAATAAACAAGGTAAGGATGCTCCCAGTTCTGCTGACTCAGAAGGAGGACCATTTAATGGAAAGGCTGTTTGAAGCAAAACTTAGGCTACTGGATATTGTGATGAGGAAAATTGTTGAAATGGTCTATCAGTAAGATGCTGTAAAATATTAGGAAGGAATTATATGAAATTATTCTTGTATTTCAATCCATACCGTAGGTATTTGCATGAAGGTGTTTCGGACGAGTCAATTATTGTATGGGGAGGGCAATTCTTTAAAACTTCCATCCGGAGTCCGGTGACGTTTGGATGGTCCTTTTATGCAAATGGTTAATATAAAAATGTCTATTTTTGCATGAAAAGTGAGATGGATTGAAATGCGCTGTATTTGCTCGCAAACTTTTAGACAAGCCTGGAGACAGATGTCCATCTTCATCGCGTTACCCCAAAGACCCGGAGGTGAAGGTACTGGGTAGGTAGGTAGTAGTTTATTATACAATATTGGATAACGAGTTATAAGAAATATTGCCTTTAAACCAAAATCGTGAGATTAGTGTGGGAAGTAACATGTGACTGGGATGAATTTTCTCTAGCTCTGTCAGCCATATTTGCTTATCTTATTGATCATTACGTTTATTTCTGTTATCTAAAGCCAGAGTACACCAGCTCAGTGACTTCGCACTGCTTGTACAGTGGTGACTTGATATACATGGTGCCTCATTGCTGAGCAAAGTTTGTTTCCATTGCATGCATTTTGAGTTGACTTCAAATGGTTAAGCGCGAAGTTTGTGCCTGTGTATGTTCTAATAGAAAATGTCGTTCGTTCTTCAATGTATTTTCAATACTTTATACCTGCGTGTCTCTATACTTAACAACAGCAATAAAACTGACCACTGACAAATATTTCACAAATAGTTCCAATGGTGTATATTTGCCACCAATGGCATTTTAAAATATAACGCGGAAAGAATATGAATTAATACCTTTTGATGTTGCATGTTTGAAATAGCTTTATTTCGCTTGCTGTTAACCTTCATTTTTCTATCAAAACCCTTTTACTGTCGTCTGCCTCAAGGTCCTCAAATATTACACAAATTGGGTAGTCCATGACCTTTGACCTGATCATGAATAACCATTTTCCATGCCAGCCGTATTTGATTTTTCTGTCATCTTTGACCCCCAAACCCTAACAAACATGGCGCGGCTGGAAGAAACGTAACACGTGTTACGCGCCGAAAAGATCCATTTGAATGGTGTATACGTATGAGAAGTCATAGTTCAGTCACGAGATACCAAATTAGGCAGTGAAATGTGTCCCCGCAATGCCGACAAGCCAGACCACCGCATGGATGTCAATTGAGAATCCCAAAAATTGTTCAAGGATGACTTTTGACGTGTTAAAAGTAGTCGTCGAATGCATCATTTTGGCGAGATTTCAGAGTCGATGTTTTACGGTCTGCATGGGGGTTACGGGAGGACCGATAATAGCATGGTACTTCCGGTTCATACAAACCAAGCCTGGCAGAACACAAAGTACGTTCCTTTTCAAACCCTTTTGTAGCTAGTAGTTTATAAAAAAAAAACATTGAAATCAGTTTATACCTTTATGAATAAAAATCCGTTATGAATCGTATGAAATAACGTGGAGTAATACAATATAGCAGTTCCTCAAGCATCGACGCAAAGTGAAGAGAAAGTTGCTGGGAGTCACTTTTTAAAGCTACAAGTTACCCGTTAGAATTATCAACACTATTAGACTAAACAAGAAATAAACTGCAGATATTTAAGCTATTACTATTTGGAGGGAAATTGAGGTAACAACAGTTAAATAAAGTGCAGAAATATTCAAAATATAATTATTTGGAAGGAAATTGAAACAACTACAGTTTTCCCTTTGTTGCTTCTACACCTTTTTTGTTTACTCCTGCAGGTTCAGTTACTAGTAAATAGGATACCTTTCTTTTGACATTTATGGCCAAAATTTAGCTTAAATGTATTGAAATACCCCTGGTATTTTTCTATATCTTATATTTTGCATTTAAAAACTTGTATTTTTCTTCCAGTGCTATCATTAAATCATTGCAACTATGCATCTGAAAGTCGAACTAAAAGTGTACTAATGCAATAATACAGCCGAAATATGAACTGTCTTTATTCCAGTTCAATGATATAGCTTAAAGTTGAACTGTAGATGCATCCATGTATAAAAGCAATGATACATACGAAACACGCATTGATACACACGAAACACACGCTGTTTTAAAGTGTGCCTGTCACTTCGATTCACCATTTCAGGGTTAAATCGAACAAAGTTACTTTTATACGATCGACTAACCCGTTTACGAAAGATATAAACCATTCTCATGTTAAAAACGAAATTTGAACTTCGCGCCAGCGGCCCACCCATAGCCCCGCGAGCGGCATTCGGGCGCGGCACAAAACCGGAAATGACGTAAGTGCAAGAGGTTATTCCGCATTCTATTTGAGTCGCCGTTTTGACTGTTTGTAAACAACTAAGTAAGCTCACTTTTCGAGGTCAGGGAGCCCCCGGCTGTTTTCCATGAGCTTAGTTTGTCAATATGCCTACAACCTATGTTGCAGCATATATTGTTCGAAAGTCGCTAGCGACTCTATTAGCCTTCACAAGTTTCCAAAAGACGAGTTCGCGAAGAGTGGGCCCGGAAATTATGTAGACTCTACCAGTCTCCACGGGTCGCTGGGAAAATAAGTAGAAATTGGCCAAAGAAATATTCTCCCTATAGCCGGCGTAGTTAGTCTGGTAGAGACTAGAAATTATGTACGTCGGCCCTCAACCGGGAAAGAAGAAATGGACGCCGACAAAGTCGTCTGTGCTGTGTTCTGCTCATTTCGTGGAGGAATGTTACGATCCTGCCCGGGTATTAATCAGGTGCTTGGGTGTAAAGGGTGTAAAGTGCAACACTGTAGGGAATTGTTGCCCAGTGCTGTTTCGACAATTTTTCACCGAGGCTCAGCGAACGTATGAAATCACGGGCTTAAGAGAAAAGGCTTCACCAAGAGGTTAGTAAAGACTATATTGGTATTATGAGCAAAGTCTTTTATTCGAACGTGTTGGCATGATTATGTTTTGTTTTTTTTTTCTTTTTGGTGGTTGTCGTAAAAAAAAGAGTGCAAAGTACTTCAAAATAATGTCCATTTGTAATGTCCATTAGCCGTTGCCCATAAGTTTTTGACAACATGGCCGCCAGCGTCTTCGGCGTTCATCGGCGTCAAATACATGCCGAATTAAGAGAAGAAAGTTAGAATCATGAGGCTTCGGTAGCATGTTGAGTATTGTTTCGAAGTAGCACATACGCGTATAAAACCAAGGGCGACCCAATACTGCTGGTCGCTCTAATTTTGGGCGAGTTGGTAGTAAAAGTAGTTTAGGCGAGTTGGACTTGGGGCGAGTTGACCTGATACCTGTTGTTATAATTTGGTCGTTCCAGTCAGTAGTTCTGTGAATGTAGTTAAAAAAAAAGTTCAACTAAGTGTAATACTATATGTTTTTGCTTCATCGCAAAGGGTAATGAACAGAAAGTGAACTTGTCAGTTGCACATATACTTACATTTGTAAGTATTCATCTCTTGTTTATGTTGTATGACTATATATTAGAGTATTGGAGATTCTTTTTACACAACCGGTAATTCTGACCTGCTGACGTTTTGGTGTCTATCAGACACCTATTAGACACCTATGCTTGCTTGCTATTAGACACCTATTTCGGTGTCTATTAGACACCGAAACGTCAGCAGGTCAGAATTACCGGTTGTGTAGAAAAAATCTCCAATACTCTATGTTCTACCAACCTGATGAAATTATTGTCGGTGACTATATATTAGTTATAACATGTAACTTATGTATATCATTGTAAGTAAACTGCAAAAAATGGCATTCCTGTTTTGTATTTGTTGAAGAAAAATTCTCTTCCAGAAAGAAAACTATTCCGTGTGCAAAAATAAGAGAAAAATGAGAAAAAGTATGTGAGGAGGTAAACTTTTTCTTAGAATATTTTTCTCTGACCAAGTTGTTTTTTCTCACACACGCACACACACACACACACACACACACACACACACACACACACACACACACACACACACACACATATATATATGTGACTAAAAACTTCTAGATAAATATTCTTGTTTTTATAATTCTTCTGTGGTACAGAATTTGTATCTAAGATATAAATTCAGAGAAAAATGTTTTAAGAAAAAATTGACTGACTTTTTCTTTCCTCAAGAATGGATTTCTTACACCTAGAATGAGGTTGTTGTACAAGGAATACCTTTCTGTACTCAAGAATGAATTTCTTACACCTAGAATGAGTTTCTTGCACTGTGAGTGAGGTTCTTGTAATAGTTATAATGAATTTCTTACACCTAGAAATTAGAATGAGTTTCTTGTACTAAGAGTGAGGTTCTTGCTCTAGGATACCTTTCTTCTCTTTAAGAATGAGTTCCTTAAACCTAAAACAGTTTCTCAAACTAAGGTTGAGGTCTTGAATCAAGAATACCGTTAAATCAATGATACTGTAATGTAAATATGTTACAATCATATTTATTGTCATCAATCTAATTGACCTTTGTTTGATACACAATTTTAGATTTTACTTTCTCATGCCCATTCCTAATCTAAGATTTCAAATTTCAATCAGTTTGCAATACAATTGTTCTGATATAAACTTGGCACAAAAAGTTTGGAAACTTTGGAAGCTTGATCAATTTCAATGCATTATATCGTTGAAAAGCCTGTGTAATTTCCTTTCCTATGGTAACCAACTCATTATAACAGTAGTGGCAAGATGTTGGACACAGTAGAACTAGGGGCATTTCAAAACCTACCAAAAAAACTGCCTAAAACCTAAAAACAATAAATTAGTAGTTAAACGATAGTAAACGACCTGATATGACCTACACCACCTACACCAGGGGTTCGTATTATTTCTCCCTAGGGAATTAGCCTATCTCTCCCTGGGGAATTAGCCGGCAGGTCAATACAAGGATTGGGAATATCTAGCTCCCAAGGGTATTCACAGGGTTTTGTAAATATATTTGGAACACAGAAGAACTTACCTACGTGTATATTCCTTATAATTCGGGTCTGAGAAAGAACTTCACAACCTTAAGTTTCGGCTAATTAACTTGCTATTAACACTTCATCACGAGTATACAACCACATAAGGATCTAGGCTAAGGAGGTATCAACATTCAATTACCAGATCGGCACGTGGCAGTTATGGTACCACCCGTGGTGAGTTATTAATTAGCCGAAACGTTAGGTTTTAAGGTTTTTTCAGGCCAACCGAAGTTTTCGTCTAGTTTACCGATCCATTAACATTCAACTACCTGAGATAGGCGTGTGTCCAGAATAATAACAGGAGACCTTTATTGTACCCACTGTTACCGGTAAGTACATTAGCCATGATCTGTACGTCGGTATTTTTTGTGATAAAGGCCTGTTGAAATAGTATTTGTATTGCCAAGCAAAGTTTTCGTCTAGTCAAGGGAGGCATCAACATTCAATTACCAGATCGACAAGTGGCAGATATGGTAGCACCCGTGGTGAGGTGTTAATTAGCCGAAACGTAAGATTGTAAGGTCCTTTTTTCAGGCCAACCGAAGTTTTCGTCTAGTATACCGATCCATTAACATTCAATTACCTGAGATAGGCAAGTGTCCAGAATAATAATAGGAGACCTTTATCGTACCCACTGTTAAGTACATTAGCCATGATTTGTACGTCGGTATGTTTTGTGATAGACGCCTGTTGAAATAGTATTTGTGTTGTAAGGCTCCGAATAGTCTGTTGCAAAACCCTGTGTATTCCCCTGGGTGCAATGTCACTCTATGATAAGTTTTTGGTAGGTTTTTTTGGTAGGTTTTGAAATGCCCCTTGTTCTACTATGTCCAATTTCTTGCCATATTATATATAATTGCAATCATATGGAGCGAGCACCAGGCCTGCTTACGCGAGTGGGTTGTAGAAAAAAAAGTGCCCAAATTTCCCTGCTAGTGTCAAACACTCAGCTTAGCGACAAACCCGTTTGCGGTGGTGCGACGTAGGTGTCGTCTGCATCGTGAATGGAACAGTGTGTGGAGGAATTTTATGTTCACAGCTACAGATGAGAGTAGATTAATTTCAGAGTAGATTAATTTCGACTGTTGCATCGGTAAATGAAAGTATTGAGACGGCAAGGAGAACCTTATGCTGACTGTTGCACAGGTAAACTGACGACAGTGTTTGTTTTAGTCAGCATCATGGCGTGGGGCAGAGTAAAAACCAGGCTAATAACCAAAGCAACCTTGATGTCAAGATATAGAGACACCATTTTTCCATCCAGTCACATTTCTTAGATCCTTACCTCTGCAATATGAGACTGAGTCCAAGATGATAATGCACGCCCATACAGAATGAGAGTCATTTTAGACCACCTCCAGGATGCAGGAATACAGAGGATAGAAGGGCCTTTCTGCATCCCAGATCTCAACACAATTGAACACCTCTCAGACTCTGTGATCACTGAACAGCTTGGGCGAACTGTGCATGCAAGAATGGTCAACAGAACAATACGACCTGCGCGCGACGACTCCTTGTGGAAGAATGGCCAGGGACCGCGTAACAAAACTGGTGACAAGCATGAAGAGGATGTGTCGGGCTGTGGTGATAGTACATGGCTTATTTACTCAGTATTAAGCCACCTTTATCATAACTGAGGCTCCTTTACCCAATTTTTTGTTGATGAAGACTAATTTTGGCTTTCATATTAATGTCTTTTGTTGATTGAAGTTTCATATTGCCCTCGTACACCAGCCACGTGCTACCAGCAAAAGAAAAAAAATCCAGAATTGAGCGTTTCACGTTAGAAGGATAATCTGCGCACTTTTTTATGTGACCCGCTCGCATAAGCAGGTCTGGTGCTCTGCCCATTAATTTACAACTATAAGAAGTTTGCTATCATCTGAAAGAAAATCACAAAGCTTTTTAATGATATATAATTAATTGAAGTTGATGAAGAAACAACGGTGATATGATCGACTAAAGTTAAGTTTCCAAACTTTTTGTGCCGAGTGTATATATGTTTCACATTTGATGTGATAAAAGCATATTTTCTCTGTACTCGTATACAAATAACTAATTGTCCTTCTAAAACTGTCAGTGCTGCAGTGCTGTAGTTGTCCTTCTTATAAATGAGTTGTAATTGTTGAAAGATTTTCCAAACTTGAGATGGCATCTCCTTTGGTCCATCAGGTTTCCAAGCCAAGAAAAAGACACAAAGACTATGACTGATTGTATCATGCAACCGCAAACACAAAACTAATACTTGATAGTATCTACTTGGGAAATAGTAATTTGCAAGACATAGGCTATAACATACCTGGAGCCTATCTGCTTGGCATTGGTCTGAAGTAGCTTTTTGGAACTTAGAACAAGTCAGCCACGTTGTATACAGAGTCCCACATGATATCAAAAAGTGTCCTCACGAACTACCCGCTTTATACAAGTTTATTCCAAATTCCTGCCCGAAGGCTAATTGCAAACAACATACATAAAAGAACAAGATACAAAATTGGTATAAAAGATCCTAGACTAACCTATATAAACGTAATTGTCTATTACTAGTGACTAGTGAAGGGTTTGACTTCTCCTTTGTAAGCAATGGAAGACGTAATGTCCCACCTTTTCTATAATTTGTGATTTTTGGTAGTTAAAAAAAGAATGTTCTCTTCTTTGTCTGTAAGCTTAGAGAAATTCGGATAGATTTTAGTGGTCTGAATAGACAACTCATTTCGTGCAATATCAAAAAATGAACAGTTTGAAATAAAGTGTATTTCGTCTTCCACGGCATTTGTACTGCAATACTTACAAAGTGTTTCGTATATACATGTAGGTAATTTTCTATACCGGCCTCTTTCTATTTCAAGAGGATGGGCACTGACTCTAATTTTATTAATGGCTGAGCGTAGGTCAAAATCTGCAAGATCAAGATATCCCTCTATGTTGCACATGGTTTTACATTTTGCACAAAATCTTAACTTACCGCTGTCGGTTACCAAGGTATGAAAAAAAAATGATTGTATATGTACATCTGTTAGTCTCCTCCTCAGCAGTTTTCCGACATATTCGGGTTTACAATGTGTATTATCGGAGTGGCAGAAATAGGAATATCCATTGTAATCTAATATATCTTTAACACGTTGTAACAATGTTCGTCTGCGGGTATTCGTCGGAAGACTATGCTGTAGGTGGAGTGCGTCCGCTTGGAGGGGGTGTGTAGTTCTATCAATTTGAACCAGACGTAGCCAGAATTTAACTATATATATACATATATCTATATCTAATGGAAATCTACCTAGTTCTGCTCTACATGTCACGTTGCTACTATTTCTAAAAACACCAAGAACATTTTTGCAGAATTGGTTGTGTACGTTTTCAATAGGTGACGTATCATGTAGTTCTGTCCCCCAGATTTGGCATCCGTACAGAAGGATCGGTTTAATACAGGTATCAAATAGCCTTAGGAGGCTGCGTGGTGAGACTGATGAACGAATGATAGATTTTAAGCTATAGATGGTTTTACGTGCCTTAAGTGAAAGCTGATTTTTGGTCAGGGTGAAGCTATCTGATGATGTGAGAGTTAGGCCTAAATAGCCATAGGAGGGAACATTGTCTATTTTGTTATTTTCAAAGTAGAACTTTTGCTTTGGAAAAGAACGTCCCGCCTTGTTAAATATAACAACTTTTGTTTTCTTCAAATTTACTTGGAGCTTCCATTTGCTACAAAAGGCACTTAGTCTATCAATAGCAGATTGCAGACCTTTGTCTGATTCTGAAAGTATTGCAATATCGTCTGCATACAATAAACATGAGACATATAGATTATATAAAGTAGGTGGCATGCATTCTTAGTTATCTAACTCTTTGACTAGATCATTGATAAACAAATTAAAAAGGGCAGGGCTCAGGTTGCAGCCCTGTCGGGCGCCCTGTCGGTCACAAATGGTGGAGTTAAGCCAGATTTTGTTTTGACACAAGTTTGAGGGTTGCTATATAGACATTTGATTAACTTATAAAAGTTCCCTCCTATACCTGAATTTAGTAATTTGAAACGGAGCCCTTCCCTCCAAACTGTGTCAAATGCCTTTCTAAAATCTATGAAACATGAATAAAGACGTTTATTGTTATGGAAATATTTAGTAATTAGCGAGTCTTAGACAAAGAGATTGTCGTTTGTGCTGAAGTGTTTTCTAAAGCCTGCCTGGTTGGGGGAGATGAGTTTGTTCTCATCTAAAAAGGTTGTTAAACGTGTGGTTAAAATTGATGTGAACAGTTTGGCCAGGCAGCTAGTGACCGAAATTCCTCTGTAGTTACTGGGGTCATCATTTTGCATATCTACTAGAATTATATCAAGATTATGAAAGGATTCTCGTTATTCTGATCAGATGCCGAAATACATTCTAGACCGTTGAAGCGTCTCATTCTCCGTAAAAGTGAACATTAGAATGATTGTTGTCTTTTGGAAGGTACTGTAAATGCAGAAATGTTTGCTGTGGTTTTAAGTTCACTATTTTCGCGGTGACTGTTTCACCGCAAACTTAAAACCGCTGCGAACATTTTGTCCAATACTGGAGCAGAACCGCGAACACCCCGGGGCCCATCACTGCACGAAATGGCCACGTATCCTGGCTGATCCGACGGATCCGGAATCGGGCATCGTGGCGTTTCCGAGCGAATCCGGACAAATCCCAGTTCACTACTCGGATACCGAGGTGCCCGCAGATGCGACCGATTCCGGCGCCGTATTCGTCTGGATCCGTGATGCGCCTCGGATACCCGAAGATATTTGCTATTTGCGAGGATCCCTCGTTTTTTAATATTTGAATGTTCGGATTGTTTGTATGTCTGTAGTTGCTTCGGATCCTGACGAATAAACACACACGGCACGGCATGATCTCAGATCCTGACGAATCCAGCAGATCCGGAATCGCGCATCATAGCAGATACGGAACGTTTCCGATTGGATCCAATGCACCTCAAATCGGACAATTCCGGCGCCGTATACGTCTGGATCCTTCATACGTTTCGGGTACAGATACGGAACGTTTCCGAGCAAATTCGGACAAATACCAGGTACACTTCAGATCCGGCAATTCCGACGCCGTATACGTCTGGATCCGTGATGCGCCTCGGATACCTGAGGATATTTGCGTGGATCCTTCGTTTTTAGATATTTGTCAATAAGGCAGAGATGTTCGGATTGTTTTTCGGTAGTTGCTTCGGATCCTGAACAACAAATACACACTGCACGGCATGATCTCAGATCCTGACGAATCCCGTGGATCCGCAATCGTGCATCATAGCAGATACGGAACGTTTCCGATTGGATCCGATTCACCTCAGATCAGACAATTGGAGGAAATTCTATGTAAAATATGTAAAGAAAACCGAGAAGCTGTATGTCTTAAATTCAAACCACGGGGAAGGATAACCCTGGACAGAAACCCAGGGAAGACAACCCTGCACAGAAGTCCTTGGGAAGACACATTCACTGAAAAAAACAACACCCGGGTGATAAAAAACCAGTTGGGAAGGCCCCTATAACAATATGTAATTGTGTGTATTTGTGTTATTTCAAATGTGTAACGCTCGTTCTCATCTAAATGTGCAAATTGCTGCGGCCATCCTTACGATTTGATATGAGCCAAATTACGGGCACCCTCCATGTTTTCTTCATTTTCATAGTATGTTTCACAAAAAATGCATTACAACATTACTTATGGGTTTTGACTTAGAAGAGGTTATAGCAATGGGTGGCCTTGAAAGCCCCCCAAAAACGACTGTCGCCTGCAAAATTTAAAAAAAAAAGCAGCCGAGAACATAACAAGTCAGTAGTCAGTTCGGAGAATGACCAATTAACTGGTGAATCCAGCTACCGAGGCTCTCCGACAAATCAAGTCAGATCGCTCCTGTCACTGTTCTTGTACGCTGTGCAATGTTGTTTATCATGCTTGTTGCCAAATTCTGTAACTTCCGTTATCATCCGCCATCATCCTTTCGAAGTATGCTTTTATACAATATCTATGCACCATCTTTTTTCCTAAATGAGATAAAGTTTGGTCCGAACCCGAATTCCAAAAGGTTTTTAACGCACATTTCAAATCAGCAGTATCGAAGTCCTATTGAAAATAAAAGCAAATGTCTTTACCAGGATTTTGGAAAAGATGGCGATTGTAAATTACATTATGTAAGGTAGAAAAATTCTGACTGATAAGTTTCAAATCGCTGGGTTTTGGTTTCGTCAATTTACAATAGGCGTTTAAAATGCTGCTACGAATATTTTCTGCCGCCTTTCTTAAACATAATAATTTTAGTAATGCTCTTTTTGTGAAGGAAACCAGTCCTATCGTGGGCTTGTCAGGGGTTAGGCGGGGCCGCGCTTGTTGTCCTCCCGCCGGCTCAGTTACACGCTACGGTGAATTTTGTTCTCTGGCCTCTCTACACTGTCATTGGGAACCATCCATCACGCAGCCCATAAAGACCGGTATTTTAGGTCAAAAGGTCCCAACCGTCGCCAGGAGAATTAACCACACCTAAACTAGTATATCAAGGTCTACTTCGTAACTTGTTTACTGCTTAAGTATCCCATGTGTCAACCGAGAAGATAAGTGTATTTTTATAACGTGTATTTCACATGGCATGAAAACGTTACAAATGAAAATATGTATCGATAATTCGTGCCTCATATAACAATGAATACCTTTTGTATTCTCCTTATTTCAAAGTTGCTGGTTAGTTTTTATAACTGGCGTGGTGGATATTACGAGGTGTGATCAATAAGTCCTCGGCCTCACCCAGAAATAAGGAGCAAAACTAAAATTATGGGGCATAATTATGTAGTATGACATCTTTTAGCAATATCCACCAAACTTCAAATCATTCCGATCATTACTTTACAGACGAAATTCAGTAACAGTAGGTGAGGTAGAAGGATAAAAACATGGACAATTGAGCTGTGACTTGAGGTGTGCGGGCAGACTTGCTCTGCCTTATAAGCTTAAATCAGATACCCACTTATTTTTAGTTGAAATTTAAAAAAAAGGAATCTTTACCAAACATTTTGACAATGTCTTCGAAGATTTTATGCCGATTTAGGCATGAAGAACTCGACCCACACAGCTCTGACCACAATGCACACTTGTCTTTCTCGTCACTTACCTAATAGTTTTCAAATAGACGTCGACTTAAAAGTATTGCCCACAATAATTTGAAGTTTGATGCATATTGCTAAAAGATTAATTAATGATTATGCGCCAAAATTTGAGTTGTGCACCTTATTTCTGGGTGGGGTCGAGGACTTATTGATCACCCCTCGTATACTGTACACATCGACTCCAACATACTATGTATCCAGACACACGCACACTCGCCACATAAAACAAGTATTGTTTTCTAAATATTCACAGGAGTGCAAATGCCAGACATGGAACATAGAATTATATAACTCCAGGAAAAAGCACAAAGAAAGAGAAAAAAGACTTGATACGTCTCATAACACGGTGGGCGAGGTTAGTTATACTTGTGTGAAGGTTCCAGAAAGCAGGGAAAGTAGCAGAGCCACCACGACCCCTGGCGGAACGCGTGAAAGCCGCATTTCGTACAGTACAAGTTAGTACGTCAAGTGCATTGACTTCCGCTATACCATGGTAACGTTATAACGTTACTGTCAGTAAACACAATACCTTCGTTGTCATAGGTGCATGCCTGGATGCCAAGTGTCAGTGAGCGAGCGATGACAAATTCCACAATCAGTATATCCTACACATAAAGACAATTAGAGTTTAATCAAGTAATCCAATCTGCTGTTGATTTTTACGTTTATTCATGGTAGGAAATTTTAAGAATTGAATACTAACTGTTTAAAGGAGCTTAGAGAACAATAACAAGTAAGGGGTTTTATAATGAAACTTGTCCCCTTTTGGGAACACCTGCCCACATACCAAATTCGAAAACAAACAAAGTTTCTTGAGTAATGTTGTTAACAACAAAACCAGAAACAAACGCTCATGACTTGTTCGGGGATACGTCAAGGAGCAAGGCTGGTAACAGACTGTCTTTGGGGATTATTATAAAAGAAAAATTGCCTTTTCTTTCTCTAATTCAGTATTTCTCAAGTATTGGGGTTTTCCGTCTTACTTGGGAGTGTGTGGATATGAATACTTCTTATCAAAATATATCTTTCTTTAAATTTCTGCTTTTATGATTCAAGGAGTTGATACTGAGAATATTAGACAACAATTTAAACTATGCTTAGGATATTTCAAATATTTTCTAGGTTGTCTCACGTGCATACGCACACACACACACACATACACACACACACACACACACACACATACAAAGTCAAGTAAATCAACAATACTTAACTCCGTTGCAGTGAAGTAAAAAAAAATGCACCCCTCACTAGTGAATCTGAAGCCTAGTCTGAAGTCGCCACCTAGGGCAATAAACTGATCTTATTATTCTGCGAACTTCTGTAAAATGTACAATTTGACAGCTAAAACATTACACAAATTTGACCAGCTAATTTTGATGGCCAACAAAGATCTGTCAGTCTCTCAGCAAATGTAAATATCAGTCTTGGTGTTTTACACATGTTTTGTAGAACATTTAGTACATCTTGTTTTTAAGTACGTTTACAGTGCACCTTCAGGAGGAGATATGATGCCATCCCATTATTCAAAGCCTTGCATGAGAAACGAAGAATTGGAGAGCAAAATTTTGACTCTGATTTCGAACAAATTATTATAAACAAACTAAGAGTATTACAGAAGCGTGAAAATAACGAAGGACCCTTAGACTACCAAATTACTAGGTCTGAAATAAGTAATGCAATAATGACGCTTAAAAATAAAAAAAAGCGAGCGGCGAAGATATGTTAATGAACGAAGTGTTGAAAGCAGGACACAATCTACTAATGAAACCACTTGTTAAACTATTCAATAATATATTATCGAAAGGATTGTTCCCCCAAAACTGGTCAAATAGTTACATAGTCCCCATCTTCAAATCAGGAAAAAAAGACAACGCAAACAACTACCGATGAATTTCTATTTCTAGCTGCCTGGGTAAACTATTTACTTCTATACTAAACAAGAGAATCACATCTTTTCTGGAAGAAAACGAAATATTAAAACCTAACCAAACCGGATTCCGCAAAAAATACAAAACAAAAGATTACATATTTGTCTTAAAAACATTAATCTCAAAATATACACAATCAGGAAAGCGACTCTTTGCATGTTTCTTGGACCTATCCAAAGCGTTTGATTCTATCTGGCACGAAGGCCTACTATTCAAAATTCTATCAAACGGCATCACTGGTAAATTCTTCAATATAATAAAAAGCCTTTATAGCCCGCGGTAGCATGCGTGAAGACAAATTCAGGTTTAAGGGAATGTTTTCCAATCGAGGTTGGAGTAAGGCAAGGTTGAGTCCTCAGTCCTTCACTTTTTAATCTATACATTAGGCCACAACAAGTAAATGTTATGGATGACATCCTCCGCAGACTCCAAAGTTAAAGAGATAGGGCAAAAAAAAAAAACAAGGCGGGCCATAAAAAACAAGATTCCTATATTCTCAAATTTTTAGATCATAAATCTTGGTAAACAAGAATTGAGGTGACGAAGTATGATATCATGACCAACAGGTCTTTTATTCCTGCATTCAACCAATGAGGTTTCATACATAATAATAATGGGTCTGGGATATGAGGGTCCTTCAAAAGCCCAAAGTTTTGTCCTATTGAATCCGCACACTTAAAATTTTGCAAATACGCACTTAATCTTCCAAGAACAGCTTGCAACCTTGCAGTAGGCCACAGAAGCGTAATCAGGCTTCCTATCTTAATATATGGCAATCATGTAAGAAAGAAGCTGTCAAAAGTGACCTACCTGAGTTTTAGTCCATGAAAAGCATGCATTGGCAGGGGTGTCAGGCCTCTAAAGTTTCAATTTAGCGCATAATTTCAACTTTCTAATCGGCGCAACCCCTACGAAACCGGGCTTGTTTACAGAAGTTGACCTCTGACCCCCTTCTCCACCTGATAATCACACAAAAACACCAAACTTCTACTGCCTACAGACACCACAAACATGGATCCAAGTCTGATTTTTCAACACAATTAGAAGGTAGAAACCCTTACCTGTAACATCCAGCTCAGAAATACCAACATATCCTAGAAAAAAAACCTTTACAGCTACTTTTACCAAGGGTACCAAACCTATTTCCATGGGCTAAAAGTTGGCCTTCTGCGCCTGCGCCAGTTACTGGTGTGTCGCCAGTACGGGCAGAACTAGGGAGGTACCCCCTTCACATAGAGGCCTCCCTTAACGCCATTGAATGCTTTCTTAGGTTATACAGTACAACGTACCAGCTGACAGTTTACAAGCCGACGCCCTGTTGTGCCAACTTCAATTAGAAGCCAATGGCAAAAAATGCTGGGCGTCCGGTGTCCGTAACATGTTAGAGGAATGCGGTTATGCCTTCGTTTGGAGCCCACAAGTATCCTTAGGAACAAATATGTCACATATTATTAACTCCATTAGTCAACGATTAATAGACATCTATACTCAAACATTCTCAGCCGAAATCCACAACGATAACAGGGATAAATCTTACAGCAACAAACTCCGGACCTACCGCCTGTTTAAGTCATTGTATAGAGAAGAAGCGTATTTATCCATTAGCAACATCAAACACAGAGTGGCTACTACTAAACTCAGGGTTAGCTGTCACAGATTACATGTCGAAACAGGAAGGCACAACCGCACGCCTCTACAACATAGACTTTGTAAACATTGTAATTTAAATCGAGTAGAAGATGAGCAACATTTCGTCATAGATTGTAAATTATACGATAGCGAAAGAAGTGTACTTTTTAACCTTATCAAAGAAAAAATCCCATATTTCAAACATTTAAATGCAACAGACAAATCTATATTTTTATTACGCCTAGATAATCTTTGTACACATGTACAAAGAAGCGAGAAGAAGTCGACTCTACTAGACTAGCTTAGTTTAATAACACGTTTGTCTATTCTATATGTTTACAGCTTGTATTGTTGTATTTATGTCCTTGTATGTTTCATGTGTTAAGTTAGACGACCTGTACCTAGCCCCTAGGGGCATGAATGCACAATAAAGGTCTTTCATTCATTCATTCATAATATAAAACCTCCTTGATTCAACAGTAAACATGTCCTTGGAGATATGTATACATCTCAATAGACTAACTACAACAAATGCAGAAAAGAGCTTGTTGTACCATCATATATATATGAAGCAACTACACTGGGTATTCATATGTGATGAAACACCTTGTGTCAATTAACCAGAATCCCCCCCCCCCCCCCACACACACACACATTATTTGCAGGAACTACACTCAGGGTATCCATATGCAATGAAACACCTTAGACTGTCAACATTAAACTGTTCTTGAAGATGTGTATACAGCTCAATTAACTAGAACAAACGCAGAAAACATCTAATGTCATACCATCATGGGCAGGAACTACACTGGGTATTCATATGCAATGAAACACCTTAGACTGTCAACGTTTACGACATATTTGCCAATTTTTAGCATGTTGACCACCGTCGGAGGGCAATGAAATTTCTTGTTTTTTATTTCGAAATCAGGCGAAAATTAATGAGCGCGCTGATGTCATCCATAAAAATTACTTGCCGTGGCCTTAGTGACTTAGCAAATGAACTGAATACAGGAAACTTCGATGCGCCCTTATTAAACACATCTAAGGTATCAAGCCTTTTCTATGCTGACGACATTGTCTTACTGTCCACAACCCAACATGGACTACAAAATGCAATAAACTCTCTTGGTGCTTTTTGTAATAAATGGAAATTATCAATCAATCTAAACAAAACAAAAATAATTGTATTCAACAAAAAGGGACATGTGTTCCCAAACCTCAAATTTTATTCACTCAACAAGAACATAGAGATCGTCTCCTCATACTGCTATCTAGGGGTTGTCTTTACGACAGGGGAAAACTTTACAACAGCATTAAAAATATTGCAAAAGAAAGCTCTGAGAGCTTTATTTAGTATCAAAACAACTCTGGGAGACAGTAACCCGTCAATATCTGTCTATTGTAAACTATTTGATGCATGCGTAGTCCCAATACTAACTTATGGTGCGGAGGCGTGGGGCAAAAGTGGACTCAACGACAAGTCCCCAATCGAGCAAGTACATCTTAAGTTTTGTAAATCAATCCTGGGTGTTAGAAAGAATGCTAGCAACCTCGCCGCAAGAGCAGAACTGGGTAGGTTCCCGTTATGGATTGAAATTTGCACTAGATTATATTCATATTACAAAAGATTGGTTAAAGAGGTGCCGACAAGTTGCCTTCAGTTTGAAGCATATCTAGTACAGCAAGAATTGCATCGAAGTAAAGTACCATGCTGGTTAACCGATGTTAGTAAAATTCTTGAGGAGTCGGGCTATGCCTACCTACTTATTAACAAGGATCACAATACATCATATGCACAGTCTGCTTTAAAACGAAGACTAAAAGACATTTTTATACAAACATTTTACTCAGAACTAAACTCCCCTGGCAAAAAAGAGAACCAAGGCAACAAATTAAGAACATACAGAAAATTCAAACGGGCATATGAAAGAGAAAAATATCTTGACATCAAAAACTTTAGCCATCGCCGAGCCATGGCTAAGCTAAGAATTAGCGACCACCCACTGCATATTGAAACGGGTAGATACAGCCGGACTCCTCCTAGCGATAGGCTATGTGCACTCTGTAATAAGAACTCTATAGAAGATGAAGTGCATTTTATTCTAGAATGCTCACTGTTCAAAGATTTACGCATCTCTTTGGTTAACGCAATACAACTAGACCAGAGATATACAAACTTAACAAATGACAAACTGTTCAGTGACACATACTTGATGTCATCGAATAATCAATCTGTAATTGAGAAACTCTGTGAATTCGTTTACACATGTCTCAAGAAGAGAGAAGTAGCGTGTAAACTTTAGATGTAGATAGAACATAGAATAGTTTTCTTCATTTTTTTTCTGTTATTACAATGCACAATTGTATTACTTATAATGCATTTAGCCCGGAAGGACATGAACATGCAATAAACATGAATGAATGAATGAATTATTCCTCAATACACATCCAGCAATACACATCCACAGATGGCTGACTGTGGGCAAGAAGCATATACATTGGTCATGTTGCCTTTGATATTGCAGCAACTGGTACAATTGACCATTAGATTTTTTCTTCTCCTGAATTGTCAAAAGGCCAAAGTAGTCCATGAGACTGTCTGACCTTTGTAATTTGTGTACAACTTTCTAAATTGTGTCACAAACACGTGCGGATCATTGTACAAATATTCACCACAAATTCTGTGTCCAAACTTGACCAAACTACAGTGTTTTTCTGAAAACACTGTTGATTGGTGACATCATACTGTTTGTGCATCAGAAAAAAAAAGAATGCACCAAAAAGCACCCGTGGGAAAGTAAAGAAAATCATATTTGGTATTGTTTTTGTAATAATTGTAAACAACCATAATTTTCTTTACTTTCCCTCAGGTGCTTTTTGCAGTATTGAACTCTCGACATCGCGAACTCACAACTAACCTGACAAACTATACGAAATTAGAAAGCTTAGAAAACGCTTGTCACACACATGGTTGTGCATTTTCGAAAAGTTTAGATATCAAGGGCAGATCACCTAAGATTAAGGCATAAAAATGTGGACCCGGAAGTAACTTTCACGGGTTTCGGGGCACTTTTCCAAGAACCGTATCTCAACAATCTTTAGTCACCTGGTTAAAAAAATTACATTGTAATGGCATTTGTAGTATACAGACTACAATCCTGGTTAGTATAAAGGTCCAGGCCATTCTCATTCTTACACAGCGATCAATCAAAACCGCTGCGTGGAAAAATACCCGCCGTGCGCCCGTACCATACAAAACACAGATATATCTGTTGAAAAAAAACACAGATATATGTCGAACGATCACCACATATATCTGTGTTGTAAGACACAGATATATGTGGTGCGATTGCCACATATATGTGTGTCTTGCAACACAGATATATCTGTTCCACAAAACACAGATATATATATCGAACGATCACCACATATATCTGTGTTGCAAGACACAGATATATGTGGTGCGATCGCCACATATATGTGTGTCTTGCAACACAGATGTAACGGGGGCTGCCCTACCGTTTCTCGTTTTTTACGCGCTCGAACTCACGGCGCTCCATCCATTGCTGGTTGCCAGAGAATGGTCAGATTTTAATGAATGAATTTTGAACACATTCATCTAAAGAACATACATGGACAAGAAATGTATTCATACTGTTCATGGGCCCTTCACGCTCCGCATTACAAGCGGAAAACGCTGTGAGACATTTTCACGAATGCACCTTCTGATTTAGTGCTACGCCAGATAGTGTGCCTAACTTATTACGCTTTGGTAATTTTGCTCTCTTCGGAAGTAGGTGATGAAATTAGGGAAATGTGAATAAGGCTTGTAGTCTGCTATATTCTATTTTTCTTTTGACCGGAAAATTTTGACTGAGTGCACTTCTCACGTAATGTGAGAAGGGCTATATCTAGCGCATCCCAGCTCATGTTTCCACGGGAAATAGGCTACTACGCACTATGCGCGCGGCCCGACGTACGTCTTGAATGCGGCCCGACTGATACCCCCATTCCACTTGGACGGCGCTCTCGCCGCGCCCTCACGGCGACCAGAGCGCCGTGAGAGGCGCCGATTTCCTGGAAAACATGCTCAAGTGGAATTTCTACGGCGACCTCAGCGCAACCAAAATGTCAAATGTCAGCAACTTTTTATGAGCGACAAAAGATTTCACAGATCACTCAACGAATTCTAGACATAAAGAACGAATTTTTTTTTCGTTTTGTGGGATTTGTTGTCTTCTCAGTCATACCTTTACCTCTTGCATCATTTTTGAATGATAAAATCAAGGGGAAAACAGATTAAATTTTGATCGCTGCACGGTCGCTTAGTGTGTGTCTTATAACTTAAAAGTTATATATTTGTTCAAGTATGTTTTTTTGTCTGTCATGTAACCTGTTTGCTATAAATATCCTTTATCATGCTACGTTATTATAGAAACGTAAATCACAGAATTGTGAAACACTTTTTGAACCACAGACAATAAAACTTGGAGGGAATTTTATTTGAATGGAAGCAAGTACTTGTAGTTATTCGTCAATTTGTAATACCACTAGGAAAATTTTGATTTGACCACAAAATTCCCAGAAATTCAAGATACATCGCTTCAAGAATGAAATTTGTTTGAACTACAGTTAAGACCATTCAATCATACAATCCTCGTAGAGTGCTCGCTGCGATCCTTGAGCGCTGCGGCCCTTTGATCCCTCGCTGCGGCCCTTTGATCCCATCGCCATCCTCGGCGCGCTCACGGCGACTGTTTTGAACATGTTCAAAACCATCGCCGAGGTGACGGCGCGCATGGCGCTCTCACCGCGCTCCCAATGCGCTCTCGCCACGCTCTCGGCGCTCTCACGGCGCTCTCGGCGCTCTCACGGCGATCTGGCCAAATTGACGTCGCCGTGAGAGCGCGGCGAGAGCGCCGTCCTAGTGGAATGGGGGTCTTACGAAACAATTACGAAAAAACGACACCGCTTACATCAACAATTCTCCGTCTACTTATTGTGAAATATCTTCGCCATCTCTGTATTCAGTTTCCTTTTCTTAGACGGTACAAGACACATGTTAGAGCGTAACAAAGCTGTGCGTTGAATCGTTCCGCCACCATCGCGGCCAAAAAAATGGCCGGAAAACAACGTCGCCAGACGACAGCAATGTTTACGTTGTTTTTCTTTGGTCGGTTTTCTTCTCAACAAACACTTAAAGACCCAACTTTTTAGTGTTTTATGATGTGATATTTCTTATGTGTATGAAAGTTGTGTGACTTGTGTATCTGCTTGGCACCGGTCGTATATTTAGGTGTCTAGCTACGCAGTGACCCTCCACTCAGCGCTACCATCATTATTGTCAAAATACTACTTTTCGACAAAACCAGAAATGAATATGTTCACATATGTTTTTCATGTAAATGACAATTATGTGCATGATCTTGGGTTATTTACCTTCCTTATCAGCATAGTCATTGGACACAAACACGGCGTACTTATGCAAAATAAGATCAGTAAAAAATCCGTAACATGTTAGGGCGAGTCAAATGTTAGGGCAACCCCCGTTATCTGTTCCACAAAACACAGATATATATCAAACGATTACCACATATATCTGTGTTTTGTGGAACAGATATATGTGGTGCAATCGCCACATATATGTGTGTCTTGCAACAATGATATATCTGTTCCACAAAACACAGATATATATCGAACGATCACCACATATATCTGTGTTGCAAGACACAGATATATGCGGCGCGATCGTTACATATATCTGTGTTTTCACGCACAGATCGATATATCTGTGTCATGCATCACTGATGTATGGGACGGTCGAATCCCATCTATGTGTGTCTTGGATTATAGTTATGAGTGTTATTCACAGATCACATAACATATAGACTGTCAAAGAGATTTTGCCGACACACAGACGGCTTTTGTCGGGGAAACATCTAGAACAGCACTTGAATCTCGAAACAAAGCACCCGCTGTGAACTTAGCTGTAGAAGTCAAGAAGCCTCAGTTTTTTTTTAATCATTGGCTGAAGATGTTACAGGTTTAGTCGAGTTCTGCTCTGTTTGTAACATTTTCAGCCACTGATAAAAAAAAAACTCCTCATTACCTTTACACTAAAGTTGAGCAGGTACTTTGTTCCAAGAATCCAGTGCTGTTCCATAAGTTTTCTTCTATTGTAACTGTGTGTGGGCGAAAAATCATTGACAATCTATATATGTCATTCGAGTGCACATATATTTGTGTTCCAAAACACAGACTATTTGTTCCACAAAACACAGATATATCTCAAGCGATCGTCATATATATCTGTGTTGCAAGAGATAGATATATGTGGTGCGATCGCCACATATATCTGTGTTCCAAAACATAGATATATCTGTTCCACAAAACACAAATATATATCAAACTATCACCACATATATCTGTGTTGCAAGAGATAGATATATGTGGTGCGACCGCCACATATAAGTGTGTTCCAAAAGACAGATATATATCTGTTCCACAAAACACAGATATAAATCAAACGATCGCCACATATATCTGTGTTGCAAGACACAGATATATGTGATGCGATCGTTACATATATCTAGCTGTGTTTTCACGAACAGATATACATGTATCTGTGTCATGCATTACAGGTATATGGGACGCTCACACAACATATATCTGTGCTACAAAGCAAAGTTGGGTGTATAAGAGAGTGATTTTACTTTGATATGTGCCGAGAAATTGCCAGTACATATCATTTTTTTTTTTCTTACAACAATCTTACGGCGTCCACAGAGACAGGAAAAGTCGTCTCCCAAGAGAGCATTGTTACTTTGAACTTAACGATTAAAGTGTATTACGTTGCTAATTTAGACTTAATCTTATCTTGGCCAGAAGGGTTTTAGCATAAAAGGGCAACCGTAGCATTTTCCTTTTAATCGTTCAAAATGGGTCTTGACGTATTGGTGCTCATATCTAACCTTAGGTCATTTTTCAATGCTGCAAGTGTGAAAATCGCGTCATTTACCACAGTAGTATTATAGTATAGATTTCTTCACATTATGAAGAACTGTTATTTGAAATTGATTCTTCTCTTTCGGATTCATCTGTTGCATGTGGCAACGTCCACTATTCATGAACGTAGCAGAATCGTAACATTAACTCAGTATTGATGCATAAGGACATGATTTGCATATTTCACATCTATATGTGTCAGTCATCTCACAAGCTTCCAAAAGACGTGACGATTCAGTATATCATTCTTCAGTTACTCTACTTCAAATTATGGAGCAAGTAAAGCTGAACATGTATGTGTGTACTCCTTTGTATATATATGTGTGTGTGAGTAAAGCTGAACATATATGTCTGTCCTCCTTTGTATATATCTGTGTGTGAGTAAACCTGAACATATATGTGTGTGTGCCCTCCCTTATACATATGTGTGTAAACCTGAATATATAATTGCGTTAAACCATCCTTAATGGGAGTTGCCCTAACTCATGACATGCCCTAACATGTGACGGATTTTTTAGTGATCTTTCTATGCATAAGTACGCCGTGTTTGTGTCCACTGACTATGCTCATAAGGAAGGTGAATAAACCAAGTTTATGCACATAATTGTTATTTGCATTCAAAGCATATCTGTACATATTTATTTCTTGCTTTGTCGAGAATAGTATTTTGACGATAATGATGGCAACGCTGAGTAGAGGGTCACTGCGTAGCTAGACGGCCCGGCACCTAAATATACGACCTGTGCAAAGCAGATACACAACTATCATACACATAAGAAATATAACCTCATAAAACACAAAAACAATTGGGTCTTTAAGTGTTTGTTGAGAAGAAAACCGACCAAAGAAAACGAAGTAAGAATCGCTGTCGTCTGGCGACGATGTTTTCCCGACATTTTTGTGGGCCGGGATGGTGGCGGACGGCGATTCAACGCACAGCTTTGTAACGCTCTTACAAGTGATTGGTACCGTCTTTGAAAAGTAAACTGAATACAGAGATGGCGAAGATATTTCCCAATAAGTAGACGGAGTATTGTTGATGTAAGCGGTGTCGTTTTTTCGTAATGATTTTGTAAGTCGGGTCGCATGCCAGACGTACGTCGGGCCGCGCGCAGAGTGCGTAGTAGCCTATTTCCCGTGAAAACATGAGCTGGGATGCGCTGGATATAGCCCTTCTCACATGACGTGAGAAGTGCACACAGTCAAAATTTTCCGGTCAAAAGAAAGCCAGAATAAAGCAGACTTCAAGCCTTATCTACATTTCCCAAACTTCATCACCAACTTCCGAAAGGAGCAAAATTACCAAAGCGTCCTAAGTTAGGCACACTATCTGGCGTAGCACTAAATCAGAAGGTGCATTCACGAAAATGTCTCACAGCGTTTTCCGCTTGTAATGCGGAGCGTGAAGGGCCCATGAACAGTATGAATACATTTCTTGTCCATGTATGTTCTTTAGATGAATGTGTTCAAAATTCATTCATTAAAATCTGACCATTCTCTGGCAACCAGCAATGGAGCGCCGTGAGTTCGAGCGCGTAATAAAAAAAAGAACGTCACATGTTTGGGTGACCCCCGTTATATATCGTAAATTTCTTTTCTTTATATATATGTATTTTTGCAACACTTGGCCCCTGATACCGCCCCCCCCCCCACTGCACCTATAAAGACCAGCCCTGAACTATAAAGACCAGCCCTGAACTATAAAACCACCCAATAAATTCAGCTAACGTAAACTCCCAGACCTCAGTCTGCTTCTGAATGCCGTGGTGTTCACATCAGTGGAGGGCTCGCTGGCTAAGACAGTTTACCAAGTATTGAAGTCAGCACACGTTTCAAATGTAGAAAATGATTATCAAAGTATACACACATAAACAAGTCAGCTTTGTAGTAACTAACAAAGAATATGAAGCAATGACAAAACCGGCATGTCATGCTCTGACTGGTAGGATGTCTCAGACATGGGCTGTCAGTATACAAATTACATGTGCAGTTCTATAGAGCCCCAGTCCATACTGGTTTCTGTCAGACTACCAAGTAAGACACCACAATTACATTGTATAAGGCATATTTCTAGAAAATATAGATACAATTCCAACTTTGAAGGGGTTGTTTTGACAGTTGAAAACACAATGTTAATGTTTTCGGAAAGTTGCCTAGTAAAGTTACGTATTGTAGTGATTACGTAGCTTTGTTACACCGATACATGTGATGTATGATGTATCTGGGTTATTTTTCTTTGTCTGACAATTTTTTCGTCAAAAACTAGTGAGAAAAATACAGGATTTTTCCAAACTTGAGACGTCAGTTAATATGCAAATGATTTCCTGTTGTCTGCTCTGATCCCATTCTATTGTTCTTGGAGCACGGCGGGTAGAGATCCCCTACAGAGGATAATCCATTTATGATGTTGGATGAGGGTTGGAGTCAATTTAGCTACTAACTCCTGACAGATGATAGTTTTTATAGGAGGAGAACCCTGGGTCCTGGATTCTTGGTCTTAACTCTTTGGGAAGGCAGCACGAAGAACTAACCACCAGAGACAGACATAACACTATACAAGTACTATACAAAGCCTGCCCGATATATCTGCTCGGTGACGAACTGTTACTTCCATTCTGAGGACGCCTCATGTTATAATGAAGAATAACAACAACAGTCCCTGACCCTTGAACTTTAGCCCCATCTAGATCTATAATGTCAGCTGTCACAGTACAGCCCCATGCTGAATGAACAGAAGTCAGCCCTATTTACTGTAAATCCTGACACTTTTTTGGTTGTTTTAATTTCGTGGTGACCTCTCCACTGCAAATCTATGACGCCGCCAGTACGCATTTACAATCAATGCATAACTACTGTAATACAGAGATGTTTACCACGAATTCATGACACAACGAAAACCTTTTCCTCCATAGCAGAATAATACCACAGCGAAATCAAATGAATTCATGGTACTCTCCAAGCAAATGTTAGATAAGGCATGTCTTGCATGTGCTTTTGCAATTTTTCTTGCTCGCTAGTGGCACGCAAGAAGTACATAATAATGTTACAAGTGGAGACAGACCTTTATTCTGGTGCACTATACCCTACTGTTAATGCTGCACAAACTCCAGACAAGAAAGCCTGTGCTAACACACCTGCATGCTTGGTTCGTTGTAAACAAATTTGGAATTGGCTAATGATGCGCAATGATTATAGTTACCACATGATGTGGAGATAGTAGTGTTTTGCTGTATCTATTTCAATGCTTTCATATTGGAAAAGGAAAAAAAAATGCTCGCAGATAAAAGCACATATAGACAATACCTTGAACACAGAATCTACATTGTTGTTTTTGCATTTTTCTGGCAGCGATAGTATGCAAAGTGATTAAATTTCACTCCCCTAACATGAGAGACGGCAGTTTTCACTTATGTTCTGATTTTTTTTTTTGTGGCACTTTCAAAAGGGGTCACACTTTTTTGGTGGTCAAAATAGTTTCATGTGGGGGTAGCGTGTGTGTAAAAAGGGGGACAATGTTATCATTTTTCACTGCAGGCTATCAAAATAATTTCATGCAGGCTATCAAATGTGTCGATATTAAATGCCTCTTGCCTAGAATTTGGTATTAACAGCCTCCAGTTTAATTTGGGAATTCCAGTTTAATTTGGGACTAACTCCCACATTTAATGAATTCAGTATTCTTCAACCCTAATATCACATCTGGTAGGTAAAAATGAAGTGAAAAATATGTAGAACCCGGAGATTACTCCAATTCCTCAGAATTCTAGGGACTGGAAGCAGATTTCTGGGACTGGAAGCAGAATTCTGCAAATGGCTAATTCCAAGGGGTATGCATACTTTAACTTCATATTTGCCTACCAGATTTACCTACCAGATGTGATATTTACCAATTTGGGTTTAATATTATTTAGGTGTGGGAGGTAGTCCTAAATTAAACTGAAATTCTCAAATCATACTGGAGGCTGCTTATGTTACAGTTATCCTGTATTCTACGAATCCACTAATCATTTACAAGAGCATGCTTCATTTTTCGTATTAATCTTCCTGACACTCATGCCTCATATGTGATATTAATATACGACTCATTAAATCACTTCCAAATTTACAATTGTTAATTGGAATGAGTCATATTTTTTTTTTTTTTTTTGCTTTAGTAGGAGAAAGAAAACGACTCTCCAACCAGAGGTCAGGCTTCGGCGAATTTTGAACTTTTTAAAGCATTCTTGTCGGTCTTTCCATTTTGTCACGCTGCCTCACCTCTGCTTGGAGTGTAAAAGAATACTTTTAAATTAATTCCGTTGTTAATACTTGGTAATGGTCCACTTCTTTTGTGCATTATCTCACTGCACAAAGATATATCTGGGGTTGGGTGTTTATTGGGCTTTATGTAGCTCATCTTTTATTCCATTGTAATGTTTACTCATATCTTTCCACACCCATGCACACAACATTTCTCTGTCATACTGATGAATAAGAACAAGAACAGTAATCTCTGGTTACAAGTTTTATTCTAAGTTTTCATGAATGTCGATGACAAGGTGTTTTATTCGGATGTCAGACATAAAAAATGACATGATATTCTTGAGTAACAATGACAACAATGACATGATATTTCTTAAACACAAGCATATTACTCATTGTTTGGTCAAAGATAACAGTAGAATTAGAAAAACCGCTTCAGGACAGGATGTCAAGTATTTGTAATCAGTTACCAACAGTTAATATGGTTACTGCCAGTTTACATTCATTGGTTAGCCTGTTACAACAGTTACAGTGCCGGTTTGGTGAGGCTAACTTGTCTATGTGCCTAATGAACACAGCTCTAGTTATTAATAAGGACACAGATACTTTAGTTTTTTACATACATGATCAGGTGGTCATGTACATTATATATTATATATTATGTTAAACGGTTCAAAGTATCAACGGTATTTGTAAGAGCTACATTTAAAGCAGGCCACGTTGAGGATATTACATTTGAAACATACACAATCATGTGCAAGTTCTCTCCCTTTTCTTTTTTCCTGAAGCAGTAACGAATTTCACAGTTAGGACTGACATTTAAAGTAACTTAGAACACTGGTCAGTTTAGATTCGGGAAGTCAGGTTCTGAATTTCAACAGCACAGATTAGGATAATACACTTAACTTGTTTCTGGATGTACTGAAACGTTTGTGTATGAGTTGAAAGAGATTAAGTACTTTCACATTTTGTGGTGAATTCAGCAGTTTGGAGGATTTGACTTTAAAGGTGATTTTTTCCCCGAATTCTAAAAGACCAGTGTGTTAGGATGTTTCCCCATTGATAGAATAACTCTCCTAATGACAGTATTGACTTCTTGGATGGAATGCTGTGCTGAGTACATGTAGATCATGTAAACTCAAAGATGATACAGCACGAAGTCGTTTTTCTCAAGTACCTCTTACAGGGGGATTTTGTATAATCGAGCCACATCAATTTGAATAGTCGTTTCTTGATCCTAGTTTTTCCGTGTTTTTTCAGCTGAAATGGATACGTACTTGTTCCTGATTTTTCAGTGTGTTTTTTTCTGAAATGGATACATGCAAATAAAATGTCTTTTCTCCAGTTTTTGGTTCATTTCTAATCAATACTTCTTGGGCAAGGTTTTGTTTTTCTGCTTACTTTAAAATGAAGATTTTAATCACAAATTGTGTTATAATTTTCACATTTTGCTAAGAAGTGCCGAAATAATAATTTTCTTCTTTCTTCATGATTGTACAGTTCATGTAGCTCGAATGTTTAAGAAGAGTTTTTACTTTCAATCTGCAAATCGTTGTCAAAAGGTGAACTGATGTGGCCTTAGGAGAGGTTGTATCAATTTGGCACTTGCAACCATTTTAGAAAAGCAAAGCAGAAAGTCGCACAGCTTAATACATCTATAGATAAACACCAGCAATGACAATAAGACTATATAGTCCCTAAAAGAATGAATTAAAGAACCTTAACTTGTAGGAAGAGAGGAAAACAGTTTTACGAAAATAGAAGAGGCCTTGATCACCTCCTAACAAGAGAGTGTACTTAAGAAAGTGAATAAAAGGAGATTGCACTAATGATATGCATTCTTCCACCCACCTAAAAAGTGCACCAGCATACATACTTGAACATACAACACCACTAACACCTCTCTATTCTATTCCAGGTTCAACAATCAAGTCCAAATATCAGGTTTTATCCACATCAGCAACATTGAAAGGACACATTTTTCCTACTTCATGATGATTTTAGGTTGGAAATATCTTGAACTAGAGTTCCACGACCTCATACCTTCGCCGACTGATGTTAGCCTTTTCGAGTGAATGCTTATCACTCAGTGTGTAAATAAGGTCCTCGATTGCATGAATTTCAAGTGATGCTTTTATCTACACAAAACACAGCATTAAAGTAAAATCTTAGAAAAGAGGGCCATTTTAGCATTTCCTCATATATTATGTAAATGAGGCCATCATGATTTATGTCTGATAACGTCCACATTTGATTATCTCCCAAACGCCACAAGAATGAAATCCCATCATTTACCACTCTGGAATTATATACTTTGTCATAAATTATGCACATTAGGTATTCGTTTGCATAATTGATATCTATCAATATTCCTCTCTTTATCAGTTACATGTCACGTGTTTGACTACAATGGAATGCAAGGGTTTGTATACTTTTTCACATCACAGATCCTGATTTGCATGATTCTTATACGATCATGTAAATCATCACTCAAACTATGTACATCCCTACAAATCATGACGATCCGTCATCACCTAGCTTCTTGAGTTACTAGTATTCTCTTTCAAAGTTTAAAACAAACCCATACCTATACCTACACGAGTTCTCCCAAGAGTTATAGAAATAATCACTGAAGAATAAGAATATTTTTGCTTAATTGGTATCATAACTTTTATCTTTACTACAGAAAATAAGGCAATTTCTTGGCAAGGTATTTGCTTCAATCATGCCCTTATTTTCATTGTCGACATATCAATCAGTTTTTATCAAACCTATACCTTCCCACAGGGAGAGTGTTAGATCGTAAGGCTGTAAAACAGAGCCCTGCACCAGGCAAGTAAAGTATCACATGTGTCCTCCAAGGACGTCTCACAGGGAGCCTGCTCCGGTAAACTAGGTCACCTGTCAGTGCAATTTAACCTGAATATATAGACTTAAAAATAGCAAATTGAAAGGGAATTGTAGACATTTCCTTATAAATTATGTTAATGAGGCCTTGTCATGCATGATTTTTGTCTGATATTGTTCACCTTTACTTAGCTTCCTAATGATTCAAGAATGAAATTCCAATCATTTACTATTGTGGTATTTTCAATTAGTATTTTCTCATTAATTATGCAAAAAAAGGTAGCTATTAGCATTATTGGTATCTATCGATACCTCTCTCTTTTTCAGCTATATATGTCACATGTTTGAGAGTCCTATTTTGAAAGGCAGCAGATTTATAAACTTTCCTTGCTAATTATGCAAATTAGCTCCTGATTTGCATAATGAATATTCAATTATGTAAATCATTAATCGAGCTATCTACATACCATAAATCAAGACGATCCGTTGACCATAAGTCTAGTTATTCATGTCCAAAGGTCAAAACAAATAAATTAAAAACATCCGCTGCAGCTCCAAACAAGCCGCTAGAGGGCCCAAACGTGCACATGTTACTTCATGTGGCATGGACTATCTACCACACAAAAATCATGACCGTAGCACTTGCAGAAAATTCGACCTCAAACTTTGAAGCTACACTGCAGTACCCAAAGTACCCGCTAGGAATCCCATCATCGAACTTGACCTTCCCCTTTAATAAATCTACCTATTCATTAAATATCATGCACAACCATCAACAGCTTCTCGAGTTATCCTGTCAACAAACAAATACGCATACATAAACAGCCCACTGCAGTACCGCAGGAAAATGCCAGGTGACCCATTTTTGAACTTGAGCTTTGTTTTCACAATCTCTACGTACCCACCAAAAATCATGCAGATCCATCATCAATACGTCGAGTTATGTTGTCTACATACAAACACACTAACAAAAAATTAGCCCACATTAGCATATTTTCTAACCATTAACATTTCTCTCTTCCTCAGTTACAATTTGAATAGTCATATCATGGAACAAAGTGGATTTTTAAAGTTGTCTCATTAATTATGCAAATTAGAATCTGACTTGCATAATTATTGTCCAATCATACTAAGCATCACACAAGCTATCTACATAGCAAAAATAATGACCATCCATCAAGCCCATCTTGTTATAGTATTTCCTCATTAATTATGCAAATGAGGTCTTCATTTGCATAGTTCATATCAATTAATATTTCTCTCTTCCTCAGTTACATATGTCACATGTTTCAGAGTCCTATCATGGGATTTGGCGGATGTATAAACTTTCCTCATTAATTATGCAAATTAGATACTGATTTGCATAAGAGGTGTCTAATCATGTACATCATCACTCAAGCTATCTACCTACCAAAAATCATTACCATCCATCAAGCCCTTCTTGAGTTATTCCCTTTCAAAGTCAGACGCAAAACCTGCTCCTGCAGTTCCAAAAAAGCCGCTAGGGGGGCCAAACCCACACCACTTACTTTCTGTCCAAAGATCTATCTACCACTCAAAAATAAGTTCCATAGCATGTCCAGAACACGAGATATCAAACCAGGAAGTTCCGCTGCAGTACCGTAAGAAGCCGCTAGGGGGCCCAAAATCTAATCGTTTTTAGGTCTCATCAAAACCTACCAACATACCAAATACCAAGACAATCCATCAAGGCGTTCTTGAGTTATTCTGTGCCACTACAAACAAACAGACAAACAAACAGACAAACAAACGCTACCCTCTGCATAACCTTCTCGGCGAAGGTAAAAAAGTCCACTGGAGCACTTTAGGAAAACGCCAGGTTAACCATTTTCGAACTTGACCTTCGTTCTCACAACCGCCACTTACCTACCAAAAATCAGCAAGATCCGTCAAAGTTCTCTCGACTTATGATCTCGACATACATACGGACCCACTTTACAGCTGGCGTAACCGATAACATAACCTTACCGCGAATGCATACATTCCCGGCGAAGGTAATCAGGTGTTATTTCCAGTAGGTCACATAAAATGAGTTTTTGGTCTTCAGTAAGAACATACAGAAAATTCAAACGGGCATATGAAAGAGAAAAATATCTTGACATCAAAAACTTTAGCCATCGCCGAGCCATGGCTAAGCTAAGAATTAGCGACCATCCACTGCATATTGAAACTGGTAGATACAGCCGGACTCCTCCTAGCGATAGGCTATGTGCACTCTGTAATAAGAACTCTATAGAAGATGAAGTACATTTTATTCTAGAATGCTCACTGTACAAAGATTTACGCATCTCTTTGGTTAACGCAATACAACTAGACCAGAGATATACAAACTTAACAAATGACAAACTGTTCATATACTTGATGTCATCGAATAATCAATCGGTAATTGAGAAACTCTGTGAATTCGTGTACACATGTCTCAAGAAGAGAGAAGTAGCGTGTAAACTTTAGAGGTAGATAGAACATAGAATAGTTTTCTTCATTTTTTTCTGTTATTACAATGCACAATTGTATTACTTGTAATGCATTTAGCCCGGAAGGGCATGAACATGCAATAAACATGACTATGATGACATCTATTGCTTCTTTGTAGATTTGGGTTGGACTTCATCATTGAATCAGATCCAATAAGTTTATAAAAAAAAGAAAATGCTAATAGTTTTAGCTTCACAATTCAATTTAGCCAATTTCATGGGCCATTATTCATGTCAATTTGTTTGAATATCAAAACGTTATGGGATGAACGTGTTTATTGGTGGTATATTTATGAGTACCTCCACGGAATCTGATCCAAAAGGCTGACACAAAATTAGTTTAGAACCAAAAATGGCCCTGAAAAGGTTTTTTTTTGCAGCTGAAAATGTTCCTTTCTGGATGGACTGAAATTATGCTTCAACCTATCTGATCCCAAATCTACAAAAGGGTTAGGCAGTTACTTGGATATACCCTAGGATCTTCTGTGGGTCATTTGTAAAACAGCTTTGTGTGCTCCCAAATCTACAAAGCGTTCGAGGGCTACCTGGACACATACTTTAAAGGATCTCCAAGAAAAATTGAGAATGTTAATCAAAAGGAAGGGGGCTGTTTTTTCCCAAAAAAGAAGACGTTTTTTCAAAGAAGGGGGAGATAAATGTTTGCATAGAGACAGACCAGGAAGAATCTCTTTCATTTTTACTCTGACAGATTTGATTTTCACCTGATCTTTTTCCTCATATTTTAGACACAGGTTGGTTCCATTTTCGCAAGCTTCCGTGATCCTGCTCAGTCTGTCTCTTATGGTTTGAAATCAGAGGGTGTCTAGATGATCATCAACAGGCTATTAAACTACTGACGTCACATAGTGCAGCTACAACTTGTCTCACAGGTCCACCTGTTATTTTTTTGTTGTAGTTTGGATGGGTTTTGTTTTTGAGAAAAAATTTCAGTAGACTTATTTCATTCATGTGGGACCCATTTGTCTCATAAATGTAGTGAGGTATAAGACCATTTTTAGAATGAAACAACTTATTTTAGCCATGATAGTCATTTTTACTTCTTAGATTTCATTATTGGGAAAATATGAAGCTGACTGTTATGTCCAAAAACAGGTGTACTCTGACCAGGGGAGACAAGCACAACGCAGTAACTCACTGAGCTGAGAGGGAGGAGTCACAGGTTTGACCAGGACTACTGTGAGAGGTCCACCATCATTGTATCCTGGAATTTTCCTCACATCCTCCTTCCCTGGGAGCACGGTGAGAGGCTTGTTGTCATTCCAGTCGTACCCAAAGTCTGGATTCCCTGTTGGATACAGCTCCCAAGCGTATTTGCCTGGAATGTAATGGAAAACAAAATTAAAAATGTTAATGGGGGGATTTTCTAGGTTCAGAATCTTGTTCATGATATGTGAATGACAGAAATTTGTCAAATATGTCAATAACCCTGCTCCCGAGGATCGAGGAAACATCAAGCTGTAACCAGATACAGACACGCAGTAGCCAAGTACTCAAACTATTATAATACTAGTTCAGTTAGTTTTATACAGGTCTGTAAGAACAGTGCAATGCTTCAACAGAAATTCTATGCAAGGCATTATTAAAAGCGATGACAAACTTACAGGACCATCTGCATTTTCATGGGATAGATAAGGGAACCATGCAGAACTCGATGCATTTCGCCAGCAAATTAAGGTGACTTACCTCTTACGACCAAGGACCAGACTCTGATGTGTACTGGATCGGAACATTGTGTCTAGTGCTCCTCAACTTCCCCACAGAAGTTTTGGTACAAATATTTAGTCAGACAATTAGCCTGGTTGATAGGTCACAGTGCCGAAACTTCGTCTGAAAGGTTAGAAGACACGATACTGATGTAAGTTTCAGCGGGCATCAATGTCTTTATGGACACAGGCTTTGACTGTTCACATGGTGCATGACTTCACACTGTTGTATGATTACTAATACAGCCAGGTAACGCCCCGTACTAAATGCCATGTCATTTGGTGTAAATACATGTTACGAAATGTACATGCTTTGTCTAGTAATGGGTGAAAATCAAATCGCAAAATTAACAACTTTAAGGTGATGTATGCCAACCTTGTGAGTAAAGGCCCGTGGTCATATGTTCTAGGCATGTCCGTACCAAATTTCAGGTCATTTGCTTGTAATCCAGGCACAAGAGGCAAAAATATTACTACAACGCCCCCCGAAACTTCTTTAAAATAATTATCGACAAAAGGTGTCGGAAAGCGCCAGGTGGTTTTTGTCCACTCTACCCTTGTGCCAAATTCCAGGTGATATTGGCCCACTCTAGCCTGGGTGCCATCGTATTTCTACCGGGGCTCCTACACTCACTACCGTAAAAAAGTAGGAGCCCCGGTAGAAATACAATGGCACCGAAGCTACGCCCATTCTACCCTCGTGCCAAATCGCATTTGGCCCAGGATAGGAACGACCGGGATGAATCCGTTTGAAGATTTAGAAGGGTTGAAACATGAACAAATCAAAATATTTCAATCCTTACGAGTGATATTGAGTGAAAGATAAAACAATACAGTTCAATCTAATCCAATCCATACTTGGGGTATGGAGCAAAATGTAATCAAACACCGCTTCATTCTCAACAGTCCCGAACGTTGAGAATCACGCTTGTGAAACCCCTCTAGATCTACTATCCTTCTGGATTAAATCAGCGAAAATAATATTTCTGTCTGTCTGCCTGTCCACTACAAGAACCTGAACAACATAACACACACCTCAAGTTGTATTGGAGCAAGTAGCATCCTTGTCTTCCTTGGATGCTTTAGATAATGTATGTTTGTTTGATATGTGAAAAGCATTATTGACTTACATACCTCATGTTGGTGTTTTTGCTACTAAATGACATGCAAAACGTTTCCGATATTTTCAGTACTCATAAAGTCGAAAAGGAGCTTTAAAAAGTGCTGAAATGAATATATTATTATAACCAAGTGAACGTAGAACCGAATGTGTTGGTCAAATTTCTTGGATTGCATTACACTAGTAATACACGGAGATCTCGAATATGTATTTGGTTACTTTCTGTGATGTTACAGATACAGCAATTTTGTGCGGAGGTTCAGCTTTTTTTCTAACTTACCTCCCCATTTGGCTTTGGAAGGAGTCTCTTGGTGTCCTATCATGTATTGCCCGATGTTATCAGCCGTATCGTAATAGTCTGGTTTTCCGTCCTTCGCCGGCATGGGGAGCTGGACACACGTCCCCTTGTAGTCGGTCTACTTGTACAACAGCCACTCTCCACGTGTCACTTTGACGGAGTTGCAGGTGTTTTGTTTAACTGTTGGCGCTGAAAATCAAAGTCAAATGTTTTAGATAATTATGTACTTGTTCGTGGAACTCCGAGGAGGTAGAGATGGATAGAAGCGGCACTGGGGGCAGAGCTGGTTCGGGGCGCGTAAATTTACCTCACTAAACAAACATTTCAGTCGCAAAAAACTTCTCGTGATTTCTTGTACAAAGGGCTAGGGACATATACACTTTTTTTGTGCTAAAATATCGCAACCTGCAATGTTTATCCATCAAAACTTACTGTACTTCGGTAGATTCCACCCTTCTTTATCTGTATTCAGATGTATCCTGATGTATCTCGTATTGCCTAACTTCACGTAGCCTCCGTTGCAGACTTTGGGGTCGGTGCCGGTGTCACAGGGATCTCGCATCCCCCGTGAATTTGAACCCCCCGGTTCGAAATCACTAGTGAATTTGCACCCCCCGGTCCGAATTCCCTAGCAATTTCGCACCCCTCTAGTGATCTCGCACCTCCAGGGTGTAGTATGTGTTCTGTTACGGCATTCATAATTCCCAGTGGCTATCTTTTTAACAAATTGATTGGTAACTATAACTGACATTTCAAATGTTCTGTTGACTGAAGTGGTACCGAAGTGGGTTGTGCAATGACTATCTGGGTGTCATGGTTCTTGTGTTCAAATCCTGAATGCGACATTTTTTTATCCCATAGTGTTTAACATTAAATAACTAATAATTCTTACTCAGAAATTTCATAAGATTTCGATTAAGGCTTCGATTAATTTTTTTCTAACCCTATTTAACACCCGTCATCCATTCAATATGTGATATAATTTTGTATGATAAAATGTTATTCAAGTCTCTAAAATAATTTAAAAAATCAATCATGAACATTGAAGTAAAACTGTAAACTAATCGTACATTCCTCATGGCACAAAGAAAGAATATTACAACGAATCATCGTGCACAGAGAGTCACCATCATCGCGCTGTGCTGAAATACTAGTAGCGTTACATTAGTCCAGGGCATGGGTTCCCGGAGTCTTAGATGTTTGTTCTGTCAGACACAGCAACTTGTAATACTCTCGATTACCACGTTAAACTATGGCTTTATTATATCAAAATGCAGTTTTGAATATAATTGCTGCACAGACAGAGCACCTTTTGAAATATTTGGGGGGGTTCAAAATCCCTAGGGGGGTTCGAGGAGGGGGTGCGAGATCCCTAGCTGGGGGGTGCAAGATCGCTAGGGATTTCGCACCGGGGGGTGCGAGATCCCTAGTGATTTCGCACCGGGGGGTTCAAAATCAGGGGGGGTGCGAAATCCCTGTGACACCGGCATTTCTTTTCGGGGGGAGCGCTAATTCGATGATGCAGCCGGCAATTACGATCTCTCCAGCAAAAGATGTTGGCCCGATATGCTGAAAATCGCAAATCACCGCTCCCCCCGAAAATAAATGCCGGCATCGACCAGAAGGCCTGCAATGGAGGCTAAACTTCATGTACATAACCCTTGAACCCCAAAAGTTGGTAGCATATTCGAAGCTCCAGATGGTGGAAAGAAATTTCGTGCGGTCACATCTGTTATGAAATAAAGATAATCGGCACACACATCCGCTGTAGAAAATGATGGATCTGACTTACACAAGGTGAAGGTAGTTGCATTTTCTGGGAGTACCAGATGTACCAGATATCTGGATGTACCAAGAGGGTTTTGGTCGAATCAATTTAAGTAGTGCACAATACCATGTATATTTACTGCTTCCACATTGCACATGGATTCTCTCCTTCACGCAATAATCACATGTTTAGTTATGATAACATGCAGGCCAAACAAAAGCATATGTTGCTTCGATATCCCGCGTACATCATTGCCTGTTATATTAGTGCCATCTACCTGCTACTAGTTTTACTGACTATATACAATGTTAATGATACAATCTACTATAAGTAAATATAATGATCTTACTGTCTTCATTGTAGGTGCCAGTTGGCACTTGCGACTCTCGTTGTTGGTAGGTAGTGATTTCAGTTTTTTGTCGATATGGCTGATTTTCTGAAAAACAGATTTAGCCGTTACTTCAACAACGCCCCTTATACTTAGTTCCATCTGCAGATACATCCAAAAACTTTGTAAATACATCTAGAGGGCCAATATAAAAAAAAAAGCGCGGAATATATGTCGATGGACAACTTCGTTTGTCAAAAGGAGAAGAAAAGAGACTAGACTGAATCTGTGCTTGGATCCGGAAAGTTCTTGGCCTGATAAAGTTGAGGCGAGGCACGTGGCAGGTGGAAGGTGCGCCGAGGTGGCCACGTGCAGGCATTTTTCGGGAAAGCGGAAAGGGTTATGTATCGTCACGCACCTAAACCGAGCATGCTTCCGATTGACTTTAGATGATCGGAGACTTTAAACTGTTGTCACCTTTAGCGGCCAGGTTTCGGTCTGTAGTTGACCCTTGTAGGGACAAATGACGAAGGCAAGCACAGTCCTGAGCATTTGGCCGGTGGTATTTTGTTTTAAAACTTTTTGTTCTACAACTTTTGCTCTGAAATTATGGCTTGGCAAGAGGCGGTGATATCTACCGGGCTGAATGCTTGTCAGGATCTTCACTGTGATACATACAAGCTCTGGATCAAGCGGACAAGGCTACTGTAGAACAAGGGTGGGCAAAGGTCGCTGGAGAACGTCAAAGTAGACGGATAAAGTTTCGCCGATGTCTATTGACAGTCCTCGACCGAAAGCAACGGTATGTATGAAAACAGAATATCGAGCTCCTGGGGGCGGCTCTCGTGAAAGGACGGAAAAAGTTTGGCAGGTGGCGCGGAGGGCGGCTGTGAGATACGACAGACGTTGTAGTGTAAACACCCGAAGCTTCATGTACTTATAGTTTGCACTGAAGCAGAGGCGTATGTTTTCGCCGGGGTGTGGGCTGATTTGAAGTCCGAGTTAGAATGAACACGCTTGAGTACAAAATAACCCGGGAGCCGCAGGGAGTCCGACGGGGCCATGCATATGCCGCATGATGTAGAACAATATAGCCCGTAAACTACAAGGCAACAGGGGGACCTGTCGAACAGAAGCGGTCACATAGGCAGGATAGAACCACAAATGCATAGAAGCGATTAGGAGAGGTGCTGTTAGCTAGTTTAGGCGGGTATCTTACTGGACGTGTGGCACGTTGGCGGCGTCGCTGCGTCCTAGATTGGATTAATATTGACTTTATCATGGGCGTGTGGCGCAAGTGCAGAGCGCACGGCTGTCAAACAATGGGACCCAGGATCGAATCCCAGGGTGCCGAGAGACATGTCCGAACTTGCGCCCAGACGTTGTGCCCTTGGGAAAGGCACTTTACACGCATTCCCCCCTCAGTTAATAGAGGGACAAGTCTCCAACGGCAGCTGTCTTCAACTGGCGGACGAGAGCAGCGCCAGGCGGGCTGGCGTTATCAAGGCGGACCTCGAGTGTAAGAGTCATCCGGCAGCTCGCTGCAAGCATCCCAACCAGAACCAGCACGTCTCCCTCGAATTGGTGCCGCTGGAGATGGCGGATGCCCAAAGTGTGTGGGTCTCAGATTCGCAACATGTCATCCACCTTAAACAAATTCACGCGAAGGCTACCGTGTCAATGCATTGGCACGGTCACCATACTCGATCTGTATTTGTATCTGTACTATGTATCTGTACTATGTATCTGTACTATGTATCTGAATACGAATAAAGATAATACGAGTGGTTGCCAGAGAGTATCATGGGAATACCACGCAAAACGTACAAGCATGTTCACATGGTCATTGTATGACGGAATCCACCTGACATATGCACTCACAATGAATAGAACAAACGTGACAAACGCCGTTTACTTGTAATTGTGTACTTAAGACACACCCCAAGGAGCGCCCATAACCGGGAACTGTGAGGGTGGACTTGTAAATCTATTCTCTAATGTTTTAGCCATGAACCAATCTCTGAGTTATGTTGCCACAGCAGTGTTTGAAACTGATGTCGGCATCTCTGCGTAATCCCATATCATTTAATCAACAATTGCATGCGCAACAATTGTAAAAGGTACAAAGTATGGCTGGTACATAGCTACAGTTCTCTCTATATACTTATATGGGCTAATCTACCTAATACAAGCGTGTATAGCATGGGTATACGGTTTAGAATGGGTATGTGTATCGTTATACACTACAATAACCAAAAGTAGGCCACGCAAAATATTCATTGAACAGCCATCGTGCTACAGGTAACTAGACTCGAATGTTCTGCGTTAGGCCTGTTCGCATGTTGTAACAGACTGCCAGTGTCTTCGGGGATTATTTTAAAAGAAACCATTACTTTTTCTTTATTTAATTGAGTATGTCTCAAGTATAGGGATTTCCTTCTTACTTGGGAGTGTGTGGATATGAATACTTCTTATCAAAAATATGATCTTTGTTTTAGATTTCCTTCTGCTTTTATGACTCAAGGAGTTGGCACTGAGAATATTAGACAGCAATTTAAACTATGCTTAAGATATTTCTAATATTTTCTAGGTTGTCTCACATGCGCACACACACACATACACACACACACACCCGCACACACACACAAACACACACACACACACACAGACAGACACACACACACAAAAGCAAATTAACAATACTTTAATCCCTTGTAGTGAAATAACAAAAATGCGCGCCCTCACTAGTGAATCTGAAGCCTAGTCTGAAGTCGCCACCTGGGGCAATGAACTGATTTTATTATTCTACAAAGTTTAACCTCTTTACAAACAGCAAAAACATTTCACAAATTTGACCAGTTAACTTTTGATGACCAACAAAGATCCGTCAGTCTCCTAGCAAATGTGAAGATCAGTCTTGGCGTTTTACACGTGTTTTGTAGAACATTCATTACTTTTTTTAAGTACGTATACAGTGTATCCTCTTATCGTTGGGAGGGCAGCCCGAAGAAATCAGCACCAGAGATAGACATAGAACTTTACAGAGCCTGCCCGATATATCTGCTCGGTGACGAACTGTTACTCTCATTCTGAGGACGCCCCCATGTTATAATGCAGCCCAGAATGACAACAACAGTCCCTGACCCTTGAACTTTAGCCCCAGCTAGATCTATAATGTCAGCTGTCACAGTACAGCCCCAGGCTGCATGGACAGAAGTCAGCTCTTTTCCCTGTAAATCATGCATATATATACTGGCAATATACACATCACTTTTTCTTTCCAACTTGACGTACTGTAGTACTGTGTGGGACCAGGGAAGCAAGGGTTACCTCGACAAACTGCAAAAACTTCAAAACAGGGCAGGTAGGGTTATCCTGGGCTGTGATCGCTACACACCCAGCGAAACCATAAAGGATACACTTAGTGGTGGACATTCACAAGCGGAACAAAGCAGTGCTTGTATTTAAGGCATTAAACGGGATGTCCCCACCTCACATCTCGGATCTTTTCCCTCGGCTAAGGGAGGTACACACTCACAACACACGTCTCAGATCACAGGGGGGACTACAACTTCCAAAAGCACATCTTCAGTATAAAAAGAAATCCTTGTCCTGCACTGGTTCAGCTCTATGGAATTATCTTCCATCTAACCTGAAAACGACTGCTTCTGTCGCTGCATTTAAGAGTCTGTAAAATCATACATATATTGCTGTTTAGCAACTGTACACTTGCTTCGTAAACCTGGGGTGCACCTTCCACAGCAAGATCATTGACGAGAGGGACCGCGATGAAAACAAACGTCTGACCAGATGGAAAACGAGGAGAAGATTTTTCCACATAGAAGTACCCAAACAGCCATTACCATCTATCCTCGCCATGGTTCCGTTTCGGGCAAAAGTGTACCACAAAGAACTAAAAGACACCGAAAGGAGACAAGCTATGAACTGTAAGAACTGTTAACAACATGGACCCACAATGTCTAGCTGCCCAGAACCACTGAAATGTTTTGACTGTGGATTGCAAGGCCACAAGAGAGGAGATCCCACCTGCCTATACATAGAGAGTGAGACTGAGAGCAACACCCAGAAACCTCCCCCTCCTGCTACTACAGACACCTCACCCTCTTCTACCGACCCGGACAGAGCAGCACTTATGTCACCTTCTCCAACACGAGTCATCGACCAGTACTTTTCCCAGTATGTCTCAAGAGAAGACATCTCCAACCCAGCCGATCGTGAAGAGAACACAGCCTCCACCAATACTTCCGCAAACGTCGCCATGACAACTGAGCACACATGGGCTGAGGAATGCGGAAGTCCCGTCCCGGAAGAGTCCATCCCTACTCGGGGGCCCTGCTCGAGGTCCCTGTATGATATTATCTTTTACTTACTATTTTAAGTTTTGTCTTGTAGGTAATGATGTAACAATGTTTTTATCTGATTCACATATTTGTCACAGGTAGTCAGTCGTGCAATATTATCTTTGATTACTGCTTTAAGCTTCTCTTCTGCATGTAATGATGTTAGGAATCTTATGTTATGTGCTATTTATCACAGGTAGTTTGTTTCTGTTAAAAATGTTGTGTCGCTTCTGTTAAGTTACTTTCAAGTGATGTTCCAACTTTATAATGATGTGGTGATTTTAACTTAAGTTTGATGTAAAAACTTCATTGTTAAAATCGGTGGTGGTGAATAAAGTTGGAAAAAACAACAACACCATAATGTCTGACGAATGGATGAGACAGCTATACGAGCCTGAGTATTGCTAAATGATCGGTATAGGTGGATTTTTATGGGGTAAATTTTGTTCAAACCCGCCGTTTTCGAATTCTAACAAGATGGGTAAAATATGGGCACACGGGACAATAAACATGGCGCCGGGCGTGTCTTTCGTTTATGACGTCGTGTCGTCTGAGAGGATTTTCTACCGGATAGAGGATCTTTTCATTATCTCTCCGTGTTTGACGACTAGTAACGTGGCCGTAAAACATCTTTAACGAGAAGAAACTGAACACGGAAAGGTCGTAGTGGTTGGAATAAGTTGGCGAAAAGAAGAGTTTGAAACACGTTTTGTACTGTTGACGAGTTTGGGTTCATGACTATCTTATTTGTGAGAGGCATAAAAGAAGAATGTTTCCATTTTATGAATATTTGTAATGACAAATATTATTGGAAGGCTATGGGAGTTGACGAGTTTGGGTTCATGACTATCTTATTTTTGAGAGGCATAAGAGAAGAATGTTTCCATTTTATGAATATTTGTAATGACGATTCTTATTGGAAGGCTATGGAGACTACTATTACAAATGTTTATTGGTCGAATGAATCTCACATTGTCTAAGATACTGTACAGTGACATTTTGACGTACATCCTTAAGTTGGTACGATCTGGGATCTAAGTGCCAATCTTATTTTCTTCTAAGACATATACATGTTTCTATGTCTTTGCAATATCAAAAATGACACCCATTTCTTGAAGGATATGGGAGTTGAGTCATACTTGAAGTGTCCCATGATAGAATAGATCCGAGCAATATGTAGAAATGATCATTTCAAATTGTCTCCGATACCGTGGCATTTATGCTTAAGTACTTCGAATCTGCTACGCTACACTATCTATGTGACAAACAGGTGATCATATCAGCATTGACATTTTAGAATCGCTAGGAAAGACAGCAATTACATCGTTAAATTATGTAGCCGTCTTTTTAATTTTCTTGCTCAGTAATATGGCGCCGTCAAAACGACGCCGCCGCAAAAACAACAGATACCAGCCTACGGCTGCCGCCTATATTTGTATGATTGATGTGTTTATGTTATAGTCTGTCATTGTTAACTTTTCTAATAACATATCCAAGGTAGTATTTTATATACCGGTTCATGCCTACAGTGTTGGTTTATTGTATTTCTCTGTTTTACCGCAGATGTAGTAATTACTCAACCACTGCTTGAGGCGTCCGTATACTGTAACTCTTGTTTCTTTTACTGTAACTTTATGTTCACTGTTTTCACGGTCACCTCTGTACCATGAACTTATCACCACCGTGAAAAACCTGCTGTTATTATGGTATGATTCCTTCACACATCCGTTCTGTAAATCACTTGCCGCCACCGTGAAGTTAAAGTTCAGTGAGAATGTCAATTTTCCTTAAATTTTTCTACTGTGAAGATAATGTGAATTACAGTATCAACTTTAGGAGCGCCGGCGGACTTAAAACCAAGGACACATGGAGGATCCACTAGGGGATAACCGTGGACAAGGACGGATGTACCGGTATCCTGAAACCCCCCGAGAGATATTCTGAGGAAGAGGACTTCTTAATGTACCATGATGTATATGTCGACTTGGATGTGTTATCCCCAAACTTTTAAGGTAATCTTACACGGTTATGACTGGCTATAAATTAGAAGGCATAACCTATAGTATTTGCTATCGCCGGAGGAAATGTTGTTGATGTTTTTCTACATCATTTACAAATTCGTTCAAAAATGAAATGCACAATTATGCCAATTTTTTACGACTTACTTTTTACCGATTGAGCTTTAGCGTTCTTTGACGATATATATATATATATATATATTAGTGTATATTTTACAGCTGCCAAAAACATAATTTGGTAAACATCAATCCTTGTTGGCGAGAAACGTTTTTTTAACACGACAAATAAAAACGTGTAGCTCGATGGGAGGTTTTCGTTAGCCCGCTAAAAGGCCTCCACAATTTTGAGGCTAAGACCAACAAAATTCAATTTCAACTAGATCTCTCTTCGGGCGGAAAAATTGTGGAAATTTGCCAAAATAGGTAGAATATGTTGCTAGAGCATTCGACCGGCTGTATACGTACCCAGACGACCGCATAGAGGTCTGGCGGAGACAGACTAAAACACCCGGAGGTCTAGCAACATATTTTTGCGGTAAACTTCGTCTCGGAAACAGACGCTCTAGCGCCGAGTGGTTGTTACGTGGTGGGGAGTTTTATTCGGCGGAAAACAGACTTGTTAGTGTAATCACATTATTCACTGCCGAGTTTATGTAACCTTGAAAACCTCGGTGTGTGCATATTATAGTTTCCACTATCACTAAACTCGAACTAGGAAGTCAAGGTATTTTCGCACAGTTTAAGGACAATTTGGTAAAAATAAAATGACAAAAAAAACTAAACAAAATCCATGTCATGATTTTGGCATATCCCCGTGGCGCAAGCGGTAACGCAGCCCCGCTGCTTCGCCATCTGGATCAAATTCCGTGGATCCTAGGGCCCGAGTTCGATCCTAGGGGTCGACTCCAGCTCGGACATGCTGTAAGGGATTGCATTCATCATTTCGGATGGTGACGTAAATCTGGCGGCCCCGTATATGAGGGAGCTTCAGGCATTAGCCTCAAGCGCCAAACCTCTGCACGTAATTGAATAACCCAACACACTTATCGAGAAGAGATGGGGTGACCCGGTGTGCTTGGCCAAAAACACGAGCCGTAGCGAAGCCGCATTGCACTACCACTAGCTACTTGAAAAAGCATCATGCTTCACCTCAAATGAGGATGCCTTGAAACGAGACGAAAAAAACAACAACAGTAGATTTCCTTGGAAGAAATTGAAACAGCTTTCCCCCTGAAATCCCTAGCGCTATCTTAAGTGATAATCTTCCATCGCTGTTCTTAAGTGTACCATCCTAATCCCGCCTTTCTGGGCAGGGAATTAGCGGTCCCAAATACGCCTCTAGGACGGGAACCTTTCTTTATACAAACACCCAAGAAACAGCGGTGGTGGGGTTGGGCAATCTCCAAGCAGATGAAAGACTTCTGTTCGTTTTTCACATGTTTTGATCGTGTTTTATGTTTCCCAGGTGATGACCCTTATTCTATCTACCTCTGCGTAGAGAGACATGAAAACGCTGCAAAACGACGTCAAAACAAGCCGTGAATAATTTCATCCTGATGGAGAATCGCTGAAAAGCAATGTTCTTTATTCACAACCAAGACATACAGCCGTCGTTTCGGTGACGTCTGTCGCCTTCTTATAAAGGCAATTCTGATTGGTGATATTCCACACTACAGGCTAGGTGTCACTTCTTACAATGCGGGCCCAAACGTAACCACACAAAAACACCGAAACGTCGTAGCCTCCTTCGAAAACTTCCCATAACGGCGGCGTATATATATTGGGAGGGGGTGGCAAGGTTCTCTAATGCCGGCAAGGGAGTTGTGTAGCCAAGGGAGTTGTGTAGCCGAGGGAGTTGTGTAGCCGAGGGACGACCGCCTTTTATATCCACATTTTTAAAACGATATAAACGGCGGTCGTCCCTCGGCTACACAACTCCCTCGGCTACACAACTCCCTTGGCTACACAACTCCCTTGCCAGCATTAGAGAACCTTGCCCCCCCCCCCAATATATATACGCCGCCGTTATAGGAAGTCTGCGAAGGAGGCTAGAAACGTCGACTGTGATTGTATCTCTTGGTTGTGAACAAAGAACCTTGTTATCCAAGCCCGAGTCTCTTACATCTGCTTGGAGATTAGGATTTGACTCCACTTCTAAGCCGTCGCGTTCTTGTGATTCTTCCGCACCGCCAGTTCCAATCTGTACGATGTCAGACTGACAACACGGCACCACATCTCCCAACAACACAGCCTCGTGTGGAGATAAGAGCATTAAGTTTTTCATAGTCCTTCTGCTTAAGAACACTGTTGATATTAGTCATGGTACTAGACTTCTGTAAGCTTAAGTTATGTAGCAGACGATACACTACTGAGCAGTAAACCGGCGCCATACATGCTGTTCATACAAACAAAATAAAATAATGAATACGTTTGTTAAAAAGATGTTTTCGCCTTTTTTTCTACTTCATTTCAATACCAACCAATGTAAGAGACATACAACAGTGTACAGGTGTACAGAGAGAGAGACAAAAATTAGGTAGGAGATTAGATAACAGGTAGGAGGATCCGCGGATGATTAAAAGATCATGTAAGTCTTGGTCGGATAGCTGGAAAGACAGCATACTACCCTGTGTACCATCCGAATGCTACCACATGCAAATTTTTCATGGAAGCGAGTGTAGAAGCCACGGTGGTAATGGGATGATAAAACCAACTCTAGCAGCACACGGGCCCTTCGTTGAACGGGGAAAAAGATATTACAATTGGCTGCATTATTGGCAGCTTCGCGTCCGGTGAAATGCATTGTTGTCACGCGACGCTTAAAAAATGGGAGTCATCGTTTTCTTCTCCCAAAACGTCCTTGAACGCCCTCTTCCTAACTACAGTGTACGCTAGTTTGTTTATGGACCCCCCTATGGTTGATTGGTATCAGACCAGTTTCTGTCACATTTCTGTCATCATCGTCTGATAGTGGACGAGTCCTCTACACAGGTAGGGGGGAGACAAAGTTTTGCTCACGAAAATAGAGTGTAGTTGTTACGGAGGTATTGTTTTCTGTCTGTCTGTCTGTCTGTCTGTTTATTTGTTTCTTCCTGTGCGTGTTCAAGTTTTTCCTGAGTAGCAAGAATATTCACATCAATGAATGAAACAAGAAATTCACAAAAACTCACGGAGGTATGACATCTTCCACTTAAGAAATTACAAATACAACTGGATATACAGAAGAAGAAAATACACAGGGACACAACCAAGGCAAATTATACAGGTGTTACAGAGAGACAGAGAGAGACAGAGAGAGAGAGACGAAGAGAGAGAGAGAGAGAGACAGACAGACAGACAGAGAGAGTGGGAGAGAGAGACAGAGAGAGAGAGAGAGAGAGAGAGAGACTTCCTCAAAACATTAGCCGCTATCAGCCACCAATAAACATATCTAACTAGAGTTCCACGACCTCATACCTTCGCCGACTGATGTTAGCCTTTTCGAGTGAATGCTTATCACTCAGTATGTAAATAAGGTCCTCGATTGCATGAATTTCAAGTGATCCTTTTCTCTACACAAAACACAGCATTAAAGTAAAATCTTAGAAAAGAGGGCCATTGTAGCATTTCCTCATATATTATGTAAATGAGGCCATCATGATTTATGTCTGATAACGTCCACATTTGATTATCTCCCAAACGCCACAAGAATGAAATCCCATCATTTACCACTCTGGAATTATAGTATTTTGTCATAAATTATGCAAATTAGGTATTCGTTTGCATAATTGATATCTATCAATATTCCTCTCTTTCTCAGTTACAGCTCACGTGTTTGACTACAATGGAATGCAAGGGTTTGTATACTTTTTCACATCACAGATCCTGATTTGCATGATTCTTATACGATCATGTAAATCATCACTCAAACTATGTACATCCCTACAAATCATGACGATCTGTCATCACCTTCTTGAGTTACTAGTATTCTCTTTCAAAACAAACCCATACCTATACCTACACGAGTTCTCCCAAGAGTTATGAAAATAATCACTGTAAGAATATTTTTGCTTAATTGGTATCATAACTTTTATCTTTACTACAGAAAATAAGGCAATTTGTTGGCAATGTATTTGCTTCAATTATGCCCTTATTTTCATAGTCGACAAATCAATCAGTTTTTATCAAACCTATCCCTTCCAACAGGGAGAGCGTTAGATCGTAAGGCTGCTGTGTTTAAATGCGCGTGTGACCTCCCTGACCCCAAAACAGAGCCCTGCACCAGGCAAGTTAAGTATCACATGTGTCCTCCAGGGACGTCTCACAGGGAGCCTGCCCCGGTAAACTAGGTCACCTGTCAGTGCAATTTAACCTGAATATATAGACTTAAAAATAGCAAATTGAAAGGGAATTGTAGACATTTCCTTATAGATTATGTTAATGAGGCCTTGTCATGCATGATTTTTGTCTGATATTGTTCACCTTTACTTAGCTTCCTAATGATACAAGAATGAAATTCCAATCATTTACTATTGTGGTATTTTCAATTAGTATTTTCTCATTAATTATGCAAAATAGGTAGCTATTAGCATTATTGGTATCTATCGATACCTCTATCTTTTTCAGCTATATATGTCACATGTTTGAGAGTCCTATTTTGAAAGGCAGCAGATTTATAAACTTTCCTTGCTAATTATGTAAATTAGCTCCTGATTTGCATAATGAATATTCAATTATGTAAATCATTAATCGAGCTATCTAATTACCATAAATCAAGACGATCCGTTGACCATAAGTCTAGTTATTCATGTCCAAAGGTCAAAACAAATAAATTAAAAACACCCGCTGCAGCTCCAAACAAGCCGCTAGAGGGCCCAAACGTGCACAACTTACTTCATGTGGCATGGACTATTTACCACACAAAAATCATGACCGTAGCACTTGCAGAAAATTCGACCTCAAACTTTGAAGCTACACTGCAGTACCTAAAGTACCCGCTAGGAGGCCCATCATCGAACTTAACCTTCCCCTTTAATAAATCTACCTATTCATTAAATATCATGCACAACCATCAACAGCTTCTCGAGTTATCCTGTCAACAAACAAATACGCATACATACACAGCCCACTGCAGTACCGCAGGAAAATGCCAGTTGACCCATTTTTGAACTTGAGCTTCGTTTTCACAATCTCTACGTACCCACCAAAAATCATGCAGATCCATCATCAATACGTCGAGTTATATTGTCTACATACAAACATACTAACAAAAAAAGTCCACGGGAGCACTTTAGGAAAACGCCAGGTTAACCATTTTCGAACTTGACCTTCGTTTCCACAACCACCACTTACCTACCAAAAATCAGCAAGATCCGTCAAAGTTCTCTCAATTATGATCTCGACATATATACGGACCCACTTTACAGCTGGCGTAACCGATAACATAACCTTACCGCGAATGCATACATTCCCGGCGAAGGTAATAATACGTATCAGATTATATCATTTTCATGCATCTATATCATTATATCACATAGATACTATTCTATATACACTTATAAAGTTCCCCGCTTCTTGTTTGACATAGTTTCCCACTCTTGGTGGATGCGATATCTTAGGAAGACTTTGTCCGGTCACAGGTTGGGGCTGATTAGACGCCTTGGCGCTGACGTGGTGAGAGGGTTTCGCCTTTACAACATCCATCCATGTACGGATCATGAACCAGAAATTGGTTTTGATATCAGCACGCGAGCAGCCCAGAGCCGCCTGAATGGTCGTGCACGTGCTCTCTCGCGTCGCCTGTTACCCCAATAACGTGGCGTGTATTGACACTTCAATCTGATATAATTCTCACTAACCCCATTCCGTGACACCCCCCGAAATTGAATGATGGGATCTATAGAACTTGAGGTCATCAGGATCAGGAGGTGATGTCGTCCCTTCACGGAGAGAGGCGAAACCCAGTAATCCGAAAACAAGGAGCGCTGATGCTTATTTGATGTAATAGATGAGCCGTGGAATGTTCGTGAGTTTCATATCAAACTTGTCGGGCAAATCTTGGAGCTTGCAGGGAAGGAATTCGAAAACGTTTGTTATGTTTAGCTTCATGGAAGGGAAACATATTGTTTTTGCTACGTTTCGTCTTCTTCCTCGTCTTCTTCAAACAAGTAAGGTCAATGACCTGTACCAGAGGGCTGTCACCATGGTTACTAGATGTGTAGCAGACAGTGTAGCGAGTGGCAGGACAGAGTTGGAGGTGTTGGTCACCATATAAAATGTATGTATTTGAGTAAGAATACTAGTATACAGGGCAGTAGTAGTGTGAGTGAGTGAGTGAGTGAGTGAGTGAGTGAGTGAGTGAGTGAGTGAGTGAGTGAGTGAGTGAGTCAGTGAGTGAGTGAGTCAGTGAGTCAGTGAGTCAGTGAGTCAGTGAGTTTGTTAGGCTAAAGTAGTCTCTACCAGGCTCCGCGGATCGCCGGGAAAATAGTAGAAATTCGCCAAATATATAGAGTGAATTGTATGAAGGGAGTCGGCAACGGAGAGAGGGTCCAAAATGCAATCCTAACTGCGCCTGCAAATGAAACCCTCGATGGCCAAACTCCCCCGGAAAATGTTCTCCCTATAGCCGGCGTGGTTAGTCTGTTAGAGACTAAGGCTACACCGTGTGAAGGAAAATATCGTGTATTTATTTGCATTTGTTACCTTTAAAGGTAAAGTTGCCGTAGTCAACATATCGGGCTCTATGGCGTTTAGGGTGCATGGTATTATGTTGTATTACCGTAGAGTTTTTAGTCTCCAACAGAACTTGCCAAAAGCTGTGTATCTAGCCCGCGAGACCAACCCTCCTTCAGCCTTTTTATACATTGCATGTTCACAGGTGTGCGATGTTTGGAGAAGCTTAATCGAATGTCAAAATAGAGAAATCTACAATTTTGGAAGCTTGTAGTTGAACAGCAACAATATTTTGATAAAAGTGATTTTCCCCACTAACGTTCGTTCCACACGAGATAAAAGTATTTCTAAAAACGTAACTATTACTGATAGTTGCGTTTCTTATTGATAATTGATAATAATTAACTAATAACTGATAGTATTAGTAAATGAACCACCTCTGGTTCCGGTTTAACTCACGGCAACAAATCAAACGATAATCTTGAATGTAACAAATTCCCATCACAAAACGCGCATTGAAAATTGAAATTACTTCCTGGGTGTCACCACGTGTTCCAGTCAGCGAATTTTGACACTGTGAAAATACGGCCAATAATGACCCCTGAATGCGGGCATTATCACCCAATAATTACCCTATTATTGGTATACTGGTGGAAACTACGCCCAACAGGTTAACAGACAACGAGATCACGCCAGTACACAATGGGCACAACGGTCTCCCATTCAAATCTATAAGTGGAGTTATAATTGCTTCTTCCAGTCGGGTAAGTCATATCTATTGAGGAGAAATAGACGTGAAGGAATGGACGCTTTAGTGCATTGTGTTTGGGAACTAGGGCGTATTCAGATGTGGTGACAGCGTTGTTTATTCATTCTTATCTTTTCAGCGGGATGTTCAGCCATCTATAGACTTGTCAGGGGTCCACCGAGACCACCGGGCGTCAAGAGGATATGTTGAAACCCCGGTTTTAAGTCGAGACGATGGAAACCTGGTCGACCGCAAATGCCTTGTCGTGCGCCGTCTGCACATATCTCGTTGTACGTAGTACAACTACCGGACTTGTTGCATTTCCCCTTCCTTGTTTGAAAGTTGTATTTTAGCCTCAGCTCATATTTCATACAACTCGGTCCTGTTTACATGTAGTTTCAGTATATTGCTACCTTTTTAACAAAAGGTTGTCACTATTTGCGTTGCTAGAAGTAACACACAATTCCTATGAAAATTGATTCATGTAAAACAACATTGAATACGTTTTTCGGTCGTTCTCATTTAAATGTACACATTTTGTAACTGTTACCGTTTGAAATAAGATGTTCCTGACATTCAGATTTGCCACATAAAAGGTGCCAAAACTTTTCTGGCCTTTAAAAACGACAGTTTGGCACCTTACATGTGGCATATCTCAATGTCAGGAACGTCTTACTTCAAATGGTAACGGAAGTTACAAAATTTAAATGAGAACGAGCGTTTTGTTTTTGCGGCAAATGCGCCTTATTGAAACATTTTCTGCTTTGAAAGATATCACTTTAACAATGTTGATAACAACATGTTTAAGCTCCGTAGCTGGTCATCGCACTTACGTCATGTACTAATTAAGCTAATCCCCATTTTAGGCTTGTCAGATTAACTCCCATTGTGTTAAATGATTGACAGTATAATTGGACGATTATTGGTGAGTGGCTGTCTTCCTTGTACGTTGTTGTGCTAAATTTGTGCTCTTATAATTGTTAAAAGATTTACACATATTTCCTATTCAAAGGAAACTTATCTACTTCAGACAGACAGGGACGATTTAAGGGTGTATTCAGGGACGGGAAGAAGACAAAAATGGGCGGGGAGTTTCCTGCATTATAAAGAACGGAATGATAAAGATGGCTCACAAATGTTACTGTAACGGGGAGTAGTCATGAAAACGAAATCACATTCAATTGTAGAATGTCCATTTGATTTTTTTAAAAATTCATTTTGCAAAATAACAAAAAAACACAATAATCATACAATAAGGCAACACATATACCACGGATCCAAAGCAAAAGTATGATACAACAAAGAAATGAAAGAAAGGATCAAGAATCAAAATAATACCAGCCAACTAACACAACGCTAACGCAGAAGAGAAATCAATGATAACACTCTTTTACAACACTCAAATAACTTAGTATAGATAAAGAATATGATATTTTTAATATACATCATTACATCACAATGCACCATGCAAGAGCCTGATCTGCATTACCATTTCTGACCGCTGGGGGAAGATTTTACAAAACGACAGTCAAATTGCCAAAATTGAGTATTTTGTGGACTGGAGAAATTACGCAAAGAATCGCACAGTGCAGTGGTTTGAACCTTTCCGCATTTTTACATTGTATACATGTGATGAAAACTTAAAAGATGTACCGACAAATTCAATTGGTTTTGTAGTGCATGCACATTCCTTTTAAAGGTTAAAACGAATAGGAATTGCGATTCTGCCCTATAGTTGGGTTTAAGATTCCAACAGAAATGTCTAGTAAAGTTGCAACTATCCGTACCCCTGGAAGTCCTGCTGGAGGCTAGAATATATATGCTCCACAGTGAATTAACAAAACCTTAAATTTGCTGTTCAAATCGTTTTCAAATTACATACAGTAACAGACACACTGAGTTTTCTATAGCTTTAGTACGGGATCTCACGGTTCATACGGTTTGAAAAGCTTTTAGCTTGATAGTCATATCCGTGGACTGCGTTGAAAACCTTTCCCATTTGAAGCGCACTGTTTGTGACTTACAAGCGCGCTTCATAGTTCAACCTGACAGCGATAGAACCAAACATGATCGATGAGCGAGCATGTAAGCAACCTCCACCTTCAATCTCAGCACAGGGGACCTTTTATACCTGTTGGTTGATGGCCCGTGTCGACCAATGGCGGGGCTTGTTACCTTCGCGACGAATGGTTTCGTCGAGAAGGTTATGCGACGGTGCTTGTCTGTGTGTCTGTTAGTGAACAGAATAAGTCGAGAACGCCTGGATGGTTTGTTGTCGTAGTTGGTGTGTCGGTGTGTATGTGGCAAATCTCAAGATGATTAGATTTTGGGCGAAGTGTTTTGCATAATGAACGAGAAAAGTGTAAAAATGTGTTCAATTGTATGCTTTACTATGCGTTCTGGTTGCGACGGGGATATTGATACGGGTAGATTGGGGGCAAAGTTGGTCATGAGGGGTCATGAGGGGTCATGAGGCAGTCAGTTACATGTACTGCAGCTGCCAGGGACAAATTGGCTATCAGCCAGCTGTAGGGCAGATACAAGAGATAGGCTTGCCCATGCAGTAATGCTTTAAAGCACTAAAACAAGGGCTCAGAAAAGGATTCACCTTAATTGCAAGCCCCAAAAATTCTTATGCACCAGAAAGCCACATCTGTCTACTTTAGAATCATGCAAAGAAAATAGACAGTTGACCAGCTCGTTCTCTCGTAACAGCTGACAGACGAAAACAATCGTCAACTTTGACCTACTCCCAGCCTGGAAGAGTCCACTCGGAGCATGTGAAACCAAACCACAAAGATATCTCCTTACACCAATTAAAAGACTGAAACATACAAATTTTGACCAAAGTTGGATATACACGGCCTTATATGAGTAAGAACAGTCATTAATGCAGTGCCACAGCATGGGAATACCGAGCATGTCTGTGTGTCTGTTAGTGAACACGATAAGTCGAGAATTCTTGGAAGGATTGTCTTGGTATTTGGTATGTTGGTAGGTCTCGATGAAACCTGAAAATGATTAGATTTTGGGCCCCCTATCGGCTTGTTACGGTACTGCAGCGGAACTTCATGTTATGATATCTCGTGTTGTGGACATGCTATGGAACTGATTTTTAAGTGGTAGATAGCTCGTTGGGCAGAGAGTAAGTGGTATAGGCTTGGGCCCCCTAGCAACTTTTTTGGAACTGCAGGGGTAGGTTTTGCTTCAGACTTTGAAAGGGAATAACTCAAGAAGGGCTTGATGGAAGGTCATGATTTTTTGCATGTACATAGCTTGAGCGATGATGTACATGATTGGATACTTATTATGCAAATCAGTAACTAATTTGCATAATTAATGAGGAAAGTTTATACATTCATCAATTTCCATGATAGGACTCGCAAACATGTGACATATGTAACTGAGGAAGAGAGAAATATTAATAGATATCAGCTATGCAAATGAGAACCTCATTTACATAATCAATGAGAAAAGAATATAACTCGAGATGGGCTTGATGGATGGTCATGATTTTTGGTATGTAGATAGCTTATGTGATGCTTTGTATGATTGGATGATAATTATGCAAATCAGATTATAATTAATGAGGCAATTTTAAAAACCTGCTGTGTTCCATGATATGACTATTCAAATATGTGACATTTGTAACTGAGGAAGAGAGGAATGTCAATAGATAGAAATTATGCAAATGTAGGCCTAATTTGCATAATTCATGAGAAACTACTATCATTCCATACTAGTAAATAACGGCAATTTCATACTTGTTGCATTTAGAAGTTGTGTGAATGTGAACACCATTGAATCAAATTATGCTAATAAGGAGCTTATTTGCATTATTGATGAAAAATGTTAGCATAACCTTCTTTGTTAAGCTCATAATCATAACAAGGAGGTTTGGACAACTTATGTTATTTGGGTGAGGAGGATCAACTGGTATGATTTTTGATTGATGAAAAACACTCCTAATACGTCAGTCATAAAGGTCAAAATCATTTCGCGAAGGTATGAGGTCGTAGAACTCTTGTTATAAATGTGCCGCGACCGACATTTTCAAAATGGCGGCACGATTTTCAGGGTCGATCCGTCATCTGATGACAAGATCTTCACACATTTACGTGTCGCGATACACCTTAAGATCTGTCTGACTTCTTCATTGATGTGTCTTATATTAGTAAGGGTAACGTGTACTTTGGGGGGCAAATACTGTAAATGTATTTAAATTCGCGTGGTTTAAATTTCGCGCTAAAGGGAAAATGGAGTGTTCGCGGTGGTTTTAGGTTCGCGGCAGCGCTATAGTAACATATTGATAGAGTATTGGACAGAACTGTTCGTGGTGGTTTTAAGTTCGTAGTAAAATGGTCGCCGTGAAAACAGCGAACATAAAACCACAGCGAACATTTCTGCATTTATAGTATCGTGCTTGTGAAGACGATGCCACATCAATAAAATTTTACCCGACTTCTTATCGTGACCAGAGTCAAGACAAGACAAGGTCAAATGGGGGAGGGGGGCAGCAATACATCGAACGGCGTCAATCAATTTTGCTTTATTTTACCTTTTCAGGATAGGCTCTAAAGGTCTATTTTTGTAACCCAGATTTGAACATCAATACTCATGCGACTATAGCTATTTTATATAGAGTTTGCAATATGAATTTTTGGCGATATTCCCACTTCACTTCGTCTCAGAGGTTCAGGAAAGGTTATGAATGAATGAAGACCTTTATTACACATTTTTGCCACACTGGGCTAAGTACAGGTCGCAACAAAAACTATTCTTAGATAAATTCAACTTGCTTGTCAGTTATAGAAGAGATAAAAAAGACAGATATGTTTCTCAATGGAAGGTTTGTCTAGTTGTTTTAGGAAAATGAATTTCTCTACAGTACCTAAGTGCAAGAAATAGGGAAATTGGTTTTGCAATTTGTACAAGCCTATACAGTTCATTTCTCTCTTTGTTATACGAATACTAAAAGCAAATGTTTAGTACGAATACTAAAAGCAAATGTTAACGTTATCTATTCCCTCTGTGCTTCGATGACAGGGTGATTGAGAAACGGTTTGAATTGGTAGAACAAGCGGATGAGACTTGGCGCCAGTGTTGGAAGAGCGACGCCTTGGTTCTCCCAGGAGATGGTTCCCGTAGCGCCGCCTGCGGTGGTCTGCATAACTGCACCGTCGGAGGAAGTCTGGGTTGAGAACATGAAGAGATTGAAGGCAAAACTATTGGAACGCATGTTTCTTGTACCCTTCGAGACTTTACCAGTTGTGACCTTGAGTGGGGACGCTGTATGTTGTACTTGTTGCAGTGATAATTTTCGGTGATAGGAGGCGTTGCTGCCCAAACCTCTGATTAGATATTTTAATATCTAATATTTATCTCCATGAAAAATGGAGATATTGTTTTGGGTGTGTCTGTGTGTGTGTCTGTGTGTCTGTGTGTGTGTGTTTCCGCACTACTGTCAGTCAGCATAACTCAATAAGCTCTTGATGGATTACGAAGATATTTGGTATGTGGGCAGGTGTTGTGAAGCCGAAGGTCAAGGTCGATTTTGGGCCCCTTGGTATGTGACCTTGGTACTGCAGCAGAACTTCGATTTTTGTATCTTTTGACCTGGACGTGCTATGGTCTTGATTTTTGGCTGGCAGATAGCTTGTGATGTAATAAAGAAATGGTGTCGGTTTGGACCCCCTAGCAGCTTGCTATGGAACTGCAGTGGCGTTATTGTGAAAATCTTCTAAGGGGAATAACTGAACAAAGGAACGACAGATTTCCATCATGTTTTTATGTATTGCAAGTTTATGCCCAAAGGCTAATTGCAGACAAACAAGTACATGGAGAATACATGGAAATCAAAATAGTTATCTAGTCTACTGTGAAAGTTCTATCATGCTAACTATGGTTGACTATGGTTGGGTTTGACTTCTTTTTTGAAGACAGTGGAAAATGAACTGACCCACGTTTTGAATCATAAGTGGGTTGGTTGATTTTAGTAGTAAGATGGATTTTTGTAAATTATTCGAAAGCTAGGAGAATTTAATATAAAAAAAAAACACTTTCCAATCTGGCTGTACAACTTATATTTGAGGACATTTTTTCACCAAAAGTGGTGAAAGGTGCTCGCATGGTGTCATGTATAAGAGATATTAGTCTGAAAAGTGTAAGATGAATTTCCTAACGGTACCTAACCGAGTTTGAAGCATGTATCGATCTTGCCTACAGTGATTCCGCCAACTAGGCATATCTGACTAGTCAGGTGCCCTTGTTAGACCCAAACCTGACCGCTCTATGTACCCGGACTTCACCTCTGACCCTTCCGTGTCAGAACTCTCCCCGTGAGTGCCCGCAGTCGTTAAAGGTCATCTGAGGTCAATTTCAGACCTGCAGGCTTTGCGCTAACTAGGTTTCAGATATTCCCACATGGCTTACTCTGCCAGGTCCAGAAAAGGTCATGACTCACAAAGGCATTCCAAGGTCATCCTGATAATAGACTTTGCACATTTTTTTATCCATAGATATATTCACACTTCATTTCAATTAAAATTATTCGTGTTGTTTTGTATGCACGCATTCTTCAAGTTAATTTGTACATATATGCCAGGTTTAGAAAAGCTCATAAATCCGAATGGAATTCCAATGTTATCCTGATAATGGACTTTGCACATTTTTTCGATCCGTAGACATATTCATACATATTTCAATTACAATTCTACTTATTCGTGTGGTTTTGTATTCACGCATTCTTAAAGTTTATTTGTACATATATGCGCTGTATGCCGGGTTCAGAAAAGGTCATATCCAAATGGCATTCCAAGGTTATCCTGAAAATAGACTTTGCACATTTTTTGTTATCCTCAGACATATTCACACTTTATTTAAATTAAAATTCTACTTATTCGTGTGGTATCGTATTCACGCATTCTTCAAGTTCCTTTGTACATATATGCATGGTTCAGAAAAGTTAATAAATCCGAATGGAATTCCAAGGTTATCCTGATAACAAACTTTGCACATTTTTTTCGATCCGTAGATATATTCACACTTTATTACAATTACAATTCAACTTATTCATGTGGTTCCGTATTCACGCATTTTTAAAGTTTATTTGTACATATATGCCAGGTTCAGAAAAGTTCATTAATCCGAATGGAATTCCAGGGTTATCCTGCTAAGAGACTTTGCATATTTTTGTTATCCGTAGATATATTCACACTTTATTTCAATTACAATTCTACTTATTCGTGTGGTTTTGTATTCACGCATTCTTAAAGTTTATTTGTACATATATGCGCTGTATGCCGGGTTCAGAAAAGGTCATATCCAAATGGCATTCCAAGGTTATCCTGATAATAGACTTTGCACATTTTTTGTTATCCTCAGACATATTCACACTTTATTTAAATTAAAATTCTACTTATTCGTGTGGTATCGTATTCACGCATTCTTCAAGTTCCTTTGTACATATATGCCGGGTTCAGAAAAGTTCATAAATCCGAATGAAATTCCAAGGTTATCCTGATAACAAACTTTGCACATTTTTTTCGATCCGTAGATATATTCACACTTTATTACAATTACAATTCAACTTATTCATGTGGTTTCGTATTCACGCATTTTTAAAGTTTATTTGTACATATATGCCAGGTTCAGAAAAGTTCATAAATCCGAATGGAATTCCAAGGTTATCCTGATAACAAACTTTGCACATTTTTTTCGATCCGTAGATATATTCACACTTTATTACAATTACAATTCAACTTATTCATGTGGTTTCGTATTCACGCATTTTTAAAGTTTATTTGTACATATATGCCAGGTTCAGAAAAGTTCATAAATCCGAATGGAATTCCAAGGTTATCCTGATAACAAACTTTGCACATTTTTTTCGATCCGTAGATATATTCACACTTTATTACAATTACAATTCAACTTATTCATGTGGTTTCGTATTCACGCATTTTTAAAGTTTATTTGTACATATATGCCAGGTTCAGAAAAGTTCATAAATCCGAATGGAATTCCAAGGTTATCCTGATACTAGACTTTGCATATTTTTTTTTACCCGTAGACCTATTCACACTTTATTTCAATTACAATTCTACTAATTTGTGTGGTTTCGTATTGTCGAATTCTTGAAGTTTATTTGTACATATATGCCAGGTTCAGAAAAGTTCATAAATCCGAATAGAATTCCTATGTTATCCTGATAAAGGCTCTGCACATTTCGTTCGATTGATAGACAAATTAACAATGTATTTCAATCAATATTCTACTTATTCGTGGGGGTTCGTGTTTTTGAAGTGCATTGTACATGTACGATGTATGCCATACAGAATTGAGTAATGAAATAATCATCATTCCGACAAGGATATCATGATGATATAGTTTGCACATTTTATTTGATATTTGGACATATTCATAGCTTATTACAATTACAGTTTACCTTATTCATGAGGTTTCGTATTCATGCATTCTTAAAGTTTGTTTATACAAGTATAGTGCACATCCATATAGTCTTGAGTAATAGAACGATTATTATTCCGAAAGTGGTGTAGATATTATTATTTTAGACTTTGCACAATTTTTTTTAGTATTTAGACACTTATTTCAATTAAAATTCAGCTTATTCGGGTGGTTTCGTATACAAGTATTCTTAAAGTTCACATTCATATAGCCTTTAGTACTTGTTCGTGGGATTTCGTACTCATATTCTCAAACTTCATATTATATCTATGTTACACGTTCATACAGCCTTCAGCAATAGAACGATTATTATTCCGAATGGAATTTACACATTTCGTTTGATCTATAGATATAATCACAGTAGGCATGTCACACCATTTTTTTGGGTAAGATATAACTCGCTGAAATTGTTGCCAAAGTACAGATCAGATTCTTCCGCTTACAATGCTTTTTATCCTGTCGAAATCAGACAAAGTTGAAATTTTTGAGAATTTTTCAAAGTTGAAAAGTTGGACGTTTTCATTAGAAGACGCTTATCTATTGGCCCTATGGGAATGATTGACCTCAACATGGCACCAGAAATGACCACAAGTCCACAGTTATTTACATACTTTTTATTGTAACTCTTAAACGCTTTGACCAATATTGTTCAAATTTTCAGCATTTAAAGATAATATAACTGGACAGACTGTCATGTTTTATGTTTGACATATATTCAGTATCTTACCTTAATTAGCCCTAATTAACCCTAACGAATTTATTCATCCACAATAGTGCCAATCAATAAACATACAGTTCTAAGCATGCTGAAAACTGAAAAAGAAACTAGATGTTCCAACTATCCTGTTGTTGAACAGATCATTATGAGAATAATGTATTTTTGCAGTCTTCACTAATTGTAAGATATGCAAATGAGGGTAATTATCCTCAACAGAGATGAGCTGAACTGATCCTCAAATACACATGTACAACAATTTGTTTTACTTATCCCTATTTGTACTACCTATTCCCTGAAACAACTTTTAGTTTCAACTGTTAAACTACATTACATGTTGACTTAAGTACAGGAATTTTTACAACAGGAGCAATAATAGATCTATACGAAGATGTGTTAATTGGCAATAAACTAATGAGCCATACATGTATATATAGTAAAAGGCATACATTGTTAATGATGTCCACTGGTATTGGCTGTAACATGAACTCACTGATGTTGTAAGCTTGCTGAAACAGGTTCCTAACAATGTCTATACTTAAATTTTGATATTCCAATGCTTAATTAGTTAAATATGCTAATTAACATCATGGTCAATCAGAATGATAGTAGTATGGTGCTAATTATTAGTATCAATACCTATGTTACTCATTCTAATAAGATCTCTGATTGGTAAGTTACCTACAGTACAGGAGACTTACAACTTACTTTCTGACTAGTACAGTATCAGTAATTAATTTAGTGTTCAAGTCATTCTCCTGAAGTAGCTTCACCCTTTGAAAATTTGAAGAGTTGTGGTCCCCAAGCACTTGATTTGTTGTTTGTGTAATCTTCAACTTGTTCAAGTTTGCTTGAAGGCAGCCCACGTTCCCTGCACACCTGTATCAGATATGCCACCCTTGTATCCACTGGAAAATCAAAAAAGGACATCTGAATGAAGATCTTAGAACTGTGTGTAAAATTCGGACTGTATGATCATAACGCTAGTGTATATACAGAACATAATTACGACAGTGGAAAATTTTTTGTTGCGCCCAAAGTATGCCATATCATCGGATATGAAAGGTATATTACATTCAGCATAAAATATATGACCATTCTGCGGTTAAATAGCGCAGGATTTATGACTATATGTTCAATTTCGAGCACATACAAAGTGCGCGATCTCACGCCCCCCTCCCCCGTCACGTATGCGCACACAGCGCACGCCATTTTTCGGGCTGTCGAAAAAAACTCTCAAAATGTATCGCCAAACCCACAAGCCAAACTCGCCTAAAAAGAAACAAAAACTACACCATGATGACCAAAATATATCTATATTTGCGACAGTATAGGGACAAAGTTGCTAATTTCAAGAAAAATTGCAAAAATGTCCACTTACTTCTGGAGGTTTCTCCCGTTTCTTCCATATCTCCCGCCTGGAATGACGTAGAAATTTTGTCCCACCACTGGCGTGAACCTTGATCTCTGCCCTTTCACCTGAAACCATTCTTAGAGTTCTCCGAGCCCCGGCGGCTTGTGGCTTTTGATTCGAAAATGGGACTTCCGCCGGGCGGGCCTCAAAATCGCGTGCCGCCTCCGCGGCGTCAGTACGGGGCGGTTTTTCGGCTGCATCTCCAACTTAACTGATTTTTAGCTCCTTGTTCGATGAATATTTTTAACTAAAAATATGATAGTGTGATAGCAAACCTTCCATAGATTATTGAGAACGATTTTCATTGGCATTATACAAACGGTTGATTTTTAAGATTTTTTAAAAAACATTTACTACCTCGCGCGCTGCCGCGTTCTAATGCAGAAACGCGGAGGTTCGACATGCCTAATCACAGTTTATTTCACTTACAATTCTACTTTTTCTACTTACAATTCGCGCATTCTTGAAGCTTATTGTAAATGTACATCCATATAGCCGTGAGTAATAGAACGATTATTATTCCGAGGGTGGTGTAGGTATTGTTACCTTAAACTTTGCACAATTTGTATGTTATTAAGACACTTATTTCAATCAAAATTCAACTTATTCGTGCGGCTTCAGTATTCTAAAACTTCATATTACATCTATGCTACACATCCATATAGCCGTGAGTAATAGAACGATTATTATTCCGAATGTGGTGTAGGTATCTTAAACTTTGCACATTTCGTTTGATCTATTGATATAATCACAGTTTATTTCACTTAAAATTCTACTTTTTTCGTATTCGCGCATTCCTGAAGCTTATTGTACATGTACATCCATATAGCCGTGAGTAATAGAACGATTATCATTCCAAAGGTGATGTAGGTATTGTTATCTTAAACTTTGCACAATTTGTTTGTTATTGAGACTCTTATTTCAATCAAAATTCAACTTATTCGTGTGGTTTCAGTATTCTCAAACTTCATTGTACATGTATGCTACACATTCATATAGGCGTGAGTAATAGAACGATTATTATTCCGAAGATGGTGTAGGTATTTTAAACTTTGCACAATTCGTTTGATCTATTGATATAATCACAGTTTAATCAGATTACAATTCTACTTTTTTTCGTTTTCGCGCATTCTTGAAGCTTATTGTGTATGTACTTCGATGAAGATTAGACATCCAGGTAATAAGATACACCAAAAAAGCAATTACTCAAACAACTGGATATGATTTTGGAATCATATCCAGTTGTTTGAGTAATTGCTTTTTTGGTGTATTGTGTATGTACATCCATACAGCCGTGAGTAATAGAACGATTATTATTCCGAAGGTGGTGTAGGTAATGTTATCTTGGACAGCACCGTGGTAAATCAATTCGCTGTCAGCGTACCGTCGCGATGCTGACCTTATAGCTGGCCCCTCCGACAGCTCCTATGGATCAAAAGTGTTCTGTACTACCACGGAGGCGTTTTTTGTCGTATGGTTGAGATATAAATAGGTTAGCATATTGAATATTGTGCAGCGGTTTTGCTCCTACATATGCCTGGCACACAGATACGCACGGTTTATTAAGCCACATGATTTATTTGGAGTGATGTTTCATTTCTCATACGTTTGCATATCCGTTGATTTTTAAATTGATGATGGTTGTTGCCCACCAAAAATTACGTTTTCTGTTGCGTTGCTGTTGCGAATCAAAATGAAGAATGCTATTTCCATCTAAGTCTTCTTACTGTATATTCATGTCTTTGTTTACTTTTAGTCTCAACGAGACTAACTACGCCGTCTATAGGGAAAATATTTGTCAAGGTTTCATTTGCATGCTCCAACACGGGCGAAATGTGATCTTGACCATGGACTGACTCTACTGGCTTATTATTCATTTTTTGCCGAATTCTACGATCCATACGCCCGTAGGAGGGCCTGGTGGAGGCTAACTTTCTTTACTTGTTTGCCATACTCTTGGTATGCTCTAAGCTTTTACCATGTAGTCTTATGAATGTCAAAAAACGACTGAATCACAAAGTTACAACTTGGACTATGATGAAAGAAAAATAAAGTCACTAACAACATCCTAAGTCTGTAAAAACAAGATTTACAGTTCACAAGACGCAAATGAATAACATTGACTCCTGTTCTTGGCATATTGTTATTTCCTTAACGAGTGCAGTATTTTCCATATCGTAAGTCTTTTCAGGACAAACTTGCCAATTTCAAGGACACTTATCATCATTAGAACGTCTCAAGGGCAAGGAGTCATTCTCGCAGAAGACATGTATCGATAACTTAAGGCGTCCTCTGGGGGTGGTACTTCTAGTAAGACGGTCTAATTAGACAGAGCCCCTGTGACGGAAGGAGCAATTACTGTCTCCTGCTTGTAAGATGGCGACGGAGTTATCGAACGTTATCGCGAGATCTACGGCTTCGACGTGAGTTGCATACAAATGCCCGGATGTACACGAGTCTTCGTAATAAAGTACTAATGCAATATTTACAGGAATTAAATTTTGAGGAATGTCTCACGTTATGTTGCAAATGCCCATGAAGGTGTTAGCCTTTCTTCGACCAATGACTAACAAGGACATTAAGTGATAGCCAATCAGCACCAAGGACAGGTTTAACCGGAACAAAGAGTAACAAGAGCAACTTTTATGACAACTAATCAACACCAAGGACGGTTACAATGACAACCAATCAACACCAATGGCAGTTACAATGATAACCAATCATCGCCAAGGACAGTTACGATGACAACCAATCAACACCAAGAATAGCTACAATGGCAACCAATCAGCACCAAGGACGGCTACAATGACAACCAATCACCACCAAGGAAAGTTTGATGCCCACCTTTAATAGCGCGGAAAACTTTTTGAAATCTATTCAGCACCAAGGACAGTTATAACACCGTCACTACCAGAGATTGACAAGCGCATACTACTGTCTAATGTACCAGACATAGTGCGGAATGTAAAATGCTTTGGGTCAGTAAATATAGCGATAGATCAAGGATAGATGAATTTCATTCTTAGAGTTGGGTGGTTGAAAATTTATTAGAGTGCGCACGTTAAAGGTGAAGGCATTAGGGTGTCGACCAACCGCGACGAACATAACAACCTAACCGTGAAGAAAACCTAATCCTATTGGTGGTCCCGGCAGCTGTAGCATGTTCATCACTGCAAAAGAAGTGGGTTCTTCAAGCTCTTGGGAAAACCCGCGGATTAGCGTATATTTCACATAGCGATGCTAATGGCTGATATGTTCTGGAAGCCTCAGGTGCTTTGTACAGAAACTTCTGAAACTACAAAAAGAACTACCTTTCTCGAAGTAGTTCGGCAGATGACGCCAAGTCATCTTGGACCAAAGAACCACAGCAGATAATTTTTACTGTGTGGTTCGTTATGCTATCATGTTTGGTAGGAATACTGTTGCACAATCGCATTTTAAGCACATACAAATACACATACACATACACATACACATACACATACATATACACATAAACATTCACATACACATACACATACACATACACATACACATACACATACACATACACATACACATACACATACACATACACATATACACACACACACACACACACACACGCACACACACACACACACACACACACAAACACACAGGTACACGAACGCGCGCGCACACACACACACACAGATACACACACACACAACCACACACACATACTCTGTTTCTACTTCAGATCAGTAACTAGACTTGTCCTCTAATAAATACTATTAACCCTAGTTTTCTGATGTTGCATTCAACAGTTTCCCTCAATAATTCAATTTATAGAACACCTGATATCGGGTTAAAAAAAAAATCTAGGCAACCTAGCGTTATATAGTCACATAGGATATAATTAGGAGGAAAATTCCCATTAGCTAAAGCATCGCCTTGCTTCATATTTGAATTTTATTGGCCAGTGTCACAAATCTTCGCAGCATCACTCCGTAGCGGTTGAGACATCGGGGGTACATTAGCCGCAGATGGTTTAAAGACAGACGAGGTCGGGGTGCCTTCCGTTAATGGCATAACGTTTCCCCATTACTGGATGCCCTTGGCACCCATTAGAAGAGTGAGTTTACCGCTGTGACTTGTAAGGCGGTCTTTAATGATCCGTGTCTGGTCTCCCGTGGTTAGCGGGCGGGTCTGTTGGGGGGTGCGAGCGAGAGTAAAGTACTGTAAATACATTTAAATTCGCGTGTTTTTTATTTCGCGCTAAGGGGAAAATGCAGTGTTCACGGTGGTTTCAAGTTTGCGGCAGCGCTAAAGTCACATACTGCTACAGTATTGGATAAAAATGTTTGCGGTGGCTTTAAGTTCGCGGTGAAACGGTCGCCGCGAAAACCATGAACATAAAACCACCGCGAATATTTCTACATTTACTGTAACTGGGCGTCGGAGCGCAATGCCGCTGTGAGTAGCAACAGGGCATAAGAGATAGACCATAAACAGGCTTTTACTTCGAAAACGTGATTCACATGGAGAAGCATACCTTTTTAGGAACCAATCTGTATCAGTTGATCATCTAGGCTATATCTTTTGAATGAACAGAAAGTTCACAGCCGTAAAAAGCCCATAAGGATCGGGTTCAGCAATTTCTCTCTTTTCCATTCTTTATCGCACTCTGTGTGGATTTATCAGTATGTTTTTGTTGGCCATGCTTTATTCTGTAGTACACGCAGCATACCTTTTTATCTAGAGTATATATTTAGATGCACAGAAAGTTCACCGTCAAAAAGGTCCATATAAGGATAGGGTTCAGCGATTTCTCTCTCTCCCTATCGCTGTTGCACTTTGTGTGCATTTATCATCATGTTTTTGTTGGTCATACTTTATTCTGTAGTACACGCAGTATACCTTTTTAGCAACCAGTCTGTATCAGTTGATCATCTAGAGTATATATTTAGATGCACAGAAAGTTCACCGTCAAAAAGGTCCATATAAGGATAGGGTTCAGCAATTTTTCTCTCTCCCTATCGATGTTGCACTCTGTGTGCATTTATCATTATGTTTTTGTTGGTCATACTTTATTCTGTAGTACACGCAGTATACCTTTTTAGCAACCTATCTGTATCAGTTGATCATCTAGGCTATGTACATGTATCTTTACAAATGTAGATGCACAGAAAATTCACCGTCGTAAAAGCTCCATAGGGTATGGTTTAGTAATTTCTCTCTCTCCCTTTCTTTGTCGCACTCTGTGTGCATTCATCATTATTTTTTGTTGGCCATGTTTTATTCTGTAGTACATGCAGAAGCTATATTGGCGTATAACAAAAAGCACAGTGACTTTCGTAGGGTCATCTATAAACTTCAAAATTGAAAATAATGCAAAATAAATCTTTAAAATTTTACTAGATAAGCAATGAAAGCTAATATGAGTACATCGATATCCGTAATATCATGTTGCAATCAAGTAGGACTAATAATTGTATTAGTATATTTGCTAACAACAAAGCAATCCTTTATATATTTACAATTTCTGCATGTATTCCTTTGTTGTCGTTTGTGGTATTTATTGCAAGGAATTGAAATATAGACTTTCACAATTTGACATTGTTACGATGTTTCCCTGAGCCTAAAGTACCCAGAACTCAAAGATAAGTTAACCCAGTATCGCTACCCCCATGACAGTACTTCAGTCCTCTACATAGCACCATGTTTCTCCCTTAACCACGTCCAGAGAGAGCCATTAGGACCAACATTTCCATTACGATAAATCCGTAGATTTTCTACAGGGACGCGATCAGTAGTTTGTTTCTAATTCTAGTGGCCGTTAGCGGCCGCAAAGCGCTCACAGAGTAATTCCGTTAATGTTTTGTGTGACCTTGTCCCTCTGTTTTTCTATGTAACGGTCCGTAGCAGTGGACGTGCTCAAAAACATTCACATTTAAGAATAAAAAAAGACATAAAAAAGACTCTTTTAACACAACCAAGTGATTTATTCCACCGACGTTTCAGTGACCATCTGTCACCTTCTTCAAGGCAATTCTGACTGGTTCACATAGCAATGCAGCACAGGTGTTGCTGCTTATACATATCAATAAAATGCAATCCCAAACGTAGGTATTTACATATGTAAAATCACGGGGGAAGACATCACATTCACATTTATTACCTTCGCCGAGAAGGTTATGTTTTCATCAGCGTTCTTGTGTGTGTGTGTCCTTCCTTCCTAACTTCTGTAAACATGCATGATAACTCAAGAAGGCCTGGATAGATTTTCTTGATACTTGGTACGTAGGTAGGTCTTCTTGAGACCTCGAAACGATCAGATTTCGGGGCCCCTAGCGGCTCGCTATGGTACTGCAGCGGAACTGTTTTAATATCTCGTGTTCTGGACATGAGGATCTCGTTTGCACAGTCAATAAGAAAATGTATAATATGTCGGTCGTAGAGTGTCCAGACAACTGCAGTAGCAGAACATACAGAGCTACTACTCGAAAAGGTAAAAATCATTTGGCGAAGGTATGAGTTCGTGGAACTCTTTTTTATCATATTGTTTTCTTAGGTTAAAAAAAGGATACAACAGAATGAGATTTTATGAGACCTGGTTTCTAACCACAGATTTTTTTTAAAGACAAGGTACACCTTCAGTTGCCAAAAAAAAACAAAATCACACACACTAGGTAAAATTTAAAAAGTTTGAATCATTTCAAGGTGAAACTGTTATTCAGCTTTCAAACTTGTTTTGAGGTCACCAAATAAATGGGGAGGGCATCGAAGATGACAACCAAACGTACAGGAAAAATCGCCCTGGCACTCTAAAGGGCAAAGGTCATGCCACGCTAACGCCCGTCAGTGTAACACGCTACTTTAACGGTCACGTCTCTTTGATGGAGAGGGTTTAACATCCGGGACATTGATCCAGGGATCAAGCCGACCAACGAACTTTACATTTTGATGTCATCATTTTTGACATTCTACATAAATTGTGGTCTGAGAGAAGCTTAACATTCGAACGTTCTTACGCGAGGGAACCTTATCTGTATCAAGATTGAGAGGCTAGCATTAAGAATAAGAGGTTAACATACAACCCTACGCTCTGAAACATCGCGATAGCGAACAACCTATGAATCGCACTAGTCGCTCGTTCTCATTTAAATGTTTTGTAATTTCCGTTACCATTTGAAGTAAGACGTTCATGACATTAAGAAAGGCCACATATAAGGTGCCAAACTGTCACTTTTAAAAGCCAGAAAAGTTTTAAGTCGTTATAAAAAACGACAGTTTGGCACCTTATATGTGGCCTTTCTTAATGTCAGGAACGTCTTACTTCAAACAGCAATTGAAGTTACAGAATGTATACATTTAAATGAGAAAGAGCGTTATGCATATGCACACTGTTGATCAAGCTGTCTACTGCCAAGGGGCTCTTATGAAGTCTGTTACTGACAGCAATTTATTTGCCCACAAGATCCGTCTTCTTACAAATCCACACCAAACACTTTAGGTATTTACCAAATACCTTGTCGGATGTACGAGATTAACTAACAGGTGGCCAGTTGTGTATACAAAGTGATCCAGAGAACGACATGAAGGACTCTTGTCTTGACAAGTATTTTAAACACGGGAAATTGTAAATCTGCCTGAGAAAGTGTACCTAATGCCTCAGGGATTAACCTTAAGGGTGAAAAAGGAATGTTTGGAGTCTCGACGTAGTTTGACACACTTTTTATGCTGTGGAAAAGTTCTACTATCAACGTGTTCACCAAGAGCTTGCAGTGAATGTACGCCATCTTGCGATTTCAGAACACACTGCATTTAGACGTCCGATTTCTTTTAGTGTCATGATCTGGACACCTTTGCGTAAAATACCACTGGCAGTTGTTTTATAAGCTGTTTATAATCACAAGTACGAACTCCCATAATCAAATATCCTGCGGGACACTTACTTAAAACGGTCCGCCTTAAGCTTAACGTAAACGGTTCTTCCACAGTACCTGGCCAGCAGTGTACACGGTTGCAAAACGGTAAGAAAATGAGTAAACCTTCTCAAAAGATTTCAACATGTGATGATATGCAAACTGATGACTAGCTAAACAGCTATTGATGATGAAAAAAGGAGCACACGTCGTTTTCTAGTTTTGTATGGATTAACTTTACTCTTCACTGGATTAGACTTATGGTATTTTCTGTTAGAGTACTCTCAAATTTGACATGAAAAGCAATGTGGTTTTGAGAAAGCTCTAGCTGCAACACCGAGATATTATCCTCTGATAATCAGTACAATAAGTAGCTTAGTAGTAAGCTCATCAAAACGAGCAAGAGCCGATTAGCTGGTGGCAGATTTTAGTTACAGTATATAAATGTCAGTAAGAAAATCTAGGACCTGCTATATGGGGCCATATCTAAAGTCATCCGTGAGAGGAGACTACGTTTCGCTGGTCATTCCTGGAGGAGTAAGTAAGAGATCATCAGCGACGTTCTTTTGTTGGCACGCAAAACATGGACATGCAAGTGTAGACAGGCCTCGCAAAACCTAACGTTACATACATCAGCTCCGTGAGGATGCAGGCTGCACACCATAAGAACAGCCAAGAGCAATGGAGGACAGGGAGGACTGGATGTTCATCCGTTACACTCTCACGGCAAGATGACGATGATGAAGAAAATCTGATTCAGCTTTAATTTAGCACTTTAATAATTTGATTTAGCTTTAATTTTAGCACTTAAATCATCCGATTTAGCTTTAATTTTAGCACTTAAATAATATGATTTAGCTTTAATTTTAGCACTATGAGTCCGTTAGAACCTACAACAGTGGTGAAGACAAGGGCTCCGTGCAAGCGATTGTCTGGAATTCTCAACCTATAATATATTTTATCTCGTGTCCCTAGTGGTGCATAGTCCCCCATTTGTACACTTAATCACCCCAAGAACCTTCCAAGGCCCATTCTTAAGTGTATTGGCATAGCTGCTGGCTTTGCAGTTTTCAAGATGAAGTATTCAGAAGCTTAGTGTGGAGACAAGTACACAATAAGGCCCACTAACGACTAGCTGTTGTTAAAGAAACAGAATCACAAACTTCAAAGTATAAACATATATTTACAACATAAGCTTCGAAGAGCAGTAAGACAGAGAGCTCCCTTAATCATATCATACTGGAAATGAAATATGTTGATTTGTGAAACTATAATTTCCATTGTCATAGCGATAAAAAAAAAAACTTGTATCAAGAAAAAATACGAAGAAGAAAATGTGCAACTGCATGAATTAAAAAAAAACATAATAATGAAAACACCTCAATTCAAACGAAAAAAAAATTATTAGAAAAAAAATAACAACTTGTCTTACTGTGTACATGTACACTTGTCAGGGAAAATAAGAATGGGAAAAGCCACATGACCGGAGAATAATTATTACTATCCTATCCTAAAATATAGCCCGGCACTACGTTGATGTGCTTTCAACCTGTTTACTGTGAACTTGCTGTGAATGGACGTCATCTAGCGATTTCAGAACGTACTGATCCTAGACGTCCGATTTCTTTTTCTTGTCCGTTTGAATATCAAGCATTGTTATAACAGTGTTCTTTTCTCTCGTTAAAATGCAAAAAATTACAATTTGTCAACTATCAAGCCTAAAGTTGTTCTATAGATCAAGCTGATGGCAGAAATAAAGATCTAAGGCAAGGCTGCGAGTCACACAATTATTCAATATTTACAGAACATTTTGATTATCTATGCCATTTCTTCTTAAGAGCTGCATGAGCAAAAACGTGCAGAATTCCTATTCATAATCACCCTCAACACCAAGCACCATTGTTTTCAACACCTTACTTCCTTAAATTAGACGAAAAGAAAATTTGTAAAGATATGGTTCAAGAAGCAATAATTAGAATGTATGAACACTGAAGCATAGATTTTCATCATGGTAGAGTGTTTGGATCAATTATTTCATAGTCTTTATCGTCGACCATGTCGTCACTCCACGTCTTCTTTGGACATCCGAGCCAGTCTTCGACAATCGTCGCGGACTTTGCCGAACGCGGCAGTCGTATCGCTGGAGAACTGTGGATTGTTTCCGACGCTTTCGACGAAGAACTGCCGATTGTTTCCGACGATACCGAAGACGAGCGGCCGAGTATTGCCGAAGCTACCGACGAAGAACGACCGAGAGTTGCCGAAGCTTCCGACGGCGAACGGCCAATAATTGCCGACGCTATCGGCGAAGAACGGCCGAATGTTGACGACATTCTCACTCTCGACGACGAAGAATGCCGAATGCGGTAGCGAGGTCGCCGACGCTCGAACGACGTCACCTTCGGTTCCGAGGGTGATATCCTTTCGTAGCTGTTTCTTTTGAAGACGAAAATGTCGCTTCCAACGCGCAAGATGGCGTCGGGGTTGTAGGAAGAGCCGAGCCATTTTTTGGAAGAACGTGGGTATCCTTTCGCTCGTCCTTTTCCTGCGACGTACTTGTAGTAGCGGTTTCCTATGGAAATGCAAGCAAACACAAATTAAAATACGGTTTACCGGGTATGCAATACGACCAAAAAACAAACAACGGTTCCAAAACTGTAGTGTTTTCTTACGTTTGAAGAAGTAGATGGTTTTCTCGTCCTGTGTGCTGAAGGCGGCATCCACCCGGGTGTACAGACCAAAGTCACGTGGGCTCAGACTTTGAACCGGAGCCGAGAAGTTCCCGTGGAATACCCACACATTCCTGCCCTACAGAGCATGCGCAGGAAACAAAAATAGTCAGAGAAAGCAAATTTCAAAATATCTTTGAATGACACTGTTAATGCATTTAGGTTTGCGTGGTTTTTATTTCGCTCTAAGGCGAAAATGGAGTGTTCGCGGTTGTTTTAAGTTTGCGGCAGCGCTATATAGTCACATACTGCTACAGTATTGGACAAGAATGTTCGCTGTGGTTTAAAGATCGCGGTGAAACGGTCGCCACGCAAACAGCGAATATGAAACCACCGCGAACATTTCTGCATTTACAGTATTTCTAGAAACCGGTTGAATTTATGGTAACGTTCTTGTTCTATCCCCTAAGTACTCTGACTTGAAAAAAAATACTGTTACTAAAATGGAACAAAGGAATAAAGAGGTACAATAATAAGGTGTTGTATACATACCTGAAAGAAGAACACCAAGCCTCGGTTTGTAAAAGCAGCGTCGATTGGTCCGTCTACGCCCCACCGGTCCTTGATTGTCCAGGGGCCATCGGCAAGCTCCAATCCACCCTGGTATAACTTCCAAAACTTCTTTTCTGTTCAAAAGACAAAGAAAAAGAAAATGTAACTACGAGTCTATTGATATTTGCTAGAGCAGATCTTTTATAAAGTATTTGACGATCATTAGATTAGAAGCTTTGCCCATACTCTATACAGGAGTCTAGAATTACAATAGAACCCTGAATAGTTGTGAAGGACCGTCATATCTGTTCACTTAAAATTTGTAGGACAGAACACTTCAAATAAATGTTTAATTGCGTCGAGAAAGTTTAAAAGGTAACAGCTAGCTAGAAGATTACCTCTGAATGCAAAGACTGTTCCATTTGGCATCTCCAACACCGCATCGAAGCGAACTTGTTCTCGGCACCACTGCGGGCTCCTCTTTTCCTCAGGCGCGTTGGGCAAAATGTCGTTCTTAGTGCCTGTCAATCATGAGAAACGATAAAGATGTAATATGAAATGTTTACTTTTTATCAAGCAAACAGAAATTAACAACTAGAGTTAAGTATTTGTGCTACATATACTTCAGGTTTGCTATGTTAGTTTAGCGATTACGGGGTCTTTTTATAGATATGAATTGGTTGAATGTGTGATAGTTGAGTGCCGATTTTTGTAAAAATAGAAAGAACGCTAGCGACCCCAAAAACACCCCTCCCAAAGAAATGGTATGGCTACCCTAGACGTCACAAAATCAAGATGGCGGCCACCACACATGCCAACGGATCCAACAAAGGTTTTGCTACGCAAACCTGTAAATACAGACAATATGACGACGCACTGAATGTTGAGTCAACGTGTATCAGCGCCGCCATTGAACATGTACAAGAAAAACAATTAAACTAACAATTATATATAGATATTCATAAACGGACAAATACATGTATGTAATCAAAACATCAATAAGGGCCCGTTCTGAGATCGCAAAACCTAACCCCCCTCCCTAGTCTCTCGTCCCTTTCCTCTCATCCCTATTGTTTCTTGGCGGCCAAGTTGTCTTGCAGGCCTCTTTCACACAGTGCAGAGGTGACACCTAGCAGAAAAAGATGTAACTGCAGCATGCAAAACTCACCGTACAGTCTCTGTATCCCAGCGACGTCGTCGGGGTGAAGCTTGAAGAAGGGCCGGTACAGGTAGGTTGGGATCATGATGGCGTCCGGCACGTCGGAGTGACCCAGCCCCAGGGTGTGCCCCAACTCGTGCACCGCCACCTGGTACAAATCCTTACCTGCGTCTGAAGGAGAAACCGTGACAGTCCAGTAAGACAACATCGATCTGATCATGAGGACGGCTTATCTTTCTCAGATGTTACAGATATATACTTTGCCTTCTTCTTCGATTCGTCATCATATATTTAACCTCATTTGGCTCGAGCACGGGACGCAAGACGTAATCAAGACAGATTAGATTAGATTCACTCACATCGGGAAGCATTCCTAGTTTTCGGTTGGATGTGGTGGGTTCTTTTACGTGCTCTTGGTGTGGCTCTCCTCAAACACGGGAACTCCGTTAACGACGGATGTCCCTAACCGAAGCTGGGTACTAATTCTAACCTCAGTTAGGTAATTTGCATGTGTTAAGTGTCTTTCCCAAGGGCACAACTTTGGAGCATGTCACGGGTTTTAACCCAAAACCTCTTGATTCCTGAGAGAACACTCTGACCATATCGCCCCAAGACAAGTTGTCTAATAGAAGATGACGAATCTAGGTTAACGTATTGCGGTTGTAAACGTTGATAAGAAATAGATATTTAGATAAAGACACATCAAAGTACCGTTCAGTTCTCCAACGGTCCACGTCTCAGCTTCATCAAAATGGCAGTTACCGCCATATTCCGGGTAGAACGCATGCGCAAGAGTCCCGCCAGGTCCGTCGAACGTGTTCTTGGTCCCGTCGCCATGGTAACCTTTGGCGAATCGGATGGTGACGTCAGCCTTGTAATATGGCGGCACCCTCCTGAAGTCTATGTTAATGACATCACTCCAAACCTGCAATGTGATAAAGAATGATTGACGAAAAACAGCTACTGAGATCTTGACCAAATCTTCTCTCAACAGATACACACGCATAACAAAATGTTTCCAGAAAGTCATATGTTAGACGTCAGCGGAACAGGTCACACAACGAAGATCAAAGAGACAGTCGGCTAGAGTTAAGTATTGGTGCTACATATACTTCAGGTTTGCTATGTTAGTTTAGCGATTACGGGGTCTTTTTACAAATATGAATTGGTATCGAATTTTTCCTTTTATTTTAGTTGAATATGTGATAGTTGTGTGCCGATTTGTTAAAAATAGAGAGAACGCTAGCGATCCCCCCCAAAACACCCCTCCCAATAAAATGGTATGGCGACCCTGTGACGTCACAATTCAAGGTGGCGGTCACTACACATGCCAACGGATCCAACAAAGGTTTTGCTACGGAAACCTTTAAATATCCCATCCCTCAACAGAGACGGGGGCCGATACCGACTACCGGGCACCTTTGACCTGTTGCTGACGTCACACTTTTGCTCAAGTGACGTATATGTATCAAATCAACTTATGAAGGACCAGAGGAGTGATCGAAAGCTTGTTGGTAAGGGCTTTTCTTTGTGTACGGAAATAACGTGCAAAATAACTAATATGTTGAATACCGTCACAGATAAATCTTCATATGAGATTCTATGTAGTAAGTTGTGTTGGCCAAATCAACAAAATGTTGAATATGCTTTCTGCTACCACAAATTAATATTTTGCTAACACATACATATTCTGAGCACCTTAAAAGCCATGCCTATTGCGTCGTTGACAACACTCCTTGACAGGTCCGGCGTGTAGCTGATGATCTTGTAGGTCAGTTCCTTCTTCTTCCACCTGCTGCCACCGAGACTGTACAGGCTTGCCATGCGGGGCCCCTCCCCGCCTTGCCCGCCCGCACACGTCTGCGCGGTCCGCTCCGGCTCGACGTCTGGCATACCGCACCGCGGTCTCTTCATCGCTCGTATCGTCTTTCTGTCTAATTTACCTGTGAAGAAGATTTGCATTTTTGAAATGTACAGCAAAATCAGCAAATAAAACTTTCAACACACAAACAATTAAAAATAAACAAACAAACGAAACTATGAAGAGCTGCATCATTTGTGATATAGCAAAATGTTGTCAGTTAAGTTCTTTGTGTGAATTAGTGATCACGAAGTACCGTTGTTTTATCCCAAGTCCGGATATCTACATTATAATCTATGAACCAAATTATGACCAAATCTAATAACAAATCTATATTTATCGTTAATGGGGAAATCACGCATGTACTTATTTTGTGTTTATTACATTTTTTCCAATGACAGATGTTGTTCTGAATATGCTTTTCATATTTCGCCAGTGCATTTCTATGTATGCTTGATTTGATTTTGATCTTAGATTTTATTAGAATTACAACAATGCAATACAAGTGAGACACAGGCAGCTATTGCCGGGAGTCGTGACCCATACACATAATATTCCAATTTTTACACTTAAAGTAAAGTGCCTTTTTCCCAAGGGCACAAGATCGGTAGCGTCGGGGATTCGTAACCCGGGACCCCTCGGTTTTGGGCCGAAAACCCTTCCGTTACAACACACGACCCACTCTACGATACCAGTATAGTCCAGGGCAAGAGCGAATGCTATCGATACATTCCAATCAAAATCAAACATGACGTGCGGGAAAGAGATGAAACAGACTTGCTAACAAAACAGGGTCAGGCACGCTTTGCTATCTTAGGTGTGAGACACTCGTCTCTTTCCTCTTATCCCACCTGCTTCTCATCATGTCGTCACCTATCTCTGACCCAAAACTTCCGCAAATTGACCGAGTCACAGATGTAGACGCTGTCGTTATAATTTCCTGTCAATCATTCGAATGAGATTAACATAAGAGGCTAATCCCGAGTGCCTTCTTCTTTCTCTATCCATTAGTCTCAACTTTTTGACCATTGGGGCAGCACAGAAGACCTGGAAACCAGTTTTCTCCACCTTTCTCGTTTTTTTTTGTTTTTCCTAGGGTTTCAACAATCACATTTACTTTGTTGTTTTTGTGTGACAACTTTTCTTTTGACGTACGATGGCGTGTATTGGAAATTCGGAATAAAACAATACACAAAGCTTCCTGAAATTGTAGTTCATATCTATATCAAAGGGCGGTTGTTGAATGTCGTTGACCCGAATAAAGATCATGCTGCGTGTCCGAATGAAATGCCAGCTTTCATACAGAAAGCGGTCACTCATCCGACACCTTTAGAAGCTTAGAATTTGATATTTTGTAAATATTCGACTTGAACATAACCATATCGTGCTCCTAATTAATGTAATATATACCAGTAACAAAGCGTTGAAAAAACAAATACCCCCAATATAGTCGGTTAATGATGTAAGGAACCTTGCCCTTGTCATAATTCTCTGACATTGAATGTCGACCAGATCATGACCTCTTGGACGTGGTCAAAGGTCATAGAGGTCAGCCATGCTAATCACAACCTGATGACACACATATGCACGCATATCTACGTTAGGTCAGGTGAGGGTCGTGAGACATCTCTTAAATGTGGCCTGTTGTTAATAAAAATGAGGAAATTCACACCGGGTTGAGACTATTAACTAGACAACATGTCAGTCAACAGCTACCTGCTCATTTTAAAAGATAAGACATGCGGCAAGATTTGATAAAAAGTATTTAGTAAGCAAATAAAGAGTACATGTGTGTTTTCCCTGAGGGCGAGCCAAAATATTCTTATCATCCAGATTATACGGTGATGGTCGAACATCTAAATACCTGAACAGATTCTGTTTTTGTATCGAATCTTAGTATCTTTTGTTTCTTCGTAATTTCATAAAGAACATCCCAAACACAAAACGAGAAAACGATTCGGGTAAGAATGGTCAAATGTTAAATTTGTGGCATACTGTGGGCTCATGAAAGTTCAAATATATAGCATATATATAATGTATGATGGAATATATAGCGGCAGCATTCTAATTTTCCAGCTCATCTTTTGTCCATGAAATTAAGTTGAATTATTGACAGGTACTAAAGATGTTGTTTTTTAGAACTTTGCAACAAACCTGAGTAAGCTTACAGATGTTCTCTATGTGATAGAGACTGACATTTCCTTATAGGACTGTTTATCCATAGCCGAATCTTTAGGGCCGATGTGAATTAGGATTTTACCATGGTCAATATTGACCGACGGAAACCATATAGATGTTAGTATACATATTAAATATGTCTACGGCATGCATCCAGAGTAGAGTTACGACTTTGAGCAAATTCAACGTTTCAGACTGACCATGTCAGCAACTGTCGGTGTGTGCATCTCTGTACTAACAGGTCCAGCAGTACGGAACTGATTATCATGGCACAGAGATAACCCGTTAGGGGGTTGACAAGATCCCGATGGCAGGAAATATCTAGACCATGACCCCCACCGCAACCCCCGTAAATTTTTGATCACTTAAGAGGATTTCAGCAGCTACGGGGTTTGTTGTATGATAGAATGTAATCCACATTTATAGATATTGAGATAAGAATATTTTCTTAAGCTGTTGTCCAGATGTTCAGCAATATGTCCTTGAGCTTTGCGGTTATTTTACGACTTTGATAAGATTTTACGACATAGGTTACGTAAAATGACCTATTTACGTGCAGGACAAGTTTACGTCCAGTTTGGGTCATGTCCACCTGTCGCGGTGTATTATGCCAAAGCATGCTCTCATGAGTAATAAAGAACGTCATAAGTATGATCCTCAGCCATCTCTCTCTATCATTTTGCTCTGTCTGCGCGGTTTTAAGATAAATACGTTTTGAATAAATCGGACGTTAATTGGTCATGTTACGTTACTTCACGTTGCATGCGAAGATAACATTTGCAACGAAATCTTAGTTTTCCATGTAAAATGTTGTTATTTTACTTACATGTAACCGGTAAATTCATGAATCGCTGGAATTTGCATATCGCTTTTCTGACGGTGGGTGTTAGATCTCCTCGTGACGTCAGTCCGGCAGGCGCACTAGGGTCCTGTTCTGCATAGCCGTACTTCGACAGGTAGTTCTGTGTTAAACAGAGAATGTGAAAAATGTGATGGACACAATGCAGACAATTTTTCATTATGTATACACATTACATATTTTCAATATAACATGAATAACTATTAAGTCATTGAAGTGATTTACGTTACATTATAAAGTGACTGTTCAGCAGAATATACATGTACAGTATCATACTGTACGGATTACTTTATAAAATGTCATTTAATATTAGTTTGAAGTTGGCATGACGATAACGGTGGATTGGGCTTCAAATCGACGTTCGACAAGAACGTCAAAAGTTGTTCCGGCATATCTCAACACAGCAACGTCAACAACAAAGCAAAGAAACGTGAAGGGAAATGCATGAATGCAGAAGACTTTTGATTTGATAAACATTCAACCCACATTCCAATTACACATTTCCACGACCTGTGATCTTTCAGTTATGAAACCGCATGATCGCTTTGTTTTTTTGTCTGTTTTGTTTGATCCACATCCTTACAAATAGCCGAAAAGTTCACATGTGTTAGTAAAGTTGTTTTGTTACGGTCTCTGGTTGTCTGAAGACTTTACCACACCACACGAACAGTAGGAGGGAAAGACGTACGATGACTGTAAATAATTACGCACAATGAGGGGCCATCAATGGCGTGGCAGTGTTTACGTAGTATTCAACAGCCCATGACAGACACTGTTACATAACATCGAGGCGTCCAATGGTGTAAAGCCAAACAACCTGTCCGAACTTCACAAATCAGGTGCACGTACACATGTGGCCATCTGTGCATTTATTTAGCCCATCTGGGCAGGAATATGCAATGAAGACTATTATTACCAATAATAGTAGTGAAATGATCCAAACTTGATAGACCATACATATATACAGTGAAAAAGGAATGAAACACTTACACTATCAAACTGGCAACCATTACCATTTCAAGTAATGTCTGTTTCCTTCCACTCTTTTGAGTTGAATATTTGACCTTGAGTTTCACTTTGACTTAGAATGTTTTCGGTGCTAACGTTGACCTTGACGACAGATGTGACCTTGATTTGTAGCAGTTTGATTTGTGTATCAACACTCTCCCAACAACCCCTGCGGGGTGACGGATGGGTGTGTGCTACCGACTGACTTTTGTCAACATTACTTGGACAAGCAATCACGAGGAGCGACGACCTTTGACCTGCAGGAAACAAGATGGCAATGACAGATCGAAGTGGAGTGAGTGACCCCTGACAGTGGTCAAGGTGACAGGATGGTGGATTTATGGAGTCACGTCTCTGTTTGACTTCATGGTGGATTGATTGATTAACTGAGTTGTTTTGAAATAGAATCGATCAGTAATGGTAACAGACAATTGATGAGTTCTGTGGAATTCATCACTTTTGTTTGATGAACTCATGGCCATGGAGAAACTAGACTAGTCTATGAATAAAAAAGACTCTTTTTACACAACCAAGAGATTTATTCCACTGACGTTTCGGTGACCATCTGTCACCTTCTTCAAGGCAATTCTGATTGGTTCACATAGCAATGCAGCACAGGTGTTGCTGCTTATACATATTAATGAGATACATTCCCAAACGCAAAGTATTTACATATTATGTACAATCATAGGGATGACATCACTATGCAGTCCCAAACGTACAGAAGCGTAACGCATACACAAATATCGATCAAAAAGCAATGCAACTAGTCTGTGGTCGTGGAATTAATCGATTTAGCGGTAAACTCCACGGCCGTGGACAGACTTTTACTAGTACGGGGTCGTGGAATTCATCGATTTAGTTATGAACTTTACGTCCATGCATGGCGGACTTATACAGGTGCAAACAGAACAACGAGGTCAAGTACGCCATCTTCACTTCTTATCCGACAGTTTACCTGTGAATATTTTCTGTCATATATGACATAAAACCTGTAGTCTATTAATGTTAAAAGTACCATTTATTATGCAATGTTTTGTTACAGGTTTAAAGTTAAAGTCCTCCCCGCACCAGACGGCGCCCATCTCTGTTTCGGCAGCCCTGGGCCACACACATTTGTGCAAGTCACTACAGCAGGGGGCTAGTCCACTGGTAGTGGTGTGTGTTTAACTACCATACTCTTTCCCAAATGCTAAGTGCTAAGAAGAGAAAGCAGTATGTATCATTTTTAGAGTCTTTTAGGTATGACCCGGCCGGGGTTCGAACTCACGACCTACCGTATGCAAGGCGAACACTCTACCCATTAGGCAATTGCCCCGGTTTGTTACAGGTAGTTGTCAAAAATCAACCCTCTGATACGTTCAGATTGAAATATGTTTTGTCTCACCCTCTACATAACTTTTGTTGCAAATGTCACTCGATGACAAATTACTGAGACGGCCTCTTGTCTCTACTGAATTTCCCGCACCCCATGCGTTCTCGCCATGTGTCTACTATTAGTACAGTATCAGCAACTTCGGATAATCTAAAACAGACAAAGTCTTAAGAAAAGACTTCTTGGAATGTCCTAAGGCGAATCGAAGATCCTTAAGAAACATCCTGTTGTGATTCATCCAGCTGGACTATTGGGATTCTTGTTACTGATAATCTTATAACAATGTCCATTCTTAAGGAGACCTTTTCAAGAACCCAAGGTATAAGAAGGTGGGGAATGCAGACGTTTCCGGGGCCTGAGACGCTCAAGGTGATAGTCAGGGCTAAGCCATTGCTAGAACTAATCTTAAGAACCATTGAGTCTGGCACGCACGATACCTCCTCACACACACAGTACGGAAGATCTTGTGGGAGTCCTAGAAATAGGAAACTGTGGGGATGAGCTTGCAAGTTGAAAGAGATTCAACGATGCACATCAAATCCTAATTAATTGTATACAATTTCCTAGTTTTCAATCGTTAAATAACACAGCAAAATTCGTATTCTTAACTGGAACTAGATAAACCGTGTATTATAAGCTACATATGTTCATATGATATTAAACTGTCTTAAGAAGCGAGAAGATATTGAACATGTACATCATAGTAGTATTAACTGGTCTGATACACGTTTTAATATCACTGTAATTATACTTCTGTTTTATCTTCATGACCTGTACTTAGCTTGTAAAAGCCTAAACGTCCAATATAGGTCTTTCATCCATTAAAACTATACTAAGACATGTTAAACAGTAAGTGAAAACAAATCACTTCTCATCTCTCATCAGTCTACTAGTATTGCCTGGAAGAGAACTAAAGCCCCCCTCTCACTGGACCGGCGACACGCTGGCGGCGCCGCTGCGGCCGATCGAGTTAACAAAGCACTGCACGAATTTCATCGACAAAAAACGAATATCTTTTTAGCTGTGTGTGTTTTGTTGTCTTTTGGGTCATACTTGTACGTTTTGAATGATATTCCCAGTTATAAAGTCAAGGGTAACACAAATCCAGTTTAGGACGCAGCGACGCCGCCAGCGTGCCGCGGGTCCAGTGAGAGGGGGGCTTAAGGATTAGGTCATCAACTACAGTGGACGGCTCAGGACAAGGCCGCAGCCGTGCTGTACAAAACAACATCATCCATTCTGTCACCCACCCGCAGCTGACGAAGGCCAAAAATCATCACCCGTTACCACCTCCCGTCTTGTCTCTCCAACGACGCCATCTTTTGTATGTTCAAGATAATGAAAACTAACAGGTCTCGGTCAAAAGTCATTTACCCAAATTTACAACAGCCTTGAAACATAGCGTTGGGGGATTTTTTCACTTTCTCAGGCAAGTTATGTTTCGGATGTTATCAAGGGGAACTGTTGCAATACTGACCAGCTGTTCTTCTGGTATTTAAGGTTAGACTCTTCAGATAACCTTTGTAAGTAGTCCATCTTCAGCTGTCATTGGTCGTTACCCTACAGGTATCTCAGCATGGAAGGTCTACAAGCAGGCAATTATCTGAGATAAGCAATCTTGGAACGTAACGTGGCATCGTACGCGTGTGGCGCAATCGGCAGGGTGTTTCACCCACAACCGAGAGGTCCTGGGTTCGAAACCACCGATATGCCCTGATGTTGTGCTCTTGTGAGAGGCACTTTACACGACATTCCTCACTTCACTCAGGTGTAAATGAGTACCTAGCCTCGGTTAGGGACGTCTCTCGGATAAGACGTTAAATGGAGGTCCCGTGTTTGAGGAGAGCCACACCTCTTGCACGTTAAAGAACCCACCGCACTTATCGAAAAGAGTAGGGGTCTTTCCCGGTGTGTGTGGATCATATAAATCTGTCCGGATATGCAGCTTGTACTCTTCAATACAAACCTGGTGCTACGCCTTCTGCATTGACATTTTGGTCATTGCCCTACATGTATCTCAGCATGGAAGCTTCGAAGGTCTACATGCAGGCAATACTCTGATCATGAGATAAGCAATCTTGGAATTTTACTCAATACACGTGCGCGAAACTGCCAAATATCACCCAAGAATCTTCTGCCTTGTCATGATCACGATGATAAGGTTGCAATGATACGAGTTCTACACCTTGAGCACGGTAAAGAACCACGACACATCGAAATGAGTAGAGATCCTTCCCGGTGTGAGTGGATCAAACATAACAGTCTAGTCTCCGTGTTGGTATCTTGTTAATGAGATGATGATAATTATCTGCCATGTCAATCCCTCCACAAATGCGATCACTCACTCACTCACTCACTCACTCACTCACTCACTCACTCACTCACTCACTCACTCCTCACTAACTCACTCACTCTCTCACTCACTAACTCACTCCTCACTCACTCACTCACTCACTCCGCACTCACACACTCACTCACTCACCCCTCACTCACTCACTCACTCACTCACACACTCACTCACTCACTCACTCACACCGTCGAGGTCGTTCGGAATCTTCCCATTAATAGTTGTGATAAATGCCAATAAATATGTCAAACGCAGATGAATAGATTCAGAGTTTAGCCTGTCGTATGTCGAAGGAAATCAGTGAGCTTTTTACTCTATACTCGTGTACCGTTATTACCCTCCAGATGCAACATGACCCCTCGATGACCATGGGCAGGCTATCATCAGATATGTAATGTCCACCTACACATTACGTTTTCCTGCACGCTTGAGGCAATCCCCACCTAAACATGTCACGTCTCATGGTCATCGTATAGAGTTATTGAACACGGACAAGGTCTTGTTTAGACGTACTGTCTCTTGTTAGACCAAGGAGGAACAATGGTTATCAAACGTCTGTCAGCGTAATGTTTATTGACCTTCTTCGTGTATCAACAAGGTCCTAACAGGTCGTGTATATTTGGCGCTTAACAGACGAACGCCTTTATATGTGAAGTGCCAGAGCAAGGCTCCTTAACCTTCTCCCTGCTGTCTAACTCTGTAACCAATGGAGAATTGGGTGCAAAACGGCTACTTCTTTGTGCTAAAGGTTTAATATCCTTGACCAGAGTTAGTGATACTCCATTTGTGTTGATACTCAGTTGAGAAGGTCGCAGAGAAAGTGTTGGATCGGTTACAAAATACGTTGATGAAGGTTAATCATCCGGGTAGTAAGATACGCCAAAAATAGTTACTCAAGCAACTGGATAAGATGTTGAAACAGTCAGACGTTTCAGATAGCATCCGCTGTCTTTCATCAGTGACTCACGATAGGACTGGGAAACTAGGTGAACTATTAGCATAAAACATAGTCTTGAATTAATCTTCTTTAATTTGAAGACTACGTCAAGACATCCTAAATTGCCTTAACCTCATCAACATATCTATTGAGAGTTTTGGTACAAAACCAGTTTTCCCAGTCATATCATTAGTCACTGACGAAAGACATCGGATGCTGTCTGAAACGTCTGACAGTTTCAAAATTTTATCCAGTTGCTTGAGTACCAATTTTTGGAAAACAAAATGATTTATGACAAGGCGGAATGCGGTGGAAGTAACCTCCAGTACCTTAATTGACAAGTGTCGACTTTAAGTACCATAACTTCACCAAGATAACATTTGTGACCACGATAGCTTCCGGGCAGAGAAAGGATACAGTTTCAAGATGGAAGGATTTGTCACATTCCGTCAGAAACAGCTGAGACGCCGTTCGTGCCAAACAGATTGTGTAATGTTGTCCTGTCGCTGTGGGCACTCTCATCCAATATCCTTTATTATGAAGAAGGAAGCAAGCCTCGTCCACTTGTGTAAGAGTTTTTGTTTTCCTTAAAAACTCAAAGCCAGTGGGCTATTATGGATACAAGATCTTAGATATATGTGAATACAATGGGTATCTTTCATGTTTAGTATGTAAAAGGGAGCAAGCCTCGTCCACTTGTGTAAGAGTTTTTCTTCTTCTTTAGGAACTAAAAGCCAGTGGGTTAATTCCGTATATCATGGATACAAGTTCTTAGATATATGTGAATACAATTGGTATCTTCAACGCTACCAAGGTTAAGCTGAACGTATTTGCATATCATCAACTCCAGAAAAAAACTCTACACGACTTAATCTCCTTCCAGAGAGCTATCTACCATCCTCAAGAATCACGACTATAGCATGTACAGAACACGAGATATCAAAATAGGACACACACACACACACACACACACACACACAAACAACAAACAAATAAACACATACGTACATACAAACGCAACCAAAAACGTAACCTTCTCGGCGAAGGTAATACGTCACAAAATAGTTTATAGGCAGCAACGTGATTCTTCACAATCTTAAACTGTCACATATTGGAAACACCGGCGCCTTTCGAAAAGCCAGTCTGAAACCAAAATAGTGTATGTACATGTATGCCCTTGTTTCAGATACGGACCTTCATATGGTTTAGATTATAAAAAAGCCAGTTTTCGGAAATACAACTTCCTGTCTCCCCGAAGGAAGGTCTTAATTGGTCTTACATGGGTAACATTATGCAGTAAACCATCCCGCTTAACAGCTGAAAACGTCAAAACTCGACTCCGTCTCACGTCTTCAATTTAAGGAACGTCCTTAAGCAGAAGATAAGAAGATAACCCTTATTTTAGAAGGGCCAACGGACAAGAAAGCTTAAGATGCTTAAGAGGACTTCCCGACTATAAACCAGGCATGGAGACTTTATATCCCTGCACTTTACATGCCTTCGTATATATGGTATAGACGTATTTTATCAACGGTTGCAACGTTGGTAACATCTGATTTTATCTGTCCTGGCTATATTTTTGATGTAATACTACACCATGCAACGTCGACGGCATGCATGATATCAAACGCATGTATGCGGGGGACTTTGGCGCATCATATGATTCATATAATATAATATAATATAAGACCGTGTCTTTTATTCAATGAAATACATTTAATCTCAAACTGTAGTAGTTTATTCCGTAATAGAACACGAGTTTAATTAGTCAACATTGTTAACTCGCACTACCTGTACAGTATACCCTTACTACGCTTTGTTTTATGTTGCAATTAGCCCTCGGGCAAGAACTTGCAAATAAAATTATTAAAGTACAAGGAGAGAGGGTTCTGTTTTTCTGTAAATTCGTTCACAGAGTAACGTCACTTTTAGAGACTTGCAACTCACTGATTTCTTGAATATCTCATTCGATAAACGCCGTTTCTCAGAGAAAACGACTTCACGTATCTGCGTTGGGGCTCCTATATTAACACCCTTCAGTCCTTTGAACGAAAAAAATCCTTCAGTTATCTGAGAAAAACATGACTGAAAGTCGTGCACTTGTCGTCTTGAATCAATTGCCAATTTTAACCTATCAGTGCTCCGGAAGGATACAGGGTTTATCTTAAGGCAACTCCAACGCCTGTAGCACACAGACAAAAAATAAACTATATCGTTGCAACCGGAAGCTGTGCTGCAATGTGAAGACCATGCCTTGGGAGGTTAAGTCTGGTATGCTGTGTTTTATTCCCGTTCTACTGAACAGGTGTGTCCGTTCACTTGCGATCTTATCTGTGTCATCAGACACCAATGATGTATGCCCCCTGGCGGCCAATCTATTACAGCAGCACTAGTTTCCGTTGGACGGAATGAAGCCTAGACAAGAGTTATCGACATATGAGAACTGGGGGCACAAAGGAAGCGATAGGAGACCAGAAACCAGTATTTTGGTCACAACTTACATGTACGCAAACAACAGATATCATAAACAAATCTATCGATAGCATATTGGATTCACGCAAAAAGATATACCGGAAGCATAACATATTTACCGGAAACATAACATGTTTGAGATAACATAGAGAAAGTTTTTTGCAAGTTCCTGCCCGTAGGCTAATTGAAAGTACATGTAATACGGAGAGGACGGACAGACAATGATGAACAGTAAAACATGTCAATACTCTAGTCTTAACTACTGACACTAAGCTCTGACTTATTGGGTTCGACTTCTTTTTCCGAGACAGTGGAAGACGAATGATCACACTTTTTCTGTAATGTGTGGGTTTTGTGATGTTAAGAGTAGAGTAGTTTTCTTGTTGTCTGTAAACGTAGAGAAATTAGGATAGAAATTGGTGGCCTCTTTAAACAGCTCGTGGTCGTAGAATGGGCAACTTGACATAAAATGTGTTTCGTATTTACAACTTATTTCGCATACAGGTAAGTTCTTGTACCACCTTTTTTGCAATTTCAAGGGTGTTTGCAATAATCCTAAATTGCTAAGTGATAACGACACCCTTCGTCTAGTGATTTGGTTCTCATGTAAAACAAGACCGTAGCACGTCCAGGTCAAAAGATACAAAAACGGAAGTTCTGCTGCAGTACCAAGGTCACAAACGTGAATTTCGGCTTCCCAACACCCGCCACATATCAAATATCATCGTAATCCATTGTGACGGAGTCACTTGAGATAACTTGGAAAGGTCCGACGGAGTCACTCGAGATAACTTAGAAGGGCCCATTAGGTCTAAAGATAGAAAAGTAGGTCAGTCAGGCAGTCGGGGAGAGGAAGACCCGAGAGAAAGACGTGCTCATTAAACTAACAAGAAAGAACTATCTGATTCTTGTGTCCTTTAGCGCCAGCCATCCTGACAAGATACGGTGTTCTCCGACATCCATCAAGAGGTTCTTGGGGTATGCTGACTAGAGTAGGGCGGAAACACAAACAGACAGACAAACACACACACACACACACCCAAAACTATATCTCCATTTTTCATGGTGATGATAAAAAAGAGAATGTTTCAGGATCGGGCATAGCCCTGTCAGGCATTGTTAGTTCAACCAGCTGAGTCATATATAAGTGGGTGTCGTTACATGTTATGACAAGGTGTCGTGACATTAGCAAACTTCCGGGTACCCTAGGGGTGCATGGAGGCATAAGTCAGTAACTTATTAGTACCCTAAGGGGGCATGGAGGCAAAAGTCAGTTACAAGGCTGATCATATTTATGTAACACCATACGCTGACTTCACTTAGAACGCGTACTTGGATGGGGGGAATAGATATGGAAGAACTTAACCTCACTGACTAGTCTGTTTTGGAGGAGGTAGAGTCATGGCACGAAAAACGATATTTACGGATTCTTTAACAGTACTTAACGTCGACGTATTTTCCTTATTTACGCATCTATACGCCTCTTATACGAGTACGTAAAGATCGTCTTTACGTGGTCTTTCCGTGGGTACGGATACATCCGTAATTTCCGTTTCCACGTAGCCTTTAGGCAGTCTAAAGATATCGTAAATAATGATAAAAAAACGTTTAAATTTTATGTAAAGATGACGTTTTATTTTCTTACAGCATCGTTACGTGTGTGTAAATATTATCAAAAGGTGCGGATATATCGTTCTAAAACTTGTCCCTTGAAACTTTTTAAAGAAACTTAGGGGGCGGGGTCAAACATACAAAACATCTTGACGAATCGACAAGTGGTTTGCGTCAGGCAGGACCATAAACATGTCTGATCGAATACACAACGTTCTAGCTCAGGAGACACATTGTTTACATCAAATGTCAGATGAGGACAATACACTCAGTTGTGTATTTGCGTACCCCCTAGTCTCTACCAGGGAGCACAGTTTGGAACCTAGGTCGCAAACAGTACTCCCGGCCGGATATTGAACCTCCTCTGGCATGATATCGGTCTATTTGGCCAATTTCTACTACTGTAAATGCATTTAAATTCGCGGGGATTTAATTTCGTGGTAGAGAAAAAAAATTAAGTTCGCGTTCGAAACGATAGCAGTGCTACATACAGTCCCATAATGGAAACACTTTTCGCGATGGTTTTAAGTTCGCGGTAAAGAGTTCACCGCGAAAACCGCGAACATATAAAAACCACCGAGAACATTTCTGCATTTACTAGCCTGGTCCCAGTCTCTAGGGGTCGGCTTAGGGATGTTTAACCGGGCCCAGTCTGCTTTATTGAGCCGTTATTGTCAGCCTGTCTATTTAGCTGCCATATAGTTTAGCAGCCTTTCTACTTAAGCTGCCATAGAGAGTATCCAAGGCCGTAAACACACTCCGAGCGGACTAAGCTGTCTGGGCGGGCGGGGATCCTCCCAGCGCCGTAGAGATATCAGGGAGCCCCCGATGTTATGGCTTCCAGGCTAGCATTTACAGGAACGAGTGTTTAACTAGCGACCAGCTGTGGAGCCTGGTCGAGGCTATGCCCCGCTTGAACCGAGAAATAAACCATAATGTATAAAGATACGGACATCACATGTCAGATGAGGACAATGTACTTATTTCTGTATTTGTTTACCCCATATATTCCTCTAGCTCATTTGGTAGCGGCTTCGCAGTTGAGCCTCCTGTTTCCGATTAGTTGGATCCGGGAGACCCCGGATCGAATCCCGGGAAGGGTATCCTTGTCGGAGCTGCACCGTCTTTCGGAAGAGACGAAAAATGGGGGTCCCGTGTTCGAGGAGGTGCCTCGAGTGCGTTACAACAGCCTCATTACTCACATGGGTACCTAATGGCTGAAATAATACAACCTGGTGAATAGTTGAACTAGAAATTTACCATCGTGTATAAAGATACGGCCAGCCTGCAGCCGTATTTTAGCGTTCAACTCAGATAAGGTATGTCAAATGTATTGTAAGACGAACCCCTAAGCTTAAGCCCTCTAGACCTCTTACACAATACATTGTCTTTAAAGTCCTCTAAGTTTATTTTTCCAGTGCTTATTTTCGTTTGATCGGGCAATTACTCACTAGTCCGGACTCAAGTTCAAGGCTTGAAGTAAAATAAACCAATGTGTTTTCAAGGTCCATAGAGTGAAGCGTAGAGGGTGGTAAAGGCACAGAGTTTAGAGTCCAACACTTTTTAGAGAAGGAAAGCAAAACAAAGGTGTTAGAAAATATGTTGAAATACTGTAAATGCAGAAATGTTCGCGGCTTTTACGGCGAACTCTTTACCGCGAACTTAAATCCACCGCGAAAAGCCGTTCCATTGTGTGACTGTAACGCTACTGTTGTTTCAAACGCGAACTCAAAACCATCTCGAACACTCCAATTTCTCCCTACCACGAAATTAAATCCCCGCGCACATTTCTGCATTTACAGTACTGTAATTCTTGTTTCATTGTTACTTTATGTTCACTGTTTTCACGGTCACCTCTGTACCGTGAACTTACCGTGAAAAAAATTATTAATAATTCCTGCACACACTCGTTCGTTAAATCAATTGCCGCCACCGTGACGTTAAAGTTCAGTGAAAATGTCAATTTTTCTTACACCGTGAAATTGTGCTACCGTGAAGATAAAGTGAATTACAGTATTTGATTATTGAGGTAGCGGAGGCAAAGCTAGGAGACTTGACAGCTGTCTCGTAGAGACATAGACACTGTACAAATTGTGTAGTGCTCTCTACCTTAAGGCGATATCACATCGGGACTATAGATTACAAGTAGCTTAAGATCCTTCTTTCATCAGTCCTACCTCGGACGCCTTCTCCTTTTTGTTATTTCAAGATTATAGGAGATGAAGAATAAGAATCCCCGGGAAGTTTTGATAACCTAGATTTGAGAAATAGACCGGCTAGTTCAAGGACCTTGAGTACCAAGAATCAGCACGCGTGAAAGTGGATGTACCGGCGGTTTCAAAGAATGTTTATTTTTGAACCAACACAGACGAGTGCAAAGGCTACGGTGGCCTGCAAGGCATGCTATGATCAGGCATTTGGTGTTTAACGTAGTAGATCTCACATGTTTTCAAAACATCAACTCAGTGGTCCTCTGTGTAACTGTAAATGCAGAAATGTTCGAGGTCGTTTTATGTTCGCGGTGGTTTTATGTTCGCGATGGTTGTATGTTCGCGGTTTCCGCGCCGACCGTTTTACCGCGAACTTAAAGCCACCGCAAACATTTTGTCCAATACTGTAGCAGTATGTAACTATAGCGCCTACGCTAACGTAAGACCACCGCGAACACTCTATTTGTGCATTAGCGCGAAATAAAAACCACGCCAACTTAAATGCATTTACAGTAACGTACTTTTTGCCGTTCGTTCGACACTTGCAGTGCCTAGTGGCACATGAAGCAGCGCGCATATTAGCTCTAAACGCAAAAGGCTACGGTGGCTTGGAAGGCAAGCTATGATCAGGCATTTGGTGTTTTACGCAGCAGATCTCACATGTTTTTAAAACAGCAACTCAGTGGTCCTCTGTGTTAACTCTTTGTCGTTCGTTCGACACTTGCAGTGCATATGGCAGCGCGCGTATTAGCTCTAGGGGAGGGAGTAGCTGAACAGACATCCATCAGATTATGTACAAAACAAGGAACAAAAACAGGCTTCAAAGTAAACACCTAACAGTATTTCAATGTCCAAAAACTTCCATCCACTGGACAGCTAAACATGTCTAGTTGCCGTTTTTGGAAAAATCAGGAATTCGACTCCTGTATTTTAACGCATTAGAGTGGTTTGAACGTAAACAAACCCTGATCTTACCCCCTGCAGCTGGGAATCACTGGTCTAGTAGGGGAAAACTCCTTCCCAAAAGATGTAATTCTATACCACAACAAAGGTCAAAGGTCAGAATTTCTTTCTGGATTTGAAAAGTAAACACATGTCTGCTCTCCCTGTCTGAAAACTGGCCAAAATTGACCAAAGATTTCACCAGGAAAAAAAAATAATAATAACAAAAAAAAAGGCATGCAAACCGGGCTTTGTGCGCATGTCCATTAACAGGTCCCTCTCCTCTAAACGCAAAAGGCTACGGTGGCCTGTAAGGCATGCTATGATCAGGCATTTGGTGTTTAACGTAGCAGATCTCACATGTTTTTAAAACATCAACCCAGTGGGCCTCTGTGTTAACTCTTTGTCGAACGTTCGACACTTGCAGTGCCTAGTGCAACATAGTTAGGGCAGCGCGCATATTAGCTCTAAACGCAAAAGGCTACGATGACTTGCAAGAAGTACTGCGTACCTAAACGTAACATCAGGTACAGGTACAGGCACTGGTACAGAGGTTTAGGTACAGGTCCGGACCTATACCTGTATCTGAACAATTCGATAAAATTAAATTGTGTTTTTCTGAACTTATTCAATGACAAAAATATAAACTGTTTTCAACTTGTCAGTAGATCTATCTTTGATATAAAAACATAACTAGGTTTCCTACCGCCAAACTCCCTTGGCCTTGCTATCAAAACTCCCGACCTGCCTGAATGATCTGTTGCATATTAGTTACGCTGTCCCAAGGTGTTACTTTGGTCACGTTTGGTGTTGTATGATGTCAGGAGATCAGTCACAAAATAAGCAAATTCTTGGTGTAAATTTGTTCCGGTACAGTATCGGTACTTCATGATCCAGTATTTTGGACCTGTACCTAATCAATTTTTACGGTACAGTACCGGTGCACAGTACCGGTAAGCAGCACTACTTGCAAGGCATGCTATGATCAGGCATTTGGTGTTTAACGTAGCAGATCTCACATGTTTTCAAAACATCAACTCAGTGGTCCTCTGTGCCAACTCCTTGTCGACATGTGTGATCTTAGCGCAAGTCCAAATCGGTAACAATATCTACCACGAGGAACAAAACATTTCTGTTTTCACGGGGTTGTTTTCTGGTATTTTAGACAAAACTTGTCGTTGTACAAGGCTGGTGGCGTTCGCAGTAATGATTGCTAAAAGCATTCCTATTGCATCTGGTTTGCAAGGAGTGTAGACGAAAGACTTTGTTGAAGTTAGAAACAAAGTATCGTGTAGCCTTTTATATGCTACAAACAAGGAAAGAGATGGAATGAGAACAAGAAGTAATGGTGTAACCCATGTGTATTCACTTGCCAAAAGTCTGTTAGTATGCATAGTTGAAGAAGACTTAACGAAAGTCACTGTACTTTGTGTCAATAAAGATTTTGTTAGTTTGTATTGCATACCCGGTATACCGCATGAAGGCGTAACACACCAGGTTTGTACTGAAGAGTACAAACTGCATATTTGGACAGATCTATATGATCCACACACACCGGGAAGGACCCCTACTCTTTTCGATAAGTGTGTTGGGTTCTTTAACGTGCTTGAGGTGTGGCTCTCCTCAAACACGGGACCCCCCATTTAACGTCCTATCCGAGGGTTAGTATGCATAGTTTTAGAAGACTTTACGAAAGCCGCTGTACTTTTGTCGTGTCAATAAAGATTGTTGTTTAAAAGATGGAGAGGCTGTGGGGATGAAGAGGAGAAATAAGGAAGAAAGGAATTTGATTGAAAAACACAAAGAAACGTCAGGACGAAGAATGTTCCATAGATCCTAGTTTTGTAACCCTTCGCTTACTAAATGTCTTCATACATCCAAACAAATAAATCAAATTAAATCAAAGGACAGTGGCGTTGAAAAGGCCACACTCTTGTGGAAAATTCGTACTATACAAGCGTATCGTCTTGGCACAGAGCGACACATCTAACTCTCATCTGGACGTCACAGCCAGCGGTCACTACGGACGATGGTACTCAGGCTAGCCCTGTATAGCTTTTGGCTAGTTGGTACGCCTGGCTCTATGTCTTCATACAGCCAAACAAATAAATCAAATTAAATCAAAGGACAGTGGCGTTGAAAAGGCCACAATGATGTGGGAAATTGTTACCACAAGCGTATAATCTTGGCACAGAGCGACACATCTAAATCTCATCTGGACGTCATAGCGAAGATCACACGTGTCTAAGTCATCACGGCCATGTTTAACCACACAACATCACAGCTCTACCTGCTGACAGCGCCTTGCGCGGGTCAGAGCACAACTCAAGTGTCAACAGTCCACTCTTGGCCGTCGCACGCTCAATTGTTAGCGATTAAAGCAACGTTGTAATATAGATGACAGCCAGCTGTAGTGTTGAGCAACTAGTAAACGGGTAGATTTAGCGAGAAACTATATGAGATCAAAGCGTTTGCGTAAGTTTATTTTCTGGACTGTTATTTGTTTGTTCATTAAGGTTCAGGTGAGATAACGTTATGCCTTATTATGTTTACCAAGAAGGCTATGTTTTGGGGGCTGTGTGTCTGTCCGTCCGTTTGTTTGTTTTGTTTTGTTTTGTGTGTGAACAACATAACTTGAGAATGTCTTGGTGGATTGTCTTGATATTTTATATGTGGGTAGGTCTTGATGAGACCTCGAAATGTTTCGATTTTCGGCCCCCTAGCAACTTTCTAAGGTACTGAAGCAGAGCGTCTGGTTTTGATATTTCGTGTTCTGGACAAGCTATGGTACTGATTTTTCAGTGGTAGGGAGTGTGGCTAGGTCTTGGTGAGACCTCAAAATATTTAGATTTTCGACCCCCTAACAGTTTTCTAAGGTTCTACAGCGGAACTTCTGGTTTTGATATTTCGTGTTTTGGACATGGTCCTGATTTTTGAGTGGAAGGGAGCTCTACTTTCATCTGCTGTGAGAAGTTATCCTGACGAGGTTAAACCACGGCGACTTGATCAGAAAGACGTCTGGGTTTGGGACCTCACACGGGGCACTACAGGAGTATGATGACGGAATAGTCGGAAACATGTGTTTGAGAGAAGTGGTGGATGGTTTCTTGGATGCGAGCGAATGCCTTTGACATCCAAAATGTATGTGTGATGATTTTAACAGCAGCTTTAGTCTCAAAAGGCCAGAGAGGGAAGAAAGAAAGAAATAAGCAAGTAGGAAACGTAAAAATGTTAGTAATGGATGGATGGATGAATAAATAAATGAATAAAGGAAGTAATGAATGAATGAAGGAAGGAACCAGTGTAGATATGAATTCATCGAATGGATGAGTTACTGAAAAGAGAAAGAAATTTGAAGGGAAGGCATGGAGAATAGATAGACTCTTATTTTCGCCCCCCCCCCTCTCTCTTCCAAGACCAACTACGCTTTCTGGTTTGTCTCCAGGACATTCGTCTCAAGTAAGATACTGAGCCATGCAGTTCTTAACACGCAATACATTCGGGGATTCATTGTACTTCTCCTCACAGCGCCTTTAAAACTAACTTCACATCATGTCTTCATGATGGATATCTTAACTATACTCCCTTAATGTGACCCTCGATTTACCACGATTAGTTTACGTTTGATGTCCGACACCAGGAAACTACAAATATAACACTGGCTTGTCCCAGACTTGCACTAAACAATGGGGGTCTTTCAGACCGTTCCAACTGGCCTTCAGCACCAAGTGTTGAGTAAACATTACTTTCTTGAGGGACAAACATCAGCTGGTATGTAAGACTTGATGGAACACTAAGATTGGGAATGGAGTCAGAGGTCACAGAGAGAGCAATGAATTATACTTCTCAGTAGTTTGAGGTTGTTAAACTACATTTGTATCACCCTATAGTACTTATTCAGCGATCTCCTTCTTTACCACCTCCATCTAAAATTGAGGTTTTTTATTGGTGTGTATGTCTGTCTGTCCGTCTGTGAATCTGTCTGTGTGTTTGTGTTTGCGGATATTCGTGGTAAATATAAACCTCTGGATGGACGGTACTGATATTTCGTATGTGCATTGGGGAGACGGAGGTCAAGGTCGATCTTGGGCCCAATATTGTGTGACCTTGGTGTTGCAGCAGAATGTCCTGTTTTTATATCTTTTGTCCTTGACATGCTATGGCCTTGATTTTTTGTGGGCAGATAGCTGTTGATGTGAGTAAAAAGTAGTGTAGGTTTGGGCCCACTCGGGAGCTTGGTTGTGCTTTGGAATCGCGCCAGACTCTGTCATCAGCGATCCAACAAGAGTTGTGTTGGACGATAACAAGAGTCAAACTGAAGCGTACGTCACTACGTTGGTGTCAGTGTTCTGTCACCTGAAATTGGCTGCATCGATGACCTTCCGCCATCTTGAATCTAGAGGTCAACATCGGTCATTTATCATAGGTAACAACATCGCCGTACTTGACCTGTACGTGTAATGGAATTTTGAATACTAGTCAAACCTGGCCAGCCAATCACCTCTAAAAGTCACAGTCCCGTCCATGTTTACATAGTTAACCCCGCCTTGTCCTGAGCAACCACCTGTCCTCAGCAACCATCTTTCCCAGTCACTTGAGTGGTTTCTGAATCCAGGTTTGACTGTACGTGCGAACAGGCTGACACTTTGTTGCGCCATACAGTTTTGTACAAACCTTTAATTTGGGCACCCTTGAAGGAGTAGAGTCACAAAAAGTGGGTCACAGACATAGACTAGAGTTAGGTATTTGTGCTACATATATTTCAGGTTTGCTATGTTAGTTTAGCGATTACGGGGTCTTTTTATAAATATGAATTGGTATTGAATTTTTCTTTTTATTTGAGTTGAATGTGTGATAGTGTGCCGAGTTGTTAAAAATAGAGAGAATGCTAGCGACCCAAAAAACACCCCTCCCAATAAAATGGCATGGCGGCCAGCACACATGCCGACGGATCCAACAAAGTTTTTGTTACGCAAACCTATAATCACAAAAGTAGGTCACAGACACAGACATGTCGTCATAGTTAAAGGAACATCCCAAACTTGGTCTCATCACAGGAAACCACGCGTCTCCTACGTGATTTCAATTGAAGTGAATCATTCATTGTGCCATTGTTACAATAAATACAGATTTAACTATTTCAAAGTGACCACAGGGTGTCGTGGTTGACTGGGCCAGATGTGTTTGATTAATTGATAAATATTTGTATTGACAGCACATGTAACATCATACATATAGATTTGAATCGATGATATAGTGGTTCAAGAGCAAAATATTGGTTACTGTAGTTTGTATTGAAATAGCGTGTAACATCGTATAAATAGCTCAAAATCAATTAGAAAATAGTGGTATTCAAGTCGTTGGTTACTTGAGCTTGAATCTAAAGGTCTCTTAACTTTCAGGGTGGGAAGTTTTTTGCTGTTGTTGTAATTCTAAAGAAAGTTGTGCCTACTCATTTTGAGTGTGATGTTAATTTGACATTTAGATGTACGTATCGTCAAAGCCTCAACTTACCGCTTGTGATCAGAACGAATTGAGTAACAGCTGACCTTAGTACGTGAGAGGTTAACGCAGAAGATGGGAAGAGGGCAAAAAGGGTCGGATCGCTTTAAACATGTTAAATGAACCGTCCATAGCGGCCTATCACGTTAGAGTGGCGTGGCGTGAAATTGCCTGATTGACTGAAACAGACATGTCGTCATATTGAGTGGGACAGACAATAGTCCCACATTCGGAAACCAGATGTATTCAGACATACGAGTGACGAATCGTCAATGATTATGTCATAGATGAACGCATACGATTAGAATGACCAGACAATAATTACCAAATTAATCATTGTCTCCTTCAAAAACCGTCAGATGTATTAAGTGTACACAATAGACAAATAGTTCCAAGTGATTTAACACATTGTACGCTCGAGGCATTGAGTCTTCAACTATGTGATTTATAGTGATTTATGTGATATTTCCTGAAATCATGGTTTTCACTTAATCAAGGACGATTGCAGAAATCAGACTTAAAATTTCTGAAGTAACTATCCGAGAGGGGTGACTGTGATTTAAGGTTGCTATAGTTCTCACTGAGAGGCGGACTCAATAGAAATACTTTAGCCCCCCTCCCCCTGTTTGACATTATAGTATTCACTAATATCAAACGTTTAGCCACCCTTCAATTTTCACCAGATTATACCTTCTGTTTTTTTAGCACCACGACCTCACATGCACAGCACAACCTTAAATCGACATAATTCTTAAACAGATTTATAGATATATCATATTTAGGTACCAAATTACCTGTTTGACACAGGAAAACTGGCTAGAAATCAAAATACTAACATTAAACGTGATATTTCCCTTTTAAAATTCAGCCATGCTCCAATTTTCACCAGATTGTAACTTCCGTTCTTTTAGCACCACGACTTCAAAGCATAACCTTAACTTATGGTCGATATAGTTCAAGAAGAGGTGGGATCTATAAATATACCTTATATCAATTAGGCACCCCCCCCCTTTTTTGACAAAGGAAAAGTATTTTCTAACGTTTAACGTGATATTTCCCTTTTAGCGTTTAGCCATGCTCCAATTTTCACCACATTGTAACCTCTGTTCTTTTGGCACCACGGCTTCTGAACACAATCTTAAGGTCGATGAAGTTCTCAAATAGATGAGCCCTTTATAGATATACGTTTGCCCCCCCCCCCCCATGTTTAACAAAGGAAAACTTATTTGTATATACCAACGTTTAACGTGATATTTTCCTTTTAGCGTTCAGCCAGTCTCCAATTTTCACCAGATTGTAACTTCTGTTCTTTTGGCACCACGGCTTCTGAACACAATCTTAAGGTCGATGAAGTTCTCAAATAGATGAGCTCTTTATAGATATACGTTTGCCCCCCCCCCCCATGTTTAACAAAGGAAAACTTATTTGTATATACCAACGTTTAACGTGATATTTTCCTTTTAGCGTTTAGCCAGTCTCCAATTTTCACCAGATTGTAACTTCTGTTCTTTTAGCACCACGACTTCAAAGCACAACCTTAACTTAAGGTCCATATAGTTCCAAAATATTATCCGATATCAATTAGGCCCCCTCCCCCCTTTTGGACAAAGGAAAACTTATTAGCATATACTAACGTTTAACGTGATATTTCCCTTTTAGCGTTTAGCCATGCTTAGATTTTCACCAGATTGTAACTTCTGTTCTTTTAGCACCACGACTTCAAAGCACAACCTTAAGATCGATGTAGCTCTCAAATAGATGAGCTCTTTATCGATATACGCCCCCCCCACATGTTTGACAAAGGGAAACGTATTAGTATATACTAACGTTTAAAGTGATATTTCCCTTTTAGCATTTAGCCATGCTCCAATTTTCACCAGATTGTAAATTCTGCTCGTTTGGCCCCACGACTTCAAAGCACAACCTTAAGGCCGATATAGTTCTCAAATCGTTGAGCTATAGATATACGTTAGCCCACCCCCCAAACATGTTTGACAAAGTAAAACTTATTAGTATATACTAACGTTTAACGTGATATTTCCCTTTAAGCGTTTAGCCATGCTTCGATTTTTACCAGATTGTAACTTCTGTTCTTTTAGCACCACGACTTCAAAGGACAACTATGAATATATCTTATGTTGATTAGCCTCCTCCCACATGTTTGACATAAGAAAACTGATCAGTATGCACTAACATTAAACGTGATATTTTAATTTTGTCTAGCTACTTTCCAACTTTCAGCAGATTGTAACTTCTGTTCTTTTAGCACCACTACTTCAAAGCACAACCTTAATGAAGTTGACATACACCACTAAAACCCCGAGAGTTTCAGCTGGGAACGGTGCGATGACAGGAGGTCCCCTACCGGGAGAAGCCACCGCCGCCATGTTCTGTATTAGGCTGCATCAAGTAATTTTTATGGATGACGTCCTTTGGAGACCCTAAATCTAATGCGAGAGCGCGAAAAAAAACAAGGGCCGAAAAAAAAAAAGATGCCTAGATTTGAAATATGATAGTCGACGACACATGCTAGGACACAAATTGAATGAGAGAACACAGTGTAACAACTAACAATTCTTTTATTCATCATGAAAACAGCAATAATTTGAATAAATCAGTTGAAGTTGAACAGCAGTTGTTGTCCTGTCCTGTTTCTTTCCATATCCCATTGATTTTGCAGGCCTGCAGAAACATATTATCAAAAAGGAACTCTTTGGTCATAGTTACAGGAAGCGGAATTTCTTGTGTTTTTTTTCTGGGAACAGACCAAAATCAATGCGCGCGCGGACGTCATCCATAAGAATTACTTGAAGTAGCCTTAGGGAAACACGGCTTTCTCATCACTGTAACGCGCCCTTGTTGTCTCCATCAAGTTCACCCCTGCTAACGCACTTGGCCTTGCTGGCATGACGTTGTCTGTGCAGTATTAGATCACCATCACCTAATCCGGCGGCACCAATTGTGAAGTGTCTATCATTTCTGGTCGGGTGTGACGGCAAACATGTGAGAGGACAAAGGTTTGTTACTTGTAAGCTTGAGTTGTGGTGACCCCGAACAAGTTCACGTGTAACAGAGAGAAGTAAGCCAGCAGGGATGCCGCTTCAGACAGTGAACTGTCAAGGGTGCTAAAACTCTGTAAATTTGTTTAAGTGTAAATCTTGGCAGGCTTGAGAGGGAGAGGTTTGTGTTTGGATATAGGAGGTAGGAGTGTCAATGGGAACAAAAGATACTCGTGGAAATGGATAATGAATTGGCATTTTAGTAAGATAAGAAAGGAAGAAGGGAGGAAAGAAGGAAGAAAGATAACAGAAAAGAAGGAATGGCGATTAGAAAGAAAGAAGGAAGGAAGGAAGAACAGGAGGAAAGAGAAGGAAGGAAAAAGAATAATAGAAGGAAGAAAAGAAGGAAGAAAGAAAAAACAAGAAAGAAAAGAATGAAGACAGGGATGAATGTAGAAACTCGGGGACGAAGGCAGAAGGAAGGGAGGAAACGGAAAACGAACCACAGAAGAGATAGTAAGACAGAACGAAGGCAGGGAAAAGAAAGAAAACAGACATGAAGGAAGGAAGGAAGGAAGGAAGGAAGGAAGGAAGGAAGGAAGGAAGGAAGGAAGGAAGGAAGGAAGGAAGGAAGGAAGGAAGGAAGGAAGGAAGGAAGGAAGGAAGGAAGGAAGGAAGGAAGGAAGGAAGGAAGGAAGGAAAAAACACAGATGAGAAGAAAGTAAGACAGACCGAAGGCAAGAAAAAAGAAAAAAAGAAAAAAAGAACGTATGAAAGGTAGAGAAATTGAAGGAAGGAAAGAAGGAAAGGAAAAAGGATCGGTAAAGACAACTCATGACTGGATAAGATAGAAGGGAGGAGGGGACAAACGTAACAAGGGAAAAGATGAACTCAACGGAACAAAGTGCAAATATGGGTCAGAGGCATGGATTGATTAAACGTGAGAAAAACGACGTGATTACCCCAAAACGCCAGGTCCCATTATACTGAAGTCCATTACTTTTCTCGGTTTGGATAGCGTAATAGTTTTCATGTGTCCTCTGGGATTGATGCCAGGTATACACGCATCACTGTATGGCGTTAAGGTAACATGTGTCAGTCATTAAACCGTGAGATAGCAAAATCATTTCCATGTTTTCTAACTTGGACCCCGGACAGGGAACGGAAATTAGACAATTTGTTTGTTGGTGGAAACGCTGTGGTTTTCCCAATCTTTGACGCAGTATAGTCCAATATGGCGTCGCGGTGGCACAGTGTAGGCCCCAGAACCCAGAGGTACTGAGTTCGAATCTGGGGTTCCCTGATGTGTCCCGTTGACGTTGTGCCTTTGGGAAAGGCACTTTACACGACTTTCCTCACTTCACTCAGGGGAAGATGAGTACCTAGCTTCGGTAAGGGGCGTCCCTCGGATAGGACGTTAAATGGAGGTCCCGTGTTTGTGGAGAGCCACAACTAAAGCACGTTAAAGAACCCAACACACTTATCGAAAAGAGTAGGGGGTCCTTCCCGGTGTGTGTGGATCATATAAATCTGTCCGGATATGCAGCTTGTACTGCACTGTTCAGTACAACCCTAGTGTGTTACGTCTTGAGGTGGTTTACCGGGTATGCAATACAAACAAACAAAAAATAGATACATATACATACTCAACCTTGATATCAATATTAACACCGGTACCCACACAGTGCCAACAATAATCATTAGTGTAGACACTTCGATTATACCGTAATTTGTTGACCTTCAACTTCTAAGAATCTCATAACATTGACTTAAAGAAAGCACTACAGGTGGTAAAAGCGAAGGGCTTTGATTGACAAGAAAGTCCACGAGATTCAACCACCATAACATTACAAAGACGGGGGAGGAAGAGTCTGTGAAACCTTAGCTGTGTCCTGATATCGTATACATTACGTGATGATGGACAGCTACTAGTAATTAGGCACGGTTGAATAAAGAAACGCGATTGAGAACTGTCAATGCAGAAATGTTCGCGGTGGTCTTATGTTCGCGGTTTTTGCGGTGAACTCTTTACCGCGAACTTAAAACCACCGCGAAAAAGCCGTTCCATGGTGTGACTATAGCGCTACTATAATTTGTTTCAAACGCGAACTGAAAATCACCTCGAACACTCCATTTTCTCCCTACCACGAAATCAAATCCGACTACTGTAAATGCAGAAATGTTCGCGGTGGATTTATGTTCGCGGTTTTCGTGGTGTAATCCACAGCGCGAAAATTTTTGCCCACCTATGACTGTGGCGCTACTTTTGTACAAAAGCAAATTTAAAACCACGACGAACGCTCAATTTTCTCCTACCGCGAAATAAAAACAACGCGAACTTAAAGGCATTTACGGTATTATTTCTGCATTGACAGTATTTGCTGTGGTAACTTAGTTCATTATCAGCTTACGATGAAGGACATCCTACAGCACTTGGTTTCGGTTCATAGAAGTATCATCCGAACATTTCGATCATTCTGTCGCCGCCATTTTGTTTTTTGACCTTTGGTATTTGGTCTGTCATGAATGATTTTGTGGGGGATGTTGACTTCAGGCTATTCGAGTGAAAGGTTGTAACAGACCACATTCAATCGTATACAACCTCATGCTATATGTTTTCAAATAAATGAAGGTCAAATTTGGGTGTCCTTTTTATCGCCTACACACGATAGTCAAGTTGAAGGTCATGAGTGTGTCGAGGTCGACTGATTCGAAGACGGGGGAGGGTGACATAACGATTCTTTGGGTCTACGTGGCAATTTGACATTTAGCATAAATCACAAACTTGCAGACGCATTTCACTATGATGAAGACATTTTTAGATGGAGGTTTAGGTTTAACAATGTCGTCAATTTCTCACATCTAATCTAGACCATATAATGGTTTCAGCTTGAAGTAACAGCTGGCAAAACTGAGAAACAATACAGCTATAGAAAGTATGAAAAACAATATCCCTGAGATAGAGTGGAATCCCGAGTAAATCGGTCAATTTCATGGTAGTCGTAAAATGAGTCGCCAAGGTCAAGCAAGGTCAAGTCAACCTGGCCTTATTAGCACGCACCCCATGGCGGCCATCTTGGATCAGTTATGGAGATTGTCCTTTTTGTGTGTATCAAGTTAGTTTATATGTTTTCATTGGTAATGACCGAGCACAGCTGGACTAAGCTAACCTCACGTATTACACCTCGGTGACCTTGGAAATCTAGGAACCCTAAACAGCCCCTAATTAAGAGATTAAAGTGTGAAATAGCCACGCAAACACTAAAGGCACGTGTGCCAAGTTCACAGAGAGCAAAACATTACATGTAAACTTTACAATTGTGGGAAATACTAGGCTCTACCAGCCTCCGCGGGTCGCTGGGAAATAGTAGAAATTGACCAAATAGAGTCAAATGTCTGAAGAGAGTCGGCTACAGAGAGAGGGTCAAATATGCGAATGAAACCATCTATGGCCAAAGTCCCCCGGCTAATGTTCTCCCTATAGCCGGCGCGGTTAGTCTGGTAGAGACTTGGGAAATACATCGTGTGATTTTATCTATCAAAGAATCTTTCATCTTCAGAATGAACCATACGTAAGTACGTATCCTTTACATATCAAACGTCAAATGTCCATAATCTAACCCAATTGAAGACTTTTTCTTCGATATCTATTATCAACTGATAGAAATACCAATATTATAATGTACTGATACGTATATTTCTTTCCCCTCTATGCATTGACCATCTCGCTAAGTGTTCTCTAGTTTCATTCCATGTATCAGTTACATAGTACATATTTGAACCTTATACACATTACACAGATTGTTACTGTTCAAACAACTATCCCTTTCAAACTGGGAAAACGCTTGACTTTCTATTCCCGGTTGATGAAAACGTCCCCCTTGCGGAGTGATATGTCCCCCACAGAGCAGTAAAAAGAGTCCCGCTGCGGCAATCTGGGACCTGTTCACAAACCGATTTGTCTTGTCGCAGTGCCAAGATTCCTGCACTCACTCTCAAAATAAGGCACTTAGCTACAGATTTGTCGAGGGTAGAACTAGGGGTAAGGCGAGACAAGCCAGGGACTTTAAGTTCAACACTTTCCTTCTGTTGCTACTCGTATGAAACAGCTTTCGATTCTAAGGAAAATAAAGCACTGGTAACGTACAATATACATTTGTTTTTAGTACACCTACACATTCGTTCACGTTGGCTTGTTTGTTTTGAGGGCATTTTATGGTCCTCCTTTCTGTATAAGGCGAGAATAAGTGACCAGTGCAAATAGCAAAATCTGAAAGTAGAAAAAAAGTGACGATTTTGCATAACTTTCATGCAAAGTGACAATCTTCTTTAAAACGAAGTGTATCCCTTTCTGGATTGTTTGAAGTTCGCGTTTGAATAAGTGCATGTAAAATTAATGGAAAGCGACTTTCAATACCACCAAACTGTACATGTAACGTTACAAGTAATACAATACATGGGGGTTCACATACTCACGTACAACATAACACTTCTCCGGTATCTCACAGTGAAAATCAAATTGAAAATCATCTGTCGAGCCTTGCCCGCCTACGACACAATTAACTCCTTAACTTACCCGGGAACAATCGCCTACATAAAAGCACTGACCTGTCACATCCACTTCTTTAACAGGTGCACTTGAACTTCAGCCGGGGTACCTCAATTAACTTGTTGTTCATGTTATTTAAAAACCTGATTTTTCTTGTCTTCGTCAACTTGGATCTAGACCAAAAATAGATGCTAGGATGTAGGAAGATTCAAGTCTAGCAAATTAAGTACGGATGGTAAACATATGTACGTTGTCTGATGTCTATATTCCTACGTTAAGACTATAGAACCCCCCCCCCCCTCAAGGCCAACGTCCCGGACCCCGAGGTCACGCGAGACTTACACCGCGAGATTTCACCTGCTGCCCCAGCGTGAATTTTATACCATGTCTCATCATAAAATTGACTATAACATGTATCAGATGTTTAGCCTGAGGGAACACTAGCCTAATTTTGGTTGACAAGTATATAATCGGAAATTCAACTGCCCCTTATGTCAAGACGGACTGCGTATAAATCTAAAAAATAGGAGCTATGGAAGGCAAAACAGAACTAGAGAGGCAACATTTGCGGGCAAATACAACATATTTCACCCATCATCGCCTTCCCCATGCAAAATGTGATCAATCACACACATAATGAACCATTCCATAGACACATCAACCGAAAAAAATGGATTACCAGTCCAAAATTCAATTTTTGAAAATGCAAGATGCAAGGATGGCCTTTTTTGATAATCAAAATGCACATTTGTGGCTTCGCTACCATGATATTTAAACCAAATGACCAGAAATTTGGTATGGAAATGCCTCTGATAGATACTCACAGGTCTTTCTTTGCAATTCAGCATAATCAAGTCCCTAGCTTTCTATTCGAGAGAAAACTGGTGATGGCTGGTTAGATAGCACACGCCGTGACGGTATGTAGATCAGACCGGTTCTCTCCACACACACACATACACATTCACTCACAATCTTACCATTTTTGTACTTAAGAGCAAAAATGCAAACATAACACTTTGAATCTTGAGAGTTTTACTTAAGCACAAAATTGAAACTTAACACTTGTCTTCTCCCATTCTCTTATTATTTCCTCTATGTAGATACGAATACTGCGAGTTGAATCATTTCCATGTCAAACCACAAAATTATATTACATGAAGATTACATTGCAGAAAATCTACATTCATGTCAAAATATACATGTTTTCGGAATTGGCTGCAATCTATTAGTAGTATATCCTTTTCTGGCTGGCAGGGTCTGCCTGCTTCTTCCACAGGCAGTTTCTCATGGATACCGAACAGTCAATGCAAAATATTTCAGAAACATATTCAAGGAGCGCCTTTAAGGCGATTTTCTGTCAAGCGGCAAACAATAAGAATCTTTAAGAAACTTGAAACATATTCAAAAATAAAAGCAGACTTTCATATGGAGAATCAGTATACAATGTAAGTAGCCAGCTGATACTATCTACCATTAACAACATTGTATAGCCTGGAACCTTGCTGCAGTTTGTACTAGATTAGAACAAGTAGCCAGCAGTATTTTGCCTTACATTGTACCTGTTACAATTGTTGTGCAATAAACTTTAACTTGACTTGGACCATGATCTGCTTCTCCTCTCTGGTGGGGTCTGGAGGATAGAAACAGAAGAGTGAGATTTAGCATTTCAATACAGAGCTGAAACACTGATTAAAAAAACTATAGACAGATATGGAATCTGTTCATGTGTCCAAATAAACATGCATGATTCCAGAATTACTTACAATCTCGTGTGGATGGCTGGGGCCAGATTTGTCTACTTCCTCCAAATGTGGTTTATCGCGGACCAGGTTCTGCTTCTCTACAGGAGGTCCCATCTAGAGAACACAAACAGGAGCGCAAGATTTAGCATCACAATGCAGAGTAGAAACATTCATCAACAATATATTTTGACCATACTTATAGTATGGGCAAAATGTAATTAAGAAATTACATTCATTTGCAAACTGTACATATTGTCTGTTGTCAGAAGAAAACATTACTTAACATTTAGTTGTGTTGGAGCAAGGAGGTTTTATAAAACCTCTTTGGTTGGAGATAATCTTCTCTTCGATGTCCATGCCAGACCTGTCTCTACATCTACATGTACGTGTAGTGACAGAAGACAACAGGCCCTACCTGTTGTGTGCCACGAGCATAATCTTTCAACTGCCCCTTATCATCTGAAAAGAAACAGAGACACTTCATTCATTCTTGTATACATTACTGTACATCTCTCAAAATGCTTTTCAATGGGAAAATGATACGAAATATGACAATGACAGAAATATGAAAACACTTACACATATTGTAAGGAAAATAAAGCCAAATGACCTGAGATTTGTTATAACACTCTAAAAACACTGCAAATGACAAATTGGCAGTAACAATAAAGTATTGACACGAATGGTTCTTAATCTACAAGGCTTCCAATCATGGAACATCCACCAAGCTCCCCCTTAAGCAGGTCTTCCCAATGTTCCCATCCCCCACTGAATGTGCCTGGTGGGAAGGTGGGAAGCTGGTACAAATATGCCATTCACAGGCTTCCACTTACCAGGCTCCCCCTTGCCAGGTCATTTTGGCAAGAGCCAGAGCAGGACCCTTAGTCCTTCCCCATCCACCTTGCCACCACCAAATGTACCGGGTGGCAAGGGCCGGTATGCTGGCACAAATATCATTCTCTGGCTCCCAGTTATGGAGCACTCACCAGGCTCCCCCTTGCCAGGTCATTTTGGCAAGAGCCAGAGCGGGACCCTTAGTCGTTCCCCATCCCCCTTGCTACCACCAAATGTGCCGGGTGGCAAGGGCCGGGACGCTGGCACAAACCTTCGACTCCCCAGTTACCTCTAATTCCTGCTCCTCCCCCTCCTCCCCTCTTACCTCTAATTCCTGCCTACCAGCTGGGTTCTCCAATCTTACCTCTAATGGCTGCTCATCAACTGGCTCCTCACCTCTTACCTCCAATACCTGCTCGTTGGCCAGATCCTCTCCTCTTACCTCCAATTCCTGCTCGTTGGCCAGATCCTCGCCTCTTACCTCCAATACCTGCTCAACAGCCGGTTTCTGTCCTCTTATGTGTAACTCATGCTTGTCGACCCGATCCTTAATTTGCTGCTTTGCCTTCCACTCATTCAACCTCTTCATTGGTTTCTTACTCTTGCGTCTTGGCATTTCTGCTAAAAAAATGAAAGTACCAGAATGTACATTCTGAAAGATTGCATACACATGGTAAAAGTTTAGAACCTCTCCGAAAATTCTAGTTTCCAACTAAGCTCCTTGCATACTAAACATCACAAAGTACATGTATCCACAATAATGACATTCCCTATGTCCTTGAAAATGTAGTGGCTTGTGTGGCAGTTTGCCAAAGTAGCCCCCCTCCCCAAAAAATCTGAGGAACACAGAAAGACGTCACCATGAAAACAAAATAAATCTCCAGTTTATAACCATCATGAAACCGAAATGATACAGAAACCTCTATCTTAAGCTAGTCGTTTGTAACGGAAGACCGATTTCATAGCTACTAAAGTCTTGCATGTTACGAAATAAAATGTCTGCTATAACTACGATAGTCAAGTCAAGTCAAGTCAAAGCCTTTATTTTACTTCGAATGCTTGTTCGGCCATAATATTGCCGCTTTTCGACAAGGTCGAAGTGAAACGGAGGGGCAGGAGTCACGGTACAAAAATAAACTTAACGTAAAGTTAACGTAACCGATATCAATACAATCATGGAAAATACATCAAAATAAATAGTTGAATAAATAATTAGATAAATAAATACATGAATACATCATAGTACATAATTAAGTCATTAATCCGTTATCCAGTCCATATTTGCACTCAAGGGCTAATTATGTATGATCCAATAGGTATTTGTATACGTATTAACACAACAGAGTGCCGAGCACATAATTTCTTACCTGATAAAATTGTCCGCTATCTCTACGAAGTAAATGTTACTGAACCGTTGGTTCTTGAGTTAGTTTATAGAGGAGAGCGTAGTTGGCCGAAGACTCTACTCTTAGTCTACTCTACTCCACCGTACAAAGTCCGACAAACGAAAATATGAGTGGTTCCATTCCAATTTTGCTCAATTTGAACACAGCAAAACGTAACATACGAAATGTGACCACGAAAAGAAATACATTTTATTTATCTATTTATAAAATGAAAGGTAACCATTATTTACTAAAAATGTATGAAAAAAATCCAGGGTAAGGCCCAAAAGTGTCTTTGGTCGTTTCTAACGGAAATTGGGGATTTATTCCAAAAACGATGGTGTAGCACTTGCCTGCGGTCACTTGTCACTTGAATGGAAAATTCCGTCGTCTGCAGCGGGCGAACGTGCAGGTTATGAAAACAACAAAATGTAATACGCACATATCATATAAAAACGTGACTACAAATTTATCAATATATTCATCAATTAAATGTCAAGTAACTATTACTTACTAGAAATGTAAATATTTTCTGGGTGGCGGTTGTTTTTATTAGGGAGAACGGTAAGTTTATTCCGAAAACACTACGACGCTGGTCCTAAGCACTTGCCTGCGGTCCCATGAATGGAAAATTACAGAGCGGGCATTTTCAAATGTGTTTACTAAACGAAAGCGACACAAAATATTTAGCGTTATCAATTACCACAAACATCTCTATACGTAAGATAACAATGTAGGGAAGGAATTCGGGATATTAAAGCACTTCTTACCTGGTAACGTTAGTACTTTCTGCTATCTGACGATAGAAAAATGTTGGTCGTGACGCAGAGTGTCGTCTGCTAGCGTACTAGTGATGGAAAATTCCGCAGAAGCTTTCCAACCGACATGCAGCGGGGGGATGTGTATGCAAGTTCGACAGCAAAAGGTGTTGAACCCGGCGTTATATCCTTTTTATCTATATTTTATGATATTATAAGTACTTTGACATATTTGTTTAGGCATACATTCCTATATACCTTGTTCTTACCCTATATCAATAATGATACATTCAACTTACTCCCCCACAATATCAAAATGGACGCGTCCGCATGCCGCGCGCCTATTAGTATTGAAAGTGACAGAAGTGGCAAATATTGTCAAAAAAGCCCAAAATAGATCGTTTTGAAGATATGTATGCCAAAAATGGGAATGTAGTCCTTGAAATATTTGTTCAAGCCACATATACAGAAAATTTCAGGTCATTCGGTTGAAATACCAGGGCGCAGGAGGCCAAGATATGCTAAAAATAGCCTAAAAACCTCAATAAAATCACTTTCAAGGTCAATATCAAAAAAAGGAAAAGAACGCACATTGGTTTTTGCCTACATTACCTCTGTACCAAATTTCAGGTCATTTGGTCAAAAAATGACAGAGATGAATCGATTTGAAAATTTGACAGGAGGAGAAGAAGAAGAAGAAGAAGAAGAAGAAACATGAGAGAAAACAATATATTCCACCATACTAGGTATGGTGAAATATAATCAAAGAGACTATTTCAAATCGGCGTCACGTCTAATGTTACAGTTTGGCACACAGACCCCAGCGATGGCAACATGGGGCGCCATTCGCGACCTTCACTCGTCATTTACGTAACAAATCACTTTCTATCAGAACTACTTTTTCAGAAGTAGAATCATCAAGACGGCTCAGGGCAAGACAGCAATGTTATGAACTACAGTACTGGAACAGGTGGTTGATGTATCCTTCAACATATATCCTTCAGTACATTTTGAATGGTAAAGGCTAGTGGCTGGTTGGACTGAGGGCTGATAGATTTATGTAAAGACCAGTATAGTTCACTGGTCATTGACATGTATATATGACTTTTGTATAAAACTTAGTGGCGTCGAGGTGGCGCAGTGACAGGGTGTTTAGCCCAGACCCTAGAGGTGTTGGGTTCGAACCCGGGTTCTTTGTGCCGTTGACGTTGCCTTTCCCCACTTCACTCAGGTGAAAATAAGTACCTAGATTCGGTTAAGGACGTCCCTCGGATAGGACGATAAATAGAGGTCCCTCGTTCGAGGAGAGCACATTAAAGAACCCACCACACTTATCGAAGAGTAGGGGTCCTTCCCGGTGTGAATGGATCATACGAATCTGTCCGGATATGCAGCTTGTACTGTTTAGTACAAACCTGGTATGGTGAAGCGATTTGTCGGGTAGGCAATCCAAACTGCAGACTACCTCTCTGGACCAAGCTGTGTCACATATTGCAGAGAATGATGACAGATGGTCAAAGGTCACTGATTTCATTATCGAACTCGAACTCGAACTGGGGATCCAAAATCTAGTCATTTCGAGGTCTCACAAAGACCTAGCCACCTACCAAATATGAAGACGATTCATCCAGGCATTCTCAACTTATCGTGTACACAGATGGAAGGAAGGACATACACAGGGACAGGAATGATGATAGGCGGTCAAAGGTCACTGATCTCATTAGTGAACTCTAATACTGACTGGTCAGACGACACTGAGACAAAATAGCAAAATCTGTCCGCTAGACACCCAAGGTCAAAAGACCTTGCCCCTCAACCTGAAATTGTCTGCTCCATAGACATTACTGACAGAAATGTGACATGAACGTGATATTTCAAAGCAACAAGACGTAAATTATAATCACATAGGTGCCTGGGGGTCAGAATGACAAAAAAAAAATGCTATGCTTGACTTCTTGCAAGCCCTTCATCTCTTTCTGTGATAACTCTATGGAGATACTGTACTCCATAACTGGTTGCATTTTACCTTTACTCGAAAGAGTCTATTTTGTCCTCTCTGCAACTAGAGATTTGCAGAGAGGACGAAGAAGCCACTACATTAATAGTAAAGTAGAGTTTACGGTCAAGTAGGATGTTCTTTCAGTGTGGCTTTAAAAAAAAAAACAATAACACATGATAGAGTGTGTGTGTTTGGATCTAGGCTCTCAAGATCATGTGAAAACTCGCTCAAATGGAAACAATCGTCTGACAGAATTAACAGGTGTCGTCTGGGTACATTTTGGCGGGAACAAGAATGCAGACGGCGTTCTTTGAAGGCGGGATGTGATTATAATGATATTGCGTGAGACATTTTACCAACAAGGACTTAAAATCTAGATGAGAGAGATCAAACGGGGAGGGATTTAAGTACCAGGTGTTCAAAATGGTGGGAACGGAGAAAACTGTCGTCTGCGTAACCATGGTGACGGCTGACCGTATTGTCTCTGACGCGACACCGGCGTCCCTCATTGCACCGTGTGACACAATTTCGAGTAGGATAAATTTATTTCAAAATTGTTCCAACTTCATTTCATCTGAAAGGTCAATCACGGTCCGTTTATCGTCTGCAAAAACAAGATAAAGCAATAGATCCGCCGCGCTGACCAGTCGGCAAACGAGTAATTACGAATACAGATACAATCTCTCGCTCCCGCACGCAAACGGAGCATAAAACGTCCCTCAAAACAAGCTTCCAATCCCAAATCAAGCCATCTATAAATCGGACGTCTACTTTAAACTTTAACATATACAATCTTAAGTACAGAAAACAACACTCTAGTCCGTCAAATGAAGAACAAAGCAGCTGCTCTCCGTCACGTCTTTGCATACGATCTCTCTGATCACCCCCTCCCCCTTCGCCTCAAGGTCAACGAGGTCGTACATTTAGAGGCCAACGGCGTCCTAAAGACGAAAGGAAATCAGTGATGATGAATAGTTCTGACAAGCGCCTGTTTTATGTACTTGAATTGTTGCTGTTGCGAGGTCTTGAGATGCTTATACAATTCTCCTTCACTTTACGTTCTTATACGATCTTGACGAGTCTATGATCGCCACTCCTCCTTCCCCTCAAGGTCAACAGGGTCGTACATTAAGAGGCTAACAGCGTTCGAAGACAAAGGCAAATCAGTGTTGATGAATAGTTCTGACAACCGCCTGTTTTATGTTCTTGAATTGTTGCCGTTGCGAAGACTTAGGATGCTTCCACAATTCTCCTTTACCACTTTGCGTTTGAGCCTCTGATCACCCCCCCCTTCGCCTCAAGGTCAACAGGTCGTACATTTTAGAGGCTAACAAAGGCAAAAGCGAATCAGTGATAATGGCTAGTTCTGACAACCGCATGTTTTATGTACTTGAATTATTGCCGTTGCGAGGACTTTTGATGCTTACACAATTCTCCTTCACAACTTTGCGTACGAACGAGTCCCTCATCGCCCCCCCCCCCCATTCACCCCAAGGTCAACAAGGTCGTACATCTAGAGGCTAACAGCGTTGGGAGACAAAGGCGAATCAGTGATGATGAATAGTTCTGACAACCGTTTATTTTATGTACTTGAATTGTTGCAGTTGCCGGGTCTTGAGATGCCTACACAGTTCCCTTTTCAGGCCACTTTGCGTTGTCCGATCACCCCCCTCCCCCTTCACCTCAAGGTCAACGAGTCGTACATTTTAGAGGCTAACAAAGGCAAAAGATAATCAGTGATGATGACTAGTAATGACAACCGTCTGTTTTATGTACTTGAATTGTTACCGTTGTCGGACTTGGGATGCTTACAAAATTCTCTTTCACGACTTTGCGTACTTACCGCCGGAGTCTATGATCGCCCCCCTCCCCTTCATCTCAAGGTCAACAGGGTCGTACATTAAGAAGTTAACAGCGTTCCAAAGACAAAAACGAATCAGTGATGATGAGTAGTTCTGACAACCGCCTGTTTTATGTACTTGAATTGTTGCCGTTGTCGGGACTTGGGATGTTTTCACCGCCACTTTGCGTACGTACGAGTCCCTGTTCACCCCCCTCCCCCTTCACCTCAAGGTCACCAATGTCGTACATTAAGAGGCATTAACAGCGTCTGAATCAGTGATGATGAATAGTTCTGACAAGCGCCTGTTTTATGTACTTGAATTGTTGCTGTTGCGAGGACTTGGGATGCTTACACAGCCGGGTGGAGCCATGCGACAGGAGGGTTAGGGTTGATGAAAGACGGACCACAAACGGTATTGTACTTTCAAGTACGCACTGTGCTAAATCAATACACACGTCTGGATCCTAGATCTCTTTATATAGCGTCCTTAAACTGTGATTTAAACAGAGAGTTTGAACCCTATAACCCTATATATTGACGGATTATTGTTTTTGCTATTCTCATGAGGAGAGACGCATTTTAGTGGGGGGGGGGTGACTGAAGTTGGTTCATAAAGTTGTCAAGGCCTTCATGGAAGGCAAGACCATCATGTACATGTAACTCACGATCTATGGAGTATATATTGTCGATCTCTCATAGTAAATGCGGTATGTACGCTATAAATTTTGTCAATTGGTTTTCGTGGGTCTGGAAATCCAAACAAATGCTCAAGCACTGGCGTATTTGTACAAGGGCTTTTCGACTCAACATCTTTTTCTTCGCCCTGACAGCCCACTTTTCTTCTAAAACAAATCGGGTAACAGGAGGCACAAAAGGCGATCCCAAGGCCTGCAGGAAGGTCAGGGTTCCTTCAACATGTCGTCTGCTGCGAAGGAACACATCTGTGGAACCTGGTCAGGTCAGGGTTGAGACATGGACGTAAACATGGGAACGAGCCAGGGAGCTAGCCTCCTTCACAGACTTCTTGGAGCGCCTGCGTTAATTCTGGGGGAGCGCTTATTCGCGAGTTTTGATATGAGATGAGGTTTTCTAATGCCGACGGAGACAGTTTCGGAATTGAGGCGTGGCGAAACTGTCTCCAACGGCACAGGAGAACCTTATCCCATGTAGAAAATCGCGAATCAGTGCTCCCAAAAACATCAACGCCGGCGCTCGAAGAAGTCTGCAAAAGAGCCTACCAGGCAGCCATATTACACGTAGTTCAAACAGAATGTGTCCTGATAACCTAAAGTCGTCTACGGTTGTTGTGTAGTGCTTTTCGAAGTAAGCTTGCGAGGAAATGTAAGATACTATCGAGGGTATTGACATCATGAGGATATTACTGAATACATATTAGATATTTCGTATCCAGGAGAATTCAATACAAAATATCTGTATAGTTTTAAATTTGTGGACTTACTTGCGTTAAAGAAGCTAGAGCTACCAATTATCTGTTGATTGTCCTTGGCCTCAGCGCCATTTTAAAGAACCCTAACCCCTTAATGAAAATCCTTAATTGGCCTTGAGCGAGCTACCACGGACCGATACAGATACAATCTCTCGCTCCCGCACGCAAACAGAGCATAAAACGTCGATCTAAACATGCGTCCATAGCCAAATTAAGCCATCTATTTATCAGATGTGTGTTTTGCATTTTTCGGGCCTGCAAGTGATAAAATAACTACCAATTATTTGCTAATTGACCTTGACCTCAGCACCTTTTTAAACGGCCCTAAAGCCCCCCTCTCACTGGACCAGCGGCACGGCGTCGATGTGTCCTAAACTGGATTTGTGTTACCCCTGACTTTATAATAAAAACATTATTTAAAACGTACAAGTATGACCAAAACAACAACAAAACACACAAAAGATCCGTTCTTTGTCGATGAAATTAGTTGAGTGCTTTGTCAATTCGATCAGCCACAGCGACGCCGCCAGCGTGCCGTGGGTCCAGTGAGAGGGGGGGCTTAACCCATTCAAATCTTTTACCAGAGCGACGGCCGGACTCTACTATTCATGCACGTGCCCCCCTTCCCTCTTTGCTGTACATTGACGTGTGTACTAGTTGTAAGAACAGTCCCTATACACATAGGGCAACTCGTAATACTGGGGAGAGACTGAGATTTACACTGTTTATTTGTGTGGACTGGACAGACGTTCACTAGTTACTGTCGTAATTTGAAACATTTGTTATTTTTCTGACACTGATTATCCCACCTTTCACCCCTACTAACATGTCATCGAATCAACTTAATGAAAAGCACATTAACTCCAATGGTGTTGAGTGCCACAGGGTTAAACGCAACCTTTCAAATCATCACTTGAGCTAAGGAGTGGGCTAAGGATGGTAGAGTCGTGGAAATAAAGAAAAAAAAATGCAAAGGAAGCAAAAATGTAAAACTTCAGCAAAGAGATACAGATTGTGATAAAACATAAACAAACTGATCTGAAAAAAAAAAGCACTGAAAAAATACTACTGAAAAAATAGATTGAACTCCCTTCTTTACCATAAAGATGTATTCATCGTTGGTTTAGCGACTGTGTTTAGGTACTTTCAGAACAGACAGTAACAGGTGAACGCTTAAACACCACATGCCTGACTTTTGTTTTGAAATGAAAACCTGAAATACAAGCTTCCAATGCCCGCCTTTTCAGGACGTTTATGCCCCCCTCCCAGCCTACTAAAGCCCAACGTATGACCTGCTATTGCTTATTAGCGACTCCCCGCAGCGCCCCACCCTCGCCCAATTACACGGGATTTAGATAAGAAATCCGACAATGATATCAGAGATGAAACCGGAGAAATAACGCTTAAGTCGACTGCCAGGACCTGACAGCCAAGAACTGCCTCCGTACCATTTACACAGACCTGACCACAAACCACTGGGTCTTTCTCAGAAGGGGGATAGAAAACAAGAGCCTCGGAAACACTAGAATTACTTAAAATTGTGACAAGAGAAGTCCTGGGCCCATTTGCATAGGCATCAACAGATCTTCAGACACAACAAAACACCAATTGAAGTGCATGAAGCTCTTAGTAAAGGTCTTAAATAGTTGTCAAAGAACACAAAGACGCTGTGTTCCCTTGTGTAACGTTACGACTCGCTGAAATAAACATTGCACCCTTTTGATGGTCGCTGCACTAACAATTCTAACATCCTCTTAACCGAGACCGGGGGCGACACAGACATCGACATGGCGAACAATGGAGGTTGCACTCACATCCTTTTGATGGTCACTCTATTCTACTAACACCCTTTAACAGGGACGGGGGTCGATATAGACTTCCAACAACCTTTGACCTGTTGCTGACGTCACATATGCATGAGGTCTGTCCATGGCAAAAGATACGAAAACCGGAAGTCTTCCTGCAGTACCAAGGTCGGTCACCAGGCTTGAAAACCGGGTCCACAACACCTAACTTCATACCAAGTATCATTTCAATCCATTCAAAGCATTTTACGTTATTCCACCGGACACGCACGCACACACGCACACAGAGTGAAAACTATACCTCCATTTTCTACTTATACGGTAATAATGAAAATGCCCATACCACTGCCAATCCAACGTCCTGCTCCCGTCTCTTGAGTGACGCTCCGTAACAGGTCAGGATCAGACAGGCGCTGAAGCTCAGCATGGCGCCGACTGCTGGGGAAACAAGAATGTCGGTCAGGTGGGGTTGATAGACTCAGTGGTTGATTGAAGGAATGAATAACTCGTTGACCTTGTCATGAAATACGCCATTTGAGCAAATTGTCAAGAGGGACTGGTTATCATCATTCCGTTTTTCCGGAGATATATTGTTTTCGAGCTGTTTGTTATCTCCATGAAAAAATACTTCTTCATGGGGATATTGTTTTGCGTGCGTTTGCGTGTGTGATTGCGTGTGTGTATGTTTGTGTCACCGTATGCTTAAAGTCAGCATAACTGAAGAACGTGTAGATGGATTGTAATGGTATTTGATATGTGGGTAGGTGTTGGGAGTAGACAGATCAAGGTCGATTTTGGGCCCCCTGGTATGTGTCACTGGAACTGCAATGGCGTATTTGTAATAATCTTCTAAGGAGAATAACTGAAGAAAGGAACAACAGATTTTCATGTCATTTGGTAATGCAGGTAGGTTGGACGGAGATGTACACAATGAATTGCAAATTATGCAAATTGGGACTGAATTTACATAAGTAATAAGGGATATTTTTTGTGTTGTCGTGTGTGTGCAAATTTGTTCCCGCTGGCCCTGGTTTAGTCTGCAAGGTTGGCCTAGATGGCGGAAGACGGTGTAATTGGAGACTAGCAGGAATATTAATATGCAAATGTTGATTTTTGGCCAGGGCCCAAAGTTGTTGCCGCAGACTTGTTTTAAGATTAATGATGCAACTGATGATTCTAGCTAGGGAAGTTTGATAATTAATTAAATAATCGATCGTTTTCAGATTTAGTGGCTTGTTAGTTAGTTGGTTAGTTTGTTGGTTGGTTGGTTAGTCAAGAAAGAAACTCTGGGTATCACGACCAGCCTGTAAGTGCACTCAACAAGAACAAGTTACTCAAGTCAAAGTTTCCACAGGAATACAGGCCTTGCTTATGTCTTCTCACACATAGATAGTTTTGAGATTTATCAGGCCATTGTTTCAAGATTCAGATAAAAAGAACACGCAACACAGATATCATTCCTTCCTCGGGGTAAGTAATTCCTTTCACACACCCCTCCCCCACCTCCTATTACCAAGGCAACAGCTTGGAATCTTCCACAACGCGCTGAGGTAATTATCGTCTGATAGTCTCGTTCCCAGGGCCTATACCTTTGACCTTGAGGGTCAACGCGCGTTTGATTGGACAGCTGTTGGAGAAATTCCTTTGTTTCCTTCTCAGCACGACAAATAGACCGTGTTTGCTTCAAGGAGGCTTGCTGGGCGTCTTTAAGATCTATAAATCCCTTCGGCACTTCTGAAGACAACCGGTTTATACTGTGTGTATTTGCCTGACAAATTACCTTGTGTAAAGGCCTGTAAGAATGAAGTGAAGTTGTCTGGACGCGAAAATTATTGGGATTTTGCGGCTCAGGTAATGACTAACAGGTATGTGGCAAGTACAAAGCTTCCAATCCAGCTTTAAATGTCATTGCAGGGCAAGATTTCTTTCCCCGATTAACGGATCAAGAATTCTTGTTAGAACATGGATTCCAGAGGATATGAAGACAAAATCCTTTTTCATAACAACACTATGTAGCACGTCTTGTATACATAGACAAAGGGGAATGACAGCAAGGAGGACCACACCTAGAGCAATATGTAACAAACCACCAGACTTCTCAAACAGCGTAGGTGTATGTCTCCTTTGTCACAGTGTTAACTTTACCCCCTCTCATTTTTCTCGCACCTGGACAATTATGTATGTCTCTACTAGACCAACCGCGCCGGCTATAGGGAGAACATTTGCCGGGGGACTTTGGCCATGGAGGGTAACATTCACAGCCGCAGTTTTGGACCCTCTCTCCGTAGACGACTCCTTTCATACAATTGACTCTATTTGGCCAATTTCTACTATTTTCCCAGCGACCCGTGGAGTCTGGTAGAGCCTATAGTATGCTAGTGTCGCCAAGGAAGTGAAGAAAACTTTTGTTGACTTTTCAGCCTTTGGTCTATCTTTTCACAACCGCCATTGGAATAGTTTCTGTAGTCCAAAGACGACTCAGATAAACCGAATGGTGAAGATGTCTTGTCAGACTAAGCAATAGACAAGCCCTAGGCTTTGACGGATGATACTACGACACCCATCCAGCTAGTTAAAAAGAAGATAGTTCGTGCAAGACTTAATCCTTTCCATAAACCACCAACTTGGATTCAAAACAGTTGCTCTTAAAATCGCTTACCCGCTGGCTTTGGGAGACCATTGTGTATAAATCTCAGCCTCGCTTTCTTTGAGTGTAAAAAGCCCCTTGCTTTCCGTAAACTTAATCATTACAGGGCGGTATGTATTACAACCCTTATCGACCCAACACGCCTGACTTATTTTTCAGATGTTAATGTTACAGAGCTATCATTCAAAGATACCCTCCCTCCATTATAAGATTAGAGCAACCTCCTTGATTACAGGCAATCTAGAATGAAACCTATGATTATTTTCATTTATTTTATCGTCTGCAGACATCTGAAATAAGTCTGGAAGTTTAGTCTGTACAAAACATTTCTTTTGTGATCATGTGTGCAATTTTGCCCGTGGCAGTCTACTATTGTGTTTACGTTTTGCCTGTGAAAAACCTGTATTTTCATCTAGACGTAGGGTTTCGTCAGTGAGACGCGGCGCAGACGATAGAGGAAGACAGTCTTTTTTGGCGGGAATGACGTCACGATCAGACGACAGTACAACATCACAGACCGACAGCAGCTGACAAAGCACTCGTAAAAGTGGGTCAATATCTGAATATTCGACCTAGAAACACGAATCTGAGGCTACACAAACATTCCTCACTCAGAATCTGAGAGAAAAAAAGGGCGGGAAAGCCACAAGCTTTCCTCTCACAAAAATTGGCGGGAAATTGACTCCAGGCAGTAGAATTAAGCGACTTTAATCTTTTCACCCAATTGCCCAATTACCAGATATGTGACATTTATGTGAGGAAGTTATTGTCTCAGTGAGGTATTTGTACTGCCATCTGGCGGGAAATTGTCTGTTTTTATGTCTTACACAGTCTTATCATGACTCTGTCTTAAAAAGACACAGGGTGTTAAAAGATTTATATGATACTCTATTCAGACCACGGCGTTTGGCATAGACCCTCTAGGGACATCGCCATGTGTTTTTTGGAAGTAATGAACTGTAATTCGCATCAAATAAGACCAGCCAGTATTCTGGAGAAAAGATAATATGTCGCGATCTTTCGACATCACATAGCTGTCGATTTAACGGTAAATAAAACGACTGTCGACCCGGATTTGAGGTTGAACCATAGACTGTGAGAGAGAAAGCACAGGCAAGGCCTCGGATGCGGAAAGACGGGTTATCGGCTGGATTTTTTTGAGCGACATTTTGAACCGTTGCCAAACCAACATTTCAACCTCGTAGATGCCCTCTCTTGTTGCAGGCATTTGAAAACATCTGGAGAAACACAAGAGTTCAGAATGCTGTCCTGCGGGCAAGTGTGTTCGGTGGACCAACCGGGACAACGTATAGCCTCCATCAGGCCTTTCTACGGGGGTAGGGACCGTAGATTTTGGGCAGGGGGGGGGGGGGGGTAAGCCGGGAGAGTCAGTCCACGGAAAGGTTAACATCCCTTGCGCCTGGCCAAAGAAACCGCCAAACTCTCGTAGCAAAATTATTCTCCCGGCAGCTAGCGTATTTAGTCAAGGGTATGGATCGTAGAATTCGCTAAAAAGGGAAATAATTGGTCAAGAGAGTCAATCCACGGGAAGGTTAACATTTACCCTGTGCATGGCCAAAGAATAGCCTCCATAGCAGGCTCTAAACCGGCCTTTTGAGGGGCTAAACAATACACTTTTTGCAGCCAGCCCAACCATCAGCCACCCTCTAACTATCTTGCCGCTTACAGGGTGGCTGATGGTTACGGGCTGGCTGCAAAAAGCGTATCATTTAGCCCCCCAAAAAGGCCGGTTAGAGCCTGCTATGGAGGCTAGCCAAAGAAACGCTTTAGTAGCAAAATCATTCTCCCTACAGCGAGCGTAGTTAGTCTGGTAGAGACTAGACTGCGCTACTGCATAGCCTCTCTTCGCCAATCCGATCATGTGTTAACGATCTTTTAGGTGGTCTGCCTTTCATAAACTCGGGCTGACCTTTAAATGCAGGGGTCAAGACCCCTCCGAAGACGGAGCGGACAGAAGTGCTTGAATATTTCCTTTGTTTTGGCTCGCTCCTCTAAACGGTCGGCGAGCGTTCGGGACACGTCGGAAACGAGAAGAAGGTTCAGTGACGACGGCGTCGTCTGTCAAGTGCGTACATCTTACCTTAGCGCCACCTGACAACATCCAGGGTACGAGCACAACACCCAGTCGTTCTTTTTTTCATTTCAAGGTCAATGGCAGTAAACTGAACGGTCAGCTTTTACTTGAAGAACAGAATATAATGTAACATTTGGTGAATATCACTTTTTCTGGCTCTGTCTACCACTCTTATCTTGTTGTCAATCCGTACCCATCAATAGTTCTCTCATTAGAACATAAATGCTCACGATGCCAAGTGGGCTGTATTTCAAGTTCACGGCTCAAGGCTGGTGACCAAGTGTATACCAGTGAAAGAACCGAACCAGACCTGTTAGGAGATTTGAAGCACGATAACCGTACACAACGACACAGCGTCTACTCGCAGACCTTGAGAAAACGATGTTGCCACGACCTCAAAGTATATCCCATAGTTCCCGCAAAACCTTGGCTTAAACATCTCCTTTTTGTATACGCAGCTTTGTAACGTTTGTCTAGGAAAGGGGACCCTTCCCGGTAACCCTTCCGTGACGGGCGCGGGCCAGACCTTGTCCGAGAGCCGGGACTTTCCGGCCGCCTTGGTGCGAGTTCTTGCCGACGGCGATGTCAAATTCATTCATGCAGCTGAAGACAACGCGCCCGCCCTTTTCCTCTCATTCATAGCTAGCGCAGGAAAATCCTCTGTGGAGTCGCTTAAAATACCTCGACACATTGTATCACAATGTTTGGGCGTTAAATGTATACCGCAGGTATTGCCTTGCGGGCTATTGGTCCCGTGCCCGCTCGCTTTTCAATTCCGATCGCGACTGACAAAATGGGCATTACAGACGGTAATGTACACAAAACACCCCTGCTCCAATATGTTCTCAATCTTACTGTAATAATAACAATCTTGTAGACACCGAAGATGTGTTCATTATGCCCCACCGCTGGCAAGAGATGCATTCAGCCCTCATTTCTAAAGCCTGTGTCTCGACTAGCAACGGTATAACGTCGGAAATGAAGCGTTCTGTGGCTTGAAAATACCACAAAGCTAGCTGTTGACTTAAAGGAAGATTTACCTCTATTTGTGATGGACAGGGAAGAAGAGTACAAGAGGAATCCCGACAATCTTGATCTGACTAGTTAAATCACGACTGATTCTTCTAGGAGACGACCTTACCTCGGTAAGTCCACCGCTCCTTGCCCCGGCCTTCGGCGTTCAAACAATTCCACCAATGAGTTCCCTTGCCAAGGCCCGGGTCTTTCGCGTTGTGTCTGGTGCTCGACGTAGTTGTCCTCAAAATAAAACCCTCGTCCCTAGCAACACCCTGGCTCCAGAGTCGGACGATTTAAAAATGTCACTCCCGGCTCGCGGGTCGCACCGATGCCACTGTTGTTTAGCCGTTCGTGTCCACTGTACAGGCTGACTGGACGCGCATGCGTGGGATTCCCTCAGGACCCGCGGGAAAATTGACAGTGTCAGACGAGAGTTTGATACAAGGATCAGATTGAGAGACTAGAATTCCTCTTGACCAGACCCTATCATGCAGGCATTCGTTGGAGCTGTCAATCAAGTTAGGGTCGTACCAAACATTTATAGGGAGGGCCAAAGAACAGCGCAGACGTAAAAAATCATGTCCAAGAGTTTCCTAGCTTCGGTAGATGCTTTGTGTGTGACTCTGACCGAACGATACTAGTATTTGGTATTAAAGCCGTTTCCCAAAGCTTTTTCTCTCACCTTATTTCAAAACTTGGTATCAGCCATAATGCAAATAGATGATTTATACTTGAAACAAGTTTTAGATCCAAGCGAACGTCATTCAGACATATTGACTGCCATAATTCTGCCTTCAAAAGATATCCTCCCACCTTCCAGTGTACGTTATATGTGGGACAATTTTAGTTGGTCCCCCTTTCGCCCAAATCCTTGTGTCTTATCCATATAGCCTCCGTCGGTCAGTATTGACTAGTCTCTACCAGACTAACTACGCCGGCTATAGGGAGAATATTTGCCGGGGGACTTTGGCCATGGAGGGTTACATTCGCTGGCCCAGGGTTGCAATATTTGACCCTCTCTCCGTATAGCCGACTCCCTTCATACAATTGACTCTATTTGGCCAATTTCTACTATTTTCCCAGCGACCCGCGGTGGCTGGTAAAGCCAAAGTATTGACCTTGTGTTACAACATCTGTCAGACGTTCTTGGCTTCAATTGTCACTTTCAGAGAACAGCTTGTCTTAAATCGTGCACCTGCAACAGACAATAATTGGTCCTTAGCTTAAACCCATCTCCGCTATCTCCGGGACATCACAGGAATACCGATCCGCTCTGACCCCCAGCTGGATTAAGATGACACCCATTCATTTTACACGCAGTATCTAGTATCAGCTATGTGGGGGTCGACGACTCTTCCAACAGCGGTCTTCTGTGTACTGGAGCGATCGCCGCATGTGTTCATAACTCCGTACTGAACTGCGCTTCTGTATTTCACGTAAGGCTACACCAAGTAATCTTCATGGATGACGTCCGCGCGCGCATTGATTTTGGTCTGTTCCCAGAAAAAAAACACAAGAAATTCCGCTTCCTGTAACTATAACCAAAGAGTTCCTTTTTGATATAATATGTTTCTGCAGGCCTGCAAAATCAATGGGATATGGAAAGAAACAGGACAGGACAACAACTGCTGTTCAACTTCAACTGATTTATTCAAATTATTGCTGTTTTCATGATGATTAAAAGAATTGCTAGTTGTTACACTGTGTTCTCTCATTCAATTTGCGTCCTAGCATGTGTCGTTGACTATTATATTTCAAATCTAGGCATATTTTTTTTCGGCCCTTCTTGGTTTTTTTTCGCGCTCTCGCATTAGATTTAGGGTCTCCAAAGGACGTCATCCATAAAAATTACTTGGTGTAGCCTAACAGTAGGGTCGAGGGGGTGGCCAGACAGGTGGGCACTTGCTGAGAGAGAATGGCCGCCGTCGGCGAAAACTACAGAGAGACAACGATTCACCAGACAACAATGGCGAATCTTTGTTCCCGGGGCCAAGACCCGGCTTCCGCCCTGGCTAAATTAGAATTTTGACTTTCCATTGTTTTCACATGAAAGAATCAATAAAGAACTGTAGTTTTACTGAATATTAATAGCTGAGGATGAAAAATTGTAAATATGATTTTTTCGACCATATGGATGACGTCATCAAATTTTGTTGCCACTGATATGATTTTTTCTAAGAGAAAGTACAGCACTTTTGTACATACCATTGCAATGAAGGTATGTTTTCCATGTGTATACTGTTCAAAGGCACAAACGTACGTTCATGCCCATCTTGATTTTATGTTTTTACACTAATAAAAATGATATATTGAAATTAAGGCAAAGCAATTATTTTTGAACTACAGACGATTATATAAGTAAATATCAAGAGTTGCGAACGTACGTTTGTACCTATAAATATCAAGTACAACTACAGTTCTTTCTTAATCTATTGATGAGAAAACAATGGAAAGTCAAAATGCCAATTTAGCCAGGAAGGAAACCTTAATAGACCCCAGTTGTGCAGAGTCAGCAAACTGCTACCTGGGCTTTGCCGCAAGGAGGTTAAATACTTAACCCCATTGGTTAACAAGCATTCTTTTGTCAGCGTCTCTTATTGCACATCTGCAAGGGTGGTCCTTCGTGTTCCTGCATTTCTTAGGCCTCTTCATGTTCCTCCCACCTGTTCTGACTCACAGGTAAATGAATTTACCGCCATGAAATTGCTACTCTGAGACCTAAAACGGTTACAATAGCCCTTTTGTTTCTGTTCATTGACCTAGAATGACTTCACTGCACAGGTGGTAGTGTCTGATTTAGATAAAAGTCTCTTAGGAATTAATTAGACCCAATCCCTGCTAAGGGAATGTCAAGTTGATATCTTCTCGAACCCCCCTCCCCCTCACCGAGTTGAAATCGAACACCAGGCCGTGATCCTTTGCGTCGTTCTCTTGACCCGTGGCATGCTGGGATCGCCGCATGTTTGTGGAGTTGTCCATCACATAACCGTCTGACGTTGTATGTAAGACACTCGTTCAAGTTCACGGAATGTCCTTATAACGATTCCTTCTAAAGGTGGTTGTACCGCACATATGGAGTAGCATACTCCGGAGGTTGTTGGCCGTAGCAAGGCCATGTTGACTCGATTACTCATATATGGATGACATCCGCGTGCATCAATTCTCGTCCGTTTCAAAAGAAAGGTTTTCGACCGTGCTGTAAATCGTACAAAGCAGCTGCAAATGAGCAAATATATGCCTTAATTTGCAAAAGAAATGTTGAAAAACGGATAATAATGTCGTAGAATCCCAAAGTCAATTCCAAATTAAAGGAAGAAGATGTGAAAGAACAAAAAATAAGAATCCATTGTTCGGTACACCATACCATGCGTGTTGAGTAATTCGTTCAACATTCATTCATTCATTATTTCATATATGAAAACACATAAAAACTTTATACATTAACATGAAGACAGGCTGATTATATATACCAAATAGTGATGCCGATATAGCCTCCAAGCAGGCCCAATGGATTGCAAAGACCGTATCCAACTGGAAGAAGGAGCTTGTATTACAAAAGCGACTTCTTTCTGCCAGTTGGATACGGTCTTCGCAACCTATAGATCTGCTTGGAGATTAGATCCGAAATACAAATAAAAAAACCCTCCTGACCACTTAGATTTCATAATGAAGGAAGCTTCCCTTTGCCAAACTTTTTTTTTTCCGCACGTTCGCATCAGTTTTGGGGTTTCCAGAGGATATCATCCATATAATCGAACCAACATGGCCCAAAGCATGAAAACAAAAAACACGAGGACTTAATCAGAACATCTGGTCAGTTGAAACAGCCTAAAGCCTCCTGCGGACTACGTGGATCCTTGTGTGCTATTTTTATCGACCACCATTAAACAACGACAACAAATTCTACCAGATCCAAAATTTACCATCTGGACTACAGGATAAAACTTCACAAGGAATGCTCCGTTATTAGCTTGATATTTATCGAAAATTCAAACCATATTTATAAAAGAATGACTGACTGCAAATATGGTCCTCACACCGTCTCAAGTATTTTAATCTGGATGAATAGTTGTTAGTTTGAAAATATAAATTTTCTTGGGAAAGAAAAAATGCATACAATAAGTTGCGGCTAAGTTTTGCACTCCGTCATTGACATAACGCATAGATTGATCAGCTGACCACTAGCTAAGTAGTTATATGCATAGCATATGTATATGTATGTAGTTATAGTCTTATTGATACGTGGTAAATATTCTCGTTAAGAAATTGATAATGAAAGTTACAGTGTCGATCTCCCTTTCCTCACGTTCAAGTTGCCTGTTGGGACATATTGGCCGCACATGTATCAAAATACCACGAAACGACGAGTAGTAACCCTCCTAATCCTATCAAATATTTACCAGCGTTCAAAGGCATGAAACTCTAAGGGTCGGAAAACTTGTTGTTAAGCTAGGACCTAAACCCATATGACACAGGGATTTCTTAAAGGCACCCGGAGCATTTCATGAGGCTTGAAACTTGATTTTAAAAAAAATCAAATTTCTAGTCATTCCTACACATAGTAAGTTTCAATAATACTATACCATTACATATCGACATTAAAGGAGCAAAGATACGATGTCGTTGTGTGGTGAGAACTGATAGAAAATCCAAGCCCTAATAGACTGATCCTGACTGTCCATCACAACTAGCGGTTCGATCAATGAGAGATGACTGTATGTCCGTCAAATATTTGCATTTCTATGTTTTAATTTTGTATTTCTACGTTTTGACGGAGGTGGGCGGGGCTATGGTATCGGTCTATTTACACTATGCGCGTGAAACTAAAAGATCACCATGTAGCATATTTTTGTGCCGCTTTTGAGCACTTTTGATAAGAAATCTGCACGCAAATGTGGTAGACAGTGGCATTAAATGTCAATTTCATAAAGATTACGGCAACTAGAATATTTCCAGTTTTCAATCCTCATAAAATGCTCTGGGTGCCTTTAAGTACTTTAAATCCTTGGCGCGTGACCAGTGACCACAGGCATTCCGGACGTTATCTTGACCGGAGATCTTGACCAGTTCTTTCAGGATAATCCTATAAAATAATTACCAGCGTTCAAAGGCATGAAAATCTAAGGGTCGGAAAATTGCTGTTAACTCTGAGCTTAACCCATATACCACAGGGATGTCTAAAATACGGAGATCATTCAGCCAAGGTGTTAACTTAAATCCTTGGCGCGTGACCACTGGCCACAGGCATTCCGGACGCTATCTTGACCGGAGATCTTGACCAGTTCTGTCAGGGTCTGTCTACATTCGAAAACGAACCGGTGTGAAGTTGAAACGAACCGTGACGCCCCGCGCGAGATTTCGGACGAGATTTGCGACGTGATGAGTTGACCCCTGACCTCTGGGGCCCTTCCCTGCGGCGAAACAAAAACTCCTCGGCAGGGTTTCAGTTTAATAGCTGTTATAATATCTTATCTTTTTCAGTCATATCAAACCATGATGGCATGGAATGGAGTCAAGAGAAGATTTCAATTTTGTCAATGTCACGGGCAAGAATGAATCGCAAATTACGTCATCACACAAAAACGGCAAATTGTAGACTCCCGGAAAGGACTTGTGTCGTCTCCAAGCAGATGTAGGGGTGGGCCAGCAGACCCATCACGGAATTCTGACAGAAACGCTTGTTTGAAACTAGTTGAATTTACGATTTTTCAGTGAACGAAACACCAATAAGATATCAGTTTTATTCATCTATTTATCTATGAATCTCTTCAGTTGTGTAAAAACCCAAAGGGGCGAGTACGCCGCTCCCGGGATTCGAACTCACGCTGATCGAAATCCGCACGGCTGGGGAATTCAACACGCTAACTACTAGGCTAAAAGGTGCGGGTCAGTTAGTGGAGGTTGATCCCCGCTGTTACACTACTCCCCCCTTTTCTTTCCAGACTCGTCCCGAGTCTCCGAGTACGATATGGGTTCCCTGTGTGATCTGATCGTTACTCACACGGCTGGTGTGGGAACCACTGTAAAACCCCTAAGGGGCGAGTATGCCGCTCCCGGGATTAGAACCCGTGCCAATCCCGATCCGCACGGCTTGGGAAATCAACATGCTAACCACTAGGCTAAAAAGTCCTGATTAGTTAGACTGGTCAGTTAGTGGAGGTTGATCCCCACTGTTACAGTTGCAATATATGATTTCCAAGGTAGTAGTTTATATAAGAGACCGATTTGCAATTCGGAAAACCAATAGGTCACCCCTTGAGTACTATAGTGGGGCACGAATTAGAACCCCAATAATTTCTAGCCCATAATAAGGGAGATAAAGTATTTATGGAGGTTCTAAGCTGTTACCAATCACAGCACGAACCATCTCTGTTGTGACTTAGACAGACATTCTCGCCATAGGCAAGTATGCAGCCTTCCAACTGTATCTTTCTCTTATCGCTAGTGTCGCGGATGTTCGAAATAGCTCATTTAAAGCCATCCAGAGCATTTTATGAGGCTTGAAAACTGGAAATATTTTAGTTGCTGTAATCTTTATAAAATTTACAATTAATGCCACTGTTTACCATATTTGCGTTCGGATTTCTTATGAAATGTGCGCAAAAACGGTACACAAATATTCTACATAGTGCTCTTTTAGTTTCACACGCCTACAGTAAATACTGTAAATACCATAGCCCCGCCCACCTCCGTCAAAACGTAAAAATGCAAAATTAAAACATAAAAATGCAAATAGTTGACGGACATACAGTCATTCTCTCATTTGTCAAACCGCTAATTGTGATTGACAGTCTATTAGGGCTTGGGTTTTCTATCAGTTCTTAATTCACAACGACATCGTATCTTTGTCCCTTTAATTTCGATATGTAATGGTATAGTGTTTTTGAAACTTACTCTGTGTAGGAATGACTAAAAATTTAAGTTTTTTATTCAAGTTTCTAGCCTCATAAAACGCTCTGGATGCCTTTAAAACAGGGAAATGTGGATAGTGGATAATGACCATTGTGCCATAAGGGGTATTGTTACGATTGATGATACACACATAAGCCTTAGATTGTAAATATGGTGTTCTTCCGCTAGAGGTCATGACAGAGCTCGAGGTCGCTACACCCTGCTGGGTTCGCTTCCCATAGCCTGTATTCTCTTAATCTCTAAGCAGATCTCTACGGTGCTAAAGTTGTACAAGCTAGCCAGAGAAGCTCCAGTCAGCCAGGGATACGGTCTTTGCAACCGTTGGATCTGCTTGGAGATTAGTATTCTCTCACCATCTCTACACATCTGACAAGGTTACATCACAACGACAAGGATGGAAATGACTAATCTCCAAGCAGATCAAACGGTTGCAAAGACCGTATCCAACTGGCATAAGGAGTTTTTATTGCAAACGGTGCCTGACAACTTCCCTGGCTGACTGGAACTTTTCTGGCAAGCTTTATTTAGCACCGTGGAGATCTGCTTGGAGATAAGGAAATGACTGGTTCCCTTCCCATAGCTTGTATCCTCCCACCATCTCTGAACATCTAACAAGGTTACATCACAATGACAAGGATGGAAGTGACACTGGAACGTGGAAAACTTGGGAGATCTTCTGATCTGTTGAAAAGAAAGAGAATCTTAAGAAGAAAAGTGCACCGGAAGATGCCGTACTCTGTATGCTGAACACTTCATGTCAAATCTTTCCACACTTTAATCCTACAAGATATCTGATCTGTAAGCTTCCGAGGAACGGAAGAAAAATCCAAAACGCAACAATGACAAAATCTTGTTCTCTTTGTAAATAGATACAAGCCTCTAGTTGCAAGGCCGTCTGAAATGGAATTATATAAACTCGCGAAATCCGGCCTTCCGGATCTACGTTGGACCCATCCCGAATGCCATAGCCGCTGTCATGTGGCGTCGGAACCATCTTTGGTCTCTGATGGACTGGTTGTAAGATTCCTTCTAGACTAATCTTAAGGAAGTGTTTCTTCACACAGTACGTATTTGCGTTGTTGTTTCTTGGCGTTAGGAAATTATTCAAAAGCTGCTGTCATTACAGTTAGACTTTCGTTGAATGTTATCCCAGAGGGCCTTGCGTACGGTCAAAACTACAGGCCATCCTGACAGCAAAGCAAGACACCAGCTAAGACACCAGCTAAGACACCAGCTAAGACACCAGCTAAGACACCAGCTAAGACACCTTTAATTATATTTCTTTATAGAAAAAAGAATGTTAACAATGCAAATTTACCCAACATGTTCTCTTTGTTGTCATGTCGTATTTGTAAGTGTACAAATCTACAAATCTTAGTAAGATACACTATCGTAACTAAGTAAGGTTCTGTACAAGTCGACGGACCATATGCATTCTAGATTTGTGCAACTCGACAAGTAATCAATGTTTTAGTAAGAGGTAACGTTCTTCTCAACCGTTTTCAGCTACAGCTATGGTAATAGTTAACAATACGGACTTAAATGATTAACAGTTAGTCCGAGAATGAAATACCGTTTTAAGTTTATACGTGCACTACATTTCCATACGCCAAAAAAATGATGTAGTTACCTATACGGTCTTTTAAGTTCAAAATGTATGTCTGTTATATTTCGAAGTACTATACGTTGCCACTTCTCGGTGTGTTTAAAACAACACAGTGAAAAACATAGTCTCTCTAAAAAACACTAGAAGAAGAACCCGAACAGGAAGACGGCGACTGTCACACAGACGATGGCGTTGATGTTGAGAACCCTCCTCCAGAACGGGTCCTCTTTGATGGACGGCAGGACCTGCTGTGATTGGTCAGAATCCGATGACGTAGTCCCGCAGATGAAGTCGTACACACGAAGCCACTTCGGAGGTGCCTCAGCTGTTGGTATTGGGATTATGATATTATTGAATGAAATCAGACATAAACCTTATGTCCAAGAAATCGCCACTCAAAAAACAAGAAATCGAAGATCTTATAGCTCATTTAAATATTTAGAGTTTTTGTGAAACTTTTGTTTTATCTATCTTATTGTGAATTTCTCACTATTTCTGTCCATGCATTTCCCAATTTTGCCAAGCCAACCTTCCAATCCTGCCAGTTTCCGGTTACACCATGTTCCACCTAGCATCTTGTCACTCTACTATAATCGAACTAGGGGGCCCAAACCTACATTACTTTTTTATTACATCACAAGCTATCAGCCATCCAAAAATCAAGACCATAGCACGTCCAGGTCAAAAGATACAAAAACGGAAGTTCTGCTGCAGTACTAAGGTTACATACCAGGGGGCCCAAAATCGACCTTGAACTTCGGCTTCACAACACCTGCCCACATACCAAATCATCGTAATCTATCAAGAGGTTCTTGAGTTATGCTGACTACAGTAATACGGAAACACACACAAACAGACACACAGACACACCCAAAACTGTATCTCCATTTTTCATGGAGATAATAAGTACGTACACACACCAGGACAAATAAACAAGTAAACAAACGAACAGACAGAAAATAATGCCTCCATTTTTAAAGAGGTATCTCGTGACATGTTGCTGTCTGCCCTTCAAACCTTTTCCTCCATTGATTGAACTCAAGGTCACAATACGTTCTTAACATTAATTAGATTACGAGTCATCATACACTGATTGGGGGTACAACTGCAGCCGGCTTAGATAGCTTGTTAAGGACTTGTCCTTGGAACGCGTCTACATTTCTTTCCGTTTGGAATTAAGAATAATTGGACAAGTCCTCTAATATAACATCTGAGCGGAAAAGAAACCTTACCGAAAAGCTTCTGTTTTCCTGTCTGTTCTTCAAATGATAGACAAAATAACAATTTTCAAATACAACCGTATGGGAGTACAGCTTAATGATATATCAAGACTACATAAAGTTTCTAGGCTAATTGGACAAGTCCTAGGATAACATTTGAGCGGAAAAGAAATCTTACCGCAAAGCTTCTGTTTTCCTGTCTGTTCTTCGAATCATAGACAAAATAACAATTTTGAAATACAACCGTATGGGAGTACAGTACACCAAGGAGGTTTTATATAAAACCTCCTTGAGTACACCAACAAGATTAGTGATATACCAAGAGTACATAAATCCGTGAATAGTTTCATCAGGTTGGTAAGTCACTGACTAAAAAGATTATTTTTACACAACCAAGAGATTTATTCCACCGACGTAAGGAATAGATAACAATCGTTGCATTATTTTGTATCCATAGTTGTGTATGTGTTACGCTTCTGTTTCCTGTGATTGTACAGATGTAAATATTTTGCGTTTGGGAATGCATCTCATTATCAGCAACACCTGTGCTGCATTGCTTTGTGAACCAGCCAAAATTGCCTTGAAGAAGGTGACAGATGGTCAGCGAAAAGTCGGTGGAATAAATCTCTTGGTTGTGTAAAAAGAGTCTTTTTATTCAAAAGTATATAAAGTTTCAAATTCTCTACTTAGGTTCTGCAGCATGCTTCTCTGATTAGAGGCCTTGGTGTTAATCGTGACATGTTTTCCTCTGACAGGAAGAGTTGTGCTTGGCCTCTGGTACAGAGAGCTTCTGGCAACTTGAAAGGTTTAAGCGAGCAGTAGACTAATATAGATCGAAGTTCATGTGTTACGCCAAAGCGCGGTTATACTGGCTATATAGATACAGATATAGAAGTCTGTAGCGGTTCCATTATAAGTTGGATACGAATTGTGTACATATGGAGTCTTGGACGTTTGAACGTTATGGAACCTGTTGGGCAACATCAGTTCAACAAATCTAGAATTCTGTAAATGTGTAGCTGGTTTTTAAAAACATCGGCCATGACCGATATTGTAGATTACAAAGTTGAAGAAATTATTGGCAAGACAGAGTTTATAACATTGAAAGATGTCCCAAGGACTGAATCGGCAGAGGGAATGTCCAAGAAGGATCACATAAACAGGGGTGCCAAAGAATTCATACGAACATTACGGAATTCATACGATCCATTACGCAGAAACATACGAGTTTTACGGAATACATACGATCATCCATTTGTTGGCATCGCGCTTGCACCGAATCTAGCTTTGTCTAGTCCTCCTAGTTGGTTTAAGCCGACATTAGTCTTAATTTAGTGCAGCTTGAGATTTTTAGAGTTTAGTCGGATGGCATACGCCATTATTAAGCTCTTAAAAGCCAAGATATCATACGAAGAACTGGTTATCCCGAGTCCGCCATCTTGAATTTGGGGGTCATGTCATGTGACCCAACAAATAGTAAGGATCGTATGAATTCGTAGAATTCGTATGTTTCTTAGTAATTGATCGTATGTATTTCGTTAAGACTCGTATGAATTCGTATGAATACATTGGCGTCCTTGATAAACAGATGGTTTTCACAACTAACGGATTTACAGAGATGAATGGAAGCACGCAGTGGGCAAATGTCCCAAGAAGTTCGAGCACACTTATACTTCACACCTATAAACCAAAGATACTATCTGACTTCCGTTGTAATATTTCCAAAATTTCCCATGTGTGAACAAAATTATTTCCAAAACAAAGGGTATACAGTGTCCCGTCAAGTTCAAAGTTCTTTCCTGGGTTGGAGTAGAACACCAAGCAAGATAAACCCATAAAATCCTAAAATGTCAGGATTGATATCAAGTTTATACTGTTTTAATATCCAGAGAAGCTTCGATTACTCTAGAAACTCTTTGTTTTGTCTTCGGATTATCACCAGTCTTCTTGGATTGCAAACAAAACTAAAGAATCACGTTACCTCATTGGTAAAACTTTTAGCATTTGTGTCGAGAAATTTGTGACCTGTGCGTTTTAGCAGGAGATAAAAATCTTGTTAAGTCTTAATAGACTCCAGTGTATGGCAATGATAAAGTCAAATTTAACTTCGTGGTAGCTGAGTTGATACGAACCACGTTTAATAAGAGGGTGGGGGGGTCACCAAGCAATAATATTATTGCAAAGGCGTTAAAAACTAAAATTATGCTTATACACCTAGTTAAAGTATTTTCGGGTATGTGCTTCAAATTCTTTTATCTTACGTGTATTAGGCTGCTTTTGCTGTCCAACAGGGGGCTTATGGAATGGCGCTTAGCAGTTTTACCAAGGAAATTTATAACAGATTGATATGAATGTCCATAATTGCGTGTATCGGTGTCTCAGTAGGACGCCTATACTTGTCCTTAGTCTAAAGTCGGGGAAACAGATTTTGTTACAAGTTTTTGCTCCGTAGTTTTGACCCGTAAGTCTTTTTTTATCCCTCTAATCCGTGAGGCATAAACGCAACCTACGGGTGCGGAAATAGTGATACACTCAAGAGGTCTGAAATTACACACAAACGACAAAAATACTCACAATATGATTGTTGTCAGCGCCAACAAGATCTTATAAAGATATAGATTCAATAAACTTAGTTAAACCGAGAATAGCAAGGATTTTAAAGCTTAACGCGGAAAATATAACGATGGAATTCTAGTGCTTTAGGAAAGCTTCAAATGTCTTACGTTCCATAAACGACTTAATGACTTGAGTAAGGTTTTAGTACTACTGGTCAATTAGCTACAGAGAAACATTATTTCCAGATACGTGCACTTGTTAAGTTCCGTCATTAACTCAAAACAGTAAATCTTTCGGTAACACACACCTCTATACAGCTGTGTTTTATAACAATTAGTTCTCAAGCAGGCGTTTTGCGGTACGACCTCTTGCTTTTTTTTTACCTTGACCTCACAGAAAGTGCTAAGTCAATTACGTCTTGAAGACTTCCAGTGACACCTTTAAGGGCAAGAAGTGCCGCCAAGATGTCTTAGAACTGTGCACTCGACTACAAGGACGCGAGAATTAATGATATCCTGACGAATGCTAAATCTCAGCGGTTAGAGGAAATTGTCTGCATCTGTTTCCGGTAGACTTCCTTTACTGGTGATGGTCAAGTGCGATTAACTGTACCAAACCAGGTTGGACGCCCTTAAGCTTGTTAGGTTCATTAATGAGGGTAAGGGTGTTTTTTGTGGTCAACGATTGTAACAATGAAAATCCTTGACCTTATGGTCTCATTCATGTATCACTCCGAGTGTCAAAGAGTCCGTACCCCCCAAAATAAACGGCTGCATGAACGTGTGTTTATATCGGTGGGAAAGTTTCAGCTAGCCCAGCTGATGTCAAGCGTCAAACTGATGAAAGCTTGTTTTTAACTTAGGAAACTAGCAGGTAAAGTTTGGCAACGTCGTGCGAGGTCGGACGCGCACAGCCCGGCATGTTGGAGTGATGCGGTCGTGCGCTTACAGCTGGAAAGTGCCGGGGGGGGGGGGGGTGTAATAGCTGAATGCTGTTTGTAATTGCCATAAAAAGGAATCGAATGCCTACTGGTAGTTGGCAATTTTTTCACATGATCTAGGCTAGATGTTCTCAACATAGACTGAATGACCTTGGTGCATTTCCTATAGCTTCATTACGAACGCGCCCATGTAAAACACGTATAATAACATGTAAGCCTAGCCTATGGGGCGAAAAAACTCATGAATGAGACGTTATACCGTTAAAGGCACCGGCATGAACCAGTATTGCGGGTTTGTCCATTGAGTTTGCAATTTCGCCCGGTGCGGAGCGACGACTGGCGACGATGAGATGTACTGCTGCCATTGGCTAAATAATTTGGCAAATTATTTTCGGAGACCAATCCGACAATATCAATCATTGTTCGACTGTCTAAAGCATATCACCAGGTGAATTCTAGTTGGAAAGATCCCAAGAAGAATCGACCTGCGAATGGTATGCTAACATTATTATCATTAAGAATATAAATACAACGCACAACGACTTTTTGCATTGTTTTTCTCTATTGTTGTATTGTAATTATTGTTGCTTAAGTTATAATAAACCTCACCTTCAGTCTGCTTCCCATCAGCTTTTTCTTCGACCTCCATCTTTATGACCTCTTCCGGGTCAACCGGAAGTTCGTTCTTTTCATCCGGGTTCTCGATATTGTCAGTGGGGACCTCCTGGAGTTCTGCTGGTTCTTTCTCTCCTTCTTTCCTCATAGTAGACCACGTCAGACCAATCAACTTTAAAATGTGTGAGAAATATAAGTATGAGGGACAAGTTGGATAGAATTTATCACCTAACGTTACACACGCATATCTTATTGATCTCCCCTGACGTAACTACTAACAGAATTACCTTGACGGGGGCCGACACCAACTGCCGGCCACCTTTGACCCGTTGATGACGTCACGCTTTCGATTAGGTCACGTGACATAGGCTTCGGGTCGCTCAAACTTGAGGGGAATCAGAGGACTGATAGCTTTTTTTTTTAAAGCGCCTTACTTTGTGTATGAAAATAGCGTACATAGTCTTTGTAAAATTATTTTTTTGCTGGTGCAGCTTTGTTTTCTGAATGATTTATTCATCCATATAAAATATGACATTATTACCTTTTCGTCCGGTATCGGTTCAGTCAACAGGCTGACAACAACTGTTACTATAAAGGTCACCAGGAAGACGATGATACCACAGTGCAGGAAGTGAACCTTGGACAAGATGGCCGGTCGAAGGTCAGGCTCGCCACATCCAGGTTCTCCATAGGCAAACTCCATGATCAAACGGACGAGTCCGACGGCGAGGCCGGCCATCAGACCCCAGAACGTGCCCTATGGAACATTTGTGTACAAGGAAGCGAGTCTGTGAGTGTTCTACCTGCTGGGGCCTGTGGGATGGAGGGAGATCGTATGGCTACCCAACTGCGCTAGTTTTCCCATCACTCAGCTACTATATCTCTAATTAGTGCTGCGTACCTAAACGTAACATCATGTACAGGCACAGATACCGGTACAGAGGTTTAGGTACAGGTCTGGACCTGTACCTGTACCTGAACAATTTGGAAAATTAACATGTGTTCCTCTGAACTTCTTCAATCATGACAGAAACACAACTAAACTGTTTTCAACGTGACAGTACCTTTATTCAAAGAACATAACTAGGTTTCCTCCTGCCAAACTCCCTTGGCCTTGCTATCTAAATTCCCGGCCTGCCTGAATGATCTGTGGTATATTACTTATGCTGTTCCAAGGTGTCGCCTTGGTCACGTTTGGTGTTACATGAGGTCAGGAGATAGTCACAAAATAAGCACATACTGGTGTAAATTTATATCGGTACAGTACCGGTACTTCATGATCCGGTATTTGGACCTGTACCTAACCATTTTTTACGGTACAGTTCCGGTTCACAGTACCGGTACGCAGCATTATATCACCCATTGCCTACCAAACCTGTCAGTTAAAAACCCATCCTAATCGTTACCGTTACAAAACAAACCACATGTGATAGTAGTGGTCCATTCCACGTGGCTACGTCAAGAGACAACGGATTTAATCTTTGACAGTGGTGTACTAGAAGTTGTCATTTGACATGTCCTTGGTGCTGAATTTGCCATCACATCTACAGAAACTATTACAAAATGCCTCGTGTCTTCTTTTGATACCTCCGGTCACGTGTTGATCATTAGCATTAAGGTATAGTAAAACAAACGTTAAAGGTAAATGTAGTTCCATAGTCTTTATGAGGCCTTAGGGACTGTCTAGGGCACGGTGCTGGAAGGCGGAGCCGAGCCCTTTCCTTCCACCACAAGTCTTGTGCGTATTCTTACACATGGGCGTAGTGAGGACAGTCGTGTATAGTACCTTTCCCAAGGGAATAATATCTGGGGTTCGGGCCCAAAGCCCTAACCGCTACGCCAATACTCTGAAGTGAAGTGGCGTCGTGTGGCGTAACGGCTAGAACAAACCCGGCTTACCCCCCAGACATGTCTAGACATGCGCCCGGACGTTGTGCCCTTGGGAAAGGCACTAAACACGACTTTCCTCACTTCACTCGGGTGTAAATGAGTACCTAGCTCATCTAGGGTTAGGTACGTCCCGTGTTAAATTGAGGTCCCGTGTTTGGGGAGAGCCACACCCCGCGCACGTAAAAAAGAACCCACCACACCTTTCGAAAAAGAGTAGGGGCATGCCCCGGTGTGCGATGGTCCAAACGTAACAGTCTGGTCTGGGTTGACATCTTGAAAAGGTGATAGTCACCTGTTATGTCAATCCTTCAACCAATGTGGCAAATCTAAATTTAAAAAAAGAACAAAAACACGACGCTACAAAGAAGCAGTACAAAAAGTCAACTTACGGGCTCGTTAATCCGTTTCCAGGCCACAGCCAGTACGAAGCAGCAGCAGATGGGCGGACCGATGACGGCCTGTATGAGCTGCAGGTACTGATACAGCTGGGCACCTTTAGCACCCTGCAGGATGGGGATCCACACGATACTCACCCCCACCATCACCAGCACTAGCAGTCTGGGGGAGGGGGGCGGAGAGAAGACGTTCATGTTACATGGATGAGCTGCAGGTACTGGTACAGCTGGGCACCTTTAGCACCCTGCAGGATGGGGATCCACACGATACTCACCCCCACCATCACCAGCACTAGCAGTCTGGGGGAGGGGGGCGGAGAGAAGACGTTCATGTTACATGGATGAGCTGCAGGTACTGGTACAGCTGGGCACCTTTAGCACCCTGCAGGATGGGGATCCACACGATACTCACCCCCACCATCACCAGCACTAGCAGTCTGGGGGAGGGGGGCGGAGAGAAGACGTTCATGTTACATGGATGAGCTGCAGGTACTGGTACAGCTGGGCACCTTTAGCACCCTGCAGGATGGGGATCCACACGATACTCACCCCCACCATCACCAGCACTAGCAGTCTGGGGGAGGGGGGCGGAGAGAAGACATGAATGTTACATGGATGAGCTGCAGGTACTGGTACAGCTGGGCACCTTTAGCACCCTGCAGGATGGGGATCCACACGATGCTTACCCCCACCATCACCAGCAGTCTGGGGGAGGGGGGCGGAGAGAAGACATGCATGTTACATGGATGAGCTGCAGGTACTGGTACAGCTGGGCACCTTTAGCACCCTGCAGGATGGGGATCCACACGATGCTCACCCCCACCATCACCAGCACCAGCTGTCTGGGGGAGGGGGGCGGAGAGAAGACAAAATGACTAATAAACTGTTGGACGTACCGACTAATAAATATCTAATACCACCTCAGAAAAGGATAAAAAATAGCTATGCCTTTAAGTATCAGACTTTTCAACCTAGGATCGATGTGTTCAAAAATTTTGTATTTTCCTATAACGATCGTAGAGTGAAACTCGTTGCCATCAAGTACCGTAGAATCATCCTCATTAGATAGCTTTAAACAATGCATGCAGTTAGATGTGCGAAGGTTAGACGTGACAGGTCGTTCAGTGTAATATGACCAGCTGCTTCCGCGCCGCGTGCCTGCGAAGCTGGTGTGTTACGCCGAAGAGCAGTTATAACGGCTATAAAGATAGAGAAGATACAGATACAGATACCTGCCGACTAGCATGAGCTCCCTCTCCGAGGCTTGTTTCCTGATCCGTTTCCAGATGTCTATAGTGAAGACAGCGCTGCCGCTGTTGAAGATGGAGGTCAAAGAACTCATCAGAGCCGCCATCATGACCGCCAACATCAGTCCACGGAGACCTGAGATGAGAGGAATAGACGAGATAAACACGAACAAATGCAGGTATGTATGTGACAAGAAGGCAAAACGTATCTGAATACATTGATCTTGACTGTCCATCACAATCAGTCAGTTCAACCAATAATAGCATGGCAAGTTAGTGGTTCGACCAATGACAGAGCGGTCGCATGTCCGTGAAATATTTGCACGTTTTTTTTTTTATTTTGCATTGCTGCGTTTTGAAGAAGGGGATTGTGGGATCGGTCCATGGCAACAACAATCAAGTCTTTGCGTTGTTTCATAAGCACCTCCTTGCAGATACTTATCAAACTGCAGTAAAATACTCCGTAAAATGGAAGATCACTGACCTGTAGGCATGAGTTCGATGACAAGTTTTGGGTAGGCGATGTTGGAACAGCCGACTGGGTTCCTGCAAACCTCCATACACTTGGCAGGGTCGACACAGGCTACCTCATCTGGGTCGGGAAAGATTCCCAAGAAGATGTTAGATATATAATATTTACCTTTGATATCAAGGGAAAGGGCACTATTTTTCTTCCAACATTTATAATAGCAAGGTTCTGATAACTCAACAAATGATGTATCACACGACGTCGGTTCCGCCTTTATCTGAAACACGGGTATCATTAAGGGGTTAGACACCATGCAACGTATGTGCGATTCTCAGACCCATTTTGACAGTGCTACTAGGACATAAGAGATGGGGAGAAGGTATACACTGACCTGGGTACAGTGCTCTGCTGATCATGCCAGGAAACACCATAAGAAAGACCGGCAGGATCTTGAGATAACCGCAGACGATACTGCCCGCCTTCGCGTGGTGGATGTTCTTAGCCGACAGGGATCTCTGTACAATCACCTGGTGAAAATTTTAACTGGTTTAGATACATATGTTAGGGTAGAGACTGCAATCTGGCAGAATCGTCGAGTCTACCGGTACAGATCCCGATCGGGGTCTCTGTCGACAGAGATCGCTATGCCAGGAATGTGTTAGGTTGGTCTCCAATTTATATTTCATAAATTCTAAATTTCAAGTCAACCCATTGATCTAAAGCGACATGATTTAAAGTTCTGGCTATTCTAAAAAGGATATGTATAAATTGATCATGATCTCTACCAGTATAATTGGCGAATCGCCAGATCACAATTTTTACCCAGAGGCCTAACGTATATATCCTCCTGTAATCTATACGCAGGGTGGGTGCATATCTCCTGCCGAGTGAAATAATTTGTTTATTTGTTTATATTTGTTCGTTTATTTGTTTACCTGGTCCGTGCACCAGTACCAGATAGCCAGGAAGGTGATGCCGAGTAGAGCTCCAGGCCAGGGCAGGTGCATGTCGTCCGCCGGGCGGAACAAGTGGAAGGCGTCGGCTTTAGGCGCGCCGCACGCCGCCAGCAGAGTGTTGTTAGTCACGGGGACGGCTGCGAAGTACTTAGCCGAAAGTCCTGACATGCCACCGACTTCCACAAAACCTTGGTTAGAATGAAAGATGGAAAATAGGTTTAAAAAGCGACATCGTGATAGTCTTTGCTCTCATTAACTAGTTAAGTTTTATACACGTACATGCAATTAAGTTTCAATTCTAAATATCTCAGAAGAAATGTGTATGCAACTACACTGTATGTAATTAATAACAGCATTCTTTTGATGGAGTTTTGTTAAAGTTTTTATGAAACATAGACCAACAATTTTCAGATTATATGTGTTGAATTGGGATTAGACATAATTAAAAGATAGTGTCATAGATACATTTTTAACATTTCTATGCCTTTAACCCGGTATTGTCACGTTTCATAAACATACAATTTAATTAACTTTTTAAACTTACGGACGTTTATCTAACATGCTTACTTATAATCATGAGAATGAATCCTCCGATCACCATGACTACGACTTGAAACGTGTCGGTGTAGATCACTGCCTTCAGCCCACCTGGAAAAAATGATATAACATGGGACATACCAGTATCACTCCTGTCCTTGGTGCTGAATGAGTATCACTCCTGTCCTTGGTGCTTTATTACTTTCACCTGCATAGTTTGCTTTTCATAACAACACTCCAGCAAATCACCTTCAACAAGACGGTCTACATTGAATATAAAGGGAATGGCTGATTGTTAACTGCAAAGTGTTCCGCGAATGAATATGACGATGGGTGGTCGAAGTATTCAAGATATTTGTCTTTATTTATTCTATTTATTTTGTTTCGCACTTAAAAAAATACAACAATGAATTTACAAGTGAAAATATGACATTGCAGTGAAAGGAAGGTCAAAAGCTATGTGCTTATGTAAAAACCTTCCTTATTAATCAAATCATAAGGAAATGAAACAATATAGTGTGAATACAGTACAATAAAGAAAATTATCACAACCCAGCCACATTAAAGTTACGGCGATAAAATAGAATCTTATACCTGCATTTTGTAACACGAACTAAGGGCTCAATATACGAAAGCAGTATGAAATAGATAGTTCGATATAATGTGATTATGAATACAAACCTAGTATCGTATAAACCGCCGTGACCGCCAGTAGAACTATGATTGACAGGTACTGGTCCCAGTCCAGAGCCTGTTGGACGAACACTGCGCCTGCGTACATGTTCACCTAGGGTTGAGCAACGAAAAAAGAACAATGCAGTATTGCCTATGACAGTCCCCTTACCAATCTTTCCATCCTAATTGTTAACTTACCACTATAGCATAGCGTACATAGTATACGATAATAATACTATGATAGTGGTACATAGTAGTGAATGGTTTATTCTTGTCATTTCATGACACAAACATACAAAGGCAGCCTATTAGCTGAACTGAGGTATGCCTTACAATCAGTTTAAAATCAAACAGATATACCTACATTAAAACATCACATATCTTAATTAACAAGACTCAATTTAAAATATCTACTTACTAAGCGCTTTGTTATTGAGAAGGTCAACCAGGTACGGTAGAGTAGTTTTTCTATATCTACCTGTTCTACATTTGAATTGCGTTAACTGGTATTTAGACCTAAGGTTCTTGCCATGGAGACTCACACGGTTTGGAGGCAACCAATTGGAGAACGTCGTGGAGCTTAACAAGGAAGTAGCAAACTTAGCACATAGTTCGTGTCGTCTGTTACATAGAGATGGTAGTGACAATTGATTCAGTGACATGCTGTAGCTAACAAAGTTGGGGCCGAGAATTATACGACAAGCTCTTCTTTTTACATTCTCAATCGCTCGAGACTGGGCATTAGTAATACCTGGGTGCCACACAGGGCATGCATATTCCAGAGTTGGTCGTATAAAGCCAACGAAGACTAGTGTTAAGTCTGAAGTGTCAAGGCCATGTCTCTTGAGTACCCGCAACAAGTACAGTCTGCGGCTCCCCTTGTTTACCATCATGTTGACGTGGGCGTCCCATTTCAGGTTCGCTTGGAAGATCACCCCCAGGATCTTAGCGAACTGTACGACTTGAAGTGTTGATGTTTTAATAGTCAATACAGGTGGGGGAGGGGGGTTCCGCGTGAAGCATATCAGCATTACCATGCACTTGGAAGGGTTGAGTTGCATGTGGTTGTCCTCAGTCCAACGTACGAGGCTATCGACGTCAGTTTGTAGCGTGGAATCATGCGTAACGGGTCTCGCCTCCGACAGGGACATATCATCCACGTACTTCCAAGCCTCGGCCGAATCTTCACTCACCGGAGACGCATCATTGATGAGTGTAAGGAACACAAGTGGTCCCAACTTTGTTCCCTGCGGAACTCCACAAGTAAGTGTCTCCCACTCTGACAAGACTTGCTGGTATAGTATATACATGAATAGTTTCTTCAGGTTGGTAAGTCACTGTACGTTTGGGACCGCATAGTGATGTCATCTCCTGTGATTGTACATATGTAAATACTTTGCGTTTGGGAATGCATCTCATTATGTATATGCAGCAATACCTGTGCTGTATTGCTATGTGAATCAGTGAGAATTGCCTTGAAGAAGGTGAAAGATGGTCACCGAAACGTTGGTGGAATAAATCTTTGGTTGTGTAAAAAAGAGTCTTTTTATTCGATATGGTATATAGAGAGGAACAATTAGTCTGTAGGTATTTTTTGGTATTACTGAGTACTTTGCTGCAATTGTATCATTTCTACATGGACGGCAAGAACCGTAGAAATAGTGCCTTTTTGTTACAAAACTTACTAAAGATTATATGACGGGAAGTACGGTTATATTTTTTAATTCTCCTATGACATTCATTGGTGTAATTTGTGTAATTCTCCTATGACATTCATTGGTGTAATTTGTGTAATTCTCCTATGACATTCATGTTGTAAGAAGACCCCCACAAACATTAGTCTACAAAGCCTGCAGCCAGGAGTTTGCTATCCCCAGACCCCGGGTAAGACCACCCAAGAGATGGAGAGATCAGAAAGTTAAGGACACTGGGTTAAACATTCGGGAAGCAGAGGCTAGGGCAACGGACAGGACTTCTTGGAGGATCCACCTGGAAAGCAAGGGGCCAGTTTCTGGTCTGTGCACGTAGGCAGTAGGCAGGCATTCATTGCTATCCAAACTACATTATTCACACTTTAATGTTCTTACCGATATCTTAGTGAAGATATATAGGAACAGAGACAGAGTTGCGAGGTACGTTCGTAGCCGCTGTCCGCCGAACCGCCGCGTGAGGTACTCGGGCATGGTGTAGACTCCCGCCGAGATGTAGATGGGAACGAACGCCCAGCCCAGCAGGAGGACGATAAACAGGGACTAGAACAACATAAACATTCAATCACTCTCCTATATCAGCGCTGAAACCCGCTCGGGAAATGTTCGGCAAACCCTCTTAGTCTCAGCACTGATCTTTTGTACGGAGATTTTGGGTTCTGGTGACGTCACTGACAGTTGCTCATAGATAATTTATGAGCTAGCCTTATTTGGCACAAACAGTCGTTAGTTGCTCATGAATAATTAAGTAGCGATGTAAGACGTAAGCTGATTGGGTGATAGCTTCCCAGCGTCCTTTGCGGCTTTGGTCGAGATAAGCTTTAGCAAACCCTCTGATTGGCTGAAAGCTGTTTAGTGGTGACGTCGCCAGAACCGTGTTCAGGGGCTCGGAAGGGCAGGGCCGCTATGGGAGGTAACGAACATATCGGGTCTGCTGGGAGGATGATTCAATATGAGAGACGGGATTATCTGTCTAGCATCTATTTATCATCTGTGTAGATGGGCACGAACGCCCAGCCCAGCAGGAGAACTATAAACAGGGGCTAGAACAACAAGAACACATTATGCTGATTATACATGGTGTAACAAAGCAATCTTTATACTGTAAATTCATTTATATTCGCGTGGTTTTAATTTCGCGCCAACAGGAAAATGGTGTGTTTGCGGTGGTTTTAACTTATGTTCGCATCAGTGCTGTAGTCACATACTGCTACAATATTGGACAAAATGTTCGCGGTGGTTTTAAGATTGCGCTGAAACGGTCGTCGTGTAAAACCGCGAACATAAATCCACCGCGAACATTGCTGCATCTATAGTATTGCTTTTACAATGTGCGGTTTTGGTGTATGTATGTAAACTGTTTCTATGTTTTATGAAGATTGTATACTAATACAATGCACATACAAGCAGACAAATAAATAAAGAAATAACGAAACAAAGAAACAAACAAACAGTTTACACGTGCCCCGATAGTTAACACAGTTTACGTACATAGTTTTCTTTCTTTTTGGGGTATGTATAAACTTTTTTTGCAGTCATCAATTTGATAATTTTCCATAATCCATTATGCCTTTCTATGCTGTGAATGTTTGATTTATTGGTTGAATTGCGGAAATTTTGAGTTGGGCATCTGAGTTAAAAAACTTAAAAATAATTCGACTTTCTAATTTAGACGACATTTTGTCATAAAATACTGATATGACATTGAAGAGTTCTCACGTTCCACTCGTACTGTCCCACGGCGATCCCGGCCGCTGCTCCGGTTCCCGCCAGGCCTACGAAGTGTTCACTGCCGATGTTACTGGCGAACAGGGACGCTCCTACCTACAAATAGAGGGTGAAGAAGAAGCCGTCATGTCAATCGGATACAGTCTGACCGATTTTGAACTTTTCTGTCTTTAGGAAACCTTAATATTTAACAAAAGGTGTGCAAAACGTATAAACACATCCAACACAAGAAGAAACAGGTGACACATACCAGGGGGCCCAAAATCGACTTGACCTTTCTCCTCCCAACACCTACCCACAGTGACATACCAAATATCATTACAATCCATCTACACGTTCTTCAGTTATGCTGACTGTAAGCATCCGGAGACACAAACATACTCACACGCAAACACACACGCAAACACAATCAAAACAATATCCCCATGAAAAAGTCTTTTTTCATGGAGATAACTAAATACAAGGGGTAAGGTATACCACGAATTTTGCGAAAACGCACGAAGTACTATGCGAAAACGCACGAATTTTATGAAAAACAGCCGCTCGTGCGAATACCTAGGCACCCCGAATACGTTGTTGTTGTCTTTATTTGTTTAGAAAAAAAAAGGTCTGCTTAGCAGTTGGGCACAAGAGCTTTTGAGATCACGTGACTTACCGGAAACCACCACATGTTCTTCCCTGCAAGGAAGTACCCCTTCACACTGCCTCGGTTGGACCGCCACATCGACTACAAAATCATGACAAGTTGTCAGAAAAACGCAACACAAGCATTAGAACTGCACTGGAAAGGTTGTTAAAATCCTATCTATTTGGTTGAAATGTTTATATGTCTAATTTTCCATCTTCAAAGGTCATTGACAGAAACAACTTGGGTTAGGGGGCAAAACGAATGCCATTCAAGGCAATCCGTCACTTTAGAAGCCTTTTCAAAAATTGTACTTTTCGACTTTAAGTCGTTGCGTCTCTTTACACAAACTTGTGGTTAGCCTATATATTAGTTCACAGGACGTTGTCTGGCTCGACTGTGTAAAACCCCAAAGGTACGCCGCTCCCGGGATTAGAACCCGCGCCAATCCCGATCCGCACGGCTTGGGAAATCAACGCGCTAACCACTAGGCTAAAAGGTCCAGACCAGTTAGACTGGTCAGTTAGTGGACGTTGATCCCCACTGTTACACTACTCCCACTTTTCTTTTCAGACTCGTCCCGAGTCTCCGAGTACGACTTTCCCTGTGTGATCTGATCGTTACTCACAGGGCCGGCGTGGGAACCACTGTAAAAACCCAAAGGGGCAAGTACGCCGCTCCCGGGATTAGAACCCGCACCAAACCCGATCCGCACGGCTTGGGAAATCAACGCGCTAACCGCTAGGCTAAAAGGTCCGCACCAGTTAGACTGGTCAGTTAGTGGAGGTTGATCCCCACTGTTTCAACTGTGTTGTAACGATCACTTTATTATTGAGTGCCCCGAATGTTACAGCATCAGTTATATAGGGAGCTGGCTGTTATCGGTGTTACTTTATATGTTCAAGACTATGTTATTGTCACCTCCAAACCTCATACATTACCAACTTTGACGCCTTAGTCCAGCCGCTAGGTCTGCATAATGCACTGGGAAGCTTCAGAATTTAGCGTAGAGCGTAGAGAGGCGTCCTGAATTTAGCGTAATAGTATTTTCCGAATTCAGCGTGGAGCGTTGTCGGGATCCCCCCATGCGGGCCCTCTCGCAAGGTCGCGTGTGTTTGTTAGTAGTTGACAGAAGGGGGAGTGTCCAAGGCGTGTTACTTCGGAACAACAAGTACCAGATGTGCTGAGCCATCAATCTTTCTATTGGACTTACCATATTTCACAAACAGATGAAAATCTTATACTTACGGCTAGCGCTGATATGCCATACGTTTGTCTGTTACTGTACGTGGGTCACAATATGCAAATGTTATAATAATAAGGCCCACATTGTCTACAAGGGACCGTGTAGCTTTCTCGAGCACAGTTTGCATCACTGAACAAAACCATACCACGCCCTACACCTCTTTCTTGTTGTAAGAAAAGAATCGTTGACTCACCCATAGTCCGACTGCGAGAACCAGTATGAAGTACAACACGATGATGACTATGTCGGCCACCTCGATCTGAACTCCCGCCATGGTACCGGTGCCACAGATGACAAGGTTTACGGTGTTCCCCTCGAAGCTCTCCGCCAAAAACTGTTGGCAAGTCAGGGGTAAAAGTTCAGCTTTAGGGACGGTTCATTCAGGTCAGATCAGGTGGAACACAAGACAGCCCCTAGACTTTGTTGGTAAGACAAAAAATCTTTATTGACACGACACACGACAGCGACTTTCGTAAGGTCTTCTACAACTATACATGCAAACAACAAACAATGGTTACAAAATGATTAACCTAAGTACAAGTATATGAATACTTCAACATGTCGAGTTTAACGTATCACTTTACACTACTAGTTCTAAGATCTAAACATCCTTTGATATATTTACCTATTTGTACACAGTAAGGGTTGTCTCCTTCTAGAATATATTTGAGTTATCTATAGACTGGAATGTATCAAATTCTGTTGAACAAGCGGAAACTCACTCACTCACTCTCTCCCATAGCTTAATCAGCCGTCGGGGCAGCATGGCACTCAGTGAAGTCTCTCCACTGCTGGCGGTTACAAGCGGAAAGAAGGTTGAATTATTCTATATTGTGAGTCCACAATTCTATTCAGTTTATAGAGCTCCAAGAAACCAGTGTCACGTCAGTAAAAAAAGTTAGTGTAACTTTGCTTTTTGTTTTGTCAACATTGCGATTTTTGCAAGGATTTGAGAAGCTTTTACCGTGACGTATTTCACATCGTACTTTAATCGACGATACACTCCTCACAGTTGTTTTAGGTCCGCCCCTTTCTCTTGGACAAACTGTGATCTGAGTGCAAGGGTTTAGAGGTCGCTAGAAGGTCAGGTGTTGATCGTTCTTTTGCTGTAGATTCTCGTTTGTTTGGACAATGTCAACTTGCGAATGATTAACTAAAACAAAGCCTGGCCAGAGTGAAGGCGTGTCACCTAGCTGTTGTTACGGTATTTTCCGCTAGAGGCCGCTATTTATGATAAGACCTCGCAGCTAGGTGCGTTTAGTACTAGTATATGTTTAGAGTGTGCTGATATATGTTATAACTGGTCATGAAAAAAAATGAGTATGTTGATATTATATGGGCCACAAAGGTTCGATATGGCAGTGTTGTAAGTTGAAAGTGATGATGAAATAGTACAGTCAATACATATGAATAGAAAAGATCTGGCACGTTTTTAGGTGTTTCTAGTCAGGCTTTCTATTTTGTCCCTATTTCGTTATGTCGCCAACCGTGTTGAACAAAAATGCTTAAACTGAACGCGTCAAAACCCAGCAGGACCCACACCTCTGCTTGGAGAATAGTTTATTTATTTGACTTACATGTACGTTTATGCAAGGCTATCTGTTTACATGACCTGACACTGTCCCATGTCCCATTGAAAGGCAGTGGGTTAACAAACTTTCCTTACTAATTATGCAAATTAGCTCCTGATTTGCATAATGAGTCATTGATTATGTAAAGCACCATCCGAGCTCTCTACATACCAAACATCACGACGATCTGTCGACCCATTCTCAAGTTATTCATGTCCGAATGTCAAAACAAAAACACCCACTGCGGTTCTTAACAAGCCGCTAGGGGGCCAAAATTTACAGAACTTACCTTCTGTGGCATGAACTATCTACCACACAAAAATCATGACTATAGCACTTTCAGAAAATATGCCCCTAAATTTTGAAGCTCTGCTGCAATACCTTTGGTACCCGCTAGGAGGCCCAATATCGAACTTGACCTTCCTTTCGGTAAATCCTACCCATCCACTTAATATCATAAGGATCCATCAACAGCTTCTCGAGTTATGCTGGCGACATACAAATACACATCCACACAAAGCCCGCTGCAGTACCGACGGAAAATACCAGGGGAACCATTTTTGAACTTCACCTCCATTTCTACAACATCTACACACCTGCAAAAAATCATGAAGATCCATCAACGTTTCCGTCACTTTTTTTTCCTACATACAAACACAAAAAAATGCTAAGTCCGCTGCAGTACTATTGAAAAACGCAAGGTAAACCATTTTCGAACTTTCGACCTTCCTTTACACAACCAATACACACCTACCAAAAATCATAAAGATTCATTGAAGTTTTCTTGAGTTATGCTCCTGACATACATTCAGACCCACCCAACAGATTTTTCAACCGAAAACATAATCTTCTCCGAGTACAAGTACTCGGCGAAGATAACAAGAGTCCGTAGGACACAATTCTCCGTGAATTATTTATAGTGTGTACATTGTGGGTGAGGTGTTTGTTAATTTCCTTTGGTAGTGACCTTCTCAGTTGCAAGATAAATGCATGAAATGGATCTTGATGTAAGGTGAGAAAACTAGTCTCAAATGTCTTAAAATTATCAAGTTACAAACAAGCTTTCATCAGTTTGATATCAGCTGGGCTAGCTAAAAGGGTATTTCCCACCGATATAGACACACGTTCATGCAGCCGTTCAATTTTTGGGCCACGGATTCTTTTAGGGAACCCACTCGGAGGAATACAGAAATGAGACCTTAAAGTCAAGGTTAACGTTTGACTTTTTTGTTCCATTAGCGAGATCACATAACGTTAAAAAAGACACTATATAAGATATAACACTCTCTTTGTCTCACACGACAGTTGAACAGCCGAGAGCAGCATGGTGCGCATGAAGGTCGGACTGACCTTGAAGACATTCGCCATCCTGTGCTTCATTGCAGGATTCCTCTACATCCACTGGTTACAACTAAGCCTGCATCAATGTCAGTTTTTACACGACATGCATTATAGGAAAACAGCAGGGCGCACACGCGGAGGCACCTTCGCAAGCTCTACAGGTCAGGCTTTTTATCTTCATGAAATATGGAGATATTGTTTTTGGCGTGTCTGTACTGTGTGTGTGTGTGTGTGTGTCTGTGAGTGTGTGTTTCCGGACTATTGTAGTCAGCATAACTCAATAACCTCTTGATGGATTACGATGATATTTGGTATGTGGGCAGGTGTTATGAAGCCGAAATTCAAGGTCTATTTTGGCCCCCCCTGGTTTGTGACCTTGGTACTGCAGCAGAAATTCCATTTTTGTATCTCTTGACCTGGACGTGCTTAAGTCTTGATTTTTTGGCGGTAGATAGCTTGTGGTGTAATGAAGACGTGGTGTGGGGTTGGGCCCCCTAGCAGCTTGCTCTGGAACTGCAGGGGCGGTTTTGTGAAAATCTTCTAAGGATAATAACTGAACAAAGGAACGATGGATTTCCATGATATTTAGTATACAGGTAATTTAGACAGAGATGTACACAATGAAGTGTAAATTATGTTAGTTAGGACTTAATTTTCATAACTAATGAGGTAAATCTATATTTGCAGTGTTTTTCATTATCAGACTCAAATACATGAAACATATGTAGTTTATGGAAAGTGGAGCATCAACAGATACCAATTTTGCAAATAAATTCTTAATTTGCATAATCAATGCAAAAACACCATAATTCATCTAATTGGAAAAATACAGGACTGTCAATATTGCAACATGTGTAAGTTAGATAAAGGTGTTTATGACCAAGCATATATTATGCAAATGTGTAAGTCATTTGCATGAATAGAATTGTTCATGGAGATATAATGTCGTGGAACTCTTGTTATTTCCGTTTTTCACACTTTCTTCCCTGACTTTGGAAGATTTCGCTCATGGCTCGAAATACGCTTATTTTCAGCTAATTTAATTTTACTTATGCATACTGCAAAAAAACATGATAGGAAAAAAAGTATTCTACGACATCAGTGTCCAATTGCGTTTCTTTTTCAAATTACAGCATATGTTTTCTTATTTTTCAGCCTCTTTTTTACAATATGGCCGCAAAGTTGCTTGGGGGGAAGCGGGGAATGTCATCCATGTAATCAAGTCAGTCACAGTGTAGCCTGATATGCCTTTCTCTTGGTTGTATCCGGTTTCTTGTACGGTACGGGGGTAGCTTACAAGAAATCGAATACAATAAGAACTGAAAGTATTCCGCATGCATATAAACAACAAATAACAGTCGTTTGTAGTCTGCGTAGACGATGAACAGATTCCAGTCTGAATTTAGTCCAAAGGTCTTCATTCATTCATCCATTCATTCGTGTTCATTATTCCTCATTCTTGGGAGAGCATATGAAATCATATGGTGAAATACTGTACAATATAAAATGAGTATAGCTTACACAACAATACCGTATAAACAAGTCACAATATACTTTATTCTTATACATACAATTTGAACACGCAAATTGCATAAAATGTCTTACTCTTCTCTCGCACCGTTGTCGTATAAAGACGTCTGTTCTTTTATATCTACTATAGCGGCTGCCGAAAAGCGAGGAGAAGTAGAATTTATCTAATGATAGTCATATTCTTTTATATCCGTTAGCTGTGCTTGTATTTTGTTTTGTTGTGACCTGTACTTAGCCAAGTGTGGCAGAAATGTGCAATAAAGGTCGTCATTTATTAACTGCCATTATCACATAGGTAGATGGCGTCGACCAATCAGAAGCCTCCATTGCCCACAATAAGTGGTCTAGATCTGTTATCACGCCATAACACACCACTTATTGACGTCATGTCAGAACACAACCGTTCCATTTTGTAGAGGGGGTATCTTTTTGATGAATCTTTTTCTTAACCTTGTTTAAAAAATCTTTATAACCGTTGCATTTTGTAGAGGGGGTATCTATTTGATGAATCTTTTTCTTAACCTTGTTTAAAAAAATCTTTATTGTCTTAGAATTCCTAAAAATTTCCTTAGAATACATGAAAATGGGAAAACAAATTTAAAATTCCCAAAAATGTTCCGCGTGTTCCATTTGCTGTTGGCCAAAGAAACCACGTTCTATCCAAGGTTCCACGCGTTCCATTTCCTGCTGGCCAAAGAACCTGTGTTCTATTCAAGTTACCTGAGGTCATGTTGCAGGGAGATTCTTCAATGATAACCTTTTTATGACTGACCTGAAACCGACCCTCCTATCCTGTGTGGTTGAAATAAATAAATCAGACAACAGCTGTACATATTCTTCATCATCTTCTGTTAAAAAAGGACATGTGAATTCTGAAATGCATTCTTAATAGTATAAGGGATCTATGCGTCAAACTGAAATTGTCTACTCTTATATGCGTCAGTTTGGATACGCTATATGATAATAACGTTAATGACCCGCCTCTTCCTCGGTGTATATGGTGTCATAACGCCTGGTCATGTGCTATAACCACCTCATAAAACCACCTCGTTCGCTTCGCTCACTCGGTGGTTTTATTCGGTGGTTATAGCACATGGCCAGGTGTTATGACACCATATACCCCTCGGGGCGGGTCATTAACCTTTAATTATACAGTAAAATTGTGCATGTTTCCTCTTTGCAACATTTCATAGTTCTTTTATTCATACATTCATTCAGTCATTCATTAATTTATTCATTCTTTCATCATCACATATGTAGATGGCGTCGACTAATCAGAAGCCTCCATTGCCCACAATAAGTGGTCTTTTATCACGCCATAACACACCACTTATTGACGTCATGTCAGAACACAACCGTTCCATTTTGTAGAGGGGGTATCTTTTTGATGAATTTTTTTCTTAACCTTGTTTTAAAAAATCTTTATTGTCTTAGGCCCAATTTACACTTGTCCTTTTAACTGTAGTACTACACATGGTAGTCTACTACTGTAGTAGACTACAGCTTTTTTCTGTGTGTAAAAAGAAAACTACTGCAGAAGTCTACTACAACCTCGGGGGTAGTAGTACTACACTTCGGCGGAGGTTCTTCGAGACTTCGAACTGGATGTAAAGCGAAACTGTAGTACAGTGGTAGTAGACTTCACTTCGAAGCCAACAACCATGTTCGATCTGACGTGATTCGAACTGATCGCGTGTTCCATTTCGGGTCATCTGCGGTCATTCTCTAGTTTTCTCAGTAAAACCGAGCTGTCAGGCCCTTTTCCTTAGTATTTTGCATCAGATAAAACCCCAACCTTTTCACAAATAAGAAACATGCTGAAATTCCCTCCCGCGATTTTTCAAAGGTCACAATAGGTCACTACAGTTTCGTGACAATCAGGAACAGTGGGGTGTCCTGCTAGGCTTCCTGTGTTGAGTGTAAAGTGGACATGAATCTGAAGTCTACTACAGTAGTAGACTACCATGTGTAGTACTACAGTTCTATTGAACAAGTGTAAATTGGGCTTTAGAATTCCTAAAAATTTCCTTAGAATACATGAAAAAGGGAAAACAAATTTAAAATTCCCAAAAATGTTCCGCGTGTTCCATTTGCTCTCGGCTAAAGAAACCACGTTCTATCTAAGGTTCCGCGCGTTCCACTTCCTGCTGGCCAAAGAACCTGTGTTCTATATTCAGGTTACCTGAGGTCATGTTGCAGGGAGATTCTTCAATGATAACATTTTCTGACTGACCTGAAACCGACCCTCCTATCCTGTGTGGTTGAAATAAATAAATCAGGCAACAGTTGTACATATTCTCCATCATCTTCTGTTAAAAAAGGACAAATGTGAATTCTGAAATGCATTCTTAATAGTATAAGGGATCTATGCGTCAAACAGAAATTGTCTACTCTTATATGCGTCGGTTTGGATAAGCTATATGATAAGAACGTTAATGACCCGCCTCTTCCTATAGCTGACCAAAGTTACGCCCCCCACCCCATACTTATAAAGCATTATCGACCGGAGCACTGAATTGGTCTATAATGCTTTATAAGTATGGGGTGGGGGCGTAACTTTGGTCAGCTATTACTTCCTAACCATGAATGAGAAAGTAAAGTGATTTCATTTCCTCAAATACCCGCCAAGTGCCCTATCGTTTGAATGTAAAGTTTGAACATTCTGATAAAGAGATTGAATTTTAGACCGGAGCACTGAATTGGTCTATAATGCTTTATAAGTATGGGGCGGGGGGCGTAATTTTGGTCAGCTATTACTCCCTAACCATGAATGAGAAAGTAAAGTGATTTCATTTCCTCAAATACCCGCCAAGTGCCCTATCGTTTGAATGTAAAGTTTGAACATTCTGATAAAGAGATTGAATTTTAGACCGGAGCACTGAATTGGTCTATAATGCTTTATAAGTATAGGGTGGGGGGCGTAACTTTGGTCAGCTATTACTTCCTAACCATGAATGAGAAAGTAAAGTGATTTCATTTCCTCAAATACCCGCCAAGTGCCCTATCGTTTGAATGTAAAGTTTGAACATTCTGATAAAGAGATTGAATTTTAGACCGGAGCACTGAATTGGTCTATAATGCTTTATAAGTATGGGGTGGGGGGCGTAGCTTTGGTCAGCTATTACTCCCTAACCATGAATGAGAAAGTAAAGTGATTTCATTTCCTCAAATACCCGCCAAGTGCCCTATCGTTTGAATGTAAAGTTTGAACATTCTGATAAAGAGATTGAATTTTAGACCGGAGCACTGAATTGGTCTATAATGCTTTATAATCATGCAGAGGGGGGCGTAACTTTGGTCAGCTATTACTCCCTAACCATGAATGAGAAAGTAAAGTGATTTCATTTCCTCAAATACCCGCCAAGTGCCCTATCGTTTGAATGTAAAGTTGAACATTCTGATAAAGAGATTGAATTTTAGACCGGAGCACTGAATTGGTCTATAATGCTTTATAAGTATGGGGTGGGGGGCGTAACTTTGGTCAGCTATTACTTCCTAACCATGAATGAGAAAGTAAAGTGATTTCATTTCCTCAAATACCCGCCAAGTGTCCTATCGTTTGAATGTAAAGTTGAACATTCTGATAAAGAGATTGAATTTTAGACCGGAGTACTGAATTGGTCTATAATGCTTTATAAGTATGGGGCGGGGGGCGTAACTTTGGTCAGCTATTACTTCCTAACCATGAATGAGAAAGTAAAGTGATTTCATTTCCTCAAATACCCGCCAAGTGCCCTATCGTTTGAATGTAAAGTTTGAACATTCTGATAAAGAGATTGAATTTTAGACCGGAGCACTGAATTGGTCTATAATGCTTTATAAGTATGGGGCGGGGGGCGTAACTTTGGTCATCTATTACTCCCTAACCATGAATGAGAAAGTAAAGTGATTTCATTTCCTCAAATACCCGCCAAGTGCCCTATCGTTTGAATGTAAAGTTTGAACATTCTGATAAAGAGATTGAATTTTAGACCGGAGCACTGAATTGGTCTATAATGCTTTATAAGTATGGGGTGGGGGGCGTAACTTTGGTCAGCTATTACTCCCTAACCATGAATGAGAAAGTAAAGTGATTTCATTTCCTCAAATACCCGCCAAGTGCCCTATCGTTTGAATGTTAAGTTTGAACATTCTGATAAAGAAATTGAATTTTAGACCGGAGCACTGAATTTGTCTATAATGCTCTATAAGTATGGGGTGGGGGCGTAACTTTGGTCAGCTATTACTTCCTAACCATGACTGAGAAAGTAAAGTGATTTCATTTCCTCAAATACCCGCCAAGTGCCCTATCGTTTGAATGTAAAGTTTGAACATTCTGATAAATAAAGAGATTGAATTTTAGACCGGAGCACTGAATTGGTCTATAATGCTTTATAATCATGGGGCGGGGGGCGTAACTTTGGTCAGCTATTACTTCCTAACCATGAATGAGAAAGTAAAGTGATTTCATTTCCTCAAATACCCGCCAAGTGCCCTATCGTTTGAATGTAAAGTTTGAACATTCTGATAAAGAGATTGAATTTTAGACCGGAGCACTGAATTGGTCTATAATGCTTTATAAGTATAGGGTGGGGGGCGTAACTTTGGTCAGCTATTACTTCCTAACCATGAATGAGAAAGTAAAGTGATTTCATTTCCTCAAATACCCACCAAGTGCCCTATCGTTTGAATGTAAAGTTTGAACATTCTGATAAAGAGATTGAATTTTAGACCGGAGCACTGAATTTGTCTATAATGCTTTATAAGTATGGGGTGGGGGGCGTAACTTTGGTCAGCTATATTATTACTCCCTAACCATGAATGAGAAAGTAAAGTGATTTCATTTCCTCAAATACCCGCCAAGTGCCCTATCGCTTGAATGTAAAATTTGAAAATTCTGATAAAGGGATTGAATTTTAGACCGGAGCACTGAATTGGTCTATAATGCTTTATAAGTATAGGGTGGGGGCGTAACTTTGGTCAGCTATTACTTCCTAACCATGAATGAGAAAGTAAAGTGATTTCATTTCCTCAAATACCCACCAAGTGCCCTATCGTTTGAATGTAAAGTTTGAACATTCTGATAAAGAGATTGAATTTTAGACCGGAGCACTGAATTGGTCTATAATGCTTTATAAGTATGGGGCGGGGGGCGTAACTTTGGTCAGCTATTACTTCCTAACCATGAATGAGAAAGTAAAGTGATTTCATTTCCTCAAATACCCGCCAAGTGCCCTATCGTTTGAATGTAAAGTTTGAACATTCTGATAAAGAGATTGAATTTAAGACCGGAGCACTGAATTGGTCTATAATGCTTTATAAGTATGGGGTGGGGGGCGTAACTTTGGTCAGCTATTACTTCCTAACCATGAATGAGAAAGTAAAGTGATTTCATTTCCTCAAATACCCACAGAGTGCCCTATAGTTTGAATGTAAACTTTGAACATTCTGATAAAGAGATTGAATTTTAGACCGGAGCACTGAATTGGTCTATAATGCTAACCGTAAAGTGATTTCATTTCCTCAAATACCCGCCAAGTGCCCTATCGTTTGAATGTAAAGTTTGAACATTCTGATAAAGAGATTGAATTTTAGACCGGAGCACTGAATTGGTCTATAATGCTTTATAAGTACAGGGTGGGGGGCGTAACTTTGGTCAGCTATTACTTCCTAACCAAGAATTAGAAAGTAAAGTGATTTCATTTCCTCAAATACCCGCCAAGTGCCCTATCGTTTGAATGTAAAGTTTGAACATTCTGATAAAGAGATTGAATTTTAGACCGGAGCACTGAATTGGTCTATAATGCTTTATAAGTATAGGGTGGGGGGCGTAACTTTGGTCAGCTATTACTTCCTAACCATGAATGAGAAAGTAAAGTGATTTCATTTCCTCAAATACCCGCCAAGTGCCCTATCGTTTGAATGTAAAGTTTGAGCATCTGATAAAGAGATTGAATTTTAGACCGGAGCACTGAATTGGTCTATAATGCTTTATAAGTATAGGGTGGGGGCCGTAACTTTGGTCAGCTATTACTCCCTAACCATGAATGAGAAAGTAAAGTGATTTCATTTCCTCAAATACCCACCAAGTGCCCTATCGTTTGAATGTAAAGTTTGAACATTCTGATAAAGAGATTGAATTTTAGACCGGAGCACTGAATTGGTCTATAATGCTTTATAAGTATGGGATGGGGGGCGTTACTTTGGTCAGCTATTACTTCCTAACCATGAATGAGAAAGTAAAGTGATTTCATTTCCTCAAATACCCGCCAAGTGCCCTATCGTTTGAATGTAAAGTTGAACATTCTGATAAAGAGATTGAATATTAGACCGGAGCACTGAATTGGTCTATAATGCTTTATAAGTATGGGATGGGGGGCGTTACTTTGGTCAGCTTTTACTTCCTAACCATGAATGAGAAAGTAAAGTGATTTCATTTCCTCAAATACCCACCAAGTGCCCTATCGTTTGAATGTAAAGTTTGAACATTCTGATAAAGAGATTAAATTTTAGACCGGAGCACTGAATTGGTCTATAATGCTTTATAAGTATGGGGCGGGGGGCATAACTTTGGTCAGCTATTACTCCCTAACCATGAATGAGAAAGTAAAGTGATTTCATTTCCTCAAATACCCGCCAAGTGCCCTTTCGTTTAAATGTAAAGTTTAAACATTCTGATAAAGAGATTGCGGAGCACTGAATTTGTCTATAATGCTTTATAAGTATGGGGTGGGGGGCGTAACTTTGGTCAGCTATTACTCGCTAACCATGAATGAGAAAGTAAAGTGATTTCATTTCCTCAAATACCCGCCAAGTGCCCTATCGTTTGAATGTAAAGTTTGAACATTCGTTTGAATGTAAACTTTGAACATTCTGATAAAGAGATTGAATTTTAGACCGGAGCACTGAATTGGTCTATAATGCTAACCGTAAAGTGATTTCATTTCCTCAAATACCCGCCAAGTGCCCTATCGTTTGAATGTAAAGTTTGAACATTCTGATAAAGAGATTGAATTTTAGACCGGAGCACTGAATTGGTCTATAATGCTTTATAAGTACAGGGTGGGGGGCGTAACTTTGGTCAGCTATTACTTCCTAACCATGAATTAGAAAGTAAAGTGATTTCATTTCCTCAAATACCCGCCAAGTGCCCTATCGTTTGAATGTAAAGTTGAACATTCTGATAAAGAGATTGAATATTAGACCGGAGCACTGAATTGGTCTATAATGCTTTATAAGTATGGGATGGGGGGCGTTACTTTGGTCAGCTATTACTTCCTTACCATGAATGAGAAAGTAAAGTGATTTCATTTTCTGAAATACCCACCAAGTGCCCTATCGTTTGAATGTAAAGTTTGAACATTCTGATAAAGAGATTGCGGAGCACTGAATTGGTCTATAATGCTTTTAAGTACAGGGTGGGGGGCGTAACTTTGGTCAGCTATTACTTCCTAACCAAGAATTAGAAAGTAAAGTGATTTCATTTCCTCAAATACCCGCCAAGTGCCCTATCGTTTGAATGTAAAGTTGAACATTCTGATAAAGAGATTGAATATTAGACCGGAGCACTGAATTGGTCTATAATGCTTTATAAGTATGGGGTGGGGGGCGTAACTTTGGTCAGCTATTACTCCCTAACCATAAATGAGAAAGTAAAGTGATTTCATTTCCTCAAATACCCGCCAAGTGCCCTATCGTTTGAATGTAAAGTTTGAACATTCTGATAAAGAGATTGAATTTTAGACTGGAGCACTGAATTGGTCTATAATGCTTTATAAGTATGGGGTGGGGGGCGTAACTTTGGTCAGCTATTACTCCCTAACGATGAATAAGAAAGTAAAGTGATTTCATGTCCTCAAATACCCGCCAAGTGCCCTATCGTTTGAATGTAAAGTTGAACATTCTGATAAAGAGATTGAATTTTAGACCGGAGCACTGAATTGGTCTATAATGCTTTATAAGTATGGGGTGGGGGGCGTAACTTTGGTCAGCTATTACTCCCTAACCGTGAATGAGAAAGTAAATTGATTTCATTTCCTCAAATACCCGCCAAGTGCCCTATCGTTTGAATGTAAAGTTTGAACATTCTGATAAAGAGATTGAATTTTAGACCGGAGCACTGAATTTGTCTATAATGCTTTATAAGTATAGTGTGGGGGGCGTAACTTTGGTCAGCTATTACTCCCTAACCATGAATGAGAAAGTAAAGTGATTTCATTTCCTCAAATACCCGCCAAGTGCCCTATCGTTTGAATGTAAAGTTGAACATTCTGATAAAGAGATTGAATTTTAGACCGGAGCACTGAATTGGTCTATAATGCTTTATAATCATGGGGTGGGGGGCGTAACTTTGGTCAGCTATTACTTCCTAACCATGAATGAGAAAGTAAAGTGATTTCATTTCCTCAAATACCCGCCAAGTGCCCTATCGTTTGAATGTAAAGTTTGAACATTCTGATAAAGAGATTGAATTTTAGACCGGAGCACTGAATTTGTCTATAATGCTTTATACTCATGGGGTGGGGGGCGTAACTTTGGTCAGCTATTACTCCCTAACCATGAATGAGAAAGTAAAGTGATTTCATTTCCTCAAATACCCGCCAAGTGCCCTTTCGTTTAAATGTAAAGTTTAAACATTCTGATAAAGAGATTGCGGAGCACTGAATTGGTCTATAATGCTTTATAAGTATGGGCTGGGGGGCGTAACTTTGGTCAGCTATTACTTCCTAACCATGAATGAGAAAGTAAAGTGATTTCATTTCCTCAAATACCCGCCAAGTGCCCTATCGTTTGAATGTAAAGTTTGAGCATTCTGATAAAGAGATTGAATTTTAGACCGGAGCACTGAATTGGTCTATAATGCTTTATAAGTATAGGGTGCGGGGCGTAACTTTGGTCAGCTATTACTCCCTAACCATGAATGAGAAAGTAAAGTGATTTCGTTTCCTCAAATACCCGCCAAGTGCCCTATCGTTTGAATGTAAAGTTGAACATTCTGATAAAGAGATTGAATTTTAGACCGGAGCACTGAATTTGTCTATAATGCTTTATAAGTATGGGGTGGGGGGCGTAGCTTTGGTCAGCTATTACTCCCTAACCATGAATGAGAAAGTAAAGTGATTTCATTTCCTCAAATACCCGCCAAGTGCCCTATCGTTTGAATGTAAAGTTTGAGCATTCTGATAAAGAGATTGAATTTTAGACCGGAGCACTGAATTGGTCTATAATGCTTTATAAGTATGGGGTGGGGGGCGTAACTTTGGTCAGCTATTACTCGCTAACCATGAATGAGAAAGTAAAGTGATTTCATTTCCTCAAATACCCGCCAAGTGCCCTATCGTTTGAATGTAAAGTTTGAACATTCTGATAAAGAGATTGAATTTTAGACCGGAGCACTGAATTGGTCTATAATGCTTTATAATCATGCAGAGGGGGGCGTAACTTTGGTCAGCTATTACTCCCTAACCATGAATGAGAAAGTAAAGTGATTTCATTTCCTCAAATACCCGCCAAGTGCCCTATCGTTTGAATGTAAAGTTGAACATTCTGATAAAGAGATTGAATTTTAGACCGGAGCACTGAATTGGTCTATAATGCTTTATAAGTATGGGGTGGGGGGCGTAGCTTTGGTCAGCTATTACTCCCTAACCATGAATGAGAAAGTAAAGTGATTTCATTTCCTCAAATACCCGCCAAGTGCCCTATCGTTTAGATGTAAAGTTTGAACATTCTGATAAAGAGATTGAATTTTAGACCGGAGCACTGAATTGGTCTATAATGCTTTATAAGTATAGGGTGGGGGGCGTAACTTTGGTCAGCTATTACTTCCTAACCATGAATGAGAAAGTAAAGTGATTTCATTTCCTCAAATACCCGCCAAGTGCCCTATCGTTTGAATGTAAAGTTTGAGCATTCTGATAAAGAGATTGAATTTTAGACCGGAGCACTGAATTGGTCTATAATGCTTTATAAGTATAGGGTGGGGGGCGTCACTTTGGTCAGCTATTACTTCCTAACCATGAATGAGAAAGTAAAGTGATTTCATTTCCTCAAATACCCGCCAAGTGCCCTATCGTTTGAATGTAAAGTTTGAGCATTCTGATAAAGAGATTGAATTTTAGACCGGAGCACTGAATTGGTCTATAATGCTTTATAAGTATAGGGTGGGGGGCGTAACTTTGGTCAGGTATTACTCCCTAACCATGAATGAGAAAGTAAAGTGATTTCGTTTCCTCAAATACCCGCCAAGTGCCCTATCGTTTGAATGTAAAGTTGAACATTCTGATAAAGAGATTGAATTTTAGACCGGAGCACTGAATTTGTCTATAATGCTTTATAAGTATGGGGTGGGGGGCGTAGCTTTGGTCAGCTATTACTCCCTAACCATGAATGAGAAAGTAAAGTGATTTCATTTCCTCAAATACCCGCCAAGTGCCCTATCGTTTGAATGTAAAGTTTGAGCATTCTGATAAAGAGATTGAATTTTAGACCGGAGCACTGAATTGGTCTATAATGCTTTATAAGTTTGGGGTGGGGGGCGTAACTTTGGTCAGCTATTACTCCCTAACCATGAATGAGAAAGTAAAGTGATTTCATTTCCTCAAATACCCACCAAGTGCCCTATCGTTTGAATGTAAAGTTTGAACATTCTGATAAAGAGATTGAATTTTAGACCGGAGCACTGAATTTGTCTATAATGCTTTATAAGTATGGGGTGGGGGGCGTAACTTTGGTCAGCTATTACTCGCTAACCATGAATGAGAAAGTAAAGTGATTTCATTTCCTCAAATACCCGCCAAGTGCCCTATCGTTTGAATGTAAAGTTTGAGCATTCTGATAAAGAGATTGAATTTTAGACCGGAGCACTGAATTGGTCTATAATGCTTTATAATCATGCAGAGGGGGGCGTAACTTTGGTCAGCTATTACTCCCTAACCATGAATGAGAAAGTAAAGTGATTTCATTTCCTCAAATACCCGCCAAGTGCCCTATCGTTTGAATGTAAAGTTGAACATTCTGATAAAGAGATTGAATTTTAGACCGGAGCACTGAATTGGTCTATAATGCTTTATAAGTATGGGGTGGGGGGCGTAGCTTTGGTCAGCTATTACTCCCTAACCATGAATGAGAAAGTAAAGTGATTTCATTTCCTCAAATACCCGCCAAGTGCCCTATCGTTTAGATGTAAAGTTTGAACATTCTGATAAAGAGATTGAATTTTAGACCGGAGCACTGAATTGGTCTATAATGCTTTATAAGTATAGGGTGGGGGGCGTAACTTTGGTCAGCTATTACTTCCTAACCATGAATGAGAAAGTAAAGTGATTTCATTTCCTCAAATACCCGCCAAGTGCCCTATCGTTTGAATGTAAAGTTTGAGCATTCTGATAAAGAGATTGAATTTTAGACCGGAGCACTGAATTGGTCTATAATGCTTTATAAGTATAGGGTGATGGGCGTAACTTTGGTCAGCTATTACTCCCTAACCATGAATGAGAAAGTAAAGTGATTTCATTTCCTCAAATACCCGCCAAGTGCCCTATCGTTTGAATGTAAAGTTGAACATTCTGATAAAGAGATTGAATTTTAGACCGGAGCACTGAATTGGTCTATAATGCTTTATAAGTATGGGGTGGGGGGCGTAGCTTTGGTCAGCTATTACTCCCTAACCATGAATGAGAAAGTAAAGTGATTTCATTTCCTCAAATACCCGCCAAGTGCCCTATCGTTTAAATGTAAAGTTTGAGCATTCTGATAAAGAGATTGAATTTTAGACCGGAGCACTGAATTGGTCTATAATGCTTTATAAGTATGGGGTGGGGGGCGTAACTTTGGTCAGCTTTTACTTCCTAACCATGAATGAGAAAGTAAAGTAATTTCATTTCCTCAAATACCCACCAAGTGCCCTATCGTTTGATTGTAAAGTTTGAACATTCTGATAAAGAGATTGAATTTTAGACCGGAGCACTGAATTGGTCTATAATGCTTTATAAGTATTGGGTGGGGGGCGTAACTTTGGTCAGCTATTACTCCCTAACCATGAATGAGAAAGTAAAGTGATTTCATTTCCTCAAAAAAACCCGCCAAGTGCCCTATCGTTTGAGTGTAAAGTTTGAGCATTCTGATAAAGAGATTGAATTTTAGTACGGAGCACTGAATTGGTCTATAATGCTTTATAAGTATGGGGTGGGGGGCGTAACTTTGGTCAGCTATTACTTCCTAACCATGAATGAGAAAGTAAAGTGATTTCATTTCCTCAAATACCCGCCAAGTGCCCTATCGTTTGATTGTAAAGTTTGAGCATTCTGATAAAGAGATTGAATTTTAGACCGGAGCACTGAATTGGTCTATAATGCTTTATAAGTATTGGGTGGGGGGCGTAACTTTGGTCAGCTATTACTCCCTAACCATGAATGAGAAAGTAAAGTGATTTCGTTTCCTCAAATACCCGCCAAGTGCCCTATCGTTTGAATGTAAAGTTGAACATTCTGATAAAGAGATTGAATTTTAGACCGGAGCACTGAATTTGTCTATAATGCTTTATAAGTATGGGGTGGGGGGCGTAGCTTTGGTCAGCTATTACTCCCTAACCATGAATGAGAAAGTAAAGTGATTTCATTTCCTCAAATACCCGCCAAGTGCCCTATCGTTTGAATGTAAAGTTTGAGCATTCTGATAAAGAGATTGAATTTTAGACCGGAGCACTGAATTGGTCTATAATGCTTTATAAGTATGGGGTGGGGGGCGTAACTTTGGTCAGCTATTACTCGCTAACCATGAATGAGAAAGTAAAGTGATTTCATTTCCTCAAATACCCGCCAAGTGCCCTATCGTTTGAATGTAAAGTTTGAACATTCTGATAAAGAGATTGAATTTTAGACCGGAGCACTGAATTGGTCTATAATGCTTTATAATCATGCAGAGGGGGGCGTAACTTTGGTCAGCTATTACTCCCTAACCATGAATGAGAAAGTAAAGTGATTTCATTTCCTCAAATACCCGCCAAGTGCCCTATCGTTTGAATGTAAAGTTGAACATTCTGATAAAGAGATTGAATTTTAGACCGGAGCACTGAATTGGTCTATAATGCTTTATAAGTATGGGGTGGGGGGCGTAGCTTTGGTCAGCTATTACTCCCTAACCATGAATGAGAAAGTAAAGTGATTTCATTTCCTCAAATACCCGCCAAGTGCCCTATCGTTTAGATGTAAAGTTTGAACATTCTGATAAAGAGATTGAATTTTAGACCGGAGCACTGAATTGGTCTATAATGCTTTATAAGTATAGGGTGGGGGGCGTAACTTTGGTCAGCTATTACTTCCTAACCATGAATGAGAAAGTAAAGTGATTTCATTTCCTCAAATACCCGCCAAGTGCCCTATCGTTTGAATGTAAAGTTTGAGCATTCTGATAAAGAGATTGAATTTTAGACCGGAGCACTGAATTGGTCTATAATGCTTTATAAGTATAGGGTGGGGGGCGTCACTTTGGTCAGCTATTACTTCCTAACCATGAATGAGAAAGTAAAGTGATTTCATTTCCTCAAATACCCGCCAAGTGCCCTATCGTTTGAATGTAAAGTTTGAGCATTCTGATAAAGAGATTGAATTTTAGACCGGAGCACTGAATTGGTCTATAATGCTTTATAAGTATAGGGTGGGGGGCGTAACTTTGGTCAGGTATTACTCCCTAACCATGAATGAGAAAGTAAAGTGATTTCGTTTCCTCAAATACCCGCCAAGTGCCCTATCGTTTGAATGTAAAGTTGAACATTCTGATAAAGAGATTGAATTTTAGACCGGAGCACTGAATTTGTCTATAATGCTTTATAAGTATGGGGTGGGGGGCGTAGCTTTGGTCAGCTATTACTCCCTAACCATGAATGAGAAAGTAAAGTGATTTCATTTCCTCAAATACCCGCCAAGTGCCCTATCGTTTGAATGTAAAGTTTGAGCATTCTGATAAAGAGATTGAATTTTAGACCGGAGCACTGAATTGGTCTATAATGCTTTATAAGTTTGGGGTGGGGGGCGTAACTTTGGTCAGCTATTACTCCCTAACCATGAATGAGAAAGTAAAGTGATTTCATTTCCTCAAATACCCACCAAGTGCCCTATCGTTTGAATGTAAAGTTTGAACATTCTGATAAAGAGATTGAATTTTAGACCGGAGCACTGAATTTGTCTATAATGCTTTATAAGTATGGGGTGGGGGGCGTAACTTTGGTCAGCTATTACTCGCTAACCATGAATGAGAAAGTAAAGTGATTTCATTTCCTCAAATACCCGCCAAGTGCCCTATCGTTTGAATGTAAAGTTTGAGCATTCTGATAAAGAGATTGAATTTTAGACCGGAGCACTGAATTGGTCTATAATGCTTTATAATCATGCAGAGGGGGGCGTAACTTTGGTCAGCTATTACTCCCTAACCATGAATGAGAAAGTAAAGTGATTTCATTTCCTCAAATACCCGCCAAGTGCCCTATCGTTTGAATGTAAAGTTGAACATTCTGATAAAGAGATTGAATTTTAGACCGGAGCACTGAATTGGTCTATAATGCTTTATAAGTATGGGGTGGGGGGCGTAGCTTTGGTCAGCTATTACTCCCTAACCATGAATGAGAAAGTAAAGTGATTTCATTTCCTCAAATACCCGCCAAGTGCCCTATCGTTTAGATGTAAAGTTTGAACATTCTGATAAAGAGATTGAATTTTAGACCGGAGCACTGAATTGGTCTATAATGCTTTATAAGTATAGGGTGGGGGGCGTAACTTTGGTCAGCTATTACTTCCTAACCATGAATGAGAAAGTAAAGTGATTTCATTTCCTCAAATACCCGCCAAGTGCCCTATCGTTTGAATGTAAAGTTTGAGCATTCTGATAAAGAGATTGAATTTTAGACCGGAGCACTGAATTGGTCTATAATGCTTTATAAGTATAGGGTGATGGGCGTAACTTTGGTCAGCTATTACTCCCTAACCATGAATGAGAAAGTAAAGTGATTTCATTTCCTCAAATACCCGCCAAGTGCCCTATCGTTTGAATGTAAAGTTGAACATTCTGATAAAGAGATTGAATTTTAGACCGGAGCACTGAATTGGTCTATAATGCTTTATAAGTATGGGGTGGGGGGCGTAGCTTTGGTCAGCTATTACTCCCTAACCATGAATGAGAAAGTAAAGTGATTTCATTTCCTCAAATACCCGCCAAGTGCCCTATCGTTTAAATGTAAAGTTTGAGCATTCTGATAAAGAGATTGAATTTTAGACCGGAGCACTGAATTGGTCTATAATGCTTTATAAGTATGGGGTGGGGGGCGTAACTTTGGTCAGCTTTTACTTCCTAACCATGAATGAGAAAGTAAAGTAATTTCATTTCCTCAAATACCCACCAAGTGCCCTATCGTTTGATTGTAAAGTTTGAACATTCTGATAAAGAGATTGAATTTTAGACCGGAGCACTGAATTGGTCTATAATGCTTTATAAGTATTGGGTGGGGGGCGTAACTTTGGTCAGCTATTACTCCCTAACCATGAATGAGAAAGTAAAGTGATTTCATTTCCTCAAAAAAACCCGCCAAGTGCCCTATCGTTTGAGTGTAAAGTTTGAGCATTCTGATAAAGAGATTGAATTTTAGTACGGAGCACTGAATTGGTCTATAATGCTTTATAAGTATGGGGTGGGGGGCGTAACTTTGGTCAGCTATTACTTCCTAACCATGAATGAGAAAGTAAAGTGATTTCATTTCCTCAAATACCCGCCAAGTGCCCTATCGTTTGATTGTAAAGTTTGAGCATTCTGATAAAGAGATTGAATTTTAGACCGGAGCACTGAATTGGTCTATAATGCTTTATAAGTATTGGGTGGGGGGCGTAACTTTGGTCAGCTATTACTCCCTAACCATGAATGAGAAAGTAAAGTGATTTCATTTCCTCAAATACCCGCCAAGTGCCCTATCGTTTGAATGTAAAGTTTGAACATTCTGATAAAGAGATTGAATTTTAGACCGGAGCACTGAATTGGTCTATAATGCTTTATAAGTATAAGGTGGGGGGCGTAACTTTGGTCAGCTATTACTTCCTAACCATGAATGAGAAAGTAAATTGATTTCATTTCCTCAAATTCCCGCCAAGTGCCCTATCGTTTGAATGTAAAGTTTGAGCATTCTGATAAAGAGATTGAATTTTAGACCGGAGCACTGAATTTGTCTATAATGCTTTATAAGTATGCGGTGGGGGGCGTAACTTTGGTCAGCTATTACTTCCTAACCATGAATGAGAAAGTAAAGTGATTTCATTTTCTCAAATACCCGACAAGTGCCCTATCGTTTGAATGTAAAGTTTGAACATTCTGATAAAGAGATTGAATTTTAGACCGGAGCATGGAATTGGTCTATAATGCTTAATAAGTATGGGGTGGGGGGCGTAACTTTGGTCAGCTATTACTTCCTAACCATGAATGAGAAAGTAAAGTGATTTCATTTCCTCAAATACCCGCCAAGTGCCCTATCGTTTGAATGTAAAGTTTGAGCATTCTGATAAAGAGATTGAATTTTAGACCGGAGCACTGAATTGGTCTATAATGCTTTATAAGTATAGGGTGGGGGGCGTAACTTTGGTCAGCTATTACTCCCTAACCATGAATGAGAAAGTAAAGTGATTTCGTTTCCTCAAATACCCGCCAAGTGCCCTATCGTTTGAATGTAAAGTTGAACATTCTGATAAAGAGATTGAATTTTAGACCGGAGCACTGAATTTGTCTATAATGCTTTATAAGTATGGGGTGGGGGGCGTAGCTTTGGTCAGCTATTACTCCCTAACCATGAATGAGAAAGTAAAGTGATTTCATTTCCTCAAATACCCGCCAAGTGCCCTATCGTTTGAATGTAAAGTTTGAGCATTCTGATAAAGAGATTGAATTTTAGACCGGAGCACTGAATTGGTCTATAATGCTTTATAAGTATGGGGTGGGGGGCGTAACTTTGGTCAGCTATTACTCCCTAACCATGAATGAGAAAGTAAAGTGATTTCATTTCCTCAAATACCCACCAAGTGCCCTATCGTTTGAATGTAAAGTTTGAACATTCTGATAAAGAGATTGAATTTTAGACCGGAGCACTGAATTTGTCTATAATGCTTTATAAGTATGGGGTGGGGGGCGTAACTTTGGTCAGCTATTACTCGCTAACCATGAATGAGAAAGTAAAGTGATTTCATTTCCTCAAATACCCGCCAAGTGCCCTATCGTTTGAATATAAAGTTTGAACATTCTGATAAAGAGATTGAATTTTAGACCGGAGCACTGAGTTGGTCTATAATGCTTTATAATCATGCAGAGGGGGGCGTAACTTTGGTCAGCTATTACTCCCTAACCATGAATGAGAAAGTAAAGTGATTTCATTTCCTCAAATACCCGCCAAGTGCCCTATCGTTTGAATGTAAAGTTGAGCATTCTGATAAAGAGATTGAATTTTAGACCGGAGCACTGAATTGGTCTATAATGCTTTATAAGTATTGGGTGGGGGGCGTAACTTTGGTCAGCTATTACTCCCTAACCATGAATGAGAAAGTAAAGTGATTTCATTTCCTCAAATACCCGCCAAGTGCCCTATCGTTTAAAATGTAAAGTTTGAGCATTCTGATAAAGAGATTGAATTTTAGACCGGAGCACTGAATTGGTCTATAATGCTTTATAAGTATGGGGTGGGGGGCGTAACTTTGGTCAGCTATTACTTCCTAACCATGAATGAGAAAGTAAAGTAATTTCATTTCCTCAAATACCCACCAAGTGCCCTATCGTTTGATTGTAAAGTTTGAACATTCTGATAAAGAGATTGAATTTTAGACCGGAGCACTGAATTGGTCTATAATGCTTTATAAGTATTGGGTGGGGGGCGTAACTTTGGTCAGCTATTACTCCCTAACCATGAATGAGAAAGTAAAGTGATTTCATTTCCTCAAATACCCGCCAAGTGCCCTATCGTTTGAGTGTAAAGTTTGAGCATTCTGATAAAGAGATTGAATTTTAGTACGGAGCACTGAATTGGTCTATAATGCTTTATAAGTATGGGGTGGGGGGCGTAACTTTGGTCAGCTATTACTTCCTAACCATGAATGAGAAAGTAAAGTGATTTCATTTCCTCAAATACCCGCCAAGTGCCCTATCGTTTAAAATGTAAAGTTTGAGCATTCTGATAAAGAGATTGAATTTTAGACCGGAGCACTGAATTGGTCTATAATGCTTTATAAGTATGGGGTGGGGGGCGTAACTTTGGTCAGCTATTACTTCCTAACCATGAATGAGAAAGTAAAGTAATTTCATTTCCTCAAATACCCACCAAGTGCCCTATCGTTTGATTGTAAAGTTTGAACATTCTGATAAAGAGATTGAATTTTAGACCGGAGCACTGAATTGGTCTATAATGCTTTATAAGTATTGGGTGGGGGGCGTAACTTTGGTCAGCTATTACTCCCTAACCATGAATGAGAAAGTAAAGTGATTTCATTTCCTCAAATACCCGCCAAGTGCCCTATCGTTTGAGTGTAAAGTTTGAGCATTCTGATAAAGAGATTGAATTTTAGTACGGAGCACTGAATTGGTCTATAATGCTTTATAAGTATGGGGTGGGGGGCGTAACTTTGGTCAGCTATTACTTCCTAACCATGAATGAGAAAGTAAAGTGATTTCATTTCCTCAAATACCCACCAAGTGCCCTATCGTTTGATTGTAAAGTTTGAACATTCTGATAAAGAGATTGAATTTTAGACCGGAGCACTGAATTGGTCTATAATGCTTTATAAGTATTGGGTGGGGGGCGTAACTTTGGTCAGCTATTACTCCCTAACCATGAATGAGAAAGTAAAGTGATTTCATTTCCTCAAATACCCGCCAAGTGCCCTATCGTTTGAATGTAAAGTTTGAACATTCTGATAAAGTGATTGAATTTTAGACCGGAGCACTGAATTGGTCTATAATGCTTTATAAGTATGGGGCGGGGGGCGTAACTTTGGTCAGCTATTACTTCCTAACCATGAATGAGAAAGTAAAGTGATTTCATTTTCTCAAATACCCGACAAGTGCCCTATCGTTTGAATGTAAAGTTTGAACATTCTGATAAAGAGATTGAATTTTAGACCGGAGCACTGAATTGGTCTATAATGCTTTATAAGTATGGGGTGGGGGGCGAAACTTTGGTCAGCTATTACTTCCTAACCATGAATGAGAAAGTAAAGTGATTTCATTTCCTCAAATACCCACCAAGTGCCCTATCGTTTGAATGTAAAGTTTGAACATTCTGATAAAGAGATTGAATTTTAGACTGGAGCACTGAATTGGTCTATAATGCTTTATAAGTATTGGGTGGGGGGCGTAACTTTGGTCAGCTATTACTCCCTAACCATGAATGAGAAAGTAAAGTGATTTCATTTCCTCAAATACCCGCCAAGTGCCCTATCGTTTGAATGTAAAGTTTGAACATTATGATAAAGTGATTGAATTTTAGACCGGAGCACTGAATTGGTCTATAATGCTTTATAAGTATGGGGTGGGGGGCGTAACTTTGGTCAGCTATTACTTCCTAACCATGAATGAGAAAGTAAAGTGATTTTATTTCCTCAAATACCCGCCAAGTGCCCTATCGTTTGAATGTAAAGTTTGAGCATTCTGATAAAGAGATTGAATTTTAGACCGGAGCACTGAATTGGTCTATAATGCTTTATAAGTATGGGGTGGGGGGCGTAACTTTGGTCAGCTATTACTCCCTAACCATGAATGAGAAAGTAAAGTGGTTTCATTTCCTCAAATACCCGCCAAGTGCCCTATCGTTTGAATGTAAAGTTTGAACATTCTGATAAAGAGATTGAATTTTAGACCGGAGCACTGAATTGGTCTATAATGCTTTATAAGTATGGGGTGGGGGGCCTAACTTTGGTCAGCTATTACTTCCTAACCATGAATGAGAAAGTAAAGTGATTTCATTTCCTCAAATACCCGCCAAGTGCCCTATCGTTTAAATGTAAAGTTTGAGCATTCTGATAAAGAGATTGAATTTTAGACCGGAGCACTGAATTGGTCTATAATGCTTTATAAGTATGGGGTGGGGGGGCGTAACTTTTGCCAGCTATTACTTCCTAACCATGAATGAGAAAGTAAAGTGAATTCATTTCCTCAAATACCCACCAAGTGCCCTATCGTTTGATTGTAAAGTTTGAACATTCTGATAAAGAGATTGAATTTTAGACCGGAGCACTGAATTGGTCTATAATGCTTTATAATCATGGAGTGGGGGGCGTAACTTTGGTCAGCTATTACTCCCTAACCATGAATGAGAAAGTAAAGTGATTTCATTTCCTCAAATACCCGCCAAGTGCCCTATCGTTTGAATGTAAAGTTTGAGCATTCTGATAAAGAGACTGAATTTTAGACCGGAGCACTGAATTGGTCTATAATGCTTTATAAGTATGGGCTGGGGGGCGTAACTTTGGTCAGCTATTACTCCCTAACCATGAATGAGAAAGTAAAGTGATTTCATTTCCTCAAATACCCGCCAAGTGCCCTATCGTTTGAATGTAAAGTTTGAACATTCTGATAAAGAGATTGAATTTTAGACCGGAGCACTGAATTGGTCTATAATGCTTTATAAGTATGGGGTGGGGGGCGTAACTTTGGTCAGCTATTACTTCCTAACCATGAATGAGAAAGTAAAGTGATTTCATTTCCTCAAATACCCGCCAAGTGCCCTATCGTTTAAATGTAAAGTTTGAGCATTCTGATAAAGAGACTGAATTTTAGACCGGAGCACTGAATTGGTCTATAATGCTTTATAAGTATGGGGTGGGGGGCGTAACTTTGGTCAGCTATTACTTCCTAACCATGAATGAGAAAGTAAAGTGATTTCATTTCCTCAAATACCCGCCAAGTGCCCTATTGTTTGAATGTAAAGTTTGAACATTCTGATAAAGAGATTGAATTTTAGACCGGAGCACTGAATTGGTCTATAATGCTTTATAAATATGGGGTGGGGGGCGTAACTTTGGTCAGCTATTACTCCCTAACCATGAATGAGAAAGTAAAGTGGTTTCATTTCCTCAAATGCCCACCAAGTGCCCTATCGTTTGAATGTAAAGTTTGAACATTCTGATAAAGAGATTGAATTTTAGACCGGAGCACTGAATTGGTCTATAATGCTTTATAAGTATGGGGTGGGGGGCGTAACTTTGGTCAGCTATTACTTCCTAACCATGAATGAGAAAGTAAAGTGATTTCATTTCCTCAAATACCCGCCAAGTGCCCTATCGTTTGAATGTAAAGTTTGAACATTCTGATAAAGAGATTGAATTTTAGACCGGAGCACTGAATTGGTCTATAATGCTTTATAAGTATGGGGTGGGGGGCGTAACTTTGGTCAGCTATTACTCCCTAACCATGAATGAGAAAGTAAAGTGGTTTCATTTCCTCAAATGCCCACCAAGTGCCCTATCGTTTGAATGTTAAGTTTGAACATTCTGATAAAGAGATTGAATTTTAGACCGGAGCACTGAATTGGTCTATAATGCTTTATAAGTATGGGGTGGGGGGCGTAACTTTGGTCAGCTATTACTTCCTAACCATGAATGAGAAAGTAAAGTGATTTCATTTCCTCAAATACCCGCCAAGTGCCCTATCGTTTGAATGTAAAGTTTGAACATTCTGAGATTGAATTTTAGACCGGAGCACTGAATTGGACTATAATGCTTTATAAGTATGGGGTGGGGGGCGTAACTTTGGTCAGCTATTACTCCCTAACCATGAATGAGAAAGTAAAGTGATTTCATTTCCTCAAATACCCGCCAAGTGCCCTATCGTTTGAATGTAAAGTTTGAACATTCTGATAAAGAGATTGAATTTTTGACCGGAGCACTGAATTGGTCTATAATGCTTTATAAGTATGGGGCGGGGGGCGTAACTTTGGTCAGCTATTACTTCCTAACCATGAATGAGAAAGTAAAGTGATTTCATTTCCTCAAATACCCGCCAAGTGCCCTATCGTTTGAATGTAAAGTTTGAGCATTCTGATAAAGAGATTGAATTTTAGACCGGAGCACTGAATTGGTCTATAATGCTTTATAAGTATGGGGTGGGGGGCGTAACTTTGGTCAGCTATTACTCCCTAACCATGAATGAGAAAGTAAAGTGGTTTCATTTCCTCAAATACCCGCCAAGTGCCCTATCGTTTGAATGTAAAGTTTGAACATTCTGATAAAGAGATTGAATTTTAGACCGGAGCACTGAATTGGTCTATAATGCTTTATAAGTATGGGGTGGGGGGCCTAACTTTGGTCAGCTATTACTTCCTAACCATGAATGAGAAAGTAAAGTGATTTCATTTCCTCAAATACCCGCCAAGTGCCCTATCGTTTAAATGTAAAGTTTGAGCATTCTGATAAAGAGATTGAATTTTAGACCGGAGCACTGAATTGGTCTATAATGCTTTATAAGTATGGGGTGGGGGGGCGTAACTTTTGCCAGCTATTACTTCCTAACCATGAATGAGAAAGTAAAGTGAATTCATTTCCTCAAATACCCACCAAGTGCCCTATCGTTTGATTGTAAAGTTTGAACATTCTGATAAAGAGATTGAATTTTAGACCGGAGCACTGAATTGGTCTATAATGCTTTATAATCATGGAGTGGGGGGCGTAACTTTGGTCAGCTATTACTCCCTAACCATGAATGAGAAAGTAAAGTGATTTCATTTCCTCAAATACCCGCCAAGTGCCCTATCGTTTGAATGTAAAGTTTGAGCATTCTGATAAAGAGACTGAATTTTAGACCGGAGCACTGAATTGGTCTATAATGCTTTATAAGTATGGGCTGGGGGGCGTAACTTTGGTCAGCTATTACTCCCTAACCATGAATGAGAAAGTAAAGTGATTTCATTTCCTCAAATACCCGCCAAGTGCCCTATCGTTTGAATGTAAAGTTTGAACATTCTGATAAAGAGATTGAATTTTAGACCGGAGCACTGAATTGGTCTATAATGCTTTATAAGTATGGGGTGGGGGGCGTAACTTTGGTCAGCTATTACTTCCTAACCATGAATGAGAAAGTAAAGTGATTTCATTTCCTCAAATACCCGCCAAGTGCCCTATCGTTTAAATGTAAAGTTTGAGCATTCTGATAAAGAGACTGAATTTTAGACCGGAGCACTGAATTGGTCTATAATGCTTTATAAGTATGGGGTGGGGGGCGTAACTTTGGTCAGCTATTACTTCCTAACCATGAATGAGAAAGTAAAGTGATTTCATTTCCTCAAATACCCGCCAAGTGCCCTATTGTTTGAATGTAAAGTTTGAACATTCTGATAAAGAGATTGAATTTTAGACCGGAGCACTGAATTGGTCTATAATGCTTTATAAATATGGGGTGGGGGGCGTAACTTTGGTCAGCTATTACTCCCTAACCATGAATGAGAAAGTAAAGTGGTTTCATTTCCTCAAATGCCCACCAAGTGCCCTATCGTTTGAATGTTAAGTTTGAACATTCTGATAAAGAGATTGAATTTTAGACCGGAGCACTGAATTGGTCTATAATGCTTTATAAGTATGGGGTGGGGGGCGTAACTTTGGTCAGCTATTACTTCCTAACCATGAATGAGAAAGTAAAGTGATTTCATTTCCTCAAATACCCGCCAAGTGCCCTATCGTTTGAATGTAAAGTTTGAACATTCTGAGATTGAATTTTAGACCGGAGCACTGAATTGGACTATAATGCTTTATAAGTATGGGGTGGGGGGCGTAACTTTGGTCAGCTATTACTCCCTAACCATGAATGAGAAAGTAAAGTGATTTCATTTCCTCAAATACCCGCCAAGTGCCCTATCGTTTGAATGTAAAGTTTGAACATTCTGATAAAGAGATTGAATTTTTGACCGGAGCACTGAATTGGTCTATAATGCTTTATAAGTATGGGGCGGGGGGCGTAACTTTGGTCAGCTATTACTTCCTAACCATGAATGAGAAAGTAAAGAGATTTCATTTCCTCAAATACCCGCCAAGTGCCCTATCGTTTGAATGTAAAGTTTGAACATTCTGATAAAGAGATTGAATTTTAGACCGGAGCACTGAATTGGTCTGTATCTGTATCTGTATCTATATAGCCGGTATAACCGCCATCAGGCGTAACACACCAACTTCGCAGGCACGCGGCGCGGCAGCAGCTGGTCATATTACACCGAACGGTCTGTCTATAATGCTTTATAAGTATGGGGTGGGGGGCGTAACTTTGGTCAGCTATTACTTCCTAACCATGAATGAGAAAGTAAAGTGATTTCATTTCCTCAAATACCCACCAAGTGCCCTATCGTTTGAATGTAAAGTTTGAACATTCTGATAAAGAGATTGAATTTTAGACCGGAGCACTGAATTGGTCTATAATGCTTTATAAGTATGGGGCGGGGGGCGTAACTTTGGTCAGCTATTACTTCCTAACCATGAATGAGAAAGTAAAGTGATTTTATTTCCTCAAATACCCGCCAAGTGCCCTAGCGTTTGAATGTAAAGTTTGAGCATTCTGATAAAGAGATTGAATTTTAGACCGGAGCACTGAATTGGTCTATAATGCTTTATAAGTATGGGGTGGGGGGCGTAACTTTGGTCAGCTATTACTCCCTAACCATGAATGAGAAAGTAAAGTGATTTCATTTCCTCAAATACCCGCCAAGTGCCCTATCGTTTGAATGTAAAGTTTGAACATTCTGATAAAGAGATTGAATTTTAGACCGGAGCACTGAATTGGTCTATAATGCTTTATAAGTATGGGGTGGGGGCGTAACTTTGGTCAGCTATTACTTCCTAACCATGAATGAGAAAGTAAAGTGATTTCATTTCCTCAAATACCCGCCAAGTGCCCTATCGTTTAAATGTAAAGTTTGAGCATTCTGATAAAGAGACTGAATTTTAGACCGGAGCACTGAATTGGTCTATAATGCTTTACAAGTATAGGGTGGGGGGCGTAACTTTGGTCAGCTATTACTTCCTAACCATGAATGAGAAAGTAAAATGATTTCATTTCCTCAAATACCCGCCAAGTGCCCTATCGTTTGAATGTAAAGTTTGAGCTTTCTGATAAAGAGACTGAATTTTAGACCGGAGCACTGAATTGGTCTATAATGCTTTATAAGTATGGAGTGGGGGGCGTAACTTTGGTCAGCTATTACTCCCTAACCATGAATGAGAAAGTAAAGTGATTTCATTTCCCCAAATACCCGCCAAGTGCCCTATCGTTTGAATGTAAAGTTTGAACATTCTGATAAAGAGATTGAATTTTTGACCGGAGCACTGAATTGGTCTATAATGCTTTATAAGTATGGGGTGGGGGGCGTAACTTTGGTCAGCTATTACTTCCTAACCATGAATGAGAAAGTAAAGTGATTTCATTTCCTCAAATACCCGCCAAGTGCCCTATCGTTTAAATGTAAAGTTTGAGCATTCTGATAAAGAGACTGAATTTTAGACCGGAGCACTGAATTGGTCTATAATGCTTTATAAGTATGGGGTGGGGGGCGTAACTTTGGTCAGCTATTACTTCCTAACCATGAATGAGAAAGTAAAGTGATTTCATTTCCTCAAATACCCGCCAAGTGCCCTATCGTTTGAATGCAAAGTTTGAACATTCTGATAAAGAGATTGAATTTTAGACCTGAGCACTGAATTGGTCCATAATGCTTTATAAGTATGGGGTGGGGGGCGTAACTTTGGTCAGCCATTACTTCATAACCATGAATGAGAAAGTAAAGTTATCATTTCCTCAAATACCCGCCAAGTGCCCTATCGTTTGAATGTAAAGTTTGAACATTCTGATAAAGAGATTGAATTTTAGACCGGAGCACTGAAATTGGTCTATAATGCTTTATAAGTATGGGGCGAGGGGCGTAACTTTTGTCAGCTATTACTTCCTAACCATGAATGAGAAAGTAAAGTGATTTCATTTCCTCAAATACCTGCCAAGTGCCCTATCGTTTGAATGTAAAGTTTGAACATTCTGATAAAGAGATTGAATTTTAGACCGGAGCACTGAATTGGTCTATAATGCTTTATAAGTATGGGGTGGGGGGCGTAACTTTGGTCAGCTATTACTTCCTAACCATGAATGAGAAAGTAAAGTGATTTCATTTCCTCAAATACCCGCCAAGTGCCCTATCGTTTGAATGTAAAGTTTGAACATTCTGATAAAGAGATTGAATTTTAGACCGGAGCACTGAATTGGTCTATAATGCTTTATAAGTATGGGGTGGGGGGCGTAACTTTTGTCAGCTATTACTTCCTAACCATGAATGAGAAAGTAAAGTGATTTCATTTCCTCAAATACCCACCAAGTACCCTATCGTTTGAATGTAAAGTTTGAGCATTCTGATAAAGAGATTGAATTTTAGACCGGAGCACTGAATTGGTCTATAATGCTTTATAAGTATGGGGCGGGGGGCGTAACTTTGGTCAGCTATTACTTCCTAACCATGAATGAGAAAGTAAAGTGATTTCATTCCCTCAAATACCCGCCAAGTGCCCTATCGTTTGAATGTAAAGTTTGAACATTCTGATAAAGAGATTGAATTTTAGACCGGAGCACTGAATTGGTCTGTATCTGTATCTGTATCTATATAGCCGGTATAACCGCCATCAGGCGTAACACACCAACTTCGCAGGCACGCGGCGCGGCAGCAGCTGGTCATATTACACCGAACGGTCTGTCTATAATGCTTTATAAGTATGGGGTGGGGGGCGTAACTTTGGTCAGCTATTACTTCCTAACCATGAATGAGAAAGTAAAGTGATTTCATTTTCTTCAAATACCCTCCAAGTGCCCTATCGTTTGAATGTAAAGTTTGAACATTCTGATAAAGAGATTGAATTTTAGACCGGAGAACTGAATTGGTCTATAACGCTTGGTCACCAACAATCCTGAGAAATGCAGCGGAAGTGACGTGTTTCTCCTCGTCATTGTGACGTCAGCACCTGGGAACCACGCGCAGAGGTCAGCCATCAGGCAGACATGGGGGAACGAGAGCAACGTGCCGGGAACTGCCATTAAAACAGTTTTCGCGGTGGGGAAACCCGGCAACGCCTCGACACAACGAGGACTGGAACGCGAAAACACGGTCCAAAAGGACATCATCCAAGAGGACTTCGTCGCTTCGTATGAAAATTTGACCATCAAGACCGTTATGTGCCTAAAGTGGGCCTCAGAGTTCTGTTTCAACGCCAAATTCGTCCTGAAAGCTGACGATGACACTTTTGTGCAAATCTATAACTTAGTTAGACATTTACGGGATCTGAATTCAACGATGACTAAGAGATTTGTGACAGGGTATGTTAACAACGGTGCGAGGCCGCTTAGAACCTCTAATCGCGGGTACGGCAGTCGGTGGGTCGTAAGTAAGGAAGACTATCCCAGAGACACTTTCCCAACATACCCTAGTGGATTTGCTTACGTCATATCCAACGACATCACGGGCCAGATCTACGAGGTGTCTTTGACCTTGAAGTACCTGTTTCTCGAGGACGCGTTCTTGGGGCTGTGTTTGGAACAACTAAAGGTTGACCCTGTACACGATACCCGCTTCTACCCTTGGGCGGCATCGCCATCTTGTACAACTAATCAGGATAGGGTAGCTTTTCATTGGCTTAAAACTCATGATGCAATTATCAGGGCGTGGCATGACGCCAACAGTTGCTAGGCAAAAGTGCATTTTTGTTAAGCGGTAATTAAAGAAGTCAAAGATTCCCCTGACAAAAAAGCTGCAAATAAACAACGCAACTTGTGTTTCCATAATGCTATACAACTGCAACAGCTGGGCAGTGCCAAAGGCAGCATTGGACAAACTTGATGCATGTCATCGGAAGCACCTGCGCAAAATCACAGGGTACCAATGGCCCCACAAGATCTCTAACAAAGCACTATATAAGATGTGCAACACCACCCAACTGTCAGTGAAAGTTAACCACCTAAGGTGGTGCATGCTAGGGCACATCCTCCGCATGCCCGAAGACACTCCAGCACAAAAGGCACTAGAATTTGCTACAGTGGGGTGCAACAAATACAAGGCCAGGAAAGGACGACATTGCACAAACCTACTAAGTGTCCTAAAAACAGACCTCAAGAACAAAGGAATTGGAGACCTAAGAACAGCAAAGAAACTCAGAGAGCTACGGCAGCTCGCAGGAAAGAAGGCACAGTGGAAAGAAATGAAGAAAGACTGAATGCAGCCAGAGGCTGTTTCCACAACCTCTGAGCCGCAGAATACAGTGAATCATCATCATCAATTAAAGAAGTAAAAATACTGACCCACACAAATTGCATCTCTGTACAGTCCAAGTGGTGTTTTATAGCAAGTAAAGAAAAGGTGTTTATTTATCTTTTTCTTTCAATACAGGAGGGGTCAACCTGCTGAAAAGTACGTTTTTACAGCATGGCACAGATAGGATCTAGAAATTCCGGGAAAAGTCACAGATTCAGATCTAGATGGCTTCCTTTGAAGATTATCAACGAACCATTCAGCCCTTGCAACTAAGATGTTTCAGAAATCACACATATGCAGTAAATTCTCTTCCCACAATTTATTGCAGGCATGCCTGATCTATAGCTATCAACCTATTTTGTATCATCGTAACATTTTTCGAAGGTCAAAGGTCACCGGATCTCTCAATCCACCTGGAAGTGACACAGTCTGGCGGCGGCCGCGGGCACTTTTCTAAGGTACATATCTCAACAATATTTCATCCCCTGCGTAAACTACTCACATTGTCACAGCCTCCGTATTACAAACTACAAGTGTGGTGAGTTTGAAGGTCCAGAGATTTCCCATTTTTACACTGTGCGTAAAAGTGCACCGTCCGTCGCGTGCGAACATACTAGTATGCGAGCTGTGAGTGGACACGGCATACTTATTACACAGACAGGAGGTCACCCTGCACATGTTCGCAGCCAAAACTCACAATTCCAGTTGCCGCATCGGTATGTAACTTGGTATATCGTTTGCTAGGTTGCGTGTGGTGATGCACGTTGTCTATCTTACGATGTAACAGTGGCTATACGATCACAGCAAGAGATATACCCCGAATCTGCCTGAAGTATTCTAGTCAAGCGGAACGGATTATAGCATGGTGTCTATGGCAGGGCAGTGGCACATGCCATTAATCATAGGGGTGCAATTACGATATTGTATTGACGATAAAAGTAGTTACGGTGTAGCAAAGACATCGTACATCACCACGCCCAACCAGGCAAACCATATGCCAAGTTACACAACAATGCGACAACGGGATCGTGAGTTATAGCTGCGAACGCGCAAACAAAGGCATTTCCAATACTCCCAGAAGGAGGTCACACCTCCTTCCCGGAGTAAGAAGAACTTGTAAGCGAACTCCTGCTCTGGGCACCAACTCATGGGCACTCCTGTGTCGGGCGACCCCGACGGACCTACATAGACCAACTTGCTGGGGATGTAGGGGTGAGGTCTGAAGAACTAGGCCAACTAATGGTGGACCGTGACGCTTAAAGGGAGAGAGCAGCCTTAGTCCGGGCAAGCCGATATGATAATGATGAAACAAAGAATTGAAAATACATGAAGAATCTTAACAACCAAACCGAGTTTACACAAATATCCATGTAATCAGCTTACAACTTATAAGCATGCTAGCTAAAGGGGGACATAAAGTGGGGAAACGACCAATACGAATCTAGACCCAAAGACAGACCATAAGGTCTCACACGGCCATCCCTGGGATATAACGTTAAAACACGAACCTTTCATGGCCATAATTCCAATAAAAACACAGAATTTCCGGAGATGTTTACCTTCTATTGCAAGCACACACGTTCTTTGGACGATGGAAAAAATGTCACCAGAATATAACCAGGGGAGCGATTTTTAATGGCATTTAAAACTGCAATTACCTACCAGTCGCAAGAGGCTCTCTGGTACCGAGAAAATTTTCCGCTGCTAACAGGAAAAATCCTGTCAGCATTGGAAAATCTGCACTAGTGACAGGATGATCCTGTCAGCAGTAGAAAAAAATGCACTGCTGACAGGATCATCCTATCAGCAGCGGAGATTTTTCCACTGCTGACAGGATCGTCCTGACAAGATCGTCCTGTCAGCATTGCAATCTTTCCTACTGCTGACAGGATCATCCTGTCAGTAGCCACTTCCATTCAAGGACATGCGGAGTTCGCGGGATTTGCGACACTTTAGGTGTATTTTACGACATCTTTTTATCCGCTTTACTGTCTACAAAAAGAGACGACTTGCGGTAATCAATGAAAGTTTGACCCAAAGAAGATACCCCATACCACCCAATATTTTCCGACATAAACATCATCCAATACGTTATCAATAGAGCTTATTTGACTTGTCAGACGACAACAAGTGAGGATATGTAAAATTCCGCCTTAAACCCACCAGAAAAATTTGCAAACTTTACTTTTGATGGCATTCTTCGCAATATGGTCAAGAAAAATAGACTGCAAATTTTGAATGATTTACAGTACTGAGCCCCAAACCCGTCGGTCCGGTATAGAACAAAAGCGTGCCTAATAGTAGATGCCTGAAATCTCGGACTACACGATGTCAGCGCCAGCACTCAGAAACTACCACAAAACGTAACCAGGTGAGAAACTATACATTTTTGTAACCATATACATAACTTCTACAGTCATTGAAAACGTTATTGAGGTTGTTTTGTTGGCTGTAGTAGCATAAGCCTGCTCTTTGCGAACATATGGTTGCAGTGTACGAGAGAAACCGCCAGAGGGCAAATACGCTTCGATGCCACTCATTCTATAACTGTGTTGCTAAACTTTTACTTTTACTGACACTTTTGGCTTCACAAATCTCCTAATACGTTTAGTATGTTGTACTATAACGTCAACACTACGTGAATTGCATATTTTTAGACGTCGGATAATGGAGACAGGATTAAAGATGATTTTGAAATGGGCGTCGGAAATTTCAAGATGGCGGAGTGGGAGGGGCCTCAATATCGAAAATCAAACTGTACTGAAAAAAGCTCCAATTAACACAAATAGTTTCCAATTCTAAAATACATGTAGTTGTCTAAGTTTAGGGTATCCCTGTGGTTGTTAATTTAATTCTTGCAATCGCAAAAACTGATAATAGTAGATTTGATTCAACTGAATTAGTGAGATACTGGTAAGTGGTAAGAAAACATGGATACATGCCGCATAACCCTCTGTCAGATTATTCGAAAACAATGTTCTGTTTTCTTCTCATACAGATCTCCAGAGATACAAGATTCGATTGAGGGGTTTTTGATGACAGTTTTGTTCGAAATTCGTGAACACAACCCAAAGTTTACCGCCAAAGTACATTAGACTTGTAACGTACCAAATATCTAAACAAAATGGCATCCTTCATGGAGAGAAACAATAGTCTATATAGAGGTCAACTGGACGACGACGTTGAGGATGACGTTGAAGACGACTTCGGTTTTCCTGCCGATGGAAGACGACTCACACTCGACTACGCGGAAGACCCTGAAGAGGAATTCAAACTACACGAAAACCGCTGTGGGTGTTGTCAGTGTACCCCAGACTGTTGCCAATGTTGTGCGAACCCAGCTTTGTTTTCCCTCGTTTGGACAGTAGCTATAACTTTGTGTAACCTGTGGTTAGGTTACACACAAGGGATTCTAACTACAGTAGAGAAGGTTTTCGACATGGAAAGTAAACTGACAGGGTTCATCTACGGATCAAACGATCTAGGCTTCGTCAGCATGATTCTACTAGTGTCGTATTTTGGCGGGAAACCGAACTCTCACAGACCTAAGATGATTGGAATTGGAATCATCATCATGGCTTTGTCGTGCTTTTTCTTCGCTCTTCCTCATTTTGGAACGGGAGGAGAAAGGTACTGGTATAAGATTCAACTCAAGGAAAGGACAAGCGGGATTTCTTCGCTGTTGTGTCGGGCTTCTAAGCAGTCGAATGAGACGGGGGAAATGGAGTGTGATGCGCGGCAGAGGTTGAAGTCAGGAGGGTGGATCATCACCATGGTGATCGCGCAGTTCTTGTCGGGGATGGGGGAAGCGCCGCTGCTGCCTCTGGGAACGACGTATCTGGACGATCACGTGTCCAAACTGAACTCAGTCCTGTACATCGGTAAGTTATCAATGTCTAACCGATGTCTATTTGTATTTTAATTACAATCGAAAACTTCATGTGTACAAGTGTATTTTTTAATATTCGTCTAGTTCCATGGCACTAGTATTACAAGTAGTAAGCATCGCAAATGTTATGTGGGATGTGATATTACATACTGCGATCAAATATGAATTCTTATGTTATGAAGATAAGTAAAACTTCAGAATGTAAAGAAAAAACAGTTTTTGATATAGATGATCTGTCTAGGACTTTATCCTCCAGTAGGTCTTTCTTAGTAACTTAGGATAGTAGAATTTGGCAAAAATTCTGCAAATGTTACCCTATAGTGGCTTATCTCCCCAGGCAAATTATACTCTCTATAGATAGCGTAGATAGTTTGGTAGAAACTAGTTAGGGCTGCAAAAGTAAAGCGTTTTGTACCCTCTCTGACGGAATAATGCCCCCCTCCCCCCAGGTCTGTCCTTGGTACTACCCAACACCGGCCAGCCCCTGGGCCTGCTACTCAGCTCCTACACGCTCAGGTACCACGTCAACTGGCCCTTCGCAGACGCAAGGCATGTAGGTAAGGAAAAATATGTTTCTCCGATCAGATGTTGTGAAGGATGATCTTGACGTTTACAACTGAGATGCAGCCATTGTAACCCCTGCTTCTCCTAATGGGTCAGTGAAGTCATGCTTGCCTCGAACATTAATGTTTCTGACCTAGGGCGAAGAGATGCTTCTACATTAAGAATTAGTTCAGTGCTTAGATGAGTGGTCCCCTACGGCCTTGCACTGAGCGAGTTCGTTAAAAAAACAGATGTAAGACTTTCAAGGTGCCAAGAATCTTGAAGTGACAGTATGATATTGATTGAAACTGTTTCCATTCTTGTGTCTGCCTCTACCATTTGATTTGCTTTACTTTTACATAATATTTAAAGCACTTATTTCATGTTTTGTATGAATGTAATAATCAACGAACGTCCTGTAATATCATTTTTCACAATTTTATTACAAAATCAATACATTCAGTACAATAAAGCTAACATACCGTAGCTGATAAAAAAGCAACGTCTCATCTTCTATGTAGCTATCATATCTGTAAACAGCCGCCGGCCCAAAATGTAAAAATTTCCAGTTTTTGTCACGACGTAATAACACACCAAATGAAACCAATCCATTTATCCGTTCTTAACTTGATTTGTTGACCAACAGACAGGCAAACGCACAGACAGACAGACAAAACAGTCAGACAGACAGACAGAGAGACAGATACACAGATACATAGATACGCAAGCGCTGTCTGAAGTATAACCTTCATCTTTCATCTGGGTAATAATGTTTGAGTGAGTGAGTGAGTGTGAAAAATGTTTGTGTTTTTATCAGGCATTGATTATGAGGACCCCCGGTGGATCGGTGCGTGGTGGCTCGGCTTCGTGCCCATCGGGTTCCTCTTCCTGCTCATCGCCGTGCCCATGATGTGTTTCCCGCGGAAGATGAGGATGGCGCACACGGAGGAAGTAGTATTCAGTGAGCCGGGCGAGGACGATCCGCTGGAGGATATAGAGAACGTGGAGGCACAGCTCATCAAATTTGATGGTACGTTCTTAACTGCGTTCTCTTGTTCAGTGGTCATGTACGTAGGAAACTGATTCTAAAAGGTCCGACTAAAGCGGTAGACATACAGAGACATGCATAGACATATAGACACACCCGCAGACAGACACACACACACACACACAAACACAAAAGGAAGACACGCGCTCAGGCAGACACACGCACAAAGCCACAGACATACAGACAGACGGACACACAGACAAATACACACAAAGACGGACCCACAAACGCATACAGATACACACACACACACACACACACACACAGATAGACACACAAACACACACACACACATAACCACACAGACACACACAAACACACACACACACAATGACAACAGATACACAAATACAAAACACAAAACGCACACACGCACACAAACAAAACACACACCGTGACAAAGCACTTATCACATACACACACACACACACACACAAACAAACACACATTCACACACACACACACACACACACACACACACAAACCACATACATACATACATACAAACATGCACACAAACACACATTAGCACACACACACGTCTATCAGATGTTTTCAATTCTGCAGACAAAGTAACACCTCTTTCTATCCAGACCTCCCCGGTCTAAAAAAGCTGGTGAAGAACCTGTGTACGAACATGGTGTACATCACCCTTGTGCTGGCGGCGGCGTGCGTGTTGTCAATCGGGAACGGCTTCGTCACCTTCCTGCCCAAGTACATCAGTGTACAGTTCGGACTGTCCACGTCAGCAGCTGCCAGGCTTCTCGGTAGGGGACGCTTCTTATTCCATACTACAAAAGAGTGTGATTGTTGAACGGTAGACGGCGTCCCCACTCCCGAAACAACAATCCAAATCTAAAATTAAGCCTATAGTTGTGGGTCATTTTACGATGAAATCGGACAAGATTCTTTACAATACCCCGGACTTTACGATTATGGGCTATACAGATATGCATTACAATTGAGTGAATGGTAAATGGTTTGGCGTTTTGGAATTCTATACAGAAAGACGAAATATAAAGAAAAAAGGTATACAAATAATTGGCAAATACTGTAGAAGAAGTCTGTCAGTTTGCAATATTTTTTTTCCGTCAACTAGTTGAGTTAAAGCAGAAGGACAACTAGTTATATAGGCAAAAGCAGCTAGGTAATTGTTAGACAAAATCAGCTTGGCAAGTTGTTAGACAAAAGCGACACATTTTCCGTCCGTTCCAGGCTGCAGTACCATCATGGTAATCATAAATTGTTCTAGATAAAAATTACATGTAACGCTTCACTCCTACAAATTATATCACATACGGACGACTTTTACCGGGCATAAATTACACTAAAAGGTTAACATGTCCGTCATTGCTTGCTAATATTAATTTCTAGTTTTGAAGCAATTGTAAAAAGCTCGAGGGAGGATTGCAAATTTACTGATTTTAACTTGTCCAGTTCTATGGAAAGCTGAAAATGGTCCTTCGTAAAAAAGAGTCTCCTTCGTCAACCAAGCGGTTGGAGAGTACAGTTTTCTAACAATCATCTGAACTAGGGTAGCATTGGTCTTTCGGAATTGACGTAGAAAGGGGGTCCCGTGATCGAGGATGCACGTTAAAAGGCACTACAACAGCCTCATAACCAAGCGCTTGGGGAGTACAGTACTAGACGCACAGAAGGGACAACAAGAGGGCACTGCTATAAGCTCGAGGTTCCTTTAGCCAGGGGTAGGCTCAGGAGTCAGTCCTTCAGTGTTAGAGCAGTTAGTGACTGGAATGCACTACCACAACCTGTGGTGGATTCTACGACAGTCAACGAGTTCAAAGCACGGCTAGACAAACATTGGGAGAGTCTGAAGTACAACACATGAGTAACGTTCGAGACCGGGATTACCACAGGCTGAGCCTCCTCATACCCGAAGATGGTATAAAGGTATAAAGGTATATCTCATATAGATATCTACTGGCTGTACTCAAGATGAAAATTATTCCTCCACAGGTTTTACAGTGTTACCGGCCGCTGTGCTGGGTACCGTGGCCTCCACCGTGGTGATGCGGGTGTGGCACATCTCTGGCCGAGGGATGGTCCTCCTGTGTGCCGCCATCAGCTTCGTCCTCTGCTTGCTGACCATCCCGGCCATGGGCCTGTTCTGTGACCAGCAGCCTTTCGCCGGATTGACCACCTCGTACCAAGAACGCTTGTGTGTATTAATAATTATAATAATCATAATCATCATAGATACGCGTAATTTGTCCAGTGAGCTCCGATTACTTAGATTGTCTAGTCTGGAAATAACCCGTCAAATAGTGTTCAGAATCATTATTTTAGTGCCAAAACTATGAACTCTAAGACTGTGGTCATAGTTACGGGAGTAACAGGAAGTAGGGTTTAGAGGTAGTAGAACTAGCCGTTAATCAGACATAACGGACAGTCCAGGTCATAAGGTCAATGGAAGAGACTACTCATTTACGGGGAAATATTGTTTTTGGTCTGTCTGTTTATCTTTGTTTTTACCGTTACTGTAATTATACATTTTCCATACGCTACTCACGTTAACCCTTGAGTGGCACGACGTAATATCGATGGACACATGTATTATAATTGTTAATCAAAATCTTTGCATAATCAGTGAAATACAAGTAAACAAGGTTGTTCGGTGTTATATATGTAACCTGCCTAGATCGTCTATACGTGTCACTCCGAAGGGCGGTTATACCGACTATGTAGATACAGAAACAGATTTAGAAGACAAACGAGAAAATATTTCACGGAGGTATGAAATCTTTGAACTCTTCTTTTGAACGTTTTATCTATATTTTTCCCCACAGGCATCGGCTCAGGTTCAACTTCCTGGACTTCCACACGTACCATATTTAATGTTAATCAAAACCTTATTTGCATAATAAAGGTACTACAATCAAACACGACATACGAGAACCTCTAAAAAATTCATGGAGGTGCGAGATCTTCGAACTCTTGTTTTGAACGTTTTATCTATATGTATTCCCACAGGCATCGCCCAAGGTTCAACTTCCTGAACTTCCAGACGTACGTGCCGCTGATAGAGAACTATTGCAACGAAAACTGCAACTGTCTGGACGAGGAGTTCGCTCCCGTCTGTGGCGCCAATGACGTCACCTACTTCTCACCGTGCTACGCCGGCTGCAAGGATCGCGCCAAGGTGTCCAACGATACCGACCTGGAGATATTCGTGAGTTGAAGTTTATCGTTATTTCACTAAGAATCCACCCTCCTTTATCAGCGCTGAAACCCGTTCGGGAAATGTTCGGCAAATCCTCCCGGTCTCAGCCCTGATCTTTTGAATGGAGATTTTGGGTTCTGGCGACGTCACTGACAGTTGCTCATAACTAATTAATGAGCTAGCCTTATTTGGCACAAACAGTACATGAATAATTAAGTAGCGATGTAAGACGTAAGCTGATTGGCTGATAGCTTACCAGCGTCCTTTGCGGCTTTGCTCAAAATTAGCTTTAGCAAACCCACTGATTGGCTGAGAGCTGTTTGGTGGTGACGTCACCAGAACCGTGTTTAGTGGCTCGGAAGGGCAGGGCCGCTATGGGAGGTAACGAACATATCGGGTTTGCTGGGAGGATGTAAGAATCATGGAAGAATTGAACTGTTCTCCAAGTAAGTAAAATATTTGGATATTTGGACACACGGGAATTTTCGACTGAATCGCTCAGTCTTCTTCAGCTGTCTGTCCCCAGGTCATGTGATTTTAGGCGCGTTTGATGTCATCAATGGGTCAAAGGTTATTGGAAGTCGATATCGCCCCCCGTCCTGGTTGCTAACTAAGAACAAAAACATTAGGTCGACGAAAAAAACACAAAGTGATAGATAAGTTCATACAGAAACTTGGTGGGCAACAGGCTAGTTTGAATATATACATAAGTTTTCTAACACAATAATATTTAGACGCTCGTCAGAACGACTGATCTAGATGCCCACGTGACCTTAATTTCGGGTTTTGACAGACAAGGACGACGTGGCACTGCACTCAAGTTTTTATAACTTATATTAACAGTGCCACGTACAGATAACAACAACATACCCATTTTTATTTTCATACACCTGGGCGAAGTGAGGAAAGTCGTGTAAAGTGCCTTTATTCCCAAGGGCACCATCGTTGGCGTCAGGGGGATTCGAACTCTGGACCTCTTGGTTCTGAGTCGAACACCCTACCGTTACGCACCACGACCCCACGAATGGCACGTGACCTTTCATTGCTCCTGTAATTGGTAGGATAAGTTTATAAAATTCTCGGAAGTCAAGAAATCTCCCAAAGTTGTATGATAACAAATCTGATCTCTAATATCATAATGATATCCCCGTCACAGATCTACTCCAACTGCAAATGTATCGAACACGGTGTGATCCCGTTGGAAGGTAAGAAGTACAGCGGGGCGTACGCGGAGAGTAACCAGTGCCCGGATGAGGACTGCTCGGCGGACGTGTTCCTGGTCTTCCTGCTCTTCATCACGGCCTTCATCATGACGTTCTTTGTTACGCCGTTCATGATTGCAATTCTCAGGTACATTTTAGATTCATTTTGGAAAGTTTCAAGATCAATGGTACACCAGATGGGTACGGGTTATCACTTGTAATAACTCTCTGTTTGTGTGATAATCTCTCTCTCCCTCTCTCTCTCTCTCTCTCTCTCTCTCTCTCTCTCTCTCTCTCTCTCTCTCTCTCTCTCTCTCTCTCTCTCTCTCTCTCTCTCTCTCTCCCTCTCTCCCTCTCCTCTCTCTTTCTCTCTCTCTCCCTCTATCCTTCACTCTCTCCCTCTCTCCTCTCTCTTTCTCTCTCCTCCCTCTCTCTCTCTCTCTCTCTCCCTCTATCCTTCACTCTCTCTCCTCTCTCTCTCTCTCCTCTTTCTTTCTCTCTCTCCTTCTCTCTCTGTGTGTCTCTCTTTTTCTCTCTCCCTCTCTCCTTCTCTCTCCCTCTCTCCTTCTCTCTCCCTCTCTCCTCTCTCTCCCTCTCTCCCTCTCTCTCTCTCTTTCTCTCCCTCTCTCCTTGTCTCTCTCTCTCTCCCTCTCTCTTCTCTCTCTCTCTCTTTTTCTCTCTTTACTATGTATCTCTCCTTCTATGACTCATTTCACTTTTGGCTGCCTAGAATGTTTGTTGTACATGTACATATGTACACTATTATCTACTGTTATATTCATAATAGTGCACTGTGCGTGTCAGCTTGAAGAGCATCTTATGACTAAGATTAACAGAAAGTCTTCTCTCTTTGCCTTTTTAGGTCGGTTGGAACCAATGAGGGACCGATGGCATATGGTATTGCTGGGTTCTTTGGTCGAATACTCGGTAAGTCAAATTTCCGTACTCTTCAAGCAGAGGAGGGGTTCCATCTGTTTTTTGGCGTGTTTTTAGGCGTTTTTGTCGGGCTTTCTACTTTGTCATTTTTTTGTCTCTTCTTGGGGTTTGAAGAGACAAAAAAATGACAAAGTAGAAAGCCCAAAAAAACGCCTAAAACACGTCAAAAACCAGACGGAACCCCTCCTCTGCTTGGAGAGTAAAATTTCCCGTGTACAGCGTTTTCACCTGTTAGGACTAGAAATAAGTTGACTGCTTCGCTTATCAGCTAGTCTCGAAATACTCCGAATGCCAAGCGTTGAACGGTTTTGAAATATCACTAGCTACGCTGTTGCTTTTCATTTCTCCACTGTTTATCGCTAGTAGTTGAGACTACTACTTTTAGAAATAGTTGCCATACAATTGCCATGTTGCCATACATTATACCTGTTGCAATTGTCGCGCAGTAAAGTTCTCCTTCTTCTATAATGATAATGATTAAGATGATGTTAATGATAAAGTAACAACATTTGTTGTACATCTATTCTCTATCAGGGCCGAGAATAAGTACAAGCAAACGAAAGAAAAAGTAGTAACTAGAAAGGCAATATTTGCAAATATTATTTCATCCATTTCCCTCCCTAACCACATCCTGCCCTGCACATGTAAGAGGTAGTGCTCCTAATTAGATATTGACTATTTCAACCAATCAGATCATGTTTTGAAAATGAATGGGTGTTCGTAATGTGCTCTGTCATTGGCTGACCGAATTAGTCCACCTGACCATAGGAATAAAGATATGAGGAAAACAATCTCTCCCGAATCTCCCCCAAAAAATCGTATTTTGAAGTGGTGCATGCCAAATATATGAACAAAGTTCGAATTCCTTTAGCATTTGCTCTATGTACCCCTAAGCAAATTCCAGGTCATTTGGCTGTAATTAAAGAGCAGAAGCTAGGAGGCCCAAATATACAGTTTTGGTCTGAAAATGGCAAACAAAACTCAATAGAATCATTCTAAAGCCCCATGTAAAAAAAAAATTTAAAAATGTCGCAGGGTATTTGCCCACTCCACCTTTGTGCCAAATTTCAGTTCATTTGGCCAAAAAATGACAAAGATGAATCGATCTGAAGATTTGATTCGATGAGAAGAAGAAGAAACATGATTGAAAACAATATATTGCATCCATACAATGGATGAAATATGATTATATCAAGAACTACATATTGCTCTCTCTTTGCGATTCAGGAGGGTTGATGGCCCCGGTGATTTACGGCGCCGTGATTGACGTGTCCTGTATCATCTTCGCCAAGAGATGCGGCCGGACGGAAGGGGAGTGTCTGCTGTATGACGTCAACGCCAACCGTTACCTGACCATTGGTCTGACCGGGATCTACTTCTGGATCAGCTTCATGCTGCTATCCGCGGGCTGGGTCGTGTTTGAGAGGGGGAGGGGCCAGTCGGACAAATACAAGTAGTACTAGTTTTGCCATATTTTAGGGATATATGGTTCACCCACGTACATGCAAAGACTTAGGCCCACTTTACACTTGCCACGCATATACCGATGCGAACCGGTTTGATTAAGGTCCCGTTCACACTTGTACATTCAAGTGCGTGTGAGTTGCGCACTAAGTTAACATCTTTTTGGGTTTAAGTGAAGTTTGCGGTCGGATAAGTCCTTTTTGTTTGATAACCAGACTGCACAACGGTGAGTCAAAAAGAAAACTTCTTCCCCGTAAGCTTGACTTAAACCAAAGAAGTGTCAATTCACAACTTATACAAACAAGTAACTTGGTTGACTGTATGCATATAAATGTTGATCGGTGCTGTAACATATAGTAGGATTCTTTTATCATAGGTAACAAAGAAACACAGGTTAATTTGGAAGAGAGGGGCGTGGTGAAAGGCATTGAAAAAATCCGAACCCAAGTTTTTGTTTAGTCTATACGAGATAAACATGCTCTCTTTAATCTACGGGTCGACTTAAACAGAAACTTCAAATCTGAATGTCTCGTGTAAGAAGAAAACCGTGATACTGTACTGTGTTCATGTATTTTGTGCTGTATTCCTTTCATGAATAAAGTCATAAAAAAGTGCTTTCTTTGTCGTTATGTATTGTACTCTCATTTATGGCGATAGCTAGATTTGCGCCAGTGGCACATTGTCCCTGTTGCAATAGTCGTGCTATAGTTATTCTTCTCTAAAGTCTCTCTTCTGTCTTGTCTTGTCGAGATACTAGACAAAACCCCGCGTGGGGCATAGTGTCTAGGACTTATGGTCAGAGGCCTTACCCAAGTGTGGCCGGTGGTGGTGGTGCACGCCGTCAACAAGAATAAAAAAAAGTGGTGCAAAAAAAAATAACGAACAAAGTAGTGCTGTACATTGCCACACTAGGTATAGGCTCCTCCCCTTACAGCTGGGTGAAGCCGGGGTAACCATAATACTTGGCCACCCCAGCTTTAAAGCTATCTGTAGTCTTAGTTTCGATAAGGTGTTGCGGAAGTGCATTCCATTCTATGACTGTTTTGGGGAAAAAGCTACCTCGGTATGTTTCTGTCTTACAGGCGACTGTGGCAAAACGTTGCTGGTGTCCTCTGGTTATGTTAGTATTTCTTGTGAGGATATTGTGGATGGGGATAGCAATAAGGTTATTGACAGCTTTGTACATAAGTGAAAGGCGGGCAACTTGTCTGCGCTGTTGAAGGGTGGGCCAACCGAGGGTTTGCAGAGTGTGTGTAATACTGGTAGTCAAGCGGTAGTCGCCAGTGGCGAACCTGGCGGCACGCCTCTGTACTGCTTCTAACTTGTCCTCAAGTTTGTTTGTTTGTGAATGTATGCGTTTGTGGGGGTCCCACACAGAGGACGCATATTCAAGTTTGGGTCTAACAATGGACAAATAGGCTTGAGCTCTGATTGATCTACATGCTCCTCTCAGATTCCTTCTCAAGAATCCTAAAGTACTGTTTGCTTTAGCTGCTATATAATCTATGTGTGTATTCCATTTCAAGTTGTGTGAAAGTAAGATACCTAGGTAAGGGTGTTGCAATGTAGACTCAAGGGGCTCTGAGAACATTGTGTATAAGTGCTTAGCGGCTCTTTTTGATTTGTGTATGTGCAGAATCGAACACTTCTTCACATTAAAGCGTAACTGCCAACGATCCGACCACTTACACAATTGATCAAGATCCTTCTGTAGAGTGTGTTGATCATCTTCCTTTCTAATGGGGTGGTAGAGTAAGCAATCATCGGCGAATAAACGAAGTTGTGAGGTAATCCCTTTGTTGATGTCATTTATATATATCAAGAATAATAATGGGCCTAATACAGTGCCCTGAGGCACGCCAGACCTTACCTTTACGGGTTTGGACTTATCTCCATCCACCACAACTTGCTGATAACGGTCAGTCAACCAGTTCTTTATCCACTGAAGTGTTTTACCTCTTATACCATAATAATCTAGCTTCCTAAGTAACCGCATGTGAGGGACACTGTCGAATGCCTTTGCAAAATCAAGTATGGCCATATCAACTTGTGTACCTTTGTCAAACCAGGAATAAAGTCCGTGAAGGGTAGTAATAAGTTGAGACACGCAGGAATGATTGGTCCTGAACCCATGTTGTGTTGGCAATAAGATGTTATGTTCCTCTAAATGTTTCATGGTAGCTGAGTACATTATATGCTCTAGGAGTTTACAACACACACTGGTTAAAGAAACAGGCCTGTAGTTCGAAGGATCACTCCTATCCCCTTTTTTGAAAATCGGGTGGATAAAGGCTCCCCTCCAATCCACAGGTACCTGTCCTCCCTGCAGCGATTGATTGAAAATAAATTGAAGGATGGGGCTAATCTCCTGTGCATACTCTTTTAATATCCTACAGGGTAGGAGATCTGGGCCTGCAGCTTTTGTTGGGTTAATCCCCTCCAACAATTTGCGCACACCTTCTAGAGTGACTACTGGCTGCAGCATGTCATGGTATGGGCTAGTTCCCATGTATGTCTGGTACATTATTAGTATCTTCATTCGTGAATACCGAATCAAATTGTTGACTAAGGACCTCTGCCTTCCCCGATCCATCGGCTACGAGATCGTTGCCGCTGGCAAGGGGTGCAACCCCAGAAGTAGTCTGTTTTTTACTTTTGATGTATGACCAAAATTTCTTAGGGTTGTCCAAGGCTTCATCCAATATTTCCTTGAGGTATTCGTCATGGGCTTTCTTTATTCTTCGTTTGACTTCTTTGCGGTAACATTTGAAATTCAACCAGTCTTGTTCTTGCATAGAATTTTTTGCTTTTTTGTAGAGTTTCTTTTTCTTTTTGATTGCCCGTTTTAGTTCTGCCTTGACCCATGGGCAGTGATGACGGCAAGACAATTGTTTCTGTGGTATATGCTTCATGATTTGCTGTCTGAAACCTTCAGTGAAATACTTCCAATTTTGTTCTACTGTGTAGTTTGCAGGTGTTCTATCCATAAACTGTTTTTCAAGCTGTTGTAGCCCCTCAGTCAGTGCAGTTTTATTTGCTTTCTTATAAATGTATACTGATCGAGGTTTCTTTTTATTAATTCTGACACGTGTATTAATGCATGTCTTCACTGCCTCATGGTCGCTAATACCAGGGGTAGTGCAAACCTCCTCGACGAGCCCGGGGTCTGACACCAGGGCCAGATCCAGGATGTTCGAGCCACGTGTTGGAGAGTGAACCACCTGCGTTAGACTAGCGCTCTGAACCGCCTCCAAAAATGCATTATTGATCCCCACCCCGTACTGGGGCGAGGGATCAATAAGAGGAGGGTCCGAACTCCAGTCAACACCTGGTAGGTTAAAGTCACCAAAGAGGGCAATGTTAGGAGGGAAGGATTTCCCCGAGATGTTATGTAATGAGGTTATCAATTCGTCCATGTATTGTGTGCCGGAATTTGGTGGTCTGTAGGCTGAGCCTACACATAGGGGGCGGGACCCTACTTGTTGAATAGTTGCCCACACAATTTCAGCATTTGTGGCGTCATGAATGGGGGAGGATACCAGGGAGGATTTAATAGCAATAAATACCCCACCCCCCTGGCTGTTCCTATCCTTACGGTAGATGTCATAACCTGCTGGAAATACTTCCACATCCCCTATGTCGGGGTTGAGGTGTGATTCGTTTCCACATATAATATCAGGGTCTTCGGTATCAATCATAGCTTGGAAGAGTGCATTTTTAACTTGCCCTTGTATACTCCTACAATTCAAGGATAAGACTTGTAACTTATGTGGAGTGTTCTTACCTGTAGCTGCGTTACCTGTCCTTGGAGGGGGATATGGAGATGAAGTAGCAGTGGGGTGAAAGGGGGATTGAATACTAGCATTGGTAAGTGAAACATCCGATGTTGTCTTGTTTATTTGTGACCTAGACTGCCTGGTCGGGGTTTGATGTGGGGTGTAGTCAATACTATCTGTTTCCAAGTCAGACAAAGGTCTGTAGAAAGACCCATCTGTATCATGGATCCAGGAGTTAGTATCAAATAGACTACTTGCAAAACTGGGCATACCGCACTGGTTACATACCCATGTGCATGAGGAATTTTGGTAGAACTTATAAAATTTATCACCAACACCACAACACTTTATATGTATCCATTGATCACATGTGTCACACTGCAGGGCTCTGTGTGTAGTGGCCACAGCGCGCCCGCACCCTCCACACGGGTATTTAACTGGCCCCGGGTTTTTCTGGACGTCTCCCGACAGAATTAGGATCGCCAGCATAAACCCGGTAGGGCCCTTAAACCCCAGGGGCGCCGCCGCTCCATAGCGTACACTAAACTTTGTTCTGTATACAAATAAATCATAACAAGTAAGGAGTCAGCTTGTGTTGTCTATATTTCTTGCTGTCTCAGAACGTTGACGAATTATGAAATATTTCCTGGCCTTAAAAAAGCAAAGCAACGAATGTGACGAAAAAACTGGAGTTAAGTATTTGTGCTACATATACTTCAGGTTTGCTAAGTTAGTTTAGCGATTACGGAGTCTTTTTAGGAATATGAATTGGTGTTGAATTTTTATTTGAGTCGAATGTGTGATAGTTGTGTGCCGATTTGTTAAAAATAGAGAGAACGCTAGAGACAAAAAAACACCCCTCCCAAGAAATGGTATGGCGACCGTGTGACGTCAAAATTCAAGATGGCGGCCACCACACATGCCAACGGATCCAACAAAGGTTTTGCAAACCTGTTATTATTTTTGTCAGGAACCACTGGCCCGACAAGAAATTGAGCCACGTTGCATACCCTCAAGCACCCCCATCTTTGCTTGTCCCATAATGACGTTTTATATATGTTTCATGACCCAGATAACTTTGCTTTTATTCTTTTTATTGCTTGCAACGTATGTTGTAGATTTCTAAAGCTTGCTCATTACGATCCGTGTAGCAATATTACCGTTTCTATAGTCGGTGGAAAGCCCTGGGATAACTGTTAACTATAAAATAAAAAGGAGCACCATAGTTCCCACGCCATCTTAGAAGTCAGATGGCATTATATAATTATTTACCCACACTTGTGTGCCCTCGAGACCATAATTAAGACCCACTTTCCACCAGACAGAGATCTCAGAGCGACCATACAGCGACCAAAATTAGACTTGTGGAACCCCTGATTTCATATTTGAAATATGATGCAATGTGTTAAAGTATGATTTGAGAGGCAACAAAACACACCAAAATGAAATTAAAATTAGTTCTTTTTTTATGAAATTTATTGAACGATATGTCAAATCTTTGGTCGCACAGCGGTCACAGCCTCTATTGGAAAAGGGGTGTAAGTGACGTACTTGACAAACTGGTTGTACTGTACATTTTTTTGGGCTGCCCAGTAAGGAAAATAAAGACGGCTTATGCAATAAAAGATTAATATTCAATACTTAATTGTTCTTTTTACGATACTAGGTAAGTGATTCTATCTAATTCCTTTTTTTTATATCGAAAATTTAAACGAAGGCACAGTTGTGTGCCCACAGAAGCCACCTATGCCAGACATTTCAGGCACAGTTTACAGAAGCCAGCTAATACAGGGTCTTTCCTACCAACCTGTCGTGACGTCACCAGAACAAAACACACCGACCAGACAATCAACTACGTAGGTGGAAAAGGTTGGAGAAAAACGACAAAATTCCACCCAAAATGAAGGTTTTAGCCCTTCTTATGGTGTGCCTTGGGCTTGTAGGGGTCCAGGGTATGCCTGTAAGCGATGTCGGCGGCAGGGAATCGGCTAGAGCGATCGGAGGGATGGCAAACGCCATCGCGAACATCTTCGACCGTGTCGGAGCCTTCATGCCACCGAGGGAGCCCGAAGAAGAAGAAGTTCTCCCTGAAGAAAAGGAGGTCGATCTTGTAGACATCAAGCCTGCTACTGAGAAGAAGGAAGAAAAGGAGGGACTCGATCTCGGTAAGTCGGTAGATTTACCACCAGATAAAGCAACAAAATAAGTCATAATTATGATAATATAATACAGTAGTTATTTCAATGGCATTGAAACATAGGTGTGTACGTTTAATATAACACGTCATCTTACCTGAGGCTTTAGTATAATTATTGAAAAACATAATTTGGCGCTGTAAATGTTCTAGCTTCTAGTAAACAAACAAACAAGTAAACACCTTGCAACATAGAGGTAGTCGTTCGGAAATATAAGTTATAACACGTCATCTTACCTGAGGCTATAGTATAATTATTGAAAAACATTGGTGCTTGGAATGTTCTAGGTTCTTAGCTGTCACTGTTCTTCACAAACAAACTAACTAACAAACAAATAAACAAACACCCTGCAACATAGGTGTATACAATTATGAAATATAACACGTCATCTTACCTGAGGCTATCGTGTAACTATTGAGAAATATTGGCACTGTGGAATGTTCTAGCTTCTTCAGTGTCAGTGTTCTCACAAAAACAACAAAAAACAACAACAACAAGCAAACAAGAGTATTCCATATTTGGCCCCTCTAGTACTACAGTGATATATATAAAATATTATATATTATATAACATTTTAGTATGATAGACAATTGTGAATATGAATATGATGCATAAGTGGTCAAGGATTGCTTTCCTATAGATTGAGAAATAAGATTATTGACTTGAAGGTAAGATACTAGTAGTCAAAGTACATTTCTCGTAAATGACAAATATCTATTACCTACATTTTTAATGTAATGGTACCGGTCACCCTAAATACTAACTTTAAGATGAAAATGAAGATACACAATGTTAGTATTGTTACTAGTGCCTAATCTATATGAATATTGACGAAAGAAAATGTATGTAAAGCAAACTGTAAAAAACAGTACATGTGTAATATGATTTGTTCCTCTCCATGTTTTTTGTGGTTTAAAATTGTTTTCTTCTTACAGATGACATGTTTGCCAAGAGTGCCATGGGCATGATGAAGGGGATGGACGACATGATGAAGGGGTTCAAACCCATGATGTCAGGTAAGCATTAGGTCTACGTCAGGTTTAAGGATTAGAACCCACGATGTCTGGTGAGCAGTAGTTATTCGTCAGTTTTAGGGATTAGAACCCATGATGTCTAATCCCATGTCCCATGATGTCTGATGAGTGGTAGTTATACATCAAATGTCTGGATTAGAACTCATGCTGCCAGGTGAACAGTAGTTATATATTCTAGGTTTAGGGATTCGAACCCATAATGTTTGGTTAGCAGTACTACTTAGTTATACATCTAGGTTTAGGGATTCAAACCCATCATGTCTGGTAACTTACTTATACGTCTCGTTTAGGGATTGGAACCCATATGTTGGGTGAGCAGTACTAGTTATGCTTAACTTATACATCAGGTTTAATATGTGACAGTAACTCGAAAGGTTGGTTCTATATATATAGTTCATACAGATTTTATCAGTCCCCTGAGTGGTCTTTTTGGGCAGTTAATCTTAAGCTGCAAGAACAGTTCAAGTATAAGATAATTCTTCATTTGCAAAAATTTCAGAAAAATACAGCCAAATTGGGCTTAAATTTTTCTTGACAGCAATCTTCATGTATAGATACTTATACAGTCAAACCTGCCTAGGCGACCACCTTTTCAACGCGACCACCTGGCCATGGCGACCGCTTTTTCTCGGTCCCGAAAATTTTCCCCATAGGCACAAGCATTAAGCTGCCTGCCCAAGGCGACCACCCGTCCAACGCGACCGCCACGAATTGGGACCGCACAGAGCACAATCCCTGCCCATGGCGGCCGCCTAATTTTCAAGCGTGTGGTGACATCGGATCATTTTGCTTTCGGATTTCACGGAAATGTTTTCAAGACTTTGAAGGACAAAAATAAGGACAAAAATATATGGAATAGCAATGTTATAGCATCGATTCCTCCATGAAGTGTTTTAATAAAACGTTTCCCCTAAAAACATTGTAAAGACAAATGTTTGTGATGTTGTTGTGCCTATCGTATTTTTATAGTTTGCCGCAAACTCAGTTCGGTTTAAACTCAATTTTCAGAACGAATACGTAGTGCATGGCGTCAGATTTCACAGAAATTACTCTCTATTTCTTGTATTTTCAACAAAAATGTGTCTGTGTCTTACTAAACTCCGCCGAAAAATGACTTCGCGGCGGGCAAAACATCGGGCGAGAAATGTTGTTCCTCGGTCCCGACGCCATCTTGGATTTGGGGCGGCCCGGCTTTGGCGTACCGCTGACCTTTCTAAAACACGATGCTTTTGTGTATGAACGTTTACGAATACTCTAGTTATTTATGAAAATTGATATTCTTATTTTCTTTTTATTTCCATGAATCTCACAAACCTTTATTGGACGCTGTGCGTTCTGCTGCACTGACTAATACCTTTCGATGCGGTCGCACAGAGCTTGGCGGCGCGACGAAATCTCACCGTTCCGTTTTCATCTTTAGTTGTCAGATCGAAAACTTTTTGCCCCTTTTATCCAGCGGTCGGCGCCACAAAAAAGGCTGTGGCCAGCAGGTGTTTTCTAGGGATTTGTCTTAGGCCTTAAAACTTCGATGATGTGCGTGTGTGTGTGTATTATTCAATGTAACGTGTGAATGCGGGAGGGCGCTGCGAGGCATCAATTTGTAGCCATTGTTTTGTAGTCAAAATTATGACGAAAATTTGTACACGATGTAGCGGTATACAATTATTACAACGATAACGGAAAATGTAATTTTTGTAGGATCTTTCTGTCAATGAGAATTGAACCTGGCGGGGGTCGCGCTGTCTAAATTCACATAATTTTCCATCCATTTACGTACTGTATTTGAAAACCTCGACCTGGAAACATGTGAGTGAAATCCTCTTCATGGCGACCACCTGTCCATCGCGACCGTTTTTGCTCGGTCCGCCGGGTGGTCGCCTTGGGCAGGTTTGACTGTACTTAGTATAAGCCCAGGAACTTAGTTTGCAGAGAACAAAATTGCAGATTGTGTGATTGTAACCATATGGATGGACAGATGTGTTATACTCAACCGAAATGTTCTATGTCAATGCTGCAAGTACAATACAAAGCCAAACTTGTGGTGACTGTGTTTCGATAATTATTTTCCGATTTCTCGGCAAAGTACTGTTATGTAGCGTTCGGGAGTTACTAGTCGGGAGTATCGACGCCGCTCCAATTTTTCGCTATTTTTTTATCTACAAAAATACAAAGAAAAGACCCAAAATTTGAAAATTTTGGGAGAGGCGCTGGGAATTTTGGGAGAGGCGCAGTGCCCTTGCACCATTGCGCAGGGAGATCCCTGATGCAGAATGATCTAGAAGTAGATGTTGAACCAGTGCGATTTCTTCCACGTCAACAGCTGGCATGTGATTGCGTAATACAAAGTGGATTTCACACGCCAGCTGTTCATGTGGAAGGAATAGCACTGGTTCTACTTCTAGATTGTTGTTTGTATTTGAAAACTAGCCAATTGCTGTCAAGAAAAATTTAATCCAAAATTGGCTGTATTTTAGCTGACAGATTTATTTTGTACTTCTGTTCTAGCAGCTTAGATTAATTGCTCAAAAAGACCACTCAGGGAATAGATAAAATTTGGTCTTTGTTTAACTGTGGTCACTGTAGACAGGATTATTATTGCTTAAGTCAATGGGAAACGTTCTCTAAAGGACCACCAGAAGGTGGTCACATTGGCCAGGTGGTCCTCATGTAAAGGTGGTCACTGGTTTGACTGTTGTGTAGAAACATCCTCACTAGATAGCTTTCAACAACGCCTACAGCTAGATAGATGTGCATATGTGTAGGTTAGATGTGACAGGTCGTTCGATGTTATATAACAAGCTGCTGTCACGTCACATGTCTGCAAATCTTGTGTGTTACACCGAGGGCGGTTATACCATCTATTTAGATACAGATGTAAAGATATGGTCCTTTTCCCTGTAGATATGATGAAAGACATGGAAGATCTGCCTGATATGGGAGATATGATGAAGGACATGCCTATGATGGGAGACATGATGAGAGACATGCCCATGATCGGAGAGATCGACATCAACTTGGACCAGGACGATCCTGACTTTAGCAAGGAGACCACTGAGTCTAAGAAGGTACGGAGGTGTTTTACAATGGACCGATCCAGCCGAAAATGTCGAACACCATATCGAACCCCATATTCTATTTAGAATACCTCCGTCAAGAACAGCGCTAGTTGGACAAAAATGGCACGTGTTAAGCAGGGTATGTACATCTGTCACAGGTTTTTCACTGTATTGGCTGCATGTAAGCTTAGGAAAAAAACGAAATGAAAAAGAAAATAGCTCGGGCACTCATGAGGGGGGAGCTTGAAACACATTGCCAACTACTACAAAGCCCGCTAATACAGAGTTCCGCCTCTTCAGTACTAGTGTATGAAACTAATTAATATGAATGCGACACGGTAAGTAAAAGAATTGCATTTTGATAGTTAATTACTAAAGGATATGCAGCTGCAATTCATGCAGTCAACACAGTGGGAACCCTGTCACAGATATACGTACCCTGTTTTACACGTGCATCGGTTGCTTGTAAAAAATCGGGCACTGATGGTCACCAACAAGGTAATGCTATGCGACGCAACCCGCTTTGGCATTGACCGAAAATATAACGCCCTCACCGTAACTACATTTACCCCCTCCTCAAACAACCCTACTCGGTGGATACATCCGTCCACAAAGAAGGCATACCATTTTTATTTGGTCCGCTCTGAAAGGGTTTCAGAGCCAAAGAAGCTCAACAGAAGACAGTCTGCATATTCGACAGCCAAGCGCGCGCGGCCGTTTTGTCCGTCAAGGGCTGTTTTTGATGGACTATTCGAAATAGAACAGGGGGCGGGGCTTATGGTGTTCGAACTGGTTCGGTCCATTCATTTGTTCCTTTGTTTAGATCCTTCTTGGGTCTAAATGTATACTTTTATTACAGGGAGGGGTTTCTTGCCCCCATTGAAGCCTATAGTTAAGAGGGTTTTTTCATCGACGCCGCGTTGAAAGAAAAAAATTTCCCAGGAAACAACACCTATATACATGTAGAAAGGAAACACCTACCCTACGGTATAACATATCTGATTTATAAGAAAATTCCAATACTTAGAATCGCACAATAATAGTTTGCCTAGGGTATGTCGAAAGCCCATAGCAGTGACGTCATCGGCCAGGTGCCCATGGGCGAGTCACTGTTTGTGGCCTCGGAGCGATACCCGGAAGCGAAGATCCGTCGACAAAAACATACCGAAAACAACGTATAGGGGTTGAATTTTATACAAACAGTGATCTGGATGCACTACTCTAATTTTTCACTAAGTAACCTGGAACAGAAAACCAGCTAAAAAACCTTTACTCCAAAATATTTGGGACTATCATGAACCCTGGTTGCGGAAGAACTGGGGTGTGCACTGATAAGCCTTTCCCCTTTGAAATGTTTGAGGCACCTCCTTCAACACGGGACGCCCATTTTATGTCCCTTCCGAAAGACTGGTCTGCCAAGATGTCCTGACCTAGGATTGAACTGGGTTCATTTTGACCGTTGCAGTCCCTAGTGGCAATTGCTAGTGCAGCAAGTTTCCTTGCTGTTTCAGTAGGAGGGTTTGTTTTTATTACAGCGAACGGTTGCTAGCCCTTCCCCAGTTATAGCTATGTAGGAATCCATAGTATGTATTTGTATATTTATGATAAGTTACATTGCATTTGAGGGCAAATGCTAGGCAAAGGGGGAGGACTGTAGGAATCCATAGTACGTATATGTATAGAACGCTATTTGTATAGAACGCTATTTGTTTGTTTATTTATTTCTGTCAACGGCCGTGCGCTTTTGTATGTTCTCAGAACGCCGACATTGAGCGTTCGCGTTCTAGGAACTCCTGCGTTTGAATAAAATTAGTTGTTTATGAGAATTCATCAAGCACAGACATGGCTTATTCTCTGACTTCTCATAGCTACATGCCTGTGTGACACATATATTACACTATTACAATTCTACTAAAATAAAAGAAATAAAAATCAAACTATCTTTTGAAAATTACACGTCTGTAGGTGGCTGGAGACACCATCATCACGCACAAGAAGGAGTCCAAGCACACGGGGAAGGACGGCAGCGTGAGCTACGTCAACGCGGTGGACAAGAAGCAGGGCGGCGGCCGCAGCTACAGCGTCGTGAAGGTGTACGAGAACAACAAGGACTTCGACGACCTGTTTGGACCGGATGCAGTGCCATCGGTTAGTTCAGACTCTTGTAGTCAGGTTTTTAGCTAGAATTTATAGACACAGTTCCCCCATGAGCTCTATGGGTTAACAGTTACCTTGTGCTGATCCAGTGTCTGGTATTGAGCGCGCTGATGTCATCCATAAAAATTACTTACTGTGGCCTTAGGATAAAAACAACAGTCGCAGTGTGTGTGTTTTCTTAGTGAAGGGTGTTTAGGAGACGCCCTGACACCCTGCGTCTACACTGTAGCCAATATTACTGAACAAAACTACAATTACAACAGGAAGAAGTTGAACTAGATTTACAATGAATGCTAGTTGTGTTCTGAAATGAAATATTGAATTTTCAACAGCTGTATCAAAGTCAATCATGAGCTAGGAAGAATTTGGCATCTCCCTGACTTCCCCAAAACCTGAAAAAAAATTTTAATTGACAATAACATGAATTGTACCAAGGAGCTTTAAAACCCAGTTATGAGCTCCCTGTTTATGCATGTTCCCATGCCTTTGTTTGCAGCCGACTCCGATGCCGGTGATCCCAGACGACGGTGAGAATGAGGCTGAGCCTGAGAATGAGGCTGAGTCTAAGAACGAGCCTGAGCCTGAGAATGAGGCCGTTCCTGAGACGGAGGGCGACACCACTGCTGAAGAGGATGAGCTGGACCCCGCCCTGTTTGGCCCAGATGCCATTCCTTCGGTAAAGTTTAAACCGGTTGTTTTGTTCCTTGCTCTGAGATATACATAGCAATGGCCGAGTGGGTGGAGTGTTTGCCTTGTACGGTAGGTCGTGAGTTCGAACCCCGGCCGGGTCATACCAAAGATTCTAAAAATGGTACAAACTGCTTTCTCTGCTTAGCACTCAGCATTTGGGAAAGAGTATGGTAGTTAAACACACACCACTACCAGTGGACTAGCCCCCTGCTGTAGTGACTTGCACAAAGTTGTGTGGCCCAAGGACTTTGGAACCGGAGATGGGCGCTGCCTTATGCACCTTTGGTGCGGGATGGACTTTAACTTTACTTTTAACTTAGATATACAGTTTTATTGCATGAAATATGATGATAAACCCTATTGGCCTCACATTATATATGATAACCTGGCCTGAAGACAGCCTCAAAATTGTTATTGAAATTTGAATGTAAAATTTACGATCAGTGATGTCAAATAGCCGAGTGGCAAGGTTAGCTGACATAATATTAAGAGGTCATGGGAGTTTGATTCCTAGCATTCCTGACTAGATGTTGTGTCCTTGAGAAAGGCACTTCACTCGACTTTCCTTACTCCACCCAGGTGTAGAAATGGGTACCTGACTTCAGTTGGGGAGGTAAAAGGCGGTGGTAGGGAAGGGTTGGGCTCCCCATAGACACAGTGGATAACAACCCACTGCCCCTACGGCTTCAAAAAGGCCTTTACCTACACTTGAACCATTTGTATACCTAGTTTTGAGACAGATTTTCCTGCCTATACTAGTCACCTTTGTTCTACAGACATCAGTGTGTGTCTATCTTTCCCTGTTAAAGAGGGATTAGTTTTGGTTGATATTGTTTTTTTTGTCATTTGTATTCGCCACTGATCAGTTACTGTTAGTTCTCTTTTGTTATTTATGTTCTCTTGATTCTGTTGATATGGACTTTTCAAACTCTCATCAAATCAATTTCTCTACTTTAGTTCTGTTTAATTTCAATATTTTGTTATCTTTGGTTGATACTGATTTTGTTATATTCATTTGCCAATGAGGCTGTTATTACTATTATTTTGGATATTACTTATATTTACAAGTATTCCATTTCTGTTTCCACCTTTACTTATTGTTTTTGGATCCATGGGTCATGTTCCTTTTCCTGTTTCCTGTACTTTGATTTTCTCTTGTTTGTATTATTTGTTCATTTTGTGAAATGCAATAAAAAGAAAAAAACAAAGAGGGATTAACATCTAATTGGTTCTGTTGTTGTTCCCTCAGCCCACCCCCATGCCTGACCTGCCAGTCGAGGAAATCCCCATCGACACGGAAGTGTCCCCCAACAACGAGGAAATCCAAGATGGCGGCAATGACGATGATGATGACGAGATGCCTGTTGATGAGGAACAGCTCAACAGGGCGCTCTTCTTCCAGCCCCATGATGACGACGCTCGCGAGGCCATGTTCGGCCTGATTTAGACAAATTCCGCTCTCTTCATATTTGCCATTTTCTCGGTGAGGCTGGTAGATAAATTTATTTTCCATCAGAAGAAAACTGCTAGAAAACTCTATCCGCTGTTTGATGTTAAGGTGGTGCAATGTACTGAAGTATAACATTACTGTAGAGGAACTTATGTTTTGCTACTGCTGCTACTCAGTCTATATGTATATCCGTTCTTGTCTATAGAATATGTTACTGTCTAGTAGGGGTGGATACCGGTTCGCTGGACCTAATTCGGACCTTTATAACATCCAAGAACCGAGTCCAAAAAACCTGAAAGCCTAAAACCTGAGTCCATAAAAACCTGAACGAAGTGCAAATATATTTTTCTATTTTGTTTGATAAAAAGTGTTTTGAGTGTCCCCACTGACAAAAAAGGTATTTAGAATAAGTGCAACATTCAAATATCAAACACTGGTTTATCTTGAAAGTTTTATCACCAAGAAACTTTTATATTCATGCGTGTCAGTATTAATTCTCTATGCTTAATATTGGTCTAATAAAACAAAACATCAACTGGACAGGATCAGGTCCAGGTTCAGGTCCGGACCTGAACCTAAATCTCTGGACCTAAACTTCGACTTGAACCTTATTATAAGCCGAACCGGTATCCACCCCTACTGTCTAGTGGTTCTTCTTGTACTGTATATCTGTTTCTTGATGTAACATTATCAGAACTTGTCTCTGTGAATCTAATGTAGTTTCTATATCCTTCGTAACACAGATGTGCATGTAACCCAAGTAATATTTTTTCTTGTCTACAATTTAGTACGTCACACAAAATATTTATGTTCTAGTTCTTTACATACGATGTGAAAATCATGTTTAATGGAAATAGTTCCATACTGTGAATTCGGTGTTTTTACACCCACCCAGCAATAGATGTATGTATTCTTTACTTTTTGAGAATTTCTATTAAGTAAGTTATTCGGGTAGGTGGTTGGAAGATCTGTACATCTTTCTCTGCAATAAAACATCTAAGGAAATCTTTGTCGTTATTGTTTTTTTTCTCTTAGGCCACAGCAAGTAAATCTTATGGATGACATCCTCCGCAGACTCCAAAATTAATGAGATAGGGCAAAAAAAACCAAGGCGGGCAAAAAAAACAAGATTCCTATACTTTCAAATTTTGAGATCATAATTCTTGTCAAACAATAATTGAGGACACGAAATATGATATCATGACCAACAGGTCTTTTAGTCCTGTATTCAACCAATGTATTAGTCCTGTTTTCATTCATATATATATAATATAAAACCTTGATTCAACAGTAAACATGTCCTTGTAGATGTGTATACATCTTGATAGACTAACTACAACAAATGCAGAAAAGAGCTTGTCGTACCATCATCTGAAGCAACTACACTGGGGATTCATATGCGATGAAACACCTTGTTTATCCAGCTCAATTAACTAGACCCACCCCCCCCCCCCCCCATAATTTATATAATGTCCTTGCTAGAACAAATGCAGCTTGTTATTATACCATCATGGGCAGGAACTACACTGGGTATTCATATGCAATGAAACACCTTAGACTCTCAACGTTTACGGCATATTTGCCAATTTTTGGCATGTTGACCACTGTCGGAGGGCAATGAAATTTCTTGTCTTTTATCTCGAAATCAGGCAAAAATTAGTGAGCGCGCTGATGTTATCCATAAAAATTACTTGCTGTGGCCTTATGACTACATGTTTCTATGATGATGTAACATTTGGTTGATTTCAAACACTTAAAACCCTTGTCCTGCGGACCGCCTATATATAGGCGCTACGCATAAGGTCTCATTTATGTATTACTCCGAGTGGGTACCCTAAAAGAGTCCGTTGCCCAAAAAAATGAACGGCTGCATGTACATGTGTCTATATCGGTGCAAAAATCGCCTATAGCTAGGCCAGCTGATATCAAGCGTCAAACTGATGAAAGCTTGTTTGTAACGGAAGAAATTAACAGGTAAAGTTCGGCAGCCGCGCGCGAGGTCGGACGTCCACAGCCGGACATTGGCGGTAATTCGGTGGATCACTTTCAGCTGGAAAGTGCCTATTTAGGGGGTCTAGCTAAGTGCCGCTTTTAATTGCCATAAAAAGGTATTATATGCCAACTGGTAGTTGGCAATTTTTTCAGATGATCTAGGGTAGCTGAGCTCAACAGAGAATGAATGACATCGGTGCATTTCCTATAGCTTCATTACGAACGCGCCCTTGTAAAACACGTTTTATAACATGTAAGCCTATGGGGCGGAAAAACTCATGAATGAGACCTTAATGTGCGGGTCCTGCGGACCGCCTATATATAGGCGCTGGGGGTATTTCCGGCACGAACGCGTCCCACTCCGGCGTAACCCCCGAAACCCGGAAGTAACATAGTGTTGCAACATCGTCGGGGTCAAGGGTCAAAATTATTGTTGCGCAATTCGTCCCAAGACGCATGCGTGATATGTTAATGAGGCCATATGTTAATGAGGCGGCCATCATGGTGCGTCGTCTGCTGGTATGTTTTCGGAGAGATATTTTCCGTGTTTCTGGCGGCAATATCGGTGTTTAAACGCCAAAATGGATCGGTACACGGTCGAAGACGTTCTAGGGGACATTTTCACGAACGATTCAGTGGTGGAATATCCTTTATCAAGTGAAAATTCCGCTGAAATCAGTGACAGTTCTGGCGAAGACGGGGAGTCACAACATCGGCCTCGAAGACATGTCGGGGCAAGCGGAGAGGGACCCTTACACGTTGCTGATGAACTTGAAAGCGGCGCTGACCCTCCTTTTAGCCGTGGAAGAGCTCGGGGCACTTACCGAGGACGGCGTGGACGTGCCCGGGGAGGTAGTGGACGTGGTCGCTGGCGGGGAAGTGGTGCATGATTTCTATTGTGGGGCTGACCAGTCTCAGACTTTGATAGCCATATACTCAACTGTTATAATATCTGCAATTCGTATTTCTTTACATATAATACGATATATTATTCTGATGTTGTCAAAACTGGTCAGAAACTTTGTAGTCTTCGTAGAAACCTGTGTGTTGATGCTATACAAAGGCATATGAAAGCATAGTGGAATAATGTACTTTTTATTGCTTTTTATGTCTTTATTATAATATAGCCTTCAGTATAGATTGTAACAACTGTATGTTGATATGACAAGAAAGTTTAGACTATAAGCTTTCCACTCTTGTATAGAAAGCTAGAATGTCAATTGTTCTATGGCTACAGCATGAAGTGTACTGTTCTGTATGAGAGTGTAGATTTTGCTCAAAAGTGAGTTCAGCACCAAGGGCAGTCTACAACCATATACATGTACTCACCTGTTACAATACCTGTGTATTTTACTTCTTCACATGTATCATTCTGATGTTGCCAGGACTGGTCAGCAACATTGTAGTCTTGGTAGAGACCTCTGTGTTGGTGCTATGCAGCAGTATATGAAAACTTTGTGGAATAATGTACTTTTTATTGCCTTTTGTATCTTTATTACCTTTGTATTCAATGATATTACTTTGTTTGGAATTCAAAAGATAATACCTGTTGTAAGCTTTCAGCTGATGTGTAGGAAAGTGATTGCAATAGAGGTAAAGAAAGAAGTATACTCATTCTAAATGGCTCAGCTTTTCTACAGAAAAGCCAGTTCAGCACCGTGGACATTGTATGGTCATAAACCTACCTGCTGAGATACCTGGGTGAACTTCTTCATCATAGATATAGCTCTGATGTTGTCAGGATGTGTCAGGAATGCATCCTCGTCCACCAGGACCTTTCCGCTGTACGTTACATCGCTCGCGGAAAAGGCCCTGGTAACACGGGATGGCATCCATGGTTATTGCAGGTCGAGCCTCCAAAACAGCTTCAGCCAATCAGAGGGGTTAAAACCCATTTGCTTCCACTTATCGGAAGCAAACGCGCAAAGAACGCTGGGAAGCTATCAGCCAATCAGGTTACGTGTTACGGCCAGCTCATTAATTATTTATGAGCTACAACTGCCGTTTGTCCCAAATAAGGGTTAGCTCATTAACTATTCATTAGCTACAACTGCCGTTTGTCCCAAATAAGGATTAGCTCATTAATTATTCATCAGCAAGTCTCGTCGACCTGCAATAACCATGGATGCCATCCCGTGTTACCAGGGCCTTTTCCGCGAGCGATGTAACGTACAGCGGAAAGGTCCTGGTGGACGAGGATGCAGGAATGCTGCAGCTTTGATATTGGTACTTTTTATATGGTTCAGATACTTCAATACAAAAGGTTTTTGAAAAAAGGGTTTTTTATTGATTTATTGCCATTATCAATCAATACAGGTAGGTGCAGGCAACATTTGCAATATATTTCTGAAAAGTAGAGACTCTTAGCTTTGCATTGATATATAACTTTATAGAGTTATTTGTGGGCAAAGTATCAAATAAATAGCAAAGTTAAAGCAGTACCCCTCCTTTAAATAGGGTCAAAAAAGCCCAGCACAGGGACTACTATAGGGTAAAAAAAGTCCAGCAGGACAAGGGCTAAAACCACAACTTTAGTTTAGAATTCTAAAGAACCACACAGATATACAGGTAAAAACTCCCATATGAAACACATAAATAACCTTTGGTTTGATACACCTTTTTATTTACCTGCTGACTGTTAAACTGTAACCGGAAATTCACAACATTAGCATGCCGTTCCCACACACAATTGCACTGTCAAGTAACACACGGTGGTCTAAAAGCGTCGCCTAGCGGTTAAAAATATTATTGCAGAAGGTTGCTGCAAGGGGCTGTAATGAACATGAACATAGTTTTGATGGCCTGTATCTATCTAAGTGATACAGATTACAAGAAAATGCTGTAAATGCTTTGATACAATTTGATTAATGGAACAGCATAAATTGTAGAGATTTGCCACGTTTTTGGGTTCCGAAAAAGCAAATCTTCGAATGCCGCAATTTGCGCTCATTGAAACACTTGTAGTTTCTCATCAATACTTTCCGTATCACAAAGGTAACTGTAGGCTATTCAAATCATAGATTGACCCCGTGTGAAGATAAGTGTACCATCATGTTCCAGCACTCTTCTGCACTGTAAGTTGTAAAAATATGTTGAATCACTAGTCGACGCTTTTAAAGTCAGTGCATGTTTGCTTGGGAACGTCGTAATAACGAATTTCGGAGATACATGCTGACTATCAGTACAATAATATTAGGTGAAATATGCATGTTTTTATAAAGCCCACACATATGATTTTTCTTTCAACGCATATTTTCCCAACCAAATGTTATAGCTTATCCATGTACTTTCAAAAAGTTTAAAACGATCCTTGCTTGCACAATATCCACGTTACAGAAAATTACCATGACTGATTGTGTACACACAATCCAAAACAAGACAACGCACCAACTGAAAGAACCGCTATAGAAGTTACACTTCCCAAACAAGACAACCTACCTATTCTCCAAGCAGATGTTGGGGAAAAGGATCGAAGATCTTTTAAAGGTGCCCTAAGCAATTTTAGGGGGTAAATCTTCAAATATTCTGGGGAAAGCAATTCTGGTGAAATTGAAATTGACATTTACTTCCCCATATTAGCACATTTGCATCATTATTTCATACTTTGGGCGTTTAAAAAGAGCACAGAGACAAGCCGCAAAAGGAGTATTTTATTTATTGTTGCCACCCAAAAATCAGCCCAGAATCCAGCCGTAACCGTAAGCGTGACGTCACAATGCCCAAACACATTGAGCCATGATCACATGATTATTTCTCCGGAAGCGTTCGGGACTTACCGATCAGACTCGCGCATGTTCGGAAGATTTGAACTAATGGCTAGCCTCCAAGTGTTCAGATTCCCAACACATAGCAACGTCTTTTTTTGCTCCATGATGGTCCGATATGCAATGGGATAGTGTTATTTGAATTTGCTATGGATAGAAATCACTAAAAAAAAATCAATTTTGAAACTATGACTTTCAGCGCCCTAATATTACTTAGGTTGCCTTTAATACACTAACTTATTCGTCGCATCATCCGAAACCAGACAGCAGAACAAAGGTACTTCCTGACAGAACAAATACAGAAGTTAGTTTACTACACCATCTACTGAAACAAAACTACTAAATCTTTCTCATCTCCAAGCAGATGTTGGGATGAAAATCGTAATGTTTCCTCAGTGACGGTCGGGTTTCTTTGACAGTCCCTTGCTCAATATAAGCAGATGGACAGTTCTGTAAAACACCAAGATTGTTAATGGAAAACGGATGATGTCCACATATATCCTTAACCTACTCATAACACACAAGATATGATGTATACATGAATGTAGGCGATGCCACCCAAGGTTTCCAATTATATGTCTCTAGTGTAATCAAATCTTCCCTACGAAGTTGGTGGCATTGTGACTTTCTATAAAGCATTTTTGTGGTCGAAAACAAAATGGATTTTACACACACAAAACTACAAGAGAAATCCATCATTAAATTTTATTAATACAGTTGGTAATATTCCAATCCTCTAACAAACCGAGTCATAAGGCCACACCAATTTAATTTGTTGTTTCTCGGATTTTTTTCAGAAAAAAATTGGAGCGACAGGGCGAAAGAAAAAACACAACTTTTTTTGCAAAGTGTCTGGGCAGAAGATAAGGGTTTACATAACATAAAGTTTCAGCTTTGTATTACTAATTTCATGCAATGCACCCCTTTCTTTGATCTAGTATTATAATTTTAGTATCAAAATTACCCTTCGCCATGTAATATATAGATTGATATTGAGAAATATAGTTTAAATCAATGAAAAATAACTATTTATAACTTATGATCAATGTGACCACACTTTTTAAGTATGTGCTGGCCTTTGTAATCTATCTTGGTGGCTATCGAGTTTTATAACTGAACAGATAGTAGAATTGGGAGTTAAAATTTGTGAATGGGAATAGATACCCAATTTTATTTTCAAAATGGGAAAAACAGGACAGGCTATTCCGAGAAGCAACAAAATGAATGGGCGTGGCCGAAGATAGATAGATGCCACGTGTGCTAGAATGCATGTAGATATTCAATTTAATTTCGATGATATGGTTTAATCGAAGTGTACATTATGCATACACATTTAGGCCACTATATTTTGATAATACATTAAAGTTAGACGGTAGCTTGTCTTTCTTTTGGAAATATTATTTACTTTTTAAGGATTGTTTGTCTTCGAAATTTAATCTATGACAAACGATAGTCACGAGACTAGACTCTTTAAAAATGCATTGAAAATGTTATCTTAAAGGTGTTCTAAACTCCAGAAGACGATGTTATTTTCCACTAGATTATGTATCAATGAATACTTAATCAGCCGACTTTTAACAGAATTTTGGACTTTAGGACTCCTTTAAAGGTCTCTCCAAACGGACTTAATATTAAGTAAGTAACACGCATGCAAACAGATGAAAATACATCGGTACTATTGGACAATCTAGTACAGGTAATATTATCAAATTATGGAAACATTCTTTACAGCAGTCCTCGATAATGTTCTAGTTATAATAATTAATTTCAGCTTACGTCATACAACAGTTCACTCCACCCAGGTGTGAATGGGTACCTGAATTTGGTTGGAGAAGGTCGTATTGAGGTCACCTGCTGGCGCCGAATGGCAGCCGCCCAGACCCTTGCGACAGTTCCACAAAGAGCAAGTGTGGAGCAAATATGTATCCGTTGTGTATTACTAAGCATGTGATTGTAAACACTGCAGCAATTCAGCACTGGCTGCCATTGCACGGGTAATTTCTGACCAATAAACCATTATCATTATCTTGCAAATGATAGTTGCCCTGAAAAAGCCAGTTATTGGTATTGTTTCAGAAAGACGCGCTTTTATCTATACTATTCATCTAGACATATCAGGGAACTGTCTGTCAGAAGGACTGTTCGGGTGTGGTACGGATCATAGTTGGGGACCCGGACGATGTCCACGCCGAACGGAGTCAGGTGGTCACACAGGCACACCGTTTCCTCCCGAGTCGTCTTAGGACTGACCTGGAAGTAAACAGTAGTCACGTCAACACAGTATGAAGATATATAATTATACAATACTAGAAAGGCCGTCATTTGCCCCTGAGAAAATGCAGCATGTTTAGCCATATTCCTCCCCATGCAAAAAATGGAGATGTGCATCTTTGTTTTGAAAATGGCAAAGAATTTAGAAAAATAATTCTGAAGTTCTAGTAATATGCCAAAAGTGATAACAAAGCCATTTACGCACATGTCCTAGGCAGTCACAATGCCACATTTGGTATAAACACTAGGGCAGCTGACCCAGAAATGCAAGATAATTTGATTAACTCAATTGGCCAATCAGGCGGTCGCATTTTTAAATGCCGTGCTCCCATTGGCTGTCACAAAAAAAAAACTAGATAAAATCACTTCAAAGGTCTACATCGAAAAAAATGGGGAAAAAAAAACTAGGGGTATTTGCCCACACTACCTTTGTGCCAAATTTCAGGTCATTTGGTCAAAAAATGACAGAGATGAATCGATTTGAAGATTTGACAGGCAGGAGAAGAAACATAATTAAAAACAATATGTTGAGCCATACTAGGTATGGCTAAACATATTTAAGTAATCTTATTGTGGACAGATTGTTGACAGTACACTTATAGTGCAAACTAGCGTATGGAAAGTACTTAACTGGGACAGCAATACCTCCCCCTAAATGAGTAGCCTCTTCCATTGACCCCATGACCTGGACTGTCAGATCTGATGAACATCTAGTATTACCACCTCTGATCTGTACTTTTTGTCTGTCTCCCAGCAAGTATGAATTTTGCGGTCATCTCCGTACTTTACTTTTACTCACTGCCACTCTACTGACAGTGCAATCAAATAACTACGAACACACACGAACTGAAACAAACAAACAAACAAACACACACACACACACACACACACACACACACACACACACAAACACACACACAATCCAAAGGTAAAATAGACTACCTTGCAACCCTCGCCCTTCCAGGCGTTGTCGTCAAAATCCCAGAAGCGACATCCCATGCTGACCATGTCTGTAGTGTAATTACATCCATGCGTCAGGCACTCTGAAAAAGAGAAGGCTTTAGAGTTACAGTATAGGGTACACAACTGTTCTGTTCGGGAGAAAGCTAAATCTAGGCAACCTCTTCCAGACCCCACAGGACGCTGGAAAAATCGAAGAAATTGACAGAATAGACAAATAACATACTAGACGAGTTATCTGTAGATTTGGCCTATTTCTACTATTTTTCCGGCCATCTTTGGAGTCTAACAAAGTCTAAAATCTAGGCGATATAAAAGACAAATATAGTTTTACAGTCAAGGGCAAGTAGATGATAACAGCACTTACAAAACAAACAATTTTACTGTAATGACGTTGACTAAATGTAGTCTCTACCAGACTAACTACGCTGGCTATAGGGAGAATTTTTGCCAGGGTTTCACTTGCAGATTGGATCCTCTCTCTGTATCCGACTCCCTTCATACAATTTACTCTATTTGGCCCATTTATATTATTTTCCCAGCAATCCAGGAGGCCTGATAGAGGCTAGACTAAATGCTTCATCTTATCTATCTGCTATATGCAATGGCCGAGTGGGTAGGGTGTTTGCCTTGCATACGGTAGGTCGAGAGTTCGAACCCCGGCCGAGTCATACCAAAGACTAAAAAAATGGTACATACTACTTTCGCTACTCAGCACTCAGTATTTGGAAAAGAGTATGGCAGTTAAACACACACACACATCACTACCAGTGGACTAGCCCCCTGCTGTAGTGACTTGCACAAAGTTGTGTGGCCCAAGGGCTATGGAACCGGAGATGGGCGCCGCCTTATGCACCTTCGGTGCGGGAATGACTTTAACGTTTAACTAAATCTTTTTGCTAAGGAACTCTTACCGTCAATCTGCAGCCCCAGCGTGTACTGTCCACTCCCGTTGTTCACCTGCTCCACGAAGATTAGGAAGAACGCGGTAAAGGTGTAGTCCCCCACGCTCCCCGTCAGGTCAAAGTCATCAGACGTCAGAAGTTTGCTGCAGACGTCATAAAATGAAAAGGATAAAAACACAAAAAGTCGAAAACTATAACAAAGCACAAACTCTAATGTGAACTACCTTAGGTCTTGAGTACTCCTTGGTGCTGAAAAGTCATCATGTTATATTGTTAACGTTACACGCAGTAGAAAAAGCAAAATGTATACACAATCCTCCAGTTTTTAGCGACGCCTCCGGGGTTGAGACATTTCTCATGATATTGTGAAAAGTGTTTACAGTTGCATCAATACATTTGCTTGGCAATAAAGTTCGTGGCCATGCATGACGGCCATGTTATTGGCACATACACAAACGTAGCAGAAAATAAAACACAAACCTTTGCTGTTCTGGTCATAGAAAAGCGAACGTTTAGTGCAAACTATTATAATTGTACTGCCCTGTATTTTGTAAGCTTGTCATGTGCATCCGTGAATAGTTTTATTCTGTTGGTAAGACATAGAACAACACCTTTGTACACAACCAAGTGTTTCATTGACACCGACCAAACCGTTGATGTTAATAAAACACATGGTCGTGTGCATAGAATCGTGTTAATCCTTGTGGTAACCATTTTGACGTACCTGAAATCGTGGTGTGTGTCGTTCGGATCTCCGCCCATCTTGCCGTATATGTTAGCTGATGAGATGTAGCTGGTCGTTCTCACAGTCAGGGTGATTCCGAACGTCTGGTTCTCGCGAGCTTTGAAGTCTCGCAGGACCATCGTGGCGTTGTCGTAGTACTTGTAGTTCACGAGATGACCGACACGGAACATTTCCGGGTTGTTTTGAAGGACGATGGTGATTTCTTCAGTCAGGCCCTGTAATGATATGTTTAAGATACACATTTACTAACTAAAGTTTCAGTCTCCATATCTTGTTCCTATATCTAGATAGTAAATGTTTGTACATTTTGACACGTGACAACCCTTGCATTGTATGTATAGGACGATGTATATTCCTATACGTTAGAAATCCCAAAATAATAATTGTATAACTACGTTTTCATCCCATGTTACATAGTCTTTTGTTAGGTATATTAGTCTCGTAGAAAGTTTTGCTATGCAGAAAAAGATGCCATTCTAAATGCCTTGCACAATTGTTGTGCAATAAAGTCTATCATTATCAACATCATAAACATCATCATCATTATGCTTCCGGATTTAATCCGGTGAAATACAATCAATAAAGTTTTTCCGGTACGATCTGTCCTTCATGGCAGCTATCAATGCAGAACCTGAGAGTCCAGTGTCTCCTTCGATCAATGTCGATAAAGTTGTGTGAGGTCTTCCAACTCTGCGTTTTCCCTCGGGTAGCCACTGCATTAGTTACCCAGCAGGTTCGTCACTGCGAACAACATGCCCCGCCAGGGCGAGCCGACGTTGTTAGTTAAACATAACATAGATATAAGAGAAGAAAGTCATTGTTGCATTCACCTTAACAGGGATTTCGTTCCCCAGTTCATCTTCCAGCGTGACGTCCACGACAGACGAATGGATGTCCTCTGCCGACCTGTCCCAGACGTACGGGTTGTCGTTAAAGCCGGTGATCTGAAAAAGATAATATTATAATATATTTCCATAAGAAGCTGTCGTAGAAAGACTATCTAAATAACGAGTTTGTTACTACAGTGCTAAGTACACTAATGGATAATTTGTGGTTAGGGTTGTTGATGAAGATTCTGTACTCGCCACTGACCACTAAGTAAACGCTAGGAGGGTTAGCCAACATTTCTGTCACTGGCACTGATCACTAACAGTAAGGGTCAACCGCATTCCTGTCTTTTTTACTGAATACTAACTCTAAAGAATAACCAACCACTCTGCCCTTGGTAGCACTATGTACCACAAGCATTCTTTCTTGGTCCTTGGTACAAAATGGTTCACTTTCACCTTTTGTTCTTCTGTTGTTAGAAATAGTTTTTGTTAACCTTTGCTTTCAATCCTTGCTGACAACTTGACTGTAGGCCAACAACACATTTATACTAAGGAACTGCCCTTGTAGTCTATTTGCCAACACAGTGAACCCGGAAATTTTGGAACCACCAAAATTTTATGATAATTATGGATAGTATGGGTCTCCAGCACATAGAAACTGCCGGATGCCAAATTGTAAATGTTGGGCAATTTTTTTATTTATTTACATAATTAGCGTAAATCTGCATAATTGCCTTAACCCTATCAAGACTGGGGGGGGGGCAAAAATGACCGCGCCAACTTTGACATCGTATAACTGCCAAACGACGTATGGTAGGAGAACCAAACTTGGTAAATTTTCCTCAAATTCAGTTGGCAACAATTTTATGATACCGGTTTAAGTTTATCATTTTTCGTGTTGCCATGGCAAGGGGTTTCTGACAGGCATTTTATGCAAAAATCACTAGTTTTTCTTAAAAACAATGATATTTCTTAGGTTTTCTTGCTCAACCACACTAGGTTTCCTACATGTATAACATCATATGTAATGAGATGTAACTTTCATGATTCAATTTTATTGCTAGAACCACAACAAAAGAAAAGTGACGATCACCTTCCATTCGACGTTTTTAGAAGAGGCGAACGGGGACAGCGCCTCCTCAGCGGGGAACCTGACCTGCCCAGCCGGGATGGACACCGGGGCGTCTCCCATCTCGGGCCCAGACTCCGAGTCCAACACCAGCTGCATCGATCTCGTTCCCAGGACAGTGGAGCCGGGGACGTCATGGCTGGCCGAAACAGCCTGGGCGACGTTGTTGACTTCTTCAACCAGTTTAGAGATGACTTCCTTCTCCTGTATCAACAAAAATAGTTGGAATCATTCGTGATGATCACGTCACTCATTTTGTAGTGCGTAGTGCTTATTCAAAATTTAGACAGACCATAAACAACTCGTGGAGTAGTAGCCTCTTCCATGGACTCTGTCATGCTTGTCTGATTTATTAGTAGTTTTACCAACTCTGACCTGCCACTTCCTTCACTTTCGCAACATCCTGTTAGTGTCAACTGCCTAGCATTCAAATGCCAACTGCAGAACTGTAATACCATTTCCCTATTCCTGTCGACACAACCTTCCCTCACTAACAAACTCAAAGTGATTTATAAAACCTCCGTTTTTACGGAGGTAAAGTAGAAAACAATGTTTCCAAAATTTACGCACAAGTTTCCACTGTTCTTGTTGTTTTTCCTCTCGCTCTTTCTGCAGTTTTTCCTGGTACCTCTTCCGTTTCCTGGGCGGCATGAAGTGCGACTCGTCCGCCAGCGTGATCTCCTCCTGCACGCCGGCTTCCATTAGGGTCGACGCTGTGTCAACGATCGCTGCATGGAAAGTAAACGATACATGTATACATACATTATCCTATACTGTCGTGGTATGTTTACAGGTGCCACCGATACCTTGTTGTAACAACGATGTATGTAATTCTAAAGAATATGATGCTGTGCCTTAAATATACACTGCACTAAATGGCCTCGGATCCTGACGTATCCGGATAAGAGAAACGGGATCCGGAACCTCAGATCCGTAAGAATCCGGAAGCCGTCTTGTACTAAAACAACTCAAATTTACCTACATTAACCTACATCGGCAAGTGGTATATATATATATATATGCCGCATCAGGGTACCACTTGTCGATGTAGGTTAATGTAGGTAAATTTGAGTTGTTTTAGAACAATACGGACCCCGTATCCTTCCGGATTCTTATGGATCTGAGATCCCGGATCCCGTTTCTCCTGTCCGGATACGTCAGGATCCGTGGCCATTTCGTGCTATATAAAAACGTTACCATTATGGTTATATTTTCAATACAACGCCTCTATGGGTTTGTTCAAGGGATAACGATAAAGATGTCATAACATACGTTCTTTTACTGACAATTCTGTCTCACTCATATAGTTACATTTCTCCGAGCGTTTTCATTTTGGATACGCTTGGATACGCTTTTCCTCTTGGATACGCTTACCCCGAGTGGACTTGGTCCTTATTATAGGGCAACAAGACAACAACAATGTCGACAACAACGTCAACAACAGTGTTTGAAAGGAGCCTGATAAAACTGTTAAAACTATACCTGTGGCAGCGGGTCTCAAGTCTCCAAACCGCACGCCCCTTCCCGACAGTCTCTCGATGGACCTCGCCAGTTTCCCGATGATATAACCTGAAGCTACCTATTAGGAACATGAATTAAAGGGATCAGTTCACAGAAACTCTATGTTGAACTAGAGTTAATTATTTGTGCTACATATACTTTAGGTTTGCTATGTTAGTTAAGTGATTTCGGAATCTTTTCATAAATATGAATTGTAATTATTTTTCATTTGAGTTAAATATTTGATAGTTGTGTGCCGATCTGTTATAAATAAAGAGAACGCTAGCGACCTGAAAAACACCCCTCCCAATAAAATGGTATGGCGACCCTGTGTCGTCACAATTCAAGATGGCAGCCACCACACATGCCAACGGATCCAACAAAGGCAATACACGCAAACCTGTAAAAAGGCAAACATAATTGAATTCCTACGGACGACGATCACTCTATATATTGCTCCAGCAACAAAGACGAGCGGCTTACCTGGTCATCCATATTGAGTTTACCGGATGATTTCAGGAGGATATCGGTTGCTTCAGCCAGAACCTTTACCTGCTCCACGATGCCCACGTTAGACGACAGGTTGAAGATCATCTCCAGCGCACCTGGTAGACTCATCAGCTGGGAAATAACAGTCACAATCCCTGAATTTTAGATCCCGGCTTGCCCCCAGACATGTCTGGACATGCGCTCGGACGATGTGCCCTTCGGAAAGGCACTTAACACAAATTTTCTCACTTCAATCAGGTGTTAATGAGTACCTAGGTTTCGGTTAGGGACGTCCCTCGGATAGGACGTTAAATGAAGGTCCCGTGTTTGGGGAGAGCCAAAGCCTGCGCACGTTAAAGAATCCACCACTACGTTCGAACAAGAGTAGGGACATGCCCCGGTGTGCGATGGTCCAAACCTTACAGTCTGGTCTGGGTTGACATCTTAAAAAGGTGATATTCACCTGCTATGACCCATGTCAATCCGTCCAGAAATGTGGAAAAACTGAACAAAAAAAATTAAAAAAAAAACTGTGGTTGTAGTGACTGTAGCAATGTTTTGTCTCACATACCTCGCATTCCGATGGTTGTGAGACGTCACAGTTCCCTTGTTCTCTGTTGTTGCTAAGATACTGCATCAGATCTGCTGGCTTTGTCCGGTCATGGACCAAATTCTTCAAACCCGGCCAGAAGTCCTTCAGTCTGTCCACATCGGTTGCAACAGTCGCTTCCTTTTTAAGACAGAAAGTTGGTTATGTCTTATGCAAACAAATCCTACTTGTTAAACGTCAAAATCAATACGACAAATAGATCAATAACATGTGCATGTTCACTCAGCTTTCATAACTTGCACTAACGGTACGGTCGTATTCATCGTTGGTTGTCGTACAAGTTTGAGGTCGCGAGATTTTCAAGCAGGCCGCGACACAACCAACCGCCGACAAGAATCTAGGCCAGACTTTTTTGTAACAAGACAGCTTGGTTTTTTACGACACCTGTACGACTGTCGTAAGAATGCCACCAGTTTGCGATCGTACGACAAATCACCAGTTTGTGATCGTACGATCATCGTACGACAAATATCATCAGACTCTTAGTTTTGACAAACATAAAGATACACAGGTAAGTAGTTTATAATACACTTACTGTTACTTGTGGTGCAGTGGACACTTCTGTGCTTGACGTTGTAGTGGTTGGTTTGTCGGTTGTGCCTTGCGCTGAAATTGACAAAAGTTGTACCAGCATGAGAAATCTAATGTTAACGATTTTACGTTTCACATAGCTACTAACATTTTGGGAGTGACAAAAAAAATGTTAGCTCACCAGTGTATTAGACCTACTGTGTAATACATGTATTTCACTGTGTACTTCTCGCACATTCTCGGCAGAGATTATGATCTCGCGTGAGCACATTTCAAAATGGCGCTCCAATTCAAAAAGTCGTCTATTATCTTACGCAAATCAAAAATATTATATAGAATGTCTTTGCGGAAATATACCATATTCCTAGATCACAAAACAGTGCTACATCTTCTAGAAAGGAGACTCCAAAACTGCACAACGGTGTAATTATTTTGTAACCTTACCACCAAGCGTAAAGCCTCTAGTTGTTATTTCATGAGTGCCTAGCGCGTGGAAGATGTCCTCGATTGTCGTGGTCTCCATCACCTGCTGAGGGGTCGTTTTGACCACTGTACTAGCTGGTGGGATGAATGGACGGGTTGTTTCAGCTTCTGGTGCCTCGGACGTTGTTGGGGATTTGGTTGTTTCCGGTTCAGCCGTCGTTGTTTGTACTTCTGCGAATTATATAGAGAACTGTTTGAGTGTTTCGCTAAAAATAGTTACTCAAGCAACTGGATGAAGTTTTGAAATAGCCAGATGTTTTAGACAGCATACGTTGTCTTACGTCAGTGACTTAAGGGAAGACCTGGAGAACCAAAATTGTATCCAGTTGCTTGAGTAACCACTTTTGGGGTATCTTATTACCTGGATCTATCCTTCATCAATGTATGAGTGTTTATTGCCTTGTATTGCGGTCTCTTAAAAAATCTTTACTGCAACATTGTACTGAAGTAAGTTTTCGCTAAATACACCTCATTTGAACCTTTCAACACGTTTCGACAACCTATCTATTATCATTATTTTGTATAATTTTGATTTTCTTTATAAATTGTAGATGGTAATTTGATAAGGTATAGTGTAATCACACTTATCATATAGCGTAATCTTACATATTATGTTTACAACTCAATTTATTTTGTAGTTCCTCTTCTTTTCCATTTATTTCATTAGAATTTATGATACAATTTCAATTTGTTCTTTCGTTAATTTTGCTTAGTTTTGATTATGTATAATTTTGTAAAAATTCCCATTGTTTTGTTTAGGGGAGGCCGACGAAAAGCCACCTAGGCTTCTGGCCCCCCCTGCATGTTTTCTTTTTGCCCTGTTTATCTTTTTATAATTGTACATATATGCGAATAAACAATAGATAAATCAATAACAATAAACAAACAATATTTGCTCTCTTCATCCGTGTAAAATAAAATTGTGCTGTGATGAAAACAGTAGATACTCGATAGGTTGTCGAAACGTCTTTATAGAACACAAATAAGGTAATGTACCTACGAAAACTATTTACCAACTGATTTTTACCAACCTGATGAATCTATTAACGGAAGATACGCCTCCATAGCAAAAAGAGATATTTTTTTTTATTTCATCTTAGAACTTAAATGGTTAGGGCAACTATCGTTGAAGAGATTCATCAATCACGTGTAATAACAGTTACAAGAATATTCAACAATCAGTGACTTAGAAAAGGTAACGAGACACGCACCTCCAAATTTTCGATATCTACTGTACATCGAGATCACGGAATGACCTAGTGTCGCGAGAACACGAGACTAAGACGCTCCACAAGAAGGCGGGGGAGGCAGGACGATCTTCACAAGTCTCGTCCTAGTCTCGTGTTCTCGCGAGACTAGGTCATTCCGTGATCAAGATATACAGTAGACATCGAAAACTTGGAGGTGCGTATCTCGTTACCTTTTTAAGTCACTGATTGATGAATATTCTTGTAACTCAGAGCAACTAGTAATCAGCTGCCAGGTAGATAATTAAAGGTAGAATGGTAACATTAACTCACCTTCACAAGAAAACCCGCTACCAATGTAATCGTCGTCGCAGATGCAGACGAAAAACCCTATGGTGTTTTGGCAGTATGCGTTCTGGTCGCAGGGGACGTCATCTGCAGCACACTCGTCTACGTCTACAAATAACATAAAACTTCCAGTTACTGGGTAAAACTTGTTGTAGAAAACTCACCACTGAGATCACATGCAGAAAACCCAAGTGGCTAGGGCACGTACTAAGGATGCCAGAAGATAGGATCCCCAAAGTTGACCTGAACTGGAGGCCAATAGGAAAGCGGAGAAGAGGCAGACCAAAGACCACAAAGAAGAGGACATTGCCAGACGACCTGGCGGCCATGGGTATGTCCTGGAGAACTGTTGACAGCTTGGCACAGGACAGACCCAGATGGAGGGAAGAAGTCATAGCCTTATGTCTCAGAAGGGACGAAAAGAATAAGTAAGTAAGTTCCAGTTACTGCTAATTTTTTAACATAGACTCAAAATATATAGGGTTAAAGAAAAAACGACCTGCTATGAAACAGGGAAGACACAGAAGCCACAGAATTGTGAAGATTGCGAACCAGGGCAAAGAGAACAGTCCCGAGTAGAAGCAGATGAAAGATACCCGTTTGATGGATTTGCTTCAGTTTGACGTTACACAAAGAAGATGATCCTGTATGCTGAACCGGAGGGAAAAGTGTAGGTTATACTGAATCGACAAGAAGAAGTAAGCGTGCTTGTATATACTAGCAAACTGTGAAATAGTCTGAAGAAGAATTTCACCAGGTGTAACATACAAAGCGCCAGAAAGAAATCTAAAAAATAGAGCGACATACAATTAGCAATAATCATTAAAGTCGACAGTCACAGGTAGCTAGTTTCATATGGGAGTCTATACATATACATACTGGCTAGTATGTTCTTACCGTGACAGCCCCCTGGCGTCATAGCGTAACCCTGGTCGCACACGCACTCGAAGAGGCCGACATAGTTGGTACAGACCGCGTGTTCACCGCATATGTCCGGGGATTCAGTACACTCGTCCACATCTAAAATGAACCATGAAATATTGTAACTATTATTTTCAATATGATAAAAAAAATGGATGAAGGAAGTTACATACGGTATATGAGACTGCAGCGACATGGGTAAGGTAGGAACGAAGCAAGACGTAATTTTGATAGCTTATACATTCAGTGCAAAGGGGCTTCGCCACGGCTCGTGTTTTAGCCAAGCACACCAGGTCGTCAAATGGCTGAGTGGCTAAACTAACGGATACGACATCGACAGGCCACCGGTTCCTGGCTAGACGTTGTGTCCTTTGGACTTAACACGACAAAACATTGAAAAAGACTTTCCTTTCCTCACTCCATGCAGTTGCAAAATTGGGTACCTGACTTTGTTTGAGGAGGTAGAGGTGGTAGAAGGAATGGGATCGGCTCCTTCTATCAATACTATACGACCACAAAAAGGTCATATCTTACTTTTCCATTTTACACCGGGTCAACCCTACCCTTTTCGAGAAGTTTGTTGGTTCCTCAACTTTTATTCAGAAAATTAACTTACCTGTACAGTTGTGGCCATTCGTGGTCAGAGCGTAGCCGTCGGAACAGGAGCAACTGTAGGTCCCGGCAGTGTTGGTACAAAAGTCCTCACAATCGCCATTTTGTGAAGAGCATTCGTCGATATCTTTAAAAAAATAGTCATATAATGCCAATAAAGGACGGATCGATCTTGTCAACTAGGATTGTGGTGCATCGTCATCCTTTCAAAAACATGTGCCCAGAACATTTTACGATAATGCAATAGTCAAAAGTACACTCTAAAATCTCATAAACATGTCAGAAGCATATTGGACTTTTTCCTTTTGATGCCGTAGTATAATGTGTGTACATTGTAGAAAGAATGTCTTTATGAAATATTTTAGTACACGTCTGAATGACTTGTATGAATTTGGTTACAAAATTCATCTACATCAATATTTGAAATGTTTGTGTTGGACCAGTGAATGTGTAACTTACAGTACATTCTTCATGAGAGTATCAGGATCATACTAGTATGTGTGTCCAGATTATCCACAGTGCACCTACCGTTACACGTAAACCCGTCGGCATTGTCCAGATACCCATTCAGACAGGAACAGTGGAAGCTTCCTACGGAATTGTGGCAGTTATGCGCACAGCCACCGTTCCGAGTCCAACACTCGTTCACATCTAAAATGCAACAGAGCAGAATGTAAGAACGTAAGTTTAGTTCCCTCGTCAATCCCCAGTCTATATAATGAAAATACAAAACAGATGCCGTCTGGATACTAAGCTGATGTTTCGGTGGGCGTCTGTCACCCAACGCAATTATTTTATTTATCTATTCAGATTTACCACATTTGCGGAAGGATTGATACAACAGGTCACAATCACCTTTTCAAGATGTCAACCCAGAACAGACTGTATAAGGTTTGCATGGACCATCGCACACCGGGGCATGTCCCTACTCTTTTTCGAAAGATGTGGTGTTTTTTTTACGTGTGCGAGGTGTGGCTCTCCTCAAACACGGGACTTCTATTTAACGGCCAATCCGAGGGACGTCCCTAACCGAAGCTAGGTTCTCATTTACACCTGTGACCTGAGCTCGAGTGAAGTGAGGAAATTTGTGCCTTTCCCATGGGCACAACGTCCGGGCGAATATCCAGACATGTCTGGGGGTAAGCCGGGTTCGAACTCGGGTTCCCTTGTTTGACAGCCGAATGTTCTAGCCTTTACGCCACACGACGCCACTTTAAGTTGCCTACCAACATGATGAAACTATTCACGGATGCTGTCATAATGTAAAAGAATACATTTTAAGGGGAATTTGAGTCCCTATAGATATAATCTGTGATGACGTATATTCCTTATGATGTCTTCTGGTACAAAACAATATTTTTGAGTTCACACTTACCATTGCAGCCGGCATTGTTGGCATCCAAAACGAATCCAACGTTACAGGAACAGTTGTAGCTGCTGTGGAAGTTTGTACAGATCTGGTCGCAGCCTCCATTGGCAGTTGCGCACTCGTTCACGTCTGTGTGAAGATTAAATATAAGATGATTTTAATACAATGCTAAACTTTCTTCCAACACTAAGGTATTCACGGATCGAATTTCTGACGACCACTGTCGCCTTCTTCAGGATCAATAATGACCAATCACTGCGTAAACTCGCGAGAGATACAGATACGTGACAGAGACGGTGGGCGTTATAAACTTCCTGGTACGTTTGACCAATTGCTGACGTCACGTATCCGTAATGACACGTGTCAATAAAGTCACGTGTCTGTAACTCTCGCGAGTTTACGTTCGGCAGTGATTGGTCATTATTGATCCTGAAGAAGGCGACAGTGATATTCAAAAATTCGATACGTGAATACCTCAGTGTTGGAAGAACGTTTAGCATTGTATTATTATGATTACTACCAACACAGATGAGCTTTCATTATGATAAAACAATTTGTCTCTTTACTCACATGTAATGAGTTTGTTGCTCACGGATTAACGTTTGTTATAGTCAACAATTTACCATCTACAAGGTATCAAACTAGGCAGTCTTTAATGGCTCTGAAACTATTACCTAAAAATGAAGCAAAAGAAAGACAAAATTAACCTCCTTCGCAGACTCCTAGGAGCGATGGCGTTTGTTGTTTTCATGGTGGTGGGGGGGGGGTGTAGCGCTGAGTAGCAATTTTAAACATGGGCTAGGTTCTCTAATGCCGGGAAGATAGTTCTGGCCAATAATGAAAATCGCGAATCAGCGCCCCCCCCCCTCCCGAAAGTAGATGCCAGCGCGCCTAAAAGTCTGCGAAGAAGGCTATACGAAATGTCATACCGTCACAAGCAAGGCCGCCAGGGGTCAAGCTGTAACCGTCGCCACAGGAGCAGTCGAAACTTCCGATATAGTTCGTGCAGACGTGGTCGCACCCGCCGTTGGCAGTGTGGCATTCATCAATATCTGTTGGAGCAAATATATCAGGAAAACACTGGTAAGATACACACAATTATAGCGATTAATATTGGAATGGGCAGAGCACTTTGGACTAATGCTTCTGACTGTTCACAGCTTAAAGGTACATATACAATATGTGAAACACTTCTCTGTTACACAACGGATCATAATGACCCCCAGCGGGGGTCTTCACGCTTCGTTGAAAATGAAAAAAATCTCAAGATTTATTTTGAAAATCTCAAGATTTTGTGCTAGATCTTGAGATTTCATGAGACGATCTTGAGATTTTATGAGACAATCTTGAGATTTTATGAGACAATCTTGAGATCTTTTAAAAGGTCTCAAGTTTTTTTCCAAGATGGTTTCAAAGCATCTCAAGATTTTTTCAACAACATCTTGTATCTTGAGATTTTTTAAACATCCTGGAGAAATCTTGAGACCTTTTCAAAGATCTCAAGATTGTCTCATAAAATCTCAAGATTCATCACAAAATCTCGAGATTTTCAGAATAGCTGGGGCTCATTATGATCCGTTGTGTATCAGACATGTGTTTCACAAAATATTGCATATGTACCGTTAAGCTGTGAACAGTCAGAAGCATTAGTCCAAAGTGCTCTGCTCATTCCAATAATAATCTGCTCGCTGTACAGCTTTTACGGACAACGTGCCAATGGCTAAAAGCAAAGGCAACACCAGCAAATTTACCGTCGTTGGCAGTATTACATTCGCCAATATTTGTCGAAGCAACTGTATAAGGAAACAACTGGTATGGTGCACACTTGCGTTTTTGCTGATCATGTGTTAGTAATCAAACAAACAAACAAACAAACAAACAAACAACAACATTACCGTCACAACGAGCTCCGTCACCATTCAGAAGATAACCCCAGCCGCAGCTACAGACGAAACTTCCCAAGAGGTTCGTGCAGCCCTGATCGCAGCCACCGTTGTCTATCACACATTCGTTCACGTCTGGAAAACATCAGATCTAGGTGAGTGACGTTGATATGGCTAGTTACTCCGGGAAGGAGGATGACCTCCTTCTGGGAGTATTGGAAATGCTTTTGTTTGCATGTTCGCAGATAGAACTCACGATCCCGTTGTCGCATTGGTGCGTAACTTGGCATATCGTTTGCCAGATTGAGCGTGGTGATGCACGATGTCTTTGTTACACCGTATCTGCTTTTATCGTCAATTTAATCTCGTAATTGCAACCCTATATTGACGTGCACGTGGTACTGCCATCCCATAGGGACCATGCTTTAAATCCGTTCCGCATCGCTGAATGTCGTAAGCAGATACAGGGTAGATTCTTTCGCTACTTCCTGGGATCGTATAGTCACTGTTACATTGTAAAATAGACAACGTGCATCACCGGTGCACCACACGCAACCTAGTTTCGTTTGCATCCATCGAGACATTGTTTTGAACGCCCATCATGATTGTACTCTTATAAAACCCTGTCGACACCCATGTAACTATTCAATAAGCAAAATCATGTCATTTTGGACGCCATTTTGGCATCATAAGTGCACTCTTGATACCCAGATGACACCCTGCAACCATTTGCAAAATCATGTCATGCTAGTCAGTACCTGGCTAGATTTTCGCCATTCATTGAGTTCCGATCGTAATCACTCTATTGCCGTTCTGAATTGGTTAATGATAAACCAATCAATGATTGGTCGTGATTGATTGATTGACTGATTGCTCACCATCACAAGCGTGGAGGTCAGAGTTCATGACGTATCCGGTGACGCAGGAGCAGTTGTAACTTCCGATTGTATTGGTACAAGTCTGGTCACAGCCTCCATTGGTCATTGCACACTCATCCACATCTGTGGAGAAAAGTGAGAGAAATATGGAAATCAAATCAAACTTTACTTCACAACAATTCCAACAGGTACAGTACATGGCAAGTTTTTTTTTCAACCTTTATTTAACCTTGAAAGTATGCAAAACATACACTCATTCGGCCGAGGCCGTTTTTCAAGAGTTCAAGGGAGGAGGTCAGGGGTCCTTTCAACGTACCATCGGAAAATAGAACATAATTTCTATACAAAGATAACGTTACAATCAGTATTCCATAATCATATTCAGCATATAAAGATAAGTCGACGATATAACATCATTTCAATATTCTGTAATCATAGTCAGTTCATAGTTACTCGTCGCAACATATTTTTAAATGTTGCAACTGAAGGCGCCGTTCTCAAGTTTGGTGTCAGACTATTCCATAGAGTAGTACCTGAGTAGTTCTTCTGCAGTAAGTTCTTCACATTGTCTAGAGTCTGTTGAAATTTTGATCAAATGTAATAACTGTTATCCTTGGTTGATATTGTTTCTTGCCATATTTATTTGCCAGTGATCAGTCACTATTGGTTCTTTTTGTCATTTATGTTCTGATAGTTTTGTTGATATGGACTTTTCATATTTCATCAACGTTGATACTGTTTAAATTCAATGTTCTGTAATCTTTGGTTGATATTGATTTTCTTGAAATTATTTGCCAATGATACTGTTATCTTTATTTTTTGGATATTACTTATATCTAGACAGCAGCTCATTTCTGTTTCCACCTTTACTTATTGTTTTGGATCCGTGGCTTCTGTTATATTTCTGTACTTTGTTTTCTCTTGTTTTCTATTATGTGTTCATTTTGTGAAATGCAATAAAAAAGAATTTCTAAAAAAGTTCTTCGGCAGTACCAAACATCAACACTAATTTCTACACTTTTGCATATGATGTTACCAAAGTGTTCTCCATAACATAAGACTAAACACTATGCTATTTTATTGATTCAATCTAGTTAGACGAGAGTCACTCATGAACAATCGCTCCAGATAAAAAAAAAGAAAGGAAAAGGTTGATACATGAGTAACATTGTGTCCAACAAACAGAAGTGTATAAGTAGGGTTAAGTATTTGTGCTACATATACTTCAGGTTTGCTATGTTAATTTGATGATTACGGAGTCTTTTTATAGATATCAATTGGTACTAAGTTTTTCTTTTTATTTGAGTTGAATGTGTGATAGTTCTGTAATGATTTGTTAAGAAGAGAGAGGACGCTATGATTTCTTCCTCAGAACATCTGCTTGTAAACTAGCAAGAAAAACACCCTTCCCTCAAAATGGTCACACCCAACATAAGCGACCTAAAAAAACCTCCCTTCCACTGAAATGGTCACATCCAACATGGCGACCCTGTGACGTCACAATTAAAGATGGCGGCATCCACACAAACCAACGGATTCAACAAAGGTTTTGATACGCAAACCTGTAATTGACAATTCTTACCATCACAGGCAAGCCCGTCGGTTGTGTTCAACAGATACCCAACACCACACGTACAGTAAAAACTGCTGACTGTGTTGATGCAGCTTTGGTCACAGCCTCCGTTTGCGGTCGAGCATTCATCGATGTCTGTAAGGGAAAGTCGCAACATATAATTGATTAACAAAAGTTATCAATCAACAGACATGTCGCTTGAGAGTAACATCCCATACTATAGGAAAAGATGAAAGTTGCAAGGGGGCCAAAAATCTAATCCTCTTTTTGATATGACAAGATCTAACCTCACACCAAATTTCATTACAATCCATGTATAGGTTCTTGAGTTATGTTGTTTATCCACAAACATACACACAAACACACACATACATACATACAAACACACACATACACAAAAACACACATGCACATGCACAAACACACAAATACATACACACATACAAACACACGTGCAAACACACACACACACAAACACACACACACAAACACACATGCACACGCACACACACACAAACACACATGCACACGCACACACACACAAACACACACACATACATACAAACACACGTACACACACTCACACACAAACACACAAGCACACACACACACACACATATACACACAAGCACACACACACACACATACGCACACAGCGAAAAAAAAATACATATACAAACGAAGGTAATAAACGAAATGAACTAAATCCCTACTGTCACATGCGTGTTCATCTTGGTTCAGTACGTAGCCAGTACTGCACGAGCACTGGTAGCTGCCAGGTGCGTTTGTACATGTGTGGGCACAGTCTCCGTTTAAGGTTGCACACTCGTCGATATCTGTAACATAGCATAACATAAAATAACGTGACAAAATATTCTTTTTAGTCAGACTTTCGCCACAGTAGTGAATTAAGGTGCAGGTGGCGTCACTTTAGCTACCCTGGGAGTCCAGACACCGTGTATCGGCCTGCTACCGAGGGCCGCACGCGCGGCGAAGCTTTCCCGTCCCACCCTCCCGCTGCCCCCCGAAGACCGACCCCGCCCAAAGATCCGCTATAAACCCAAGCTCCGTCCGTGTACGGCTAGCGGAGCTTTGGTTTATAGTGGATCTTTGGGCGGGGTCGGTCTTTGGGGGGCAGCGGAAGGGTGGGACGGGAAAGCTTCGGCGCGCGTGCGGCCCTCGGTAGCAGGCCGATACACGGTGTCTGGACTCCCAGGGTACACTTTAGCCTGCCTGGTCCCAGTCTCTGGGGGTCGGCTTAAGGGTGTTTTACCGGGCCCAGTCTGCTTTATTGAACCGTTTCTGATAGCCTGTCTTAGCTGACTTTCTACTTCCACTGCCACCCTACTTCCGCTGCCACCCTACTTTCGGCGAGCTAATCTAACCCAAGGCCGTAATCCAACACCCCGAGCGGGCTAAGCTGTCAGGGCGGGCGGGGGTCACTCCCGGTGCCATAGAGATATCGTGGAGCAACCGAGGGTATGGTTTCCAGGCTAGTGTTACTACGAAGCTAACTGAATATCAAGCGTGCTCAGTAGCCTGGGTCCCACCCTAGTTACTGTACAGGGGCTCCAATACTCCCTCCCACCAAATGGGGGTGATGGGTTAGTTAGTTAAAATCCTCCCACACTATAAGGTGTATAAGGCGCTGCCCATCCCCGTTTCATAGCCCTGGGCCACACTGTGATGCAATCAATGCAGCAGGGGGCTAGTCCACTGGCAGTGGGGTGTGTTTAACTTCCATATTGTTTCAGAAGTACATTGTATGTACCATTTTTATGAAGTCTTTAGTCTCAATGCGCCTATTGTCCAGAAGTGTCCTACCCGGGTACGAACTTGGACCCTCTGGTTCGAAGTAATTTGAACCAGATGTGGTAAGTGACGGAAGCGCAGACCACTAACTAGGGTGGAGCCCAGGACATAGAAGTGCGCCATTGCCCCCCCCCCCCAAGAGAGAATGTATCGTAATATGATTTGACACTAGTAATATCTATACATATCTGGACCCCTTTGATGTATATGACTGTATCAACGACAATAATGTTGACTAATACTTGCCATATACAAACTTTACCTTTAGTGTTAAGTAAATTATATAATGTATGTGCAAAAAGATCTTTACCGTCACATCCGAAGCTGTCGACATTTAAGAGGTAACCGGTGTAGCAGGAACACTGGAAACTCCCGATGTTGTTTGTGCACGTTTGGTCGCAGCCTCCGTTTGCTGAATCACACTCGTTGACGTCTGTATATGAGAGTACACAATTAAAGGCATCCAAAGCAATATTACGGACCAAAACAATGGAAATAAAAAAAAATGCTTAAATCTTTATTGTATTGACATTTACTAACACTGCCAAGCACATTTGTGTGATAAGTTCATACTTTGGCATTTTAAAACTGTGCAAAAACATGACATGCGATGATCCCCTTAGTTTTGCGAGCCTACAAATATACCGGCGATGATTTTCAGTGAGTTCTCAGTGCACAAATAGCAATGCACACATAACAGCCAGAAAACAAATATACGTTCATAAGTCTTATAAGGACAATAACAATATCTATCGATGTAACAATACTTTACGTTTGGGACTGCATTGTTAGCAGTAATACCTAGCTACAGTGCACAGTGAACCAGTCAATATTGCCCTGATGAAGATGACAGACAGTCTTCGAAACGTAGGCTCATGTAAATACTTGGTTGTGAATAAAAGAACTTTGCTATTCAGTAGTCATTCTCCAACCTGATGGAATTATTCACGAATGCCAGTTAAAATCCTCCCACACCATAAGGTGTATAGGGCGGTGCCCATCTCCGTTTCATAGCCCTTGGCCACACTGTGGTGAAATTACTGCAGCCGGGGGCTAGTCCACTGGCAGTGGAGTGTGATAAGCTTCCATACTGTTTCAGAAGTATGTAGCATTTTTTTTATAAAGTCTTTGGTATGACTCAATGCGCCTCTTGTCCAGAGGTGTCCTACCCGGGAGTTGAACTCGGGCCTTCTGGTTCCAAGTAATCAGAACCAGATGTGATAAGTAATAGAAGCGCAGGCCACTACACCACAGGGACACCCCTACGAATACCAGTATAATTCAAATATATCACGCACCGTCACAAGACATAGTGTTGATACTTAAGCTGTATCCGCCGTGACACGAACAGTAGTACCCGCCGTCCGTGTTGGTACAGATGTGTTCACAGCCACCGGCGTTGGAAGAGGCACACTCGTCAACATCTGTGGAGGGGAAAAAAAACAGTAATGCAACTTAATGTAGCATCGTGTGGCGCAATCGGTAGAGTGTTTTGCCAAGAACCGAGAGGTCCCGGTTTCGAAACCCCGATATGCCCCGATGTTGTGCCCTTGGGGGAGGCAATTTATACGAATTTTCTCACTCCACCCAGATGTGTGAATGGGTACCTGACTTCGGTTGGGGAAGGTCGTATTGAGGTCACCTGCTGGCGCAGAATGGCATGCAGCCGCCCAGACCCTTGAGACAGTTCAACAAAGTGCAAGTGTGGAGCAAATATGTATCTGTTCTGTATTATATGATTGTAAACCCTGCAGCAATTCAGCACTGGCTGCTACTGTCCCGGTAATTTTGACCAATAAACCATTATTGTTATTATCTCCATGAAAAATGGAGATATAGTTTTGGGTGTGTCTGTGTGTCTGTTTGTTTGTGTTTCCGCACCATTCCAGTCAGCATAACTCAAAAACCTCTTGATGGATTACGATGATATTTGGTATGTAGGCAGGTGTTGTGAAGCCGAAATTCAAGGTCAACTTTGGGCCCCCTGGTATGTGACCTTGGTACTGCAGCAGAAATTCAATTTTTGTATCTCTTGACCTGGACATGCTATGGTCTTGATTTTTTTGTGGCAGATAGCTTGTGGTGTAATAAAGACGTGGTGTGGGTTTGGGCCCCCTAGCAGCTTCCTCTGGAACTGCAGGGGCGTTATCTTGAAAATCTTCTAAGGAGAATAACTCAGCAAAGGAACGATGGATTTCCATGATATTTAGTATACAGGTAGCTTAGACAAAGATGTACATAATGAAGTGCAAATTATGTTTATTAGGACGTAATTTGCATAACTAATGAGGAAAATCTATATTTGCAGTGTTTTCCATTATCAGACTCAAATGCATGTAATGTATGTAGTTTATGGAAAGTGGATTATCAACAGATACCAATCATGCAAATAAATTCCTTATTTGCATAATTAATGCGCAACACCATATCTCATCTAATTGGAATATTACAGGACTGTCAATATGATACTTAGTATGCAGGTAGCTTAGACAGAGATATACAGAATGAAGTGCAAATTATGCTAATTGTGACTTAATGTGCATAGCTAATGAGGAAAATCTATATTTACAGTGTTTTCCTTTAACAGACTCAAATACATGTAACATATGTAGTTTATGGAAAGTGGAGCATCAACAGATATCACTTATGCAAATAAATTCCTAATTTGCATAATTAATGCAAAACACCATAATTCATATAATTTGAAAATTATAGGACTGTCAATATTGCAACATGTGTAAGTTAGATAAAGGTGTTAATGACCAAGCATATATTATGCAAATGTGTAAGTCATTTGCATGAATATGATTGTTCATGGAGATATGAGGTCGTGGAACTCTTGTTTACTTTTGTGTTTGGATTTTATCTTCCGTAATAATCTGTACTTTTGTCTTGTCAACATAAATAACAGTTCTTTGCAATCGTGGTAATTGACTTGTTGAGCAGATCTAGCTGTATAATGCCCATGTTAAGTGAATAAATGAATAGACAGAAAATGAAGATCTCATTTTTCTTTGAAATATATCAGTTTTTTGTTAATTTATTGTTTTCTTAATCGTTATGAGTTTTTCGCTAACTCTCATGAAGCAAAATACTTGCATATAGCAAGAATTGAAGACAGGAAATGACCTTTGACCTTTCTGGGACCTTTGACCTAACTTCCTGTCAGTGTCCCCGACGTGCCTGGCATGTAAAAACCATCCTCACCACTAGATTTGAATAAAGCTGGACACACAAGCAAACAAACAGACGCACCGAAAACAAAACCTCCGTATGTGGAGGTTATGAATATGTATGGCCTCCGTCGGTCAGTAGACCTCTTGCCAATTACGGCGGCCATTTTGAATTTCACTTGGTCAGCTCAGGGTCATGCACCAAAGTGAGGCTCAGGTTGGTGTGAGCCTATATATTGCAATGTAGGTATGGCAGCCGTAATTGGCAAGAGGTCTATTGACCATTTTGAAATCCTAATTCACAACAGCCCTACATACTGAATAATGAATAACTACAAGCAAATTATACTTTGTTGCGTTATTAAAATCTTCTGCCTCACCAGGGCATGTTGGGGCAGGCGCCGTCCATGAACCGTCGGCCTGACACCTGACACTAGACTCCCCGTCCAGCTGGTAACCCGACACGCACATGAAAGTCACCACGTCATTGTAGAAGTTGTTGCCAACCTTAGCTCCGTTGGTGGGAGACGTTTGTGCAGGACACTTTACAACTAAAGTACGTATCAACATAAAGTACACAATGTTACACGCTCGTTCTCATTTGAAAGTAAAACAACACTTTATAAACCTTCCTCAACCTTACTTTTTTTCAGGTAGTACCTTATATGCAAATTAGAATGACGTCATGACTACGTCATCAAGAGTTATAAGGCCACGCCCGTTTTTAAAAAAAAGGCTCTCCTTGGCTTGTACTTCGATGTTTATCAATAATATTTTGCAGGAATGTACATGATAGTGATACATCAAGGATTAAGTGAGCCTATGATTATATTTTGAAATGTTGATTTTTATAAGAATAAAATTGTTAATTGTTATGAAAATTCGCCAAAAATCGTCATAATAATTTGCATAAATTATCACCTTGCTATAAGGTACTACCTGAAAAAGAATTAAGGTTGAGGAAGGTTTATAAAGTTTTTTTTTCAATGACATCCCAAAACTCCTCAGCCACCCTTCAACTGTACCTTAAAGGAAAGCTACACAAGAAATTGAAAATCCTTCTATGCTATGCTTAATATATTCCAAAGTCAAATTCTTACTTCAAGTTGTTTCACATGTCAGTCATAGTTCTGAGATTTTCCACAGTTTGCAACTTATTGCAAATTGAATTAGATGACGTCAATGTTTCAGATTTTTTACCTGATGATTGAATTTTAGAACACTGACGACATATAGTACAATCATCAGGTAAAAATTTGAAACACTGACGTCATCTAATTCAATTCTCAGGTGAGAAGGCGTCAGCACGGCATAAGTTGCAAACTGAGGAAAATCTCAGAACTATGACGGACTTATATGAAACAACTTGAAGTAAGAATTTGACTTTGGAATATATTAAGCATAGCATAGAAGGATTTTCAATTTTTTGTGTAGCTTTCCTTTAAATGTACACGTTTTGTAACTTCCGTTACCGTTTGAAGGAAGACGTTTCTGACATTAATATTTACCACATATAAGGTGCCAAACTGTCGTTTTTATGACGACGTAAAACTTTTCTGGCTTTTAAAAAAGACAGTTTGGCACCTAATATGCAGCATGTCTTAATGTCAGGAACGTCTTACTGCAAGCGGTAACGGAAGTTACAAAATATGTAGCCCGATATGGCATGAATGTACAATAAAGGTAATTATCATTATTATAAGAGATTTCCTTTTGTCATCTTAAGCTAGACAGCCATTGCTGATGACGGCCATGTGATGATACCTAGCTATGCGGTTCAAGTCACAAATGCTTAATGCTCAAAGCATGTTTGGTAATGACCTTATAATAGACCAGCCTTTGATTTCTGTCTGGTGAAAAACAAATATGAAACATCAAAAAACATAGTGTCCATTCCAAGTCACTGCAAGGGTTGTTATTGTCATAATTTAGAATTTTTTTTCAATTTACTGTAATAATTTGTGTAAGAGATCTGATACTTTTGAAATATTTTGAATGTGATTTCAACTTAAGAAATATTTCTACAGTTTTCTAAAACTTTACAAATATTCATGATGTAGAATATGATATTTACAATAGTTTCTAAATAATGATGAGATCATTCTACCATTATTGACCATTTTCTACCATTTCCTACCATTTGAATCATTATTTGTAACATCTTTGTAAATAGGTCAGAGGGCTGGGAAGAAAGCAATTCACACATCCTTGCGAAGTTTAGGGAAGAATGCTTTTCACAAAGGGCCCAACAGTGTCCTGCAGTGAAATCTTAAAATGTACAAAAGCAGACAGAAGGGCCGGATTAGCACCTTCTTTTATGGGGGCTATCACCATTCTACCATTGTTAACCATTTTCTACCATTTTTTGTTAATATTTCTAAAAGTGAAATGATGACATAGATGTTTAGAAATCATTCTAAATAAAGAGATTTTTGGGCAGTTACTTTCAAAATATTTCTAAATTATCTAATTGAATTCAAGTAAATTCATATTTCCATATTCGATCTTTTAGACAAATTTAGAACTATTGTCAGTCAGGTATTCTTTTATAAGAAATGTTTAAAGTTATTACAAATATTATTATAAAACTCTTGCGGTGACTTGGAATAGACTCTAAAGCATCCGTAAAACAATGCATTAGCAAGTTGGTTGGTTGGTTGGTTGGTTGGTTGGTTGATGGGTAAGAAGGATAAATCATATGTATAGCTTCTCAGACCTGTGTTTGACTCTAATAACATTTTCCAACATTGTTAATGATTTCCAATCTATTTGGCTAAGTAGATAAGTGAATGAAGTACTAGAACAAGACGGTAGGGGGCCGCTCCAGGTCCGGTCCGCTTGGCACGTCAGACTTCCGTCCCCCACAAGCTCGTATCCGGGGAAACAGTGAAACGTCACCACATTCCGGAAGGAGTTGGAGCCGACCATGTAGCCGTGCGCGATGGGAGTTAGACTGGAGCACTGTATGGCTGCAGTATGGGATACACAGTGAATGAAATACCTTCAAGTATTCGCCCAATGACAGTTACACAATGAATGAAATACTTTTATTCGCCCAATGAAAGCTACATAATGAATGAAATACCTTTATCCGCCCAATGAAAGTTACTCAAGAAACTGGATACAATTTGGAAACAGTAAGACATTATCCGCTATCTTTCTTCAGGGACTATATGGAAAGTAACCAGGTTTTACATGTAAACCAAAACTCTGAAGTTTCTCAGAGTTCATGAGTTGTGTCCTGCACAACACTGGCCTGACACCCTGTCCTTACCCGACGCGACGCCGTGTTGTTTTATTTGTGATGGCTGGGAAGTTCCACATTGAATCCTAGTATGTAATGGGACAAGTACCGTGGCCGACAAGTACAGTGAGCAACACCCCTGTTAGTCTGCGCAACACATCTACTTTGCCTGCGCAACACACTCACTTTACCTGCGCAACACACCCGACTTTACTTGCGCAACACACGCACTTTGCCTGCGCAACACACCCACTTTACCTGCACATCACATCTAACTTTCATGCGTAACACACCCTACTTTGCCTGCGCAACACACCCACTTTATCTGCACAACACACCCACCTTGCCTTCGCAACACACCTAACTTTCCTGCGCAACACACCCACTTTACCTGCACAACACACCCACCTATACTGCGCAATGCACCCACTTTACCTGCGCAACACATATACCTTTCCTGCGCAATACTCCCACCTTACCTGCGCTACACACCCACTTTACCTGCGCAACACACCCTACTTTGCCTGCGCAACACACCCTACTTTACTCGCGCAACACACCCTACTTTGCTTGCGCAACACACCCACCTTTCCTGCGCAACACACCAACCTTTCCAGCGCAACACACCCACTTTACCTGCGCAACACACCCTACCTTTCCTGCACAATACACCCACTTTACCTGCGCAATACACCCTACTTTGCCTGTGCAACACTCCTACTTCACCCTCGCAACAAAACCACTTTTCCTGTGCAACACTCCTACTTCACCCTCGCAACAAAACCACTTTTCCTGTGCAACACCCCTACTTTACCTGCGCAACACACCCACTCTACCTGCGCAACACACCCACTTTACCTGCGCAACACACCCACCGTGACTCTACCTGCGCAACACACCCACTTTACCAGCGCAACACACCCACTTTACCTGCACAACACACCCACCTTTCCTGCGCAATACACCCACTTTAACTGCGCGACGCACCGCTGCTCTTAACCCTCAAACCACCGTAGCTTTTTTACGACTAATCTTACCGTATGGGGTCAAAACTGACCCCACAATGTTTTCTACAAATATAGCTTTATTGGTGACTATTTTTGTGGTTTGTATATCTGTATAGTTTAAGTAATCTATAAGGGACAGTTTGACATGATTAGGTGTGAATAATGTTTGCTCATTATCATAATTTATGCATAAATAGGGAACATCGTCTTTTGCAACTAACGCTATTCAGACAAGCGGGCTCTTTTGAGGCCTGCGCCAACAATTGATGTCATATAGCATCTGAATGGCTTACGCTAGAACAACCAAACTTGGTCACCTTTGCTAGAATTTCGTTGGCAACAATTTTAATTTGATGAAATATCCGATCAATGTTTCATGTTGCTATGGCAACCGGTTTCTTAGAGCCATATTTGGAAAAAGTCGCTAATTTTGGATTTTACAATGTAATTTTAGGGCTGTCTTTTTAAACTGCACTTATTTTGTTACATCAATACCAACCAAATTAATTCACTATCACTTTTATGATTTAGTATTCATAATTTATGCATATTTGATTACGTCATCGGTCAAAATCTAAGATGGCGGACGATATAATTAGATTAGCTATAACCGGCTATTTCAACCTCAAATTTCATCATTACCATGTTAATTCAAACAGAAATAATCTAAATATAAACATTTTGGTCCATTTTTATTGTGTTATTAGGCTATATGATGAAAAAATGCATTTAAAATGATTCAAGATGGCGGAAGTAAGATGGCGGATTTCGCTAGTGTAACTTGATAGGAATATGATTTTTATGACGTCATTTTGACGTCATTCCTGTTGCCATTTACAAATAACGTCTATGGATATATTATGATTTATCATACATAATTTCTATTTAAGTTTTATCGTGTACCTTTGAATTATATGGAAAAACCCAATTTGTTGGTTTTCGTCAATAAAATCACATAAATGACGTCATTATACGTCGCAACGTCATTAATCTTTACGTTCATTTAAAAAAAAATTGTTTTTTTCACGTTCCTACAAAATTATATTTTTTAACTATGATCATAATAACCCTTATCATACATGTTACTAGATGACAAGTATCAAACAATATGGAATATGAGTGCAGATTTTGCTGGGGTCAGTTTTGACCCCACTGGACCATGCGTAAACTTTCTAGGATAACTTAATCAACAATGAGCCAATCTAGGTAAAAACTTGTGAGAAGTTATAAGACATATATACAAACAAACTCATAGAAGGAATTTTGTTTTCGACTCGAAATGTCAAAATGGCACATGTTGATATACGCTTCGGGTCAGTTTTGACCCCATACGGTGGTTTGAGGGTTAATTTACCTCGACAAGCAGGGACACTTCCGCTCCAGGTGCCATCGCCTCGGCAGTGGACGTTGAGCTCCCCGGTCAGATCGTACCCCTGCTGACAGCTGAAGGTCACCACGCTCCGGTAGTAGTTGGAGCCGACCTTCCCACCGTTGGACGGGGATGTCAACGCGGGGCATTGTAGAACTAGAACATTGGCACATTCATTGTTTTAGTTTAGTTTAGTAACATTTGTTTATTGATGATCTAGCCTGGGTGCCATCCGATAACTACCGGGGCTCCTACATAGTCTCCGAGCAGACCCAGCGGTTGCAAAGACCGTATCCAACTGGCAGAAGGAGTTTCATAGCAACCGGTGCCTGACAACTTCTCTAGCTGACTGGAGCTTCTCTGGCTAGCAGGTACGATTTTGGCACCGTGGAGATCTGCTTGGAGATTAGCTCCTACAGTCGATGCACTGGTTTTTGTCAGGGCAGCGAATACAGGGAGCCCTGGTAGAAATAGGATGGCCTTCAGGCTATTGAGGATCGGGCAAAAAGCATTCCTTAAGTCTGCTTCTCTTAAAAAAACAACACAAACACAATTACAAATACACATGTATAATAAAACTATAACATTGAATAAGAACACCAAAAAATACAAAACAAGACAACATGCATTTGTAACCAGTTTTTATAGTAAGTTATATCGCGATAGTCTTTACCCGTGCACAGCGGCGGACGCCCGGTCCAGGTGTCGTCCAGCTGACAGGTCACAGCGGGGGACCCCGACAGTTCGTAGCCGGAGTTGCAGGAGAAAGTCACCGCCTTGCTGTGGTTGTTGTAACCGGTCATCTTACCGTTCATGGGAGGGATCAGGTTCGGACACGGACCAACTGTGCACAGAGAGATGATGATATGGTCAGTTTTGTATATAATCAGTATATTTAACTTATTATCAGCTCACGGCGTCTATTTGTTACCGGGTCCCGCATTGAATTTATGTCCGAGTTAAAGTCACCACGGGGTCCGGCCGGGCCAAAAAACAGCCAGGCAGCCACAGGGTGTCACACGGGGCAACGTTAGGGTCATGCCCGAAAGTGCAAAAAACAGTTCGTGAATTACCCGGCAGGCCCTTTTTTGGCGACGCCTCAGGGGCGAGCCTAATAGTATACTTTACGCCCTATTTGTTCCAATTTGGACCTAATCATGTAAGCATAACCGTGACGTCATACCTGTACAGATAGGCGCACTCATGCTCCACTGGCCGTCCTCCTGACACGTGATGCTGGACGCACCGAAGATCTCGTACCCAGAGTTACAGGTGAACTGCATCTCGTCCCCAAAGGAGTTGGAGCCGCTCATGTCACCGTTCTCTGGAGCTGTCACATCCGGGCACCGCACAACTGGAACACAAGTCAGGAGAACAAACTGAGTCATTGAAGAATTTTCGTTTATCCTTTTGTAATTTGCAGCGAGTGTTATCCATACGGTTTCTAAAAACAACGCCATCAACATGTTTCTAGCACTTACACAGTCAGCAAAATCGATATCTTTTTGACAGCACGCTATCATTGCATCACATTTCATTTCTAAGCACATCTTAAAGCATATAAAGGTTCGATCTCTAGAATCCTTTACACACGATTAAAGGTATGGTTAAAGATCAGATTTTACGCAACGTATCTTCCAAACATTTACCAACTTTAACGATTGCATTTTAGCATTTCATGATATTAAAATCTTACAAAAACACATTTTTCTAGAAATAGTAGAGTATTCATCCAATATTCAGGTGACAGTGTCCCGATACAGTTTCCAGAACTATCTTGTGATATTTCCTGCATGTTATGCTGTTATGATGTTTGAATAGTATATTTCAATAATTTGTTTCAGTAATGATAAAGTCTCTTTCTTTTTTGCGTCACAAAGAAGTGTTTAACACTTCAAAAATTCCTAGCCGATGGCATAACCAATAAGCGTAGTCCGAGAGGGCATCATGTTTTGCAATATATAGGTATCCATTCATCAAACGAAATAAACCAAAAGTCTACAGCTTATTATCCTTTCCACAACTGTCTTATTATAATAAAAAAATTATGTTTCTTACATGTCATGTTCTTAGACTGTTTGAATATCATAATTCAATAGCCTGTTTTGATAATATATGATTTTTTTTATCTTACAGGTGCAAGTTGGGACGGAAGCGCTCCATCTGGCGTCATGTTGGCATGTCAAGGATGAGCTTCCGACAAGTACGTATCCGGAGTTACAGGCGAATCTAACTTCATACGGGTAGTAAAACCTGTTGCCTGTCAGTTCACCGTGTTCAGGAGCTTCCAGTGTCGGACACTCCACAGCTGAACAATGATGAAAAAATATTTCACAAGAAAATATATTATTAACAAGACGTCTTGAGAGAAAACTGGACGGCATCTACACAAAGCTGCTACGTTCCATCACCTGGAAGAAACACCCCACAAAGAACCTGCTATATGGGGATTTACCCTCCATATCTCAAGTCAGCCGTAAGAGGAGACTATGTTTCGCTGGCCATTCCTGGAGGAGTAAGGAAGAGATCATCAGCGACGTTATTTTGTGGGCACCAAAACATGGACATGCAAGTGTAGGCAGACCACGCACAACCTACATACAGCAGCTGTGTGAGGATGCAGGCTGCAACTTAGAAGAACTACCGAGAGAAATGGAGGACAGGGAGTACTGGAGGAGGAGGGTGATGTTCATCCGAGACACTCTCACGACAAGATCATGATAAAATATCATATCGAGCAGAAATGTGATGTTCTTATGCAGTGGTACGGTTATACGACTAACGTTCTTCTGAACTATCCAGAACTATCATAGCCAGGAGTCCAACCTTGTTAGTTTCGGTTTGCTTTCAACGTCACTACTCCAACGACGTTGGAAGCGAACCAAAGCTAAAAAGCCTGGACGCCAGGCTAGAACCATCATGCCGTCCAGGGCGGGATGAAGTTAGTTAAAAGTTAAAATCCTCCCACACCATAATTGATGTATAGGGCGGTGCCCATCTCCGTTTCATAGCCCTGGGGCCACACTGTGGTGCAATCACTGCAGCATGGGGGCTAGTCCACTGGCAGTGGAGTGTGTTTAACTTCCATACTGTTTCAGAAGTATGTACCATTTTTATAAAGTCTTTGGTATGACTCAATGCGCCTCTTGTCCAGAGGTGCCCAACCTGGGGCTTGAACCCCAGTCCTTCTGATCCTAGTAATTTGAACCAGATGTGGCAGAGTATCAAAGGCGCAGACCACTACACCACAGGGACACCCCAACCAGGGATGAAGAATGAGGGGTAAACAACGGAAATGATGGGAGGATAAATCAGAGAATGGACAGACATGGCACTAATTATAAGTGAAACATCTAGAAGAACAAAAACCGAGTAGGGTGGAGAAAACTGGTTGCCAGATCTTTTATGGTGCCCCAATGGTCAAATGGTCAGACTACTGGATAGATGAGATGAGATTTATTGAAATATTGTGATACACAATTCATACAGGAAAGAAACAAACTTTGAATATTTGAGTAGCCCTGACTGTACATTTTTTACAGCCAAATAATAAATCAGATGCCAGATACCAGCATAATAAAGCTGGTGTGTTACGCCTAATGGCGGTTGTACCGGCTATATAGATAGAGATACAGATACAGAATAAATCAAATCGAATCAAACAAAACTAGAGTTAAGTATTTGTGCTACATATACTTCAGGTTTGCTATGTTAGTTTAGCGATTACGGGGTCTTTTTATCGATATCATTTGTTAGTGAAGTTTTCTTTTTATTTGAGTTGAATGTGTGATAGTTGTGTGCCGATTCGTTAAAAATAGAGAGAACGCTAGCGACCCCATAAAACACCCCTTCCAATGGAATGGTATGGCGACCCTGTGACGTCATAATTCAAGATGGCGGACACCACACATGCCAACGGATCCAACAAAGGTTTTGCTACGCAATCCTGTAATTTACCTGCACAGGTTAGAGCGCTGTCACTACATGTCACTCCATGTGACGGCACAATTCAATATGGCGGCCAACACACATGCCAACGGATCCAACAAAGGTTTTGCTACGCAAAACTGTAATTTACCTGCACAGGTTGGAGCGATGTCACTCCATGTTCCGTCTGCCTGGCATCTGCTGGTTGCTGAACCCTGAAGCTCATATCCTGCGTTGCAGGTGAACTGGAGCACGTCGTTGTAAGCATTGTCGCCCGATACGGTACCGTCTGAGGGTGCTGTTAGCAGCGGACAATGCACCACTGAAACAGGGTCAGAGAGGGCTTTTAAGCATTATAGTCCTGGAGGCCACCATATGTTGGGCTGTATTTGTACATCCTGTAGGGTGAGTGTGTGTATGCTTGATAGTGTGTGCGCGTGAATGAGTGTTATTGTGTGTGTTATTGACTGTGTGAGTGCGTGTTAGTGTGTGTGTCATTGTGTGTGTGTGTGTTAGTATACATGTATGTATGTGTGTTAATGTGTGTATGTTAGTGTCGCGTTGTCGGAGTAGCGATCATTGGAAGCAGACTTAATCTAAGAAGGCTGGATTCCATTTCATTTCCTCTTCCTAAGAGGAGTGAAAGAGACAATCTACATTAGAGCCCATCGACCCTCCCTCAATAGAGACGGGGGGCGATACCGACTGCCGGGGACCTTTGACCCGTTGCTGACGTCACACTTCCACGCAGGTCAAGTGACGTAGGCTTCGGGTCAAATCAAAGACCAGGGCACTGGTTGAAAGCTTGCTGGTAAGTGCTTTACTTTGTGTATGGAAATAGTGCGTAAATGTTTGTTGATATAATGGTTAATCCCTGAATGGACATAGAATCTTTTGCGGGGTCTGCCTTTTTACCGCAATGCCCAAGAATGCCCCGGAATGCCAATAAAGGAGGGCGAATTTTACCGGAATGCACCATGCTTTGATAGGTAAACATCACAGGTTGCTGTATTTTGGCATGAAATGATACATTCATGGCCCAGGAAACGAGAAATCACAAAAAAATTAGTGATGGGCATTCCGGTGTAGAAAGGGCATTCCGGTGCATTCCGGTAAAAAGGCAGACCACTTTTGCACAGCACACACGAGTATACAAAAAGAAACGAAGCCTTACGTGTGCAGGTGGGAACGACGCCGCTCCAGGTGCCGTCGCCCCGGCACATGATGCTGGTCGCCCCGTTGAGTTCGTACCCCGTGTCGCAGTTGAACGGCACCACCTCCTTGTAGTCGAAGCCGCCAGACATTGAGCCGTGTACAGGGGCCGTAAGGATTGGGCACGGTACGGCTGAAACATAATATAGTATTAAAAAAATGAAATAAGGAAATAAGCAGATAAAACATTCTGGACTCGGGCTAACGGTGGAAAAAAAAACGATGCTTGACTCGGACCAACTCCTGCAACCTGTCTGAGACCTTTCAGGCAACTTTGACCTATATATCCTGTTAGTGTCCCCGACGTGTCTATACATAGCATTCAAATATAAATCACGGGACTGCGGACACACACCACTATCACAAACAAGAGACACACCAACTGACTACAAAACCTCCATTTTCCCAGAGATAACAATTTTTTTTACTGTTTGGAAGTACCCATTTCAATTAAAAATAACTACTGAAAGCAACACTATAATTCTTAACTAGTATATCTTTTTCTTACATAGAAAGTCCACAGATATATCATACTCACGCATGCAAATTGGGGCATTGTGGCTCCACGTGGAATCCTCCCGGCACGTGATGACCGCCTCACCCTCGAGATTGTAGCCTGGGTTACAGGTGAATCGCGCCTCGTCCTGGTAGGAGTTACAACCTTCTAGCGTTCCTTCTTCGGGGGCCATGAGCTCCGGACACTGTGCGACTATAACACACAATTTGATATTTTTTTAAGACATTCTTTGAATGGACACTAGGAATTTTATGCTCTACACATAGTTCTATAGAAGACATAAGGAAGCCTTATATGTGCAAGTGGGGAAAACGACACTCCAGCTACACTTGGCAATATTGACTTAATTTTGTTGAATGGATGACCACGGCAATGATAACTGGTGTTTCGGACACTGCACGAAATGTCATCTTTAAGCACCCTTAAGACATGCGTAAAGGTTCAATTTCTTCACTTGTGTAAAAAGGGACCTTTACGAACGCTTTCAGTTATGCTTAAAGATGGTGTTTTATGCAGTGGAATTTATATCTTTTTAAAGATAAAGATTTTTTTCTGTAGTACCAAGTTTTTTTTTCTTTTCAAGACCTTTTTTTTTAAAGTTGAAGCAATACTTGAAAGTAAAATTACAGAAGCGAGACAACATTGTATAGAAACCTAACTACCCTTGACAAATAGGTGCATAAAATAAGAATCATAACATCATTACATACAAAACAAAAATTTAAATAGAAAGTAAAAATAATATTACACAACATGATGGTTCTCAAGAGGTGCTTGGGCATTTCTACTGTGACAAACACTACCTGTGACAAATAGGTGCATAGAAAAAATTTTTATAACAGATTGCATTTCTTCACTTGTATAAAAATGGACCTTTACGAACGCTTTAAGTTATGCTTAAAGATGGTACTTTATGCAGTGGGATTTATATTTTTTAAAGATAAAGACACCTACTTGTGCAAGTTGGGTATATGCCACTCCACAAGCCGTCTGCTTGGCACGTCATTTCTGCAGAGCCTACAAGATTGTAGCCTGTCTCACATGTGAAGGTCATCACGTCCTGGTAGGAGTCGAACCCAGTCACTTCTCCGTGTGCGGGGGCTGTCAGTGGCGGGCACTGTACCACTGGGGAGTGCAATATTTTGTCGTAGCAAGATTGAATAAATGAACTGTCATCTAAGTTAGAAATATTGACATAATTAATATGTATATAAAGCTCCTGTCATAGATTTGACGAGGTTCGGCTATATTTGTTGGTCGCAAGAAGGTCGCTGAATTTACAAATTGCTTGAGACTCTAGGGTATTTTTCACATGAAAATCCACCCCATCGCATTGGACGGAGCTCGTGATCGGAGACCTGTGAACATCGGCCGATCTCTAAAAGTCGCGCTACGATCGAGATAGCACCAGGCGTTTCACTGCCGAAAATGTAATTTAAAGCTCACAGACTCGTCGATCGAGCGATTTTCCTACAGTAAACTTGATTGTTTATCACATTTATTTAGTTCTGATAAGCAATTCAATTTAAGAACCCCTGTAACCAGAAAAAATGGTTATAACTCATGTCGGTGCAAATATCTTAATAAGAATCTATTATTTTAGAAAAATGAGATAGCGACCTTCTATCTCATTTTTCACTACATTTCAGAGTTAAATCTTTCTTTGAAATTTTGAAATTAAAAAAAAAATGAAATAAATAGATAAGCCTATTTTCCTGCTGTGCAACAGGGGCTTAAAGGACGCATGCGCACAAACGTACCTGTGCAGTTGGGAGTATTGTCGCTCCAGGTGGCGTCGGCCCGACATGTGATGTCTCTGGCACCGACAATATAGTACCCGGTGTCACAGGTGAAGCGCACCACGTCCCAGTAGGAGTAACCGCCGGTCATTGAACCGTGTTCGGGCGCTGTCGGCACTGGACACTGTACGACTGAAACGTGGAGAAAGGAACATTTTCTTAATGATAATAATAATAAGAATAATGATAATTATAATGACGAAGATGATGACGCTGATGATGATGATGATGATAATAATAATAATAATAAAATGATAATGATAATAACTTTAATGAAAATTCATGCCCGGAGGCTAATTGCAAGAATACAAGGAAATGAAATAATGATAATGATAAGTACACAGTAATGAAAGAAACATTACGTAAAATGAAAGTCGTCAACGAGCGCTACTTTTTATCTAAACAGTTATTATTTGGTTTGATTTCTTTTTTGTTTTTGAATATGAAATATATGCATTGGCTAGTGTTAACAGAAATCATCTGTAAGAATAATGATGTTGGTGGTATATAATTCGTAATTCATGTCACGTGGCCTCAAAGTTGTGGACATCTTTTCTAACGGCTTACTGTAAAGATTGGCTTTTAGATCAATTGCAAGATGGAAATAATGTTGGTTGTATATAATTTGTATAATTTATAATTCATGATTTTTCTAGTTCTGTATGAATAACAAAGAGTATTTAAAACCAATGTATTGACAAAGCTGACCAACGGCTTTTTACCGGCCTTGTTGAATGATTAATCGGTCTACTACTACTACTACTACTACTACTACTACTACTACTACTACTACTTCTACTACTATTTCTACTACTACTATTTCTACTACTACTAATACAATCACCAAATTTCCAGGTAAATGGCCTAAAGTGGAAAACCAGAACTCTTAAAGGCACTCAGTCTTAATCTCCAAGCAGATCTCCACGGTGCCCAAATCGTACAAGCTAGCCAGAAGCTCCAGCCAACCAGAAACGAGCAGGCACCGTCGGAGCTATAAAACCCCTTCTGCCAGTTGGATTGGTCTTTGCAACCGTTGGGTCTGATTGGAGACTAACACAGTCTTACTTCTGCAAGTTGGGACACTGTCATTCCAGTTGCCGTCTGCCTGGCACCTTGCGTTTGCCGAACCTATAAGATCGTATCCAGGGTAACAGCTGAAGTGTACCACGTCCTCGAAGGAATAACCGCCCTCCATTGCACCGTCTGTTGGAGCTGATAGCATTTGGCATTGCACCACTGAAACAAGGTAAAGAAGCACTAGATTAGACTTCCTCCCCGCTATTTGCAAAGGCTGTTCCCCTAGGGCGTTGCCAAAAACTTGTTACCTAGGGAATTCGTCCGTGCAAGTTTTAGAATACTTGGCAACTCAATCGCAGTACTATACTAACGGGTTCGCCCTGAATTGTCGCCAAAAATATAAAACGGGGATGGTTACACTGCGAATGGAATTAGAATTCTAGATTTGTGTAGTTTTTATATGTATATTTGTGTGTATATTTTTGACCTTATCAAGTATTAGGTAAGTAATTACTTCGTCATATACATTTTGTATAACCTGAGAGTAACTGAATTTGACATAAAGTGTGTGTTTTTCCTTCAAGTTCCACCCTGGTAACCACTTGTGACCCCTCCTCCCCTTAGTGCCCTAGGGTTAATGGACTACTCCTTATTATCTTCGCCGAGAAGATTATGTTTACCTGGCGTTTTCCAACAGTACTGCATCAGACTAAGCCTGTTTGTGTGTTTTTATGTAGGTAAAAAAGTGACGGAAACGATGGATCTTCATGATTTTTTGGTAGGTAAGAACCGGTTGTGGGAACCAAGGTCAAGTTTGAAATTAATTTATCTGGCGCGGGCTTTCCTACAGTACTGTAGTGTGTGAGTATGTGTGTGAGTTAGTATGTCGCCAGCATAACTCGAGGTGTTGTTGACGGCTGTGCATGATATTTGGTGAGTAGGTAGGAGTGTCAAAAATGAAGGTCAAGTTCCATAATGGGCTTCCTAGTTATTGTATAAAATACACTGAAAAATCAGTTGTACAAATACGAGGATTCTAATGTAGTTTCGAAACAAACCCATTACCTGTACAAATGGGTGGAATGTCGCTCCACCTAGCGTTAGCCTGGCACGTGACACTTTGTGCACCTACACGATTGTAGCCGGTATCACAGCTGAACTCAACCACGTCCTGGTAAGAGTTGTTGCCAGTCATCGTGCCGTGTGTTGGTGCTGTCAACGGTGGACACTGTACCACTATAACATGAAAAATTTTATAAGTGCAATTTTGGATACATGATCTATGACCAAAAACTAAAAAACATTCCTATTGACCAAACATCTCTGTGGACACATTCCTGTACAATTCCTAGAATTGACTGCACACAATACTATAACAACAGGCTCGCCCCTGGGACGTCGCCAAAAATGACATTTTTTGTACATGAAAGACATAAAATCTTACCGGTACAATTGGGGGCAAGGTCACTCCAGGTGACATTTTGCATAAAACGTGACGCTTCCCGGACCTACGAGACTGCACACAACACTATACCCATAGGCTCGCTCCTAGGATGTCGCCAAAAAGGACATTTTCTGTACACGAAAGACATAGAATCTTACCAGTACAATTGGGGGCAACGTCACTCCATGTGCCATTTTCCATACACGTGATGCTTCCAGGACCTACGAGATCGTACCCGGTGTCACAACTGAACTCTAAGGTCTCCCTGTACGAATATGAGCCCGTCATTGCACCGTTGGTCGGAGCCGAAAGCTGCGGACACTGTGCAGCTGGAAAACAAGGAAGTGAATATCTAATAACTCCGTGACCGCGAAATATTTGAGTTTTTGCAAATCATAACGCAACTATGTCAATCCCACATATTACATGCTCTCCTAACTTCTATCCATCGTTTCCTGCCAGCCTGCCGAAGAAATTTGGACGCAGCCCCACTCAACCTTTGTATCCTAGTATTTTCCTAGACTCTACCATCCTCCGCGGGTCGCTGGGAAAATAGTAGAAATTGGCCAAGAAAGAGTCAATTGCATGAAGGGAGTCGGCTCCGGAGACAGGGTCCAATATTGCCCTACGAATGTTACCCTCCTTGGCCAAAGTCCCCCGGCAAATGTTTTCCCTATAGCCGGCGCGGTTAGTCTGGTAGAAACTACTATTTTCCGGTTATTGGTCAGCCCGGAAACAAAATTTGATCAGTGGCGCGGGAAAAAATTTGAACACACACCAAGAGAAACAAACAAACAAGCAAACAAACAGATAAACAAACAAACAAAAGTACAGACCTAGAAAGCAAGATTTCTTTCTTTCATGGAGGGAATATACAAATCAAAGTTGATCTTTGTTAAGAACAAATAAACAAGTTAAACCTCTCAAACTAAACTTGTTCTTTTTCTTATCCTGGGTTCTACCCTCTGTTGTTACCGCTGGCTCAATCCACTGGCTCAGCTGTAGAATGAGCCAGCGGTACGGAGGATGGTACCCAGGCTACTTTTTCCTACATTCGGGACACAAAGTCTCACCTGTACAGTCGGGAACACCGTCACTCCAGGTGCCGTCTGCCTGACAGGTGATGTGTGACGATCCCACAAGATCGTAGCCTGAATGACAGGTGAACTCAACGTCCTCGTTGTAGGCGTCACAGCCAGTGTCACCTCTCGGGAGATACTCACGAAAATCCCTCGAGTCATAGAGAAAGTACGTGTATCTGGTCATTGTGCCGTCTACTGGGGCTGTCAGCAGCGGACATGGCACATCTGAAGGTCAAAAAGAATGAATTCTTTGTAAGTATCCCTTTGGATGATTTCACTGTAGCTCAACTGGTAGCAGCCTTGCAGTTGAGCACCTGGTTCCAAGGAATTGGTCACAGGGAGATCCCGGTTCAATCCTGGGAAGGGAATATCGGTTAGGGCTGCACCCACTATCAGAAGGGACGTAAAATGGAGGTTGAAGGGGCTAGTAACCCTGTAGAAATATACCCTGCTACTGAAACAGCAATGAAACTTGCTGCCATATGAGCAACTCGGTACTACAATGGTCTGAATGAACAATCAAACTATCCTTGGGGATGCATGAATAACATACCTAGGAAAAGTTTTCGAACATCATTTTTCCACACATAAAAGTACACGAGTCTTACTTGTGCCTGTACAAGTGGGGACACTGTCGCTCCACCTGCCGTCTGCCTGGCACGTGACAGCCGTCGCACCTACATGCCGGCAACCTGCGTTACAGGTGAACTGCACCGTGTCTCCGTAGGCGTTTCCTCCACTCATGCTACCGTCGGCAGGAGCTTTCAACATCGGACACTTTGTACCTGAAATATATCGAGAAAGATCTTTGAGATTGATGTATGTGGGGTCGTGTGGCCGTGACGTAACGGCAGGGTGTTCGACCCAGAACCCAGCGGTCCCGGGCTCGAATCCCCTGACGCCATCGATGTTGAAAAAGACGCCCTTGAAAAAGACGCTTTACACGACTTGTCTCATCTTGGTGAGTTACTGTTCTCTGTACTTAGCGCTGTAAGTTAGTAAAAAAACTTCTTATAAAAAGTGCAGTACCACGCGTCACCCTTGTCTGTCCAAAAGCAAAATAAAAAGATATTAATAAAAAGAAAATGATAAAAAGGTACGGTCTTAGAAGACTAACATATCCGGTAGAACTGACGACCAAAAGTTTTCTGTTACGCTAGTTCACCTAAATCCATTGTGGTCTTCTGTAAGAGCTAATTGACACCAATCGGGCAAAACAGTAAACCATCATTTGTATCTGCTAGCTTTTAGATATTCTGAACACTCAAGCTTGCAATTCTGGTGGCATTTCTAATGTTGCATATAACAACCTCCCCTAATAACCCATTAAACCCATTAAAAGCAACGGATATAGGTTACACAGCGGATTTTGGTGAACTACCTCTGCATAGAATATGAAATATCTTACCTGCGCATATGGGTACATTGTCGCTCCACCTGCCGTCAGCCTGGCATTCTGCCCGCGAAGCGCCTACCAGGTCGAACCCTACGTCACACGTGAATTCTATCGCGTTACGGTAAAAATTGTTGCCCGTCTTTTCGCCGTTCGCGGGAGCCCTCAGAGGCGGACACTGCACGGCTGAAAAATATGAAAACAATTTGAGGTACCAACTAAAATAAATGACCTCATCAAAAAACTGGAATTCTCTAAAGGTAATGGTCAAGGAAGCTTCATATATAGTCTTTTTGTGGGTGGGTTGTTAATGCACGGCATTGGACGGCGGAGCCAATCCCTCTCCTTCCCCCTTCCCAACCGAAGTCAGGTACTCATTATACTCCTGGGGGGGGGGGTAGCCTGGGTACCATCCGATTACTGCCGCGGCACCTACACTCGCTACCCTGAAAATATCAGGGTAACGAGTGTAGGACGACACCCAGGCTAGTCTCGGTGGCGTGGTGGCAGGGTGTTTGACCCCAGAACCCTGAGATACCGGGTTCGAATCCGGGGTTCCCTGATTTGTCCCGTTGACGTTGTGTCCTTGGGAAAGGCACTTTACACGACTTTCCCCACTTTACTCAGGTGAAAATGATTACCTAGCTTCGGTTAGGGACGTCCCTCGGATAGGACGTTAAATGGAGGCACCGTGTTTCAGGAGTGCCACACCTCAAGCACGTTAAAGAACCCAACACACTTATCGAAAAGAGTAAGGGGTGCTTCCCGGTGTGTGTGGATCATATAAATCTGTCTGGATATGCAGCTTTTACTCTTCAGTACAAACCTGGCGTGTAACGCCTTCATGCAGTTTACCGGGCATGCAATACAAAAAAAAAAATAGACAAACAAACAAAGGCGTGTAAAGTACCTTTCCCAAGAACATAACGTCTTGCCAGGGACGCCGGGAATCGAACCAGTGGCCTCTATATCTTACATAAGATGAAAGACACAAAGCCGTACCTGCGCAGGTGGGGGCAGCGGCAGACCAGGAGCCGTGGTCCTGACATGTGAGGGTGGCTGAACCCACGAGCGTGTAGCCTTGGTTGCATGTGAATTCCGCTACGTCCTGGTACGAGTAGGAGCCGGTCATTGACATTGTACCGTCGGTGGGAGCTCTCAATGCTGGGCAGTGGTCGACTGAAACGTGGAGAAAAAAAAGAACATTTGGACACACGGTTTTTGCTAGGGTCATATTTTCAAGCCGGTTTGCGAAAACGAAAAGTAAAAGATGCATATCAAGAAAATACACAATCTATAGTTAGTAGTAATTTTCTTAAATTTGTGTGTCTTTTGTTGTGTTTTGTATCATATTTTTTTCGTTCCCGCAAGCTACCCGACCGGGTCCCGCTTTGGAAATGTGACCTAAGCATTAGGTGTACGCCGTTTCAGCAAAGGGAGGGTTGATCTGACTTGTGCATTTTCTGTAATCTACACCCCCTTTTCGCCACAGGCTACGAACGCACTGCGACTGCTGAAGCCCCCCTCTCACTGGACCCGCGGTACGCTAGCGGCGTCGCTGCGGCCGATCGAATTGACAAAGCACTTAACGAATTCCATCGACAAAAAACGAATCTATTTTTAAGCTTAATGTGTTTTGTTGTCTTTTTGGTCATACATGTACGTTTTGAATGATATTCCCATTATAAAGTCAAGGGTAACACAAATCTAGTTTAGGACGGAGCGACGCCGCCAGTGTGCCGCGGGTCCAGTTTGAGGGGGGCTTGAGCGGCCGAAGATTCGACAGAGCGCTCAACGAATTCCACAGATAAGAAACGAATCTTTTTTACGCCTTGTATTTTTTGTTGTCTTCTTAATCGCACTTTTACATCTTTCTAATATCAAAATTATTATGAAGGGTTACAGAAATACAATCTGGGTCGCAGCGAGGTCGCAGCGCGATTACTGTCTATGCTAGCACCCTCCTGAAAGCAGAGCCCCAATCGCTCGATTCGTTAGCTCGCTCGCGTAGGGGCCCTGCTCTTTAGTCCCGGTAGACACGGTTCTGGCGCCGTCGCCACCAAAACAGCTTCAGCCAATCAGAGAGTTTGCTAAACCTCATCTAGAGTAAAAGCGCAAAGGACGCTAGGAAGCTATCAACCAATCAAGTTACGCCTCACATTGTTACTTTAGGTTCCGAACAAATTAACCGCCAACTTGTGCCAAATAGGAATAGCTCATTAATTATTCATGAGCAACTGTCAGTAACGTCGCAGGGCCCCTACGCGAGCGAGTGAGCTAACGAATCGAGCTAAAGGGGCTCTGCTTTCAGCAGGGTGCCGTCTAGAGGAAAGGCCAGAAAAGAAACAACGCCTCACGTGTGCAGGTTGGGACACTGCCACTCCACGCGCCGTCTCCTTGGCATTGGATACTCGCCGCACCCACAAGACCGTAGCCCGCGTCACACGTGAACTGTACCACGTCCGGGTAGGAGCTGCCGGCCGACTGTCTACCGTTCAGAGGGGCTATCAGCTGCTGGCACTGTGCGGCTGAAACAAGGAGAATCATACCGGTAATAGTTTCATCAGGTGAGTCACTGAAAAAAAAGACTCTCTTTACACAGCCAAGAGATCTAGATTTATTCTCCGACGTTTCGGTGACCATCTGTCACCTTCTTCAAGGCAATTCTGACTAGATCACATAGCAATGCAGCACAGGTGTTGCTGCTTTTTTAACTGCTATGTGAAACAGTCAGAATTGCCTTTAAGAAGGTGACAGATGGTCATCGAAACGTCGGAGAATAAATCTCTTGGTTGCGTAAAAAGAGTCTTTTTATTCAAGGAGAATCATAATTTTTAGTTTTTATCGCATTTCATAAAAAAATAATACAAACAGAGAAATGAACAAATTTCAGAAACTGATATAAACATAAGTCATGGATCTAAAGTAGTACGTAAAGGTAGAAATAGAATTTAAAGTACGTCTTAAATATAAGCAATATCTAGTGTAAGAAAATAATAGCAAGATACCGAATGGTAAATGAATATAACAGAACATTGATTTAAAAAAGAACTATAATGACAGGATCAATGGAAAATAAATATAACATAATCAAAATAAAAAATAATAATATTGATATTGAACATAACTAACAATGACAGGATCAATATCAACACAAATAGAAAGAAAAAGTTAATTTTGAACCGTGAATGAAAACATTATTTGTTTCGAAATGGAATCGTTCTCTTCGAGACCAAGTCCAATTGCCGATAAAACTATATCAAAACCCATACATTAAAACATTAAACGTAAGACCTTCAACCTACTCATAACCTCCAGACTTTCAGAGGTAAAACAGTGTCCACAAATGTTTGGTTTATGCACTCAACACAATACAACACAACACAACACCAAAAAAATAACATAGTGTAAGATAAACAAGGTAAAATATGACATGGCATGGCATTAAAAAAAATGTTATTTGCTTTAGGTAACAGTTTAGGTGATACGTTACTGGTTTGTGGAAAAACGTCTCTAACAAAATATCAGACTCATATACATGTATTTTAGTTGCCTACAGGCCCTGTCACACTTGTGCGTATATTCAAGTGCGCGTGAGTTGCGCATTAATATATTTTTGGTATAACTAAAGTTTGCGGGGACAAAGGTGTTTTCTACTTTGCCCCTCCGTTGTGCAGCCTAGTGATCGAACCTTAGGAATTCCTTCTTCGGCTGCAAACTTAACCTAAACCAGAAACGCAACTCATGCGGACTTCTATATACGCACAAGTGTGACAGGGGCTTACCGTCACAAGAAAACCCGTCGTCATTGAGGCTGTAGCCGACCCCGCAGGAACACTGGAAACTGCCCATGGTGTTCGTACAGGTTTGCTCACAGCCGCCGTTTGGAGATGATGAACATTCATCCACGTCTGTAATGCAGTAAACAAAACAACAACAAAAAACAAAGTTATGTAGAACTGAAAAATATAATTGTCAAATTGCCTGTTTTATGCGCATTCTTAAGGTGACGCATGTAAAATGAGACTGATTTGTTTTGTTTTAATATAAAAAGAAGAAGAGCCAAAATGTCAGCAGCATCACAGTTGAGCTCCTGGTTCCAATTAGTTGGTAACTGGTGGACTGGTTTGAATCCGGGGAATGGTATCTTGGTTGGAGCTGCATTTCGTTTTATGTAAGGGACGTAGAATGGGGGTCCCGTGATCGAGGAGGTACCTCGAGCACGTTAAAAGGCACTGTAACAGCCTCATTGTTCAGATGGGTACCTACTGGCTGTACTTTAGATGACTATTGATATAGCAATAAAGAAAGAGCTATGTCTTCGTTCTTAAAAAGTAAAGTAATGAGGAAGATATTACCGTCACAGGCATGCCTGTCGTTGTTCAGGGTGTAGCCAGTCCTACAGGAACACTGGTAACTTCCGAAGAGATTAGTGCAAAGTTGTCCGCATACGCCACCATCAATGGGGCATTCGTTAATGTCTGTGTAAAAAAGCAATAGTCTTCGTTATACTACATTCAGATGCATTCTTAAAGCCTACAAAATAGTAAAAGTCACAAAACATGTATTCGGACATCCTTGTATTGAGTTTATATACCATAGAGGTGGAGATATAGCTAAAGTATATCTTTGACTTTACTATTGTCATTACCTCCGTGAAACCGGAGGTATTGTTTCAGGTCTGTGTGTTTGTTTGCATGTCGTGGTGTGTGTCCATAGTTATTTCAATATTGTAGAGTGACAGGATGTGATGCGAAAGATGGTGTAACCGGAGATTTGTGATCTTATTTCCTGTCTTCAATTTCCTCCTATATGCGCGTTTGTTGTCTGAGTGGGAAATGCATAAACAGAAATAGGAGAAATTCTCAAAAATGAACAAACAAGGAATACTAGTATTCAAAGACTTCAAACAAACTTAATCTCAAACCTCCGTAATATGATTTTACGGAGGTACATGTATGAGAATTTGTATCCTATGTTTTCTTAATAGTTTACCTGTGCACGAAGGTGAACATCCACTCCAGGTCCTGTCACCCTGGCAGGTACGTAAGGACGAGCCTGAGAGGTGGAACCCTTCATCACACTCGAAGTGCACCACCTCGCCGTAGGTGTAGTTCGCGTCGCCGGCGGTGTGGAAACCGTTAACCAGCGGCGGTAGGGGCGGGCATGGCACGGCTGGATTTGAAAATAGAGAAGATATAGTCTCCTTTAAAGTCTTCTAGGAGCACCGGTGTTTGATTCTTTTGGAAGCGCTGATTCCTCAGCATTTAGAGAACCTTGCCCATGTTGAAAATAGCGAAACAGCGCTCCCTCTAAAAATAAACGCCGGTGCTCCTAGAAGTATGCGAAATAGGCTAGATCTTCTGGTGGATATACACAGTGCCAAGCTGTTTCAGTGTTAAGATAAATTTAAAAAAATGTACTGGTAATTTGTTCCATACCATTTATTACATAAAGAGAATCAAGGTCACGTTACATATGGTACAAGATTACACTTCCCTCCTGCTATATATGCTGCACAATATACATATTACAAGAGAATAACGTATATGCCTGTAAGATACAAAGTAGGCAGAAACCATGAAACAAGAATTGATTAAGACTGACGTTTATCAGTCGACAAAACTGGACCTGATCGGTCGAAACTTTAAGTCAGTCCAATTTTTTAGTGTTGGCAATTACAGTTCAATTTTGATTCAGACTGACTCCTACCAACACAGATATGAACTTTTTAAGACTTTTTTATTGCATTTCACAAAATGAACAACACATTGTACAAACAAGAGAAAAACAAAGTACAGGGACATGAACATAAGCCTCGGGTCCAAAACAATAAGTAAAGGTGGAAACAGAAATGGGCTACTTTGTAGATATAAGTAATATCAAAATAATGGTAATAACAGCCTCATTGGCAAATAAATTGTGCTATTGTGTTTGTGTTAAGCCTATAGCTCTTTTAAATATGTATTGTGTTTCTATGGTTTTGTTTTTAAACCCGAAATAAAGAAAGAAAGAAAGATAAATATAACAAAATCAGTATCAACCAAAGATAACAAAATATTGAAATTAAACAGAACCAATTTTGAGAAATGAATATGAAAAGTCCATATCAACAACATTATGAGAACATAAATTACAAAAAGAACTAATAGTGATTGATCAGTGGCGAATACAAATGGCAAAAAAAAACAATATCAACCAGATATGAACTTTTAGTTATGATATTTTTGTTATCAAAAACACAAAGCCTTGCCTGCGCAAACGGGGACGCTGTCGCTCCAGGTGTTTATGCCCGAGCACGTGATGTTCTTCGCGCCGACAAGATCGTAACCTGGGTAACAGGTGAACTCTACCGTGTCCCCAAGGGAGTAGGAGCCCAGCATTGTGCCATGTGTAGGAGCAGCCAGGTAGGGGCACTGTGCACCTGAAACACGTGAAAAAATTTATTTCAATCAGCTGCCACAAACTTCATATTGAAACGGGAAGACATACTCTAGAACAACGACGTTATGTATTATAAACATTGTACTTTGAAGTGAATAGAAGACGAATGTCGTTTTGTGGTAGAATGCAGATTATACCCAAGAAAGAAATGAATTGTATAAGCTTGTACAAAACCTATTTCCCTACTTCACACATTTTAGTACTGTAAAAAAAATCATATTCCTAATACGACTAGACAAACCTCACATTGAAAAACATGTCTGATATTTTATATTTACTATAATGGAAGAGCGAGGAGAAGTAAAATGTAGCTAAAAATAGTCATATTCTTTTGTTTTGCTGTGACCTGTACTTAGCCAAGTGTGGCAGAAATGTGCAATAAAGGTCTTTATTCATTAAAATGAGATCAACTCTAATCTTGACTTCTACTCTATCCGTGCATAACAGATAAGAAGTCGAAGATGTCATACCACCATGAAATTAGTTTTATATTTCTTCTTTTGTTATTTTTGTTAATTTTCGTGAGTTTCTTTCTCTGTCTAGATATTTTCCTGCCTATGCGACTTTGTACCAGGGGCCAAGCCCTCTAACACATATGGTAAATTTGAACCCAGGCCAACTTCTCTTCCTGCCGCGCAGCTGAAGCTAATTTAATCCCGCCCCGGTCGGAACAAACATGAACAAACAAACAAACAAACAAACAAACAAACAGAGGAGGAAACAAACAGAAAATGACGTCTCCATTGTCACGGAGGTAACAAAGCAAAACAAAAAGTCTTACGCGTGCAAGTTGGGACACTGTCAACACAAACAAGCGAACAAACAAACATACAAAGGAGGAAACAAATAGTAAAAGATGCCTCCGTTTTCTCGGAGGTAACGAAGCAAAAATACAAAGCCTTACGTGAGCAAATTGGTACGCTACCGCTCCAAGTTGCGGTAGCTTGACAAGTGACGTTTGGAGCACCTATCAGGTCGTACCCGGCGTCACAGGTGAACTGTACCCAGTCCTGGTACAGGTTGTCGCCCGTCATGGTACCTCGATAGGGAGCATTCAGATGAGGGCATTGCACACCTAAATATGTACGAAGAAGGTTAAGAATGGAAAATATAATTTCCAATCAGTATCATCTTAAATATAGTTGTGATTTTCTCTCAGATTAGATTATATGGATGGCATCCACGCGCATATATTTTTGGCCGTTTGCAAACAAATTCATCTAACCATGTACCATAATCTAAATAGTACAAAGAAGCTACAAAATGAAAAGAAGTATGCCGAAAATTGAAACACACACACACACACACACACACACACACACACACACACACACACACACACACACACACACACACAAACATAGCTCATAATAAAGGTAACTTTTCTTTGGCCCTTTTTTTTGCACGCTTGTATCAATTTTGGGGGCCATAGGATGTCATTCATATGATCGAATCATTGTGGCCCTATAGATAGAAAGGTGGTGTGCAAACAAACAAACAAACAAACAAACAAGATAATCTCACGTGTGCAGTTGGGGGTAGCGTCACTCCACGTGCGGTCTGCCATGCACATGGCGCTCCCCGAACCGACAAGGTCGTAACCAAGGTCACAGCTGAACTGGACCACATCCTGGTACAAGTTCTCTCCCATCATTGAACCGTTGAGAGGGGCTGTCAACGGCGGGCACTCTATTCCTGAAAGATTTTTGGATTTTGGATTTTATTCAAATCGCAACTGTGCAATACACGTGGGCCACAGGCAGCTATTGCTGATGTCGTGACCCACACACACAATAAAGCCATTTTTTTTACACTTGGCTAGCGCTGGAGTGGGAAAGTCGTGTAAACAGCCTTTTTCCCAAGGGTTACAAGATCGGTGGCCTCAGGGGATTCTAACCCGGGACCCTTGGGTTTAAGGCCGAAAACCCTGCCGTTACGCCTCACGACCCCACGAAACATAGAATTCCAGAAAAAATGGATAACGAAAATTTCTTCAATGACCTTTTCTACATAACTATCAAAATGACTATATATTATCTAAGAAAATGTACAATCTCACTACTACTTTTTTACAGGAAAGTATGCCTTTGTGTCGAACTGTCTGGCACTTGGGGCCATTGCCTATCACCCCCGCGAGCCAACATTAGCTCATGTACTCAAACAACAGGAGCTAATAGACTCATAAACATCAATCTTGTTTCCTAAAGGACTTCCTAAAATTTGTCCTCGCCTCATATCCATATCCACTAAGACTTTTTGGTTAAAACCTGTTGAAACTCCGATCTAATTCCAGTCACTGACGAAAAAATGATATGTTACCTAAAACGTCTGCCAGTTTCCAGAATCTATCCAGTTGATTGAGTTACTATTACCTTGCGCAATTGCGTGTCTTGATGACTGTACGGGAAAGACTGTGGCAATGTCGTATTGAGGTCACCTGCTGGTGCCGAATGGCAGCCGCCCAGACCCTTGCGACAGTTCTACATAGTGCCAGTGTGGAGCAATTATGTATCTGCTATATGTATTATATTATTGTAAACACTGCAGCAATTCAGCACTGGCTGCCATTGCACGAGTAATTTCTGACCAATAAACAATTATCATTATACACTCGTTCTCATTTAAATGTACACATTTTGTAACTTCCGTTACCGTTTGAAGTAAGACGTTCCTGACACTAGGATATGCCACATATAGGGTGCCAAACTGTCGTTTATATGACGACTTAAAACTTTTCTGGCTTTTAAAACGACAGTTTGGCACCTTAAATGTAGCGTATCTCAATGTCACGAACGGCTTACATCAAACGGTAACGGAAGTTACAAACAGAAATGTGTACATTTAAATGAGAACGAACGTATAATGTCTTACTTGTGCACGTTGGAACAACTCCGCTCCATGTGCGGTTGGCCCGGCACGTGATGTTTTCGGCTCCTTGCATTTCATGACCACGGTTACAGGTGAACAACACAACGTCGAGGTAGGAGTTCTCGCCACTCAACGCACCATTTAAAGGTCCAGCCAGTAGCGGACACTTTTTGACTGAAAGGTATAAAAATAAGCTTTTATTTAAGTGCCAGTGAAATGAAATTTCATATACATCACGTAAAAATTGGGTCTTAAATATATGTTATCTTGAAAGCAATTGACCTTGGTAGGACAAAGTAGCAACATGTTGTGACGTCACAGAAAGGACTCCTGGCCATGCATGGACGTTGCTAATTTGTCCAATCAAAGGGCACACAGTTGACAACTGATTTAAATATTACGTAGACGTTTTTAAAAAAGACTAATGTTTGTAGACAAATGATCGAGGGAAGGGAATTCCATTTCATTGATACTTTAATTATCTCTTGCAATGGTGAAAACATTATCTTCAGAAAAGCAGAATTATTTAACGGTTTTCATAACGGATTTCCAAGGCAGCCCTTACATTTAATCTCCAAGTAGATCTCCGCGGTGCTAAAATCGTACAAGCTAGTCAGAGAAGCTCCAGTCAGCCAGGGAAGTTGTCAGGCACCGTAGAATTTCTTTCTTCCAGTTGCAATTGGATACGGTCTTTTCAACCGTTTGGTCTGCTTGGAGACTACTTACATTTTTCCAAAACGCAAAAGAAACGAAAACGTACTTATGCAGGTGGGAGGATAGTCGCTCCAGGTGCCATCAGCCTTGCAGGTGATGTTTTCCAGACCTTGACGCTCATAACCCACATGGCAGGTGAAGTTTACCACGTCCTGGTACACACTGCCGTTACTCATGTACGTGTGCGCGGGAGTTATCAGCTTCGGACACTGTACGACTGAAATAATTTGAGAACATATTAAAAAAAGCATCCCTTCGAATTATGAATCTAAAACTAGATTCCATTAGACTATATTTGCTGCTAAAACATTGGAGAAACTAGAGTTAAGTATTTGTGCTACATATACATCAGGTTTGCTATATAGTTTAGCGATTCCTGGGTCTTTTCATAAAGTGGCATCATTCGTCTTCATCTCATTATGTATAAGCAGCAACACCTGTGCTGCATTATTATCTGAACCAGTCAGAATTGCCTTGAAGAATGTGACAAATAGTCACCGAAACGTCGGTGGAATAAATCTCTTGGTTGTGTAAAAAGAATCTTTTTATTCAGTGACTTACCAACCTGATGAAACTATTTATCTGGAAAGCTGAAAGTAAGGATTCGTGTTTTCATTTTCGGATTAACATTCAAAACATACCTGTGGACATCTTGTACCATTCCTAGAATTCTTGCAAACTGCACACAATACTATACCATTAGGCTCGCTCCTGACGTGTGGCTAAAAGATAGTATTTTTATTCACGAATCCTTACTGTTGCAGACTGGGGGATCTCCGCTCCACGCGGCGTCTGCCTGACAGATGATGCTGGTCGCCCCGACACGGTTGTACCCTGTGTCACACTGGAACTGCACGGAGCTCGGGTAGTACTCGGCCCCAGTCATGGAGCCGTTCGTGGGAGCCGTCAGGGGTGGACATTGTACGGCTGGAAATCAGACATAATAGCAAAAACAATAAGACATTTTGGGACGTGTAAGTGGTGGACATTGTATGATTGGGAAAAAAAGAGAAGAAGAACATGTTTGAGGGTGTCCTTTTCATGAAATACCGTTGTTTTTTGGGCATCTAAAAAGCCATCATTTTGGAGGGTATCGTTTGAATTAAATATCGTTTCAGGCCAACTAAAATGTCTTCTCTTCAAGCAGAACAGACCGTTGCATTGCCAATTAGTTATAGCCACCACCAAGAACTAAAATGATAATAAAACAGACATAGAAACTCCTTTATCACATAACCACTATCGCCTATGTGATGCTCGCAAAAAGTTGTTAATGTTGTGATCTTAAGATCTTAACCATCTTGTATAATGCTATGTTGCTTTAATCCTAATGGTATCTTAATTGTAATGTTTTAAAAGTGTACCTACCGTTTAAAGTTAACACAATGCAGTCTTCATTAATATTCAAATACCAATTGTGGAACTACACAAACAACAAACAAACAAACAGACAAGCAAACACAGCAACTAATTACAATACCTCCGTTTTTACGGAAGTAATTACCAAAAAGCTTATTGCACAATTAAGTTTGAAAGTTACCTGTACAATTCGGGGCACTGCCGTTCCAGGTGCGGTCTGCCTGGCAGGTGATGGCTGTCACACCTTCCAGGTTGTACCCCGATTGACAGGTGAACGCCAAGATGTCCAGGAAAGAGTAGGACCCACTCATCCCGCCATTGTCTGGAGCTGGGAGCGTCGGGCACTCTATGGCTGAAAAACGGAGAAAATAATTTTGGTAAAAAAACTTTTTCCTAAAGAGTTTGATCCCCTGCCGAGTCATACCAGACTTTAAAAATGGTACATTCTGCTTAACACTCAGAATTTGGGGAAAGTACATCACTACCAGCGAATTAGCCCCCTGCTGTAGAGACTCACAGAATGTTGTGTGGCCCAAGGGCTGCAGATTGGAGATGGGCGCCGCCATAGTCTCCACCAAACGGCGTGGAGGACTTTAACTTTAACTTGAAGAAATCCCTAATCTTACAAATCTCATTCACCCCTCGATCGGGTTCAAATGATTATTTTCACATGTTGCAACCAATATGGCGGTTCATGGTTTTGACTGAGCATGAGCAGCGAAATGCATTGTGGGTAACATGTCAAAGGTGAAGGCCCCTAACCTATAAATTGTTCTTGTCTCGACTATGATTCATATAGGTCTTGATATCATCGGTTGGTTTGCATAAAATGTCCAGACGTGTTTCGTCTCATTGGTCTTCATCTTTGACATACTACCTACAATGCAATATAGCTGCGCTTTGGCATGCGCAGTTGACACCATAGCCCTTCATATTGAGGTAGCAGAACACAGTTTTCGGCCTATGGGGATTTCTATAGTAAAGGGCTGCAATGTGACTAGCTAGCTAAAAATTATAGTGCGGTGCACTTGAGAAATATGCGAAAAACGAATATGTTTGAGTTTAGGGCACAACCTAAAATAAATAACTATAAAAAAAAACAATTCTGTCGGCGTATCGGCTCCTCACGCCCACTTTGAAACAGCGCTCTGCGAGATGTCACTGAGCTGCAGCCGACTGACAACGTGAGGCGGTTGCACAAGATGGCGCATTTATACACAAAGCGGAAAAGGTCCACTATTCAAATCCTATAGTCTAAAAGCCGACATATTTCTACACCACGCAGCACAGTTTACACATGGATGCCTCTCACATGCAGCTTTCTACCCAGTCTTCAAGAGTTTGGGCCGCACTACATTTGTACCCGCGTCATAGACCCCCGGGGGTCGCGGAGAAATACTGTGTTCTGCGACCTTTAAAGGGACATATTGTAACCGGGACATAAAACAAAATTCACTGTTTTTGGTTACCTTTCTACATCATTAGTTGAATAAACCTTATTACACTGCAAAGCAATATCCATCACGTATGGATGCGACTTTGTAGTGCCGTGCGAACGTCTTGAAAAAACATCATATATGCAATCCCTACCACCGCTTGACTTGTCCGCCATTTTGTCCAACATTCCGACAAACCACAGATCCATTAATGATGGAAATGTGACAAAATGACGGAAATATATCGAAAATGAGTAACAAATAAGTTACAAATGTGAATGTGAATGTAGATTTTTCAAATTCTTACTATTTGTTGTTTTTGCCCACCAAATTCTTCAATAAGTCCCTTTAAGATACGAATCCTTACCTGTGCAGACTGGCGCAAGGTGAGTCCAGGTGCGGTTTAGCAGGCAGGTGGTGTTTGCTGCACCTATCAAATCGTAGCCAGGATCACAGGTAAAGTTTACCGTGTGCCCGATGTAATTGTAACCGGTCTTATTACCGTTGATAGGTGCAGTGAGAAGAGGACACTCTCCAGCTGAAAGGGTAGAAGAAAAGTATATATTTTGAAATATATTAAAACCAGAAGTTCTACTGCAGTACCGTGAAAAACCGCTAGTTGATCGTGTACTTCATTCTTATAACATCTATTCACATACACATATCATACGGGTCCATCTACCGCTGATCGACGTATGCTGTTAACAAACGTTAAACTCACATGCACACAAACTCACAAATGACACCGAAAACGTATCCTTCTTGCAAAAGGTAATGAATGGTTTTTCGTGTGAAACTATTACTTGCGCCTGTTAATGCTTAGGTCACATTTCCATTTCCGGGGCCCGGTCGGGCAGCTTTCGGGAACGAAAAATATGATATAAAAGACAACTGAAGACAAAAAACGTTAAAGATTACTCCTAACTACAAATTGTGTATTTTCTTGATATGCATTTTTTAATTTTTCGTTTTCGCCGACACCCCGGCCGGGCCCCGGCTTGGGAATGTGACCTAAGCATAAGCGGGGTATATCATTTGGTTGCGTCTAATTACGCTATGATGTGAAGGCATAGATGCCAATTTGTCATAGGTGCCAATTTGTCGCCTGAAAAAAGGGAATGTTTTGAAAATTTAAAAAAATCCAAAATTTTCAAAATTGCGCAAATTGTACAAAGTGGCGCAACCACTGCACATCTTTTTTTGAAGAATTCTAATCGTTGTACATTCGTTTTTAAGTCAATGGCAACACTGTGATCTCCTGATTTTGAGCCGAAACTGACGATGCTCATTGCAGCAGCCGTTATTTTGTTTGTAGAAGTCACGTATTCTACCCGTGCGTCGCACGTCAGTGTGGCCGAAAGGGAAAATTGGCGAAAATTCGCAAATTTGACACAATGATTTTTAGCAGTCCAGTGAGAAATCAGCTTTACAAAGAAATTGTTTATTGACACGACAAAAGTACAGCGACTTTCGTAAGGTCTTCTACAACTATACATGCAAACAACAAACAATGGGATACAAAATGATTAGCCTACGTACAAGTACATGAATACTTCAACATGTCGAGTTTAACGTATCACTTACGCTACTAGTTCTAAGATCTAAACATTCTTTGATATATTTACCTATTTGTACACAGTAAGGGTTGTCTCCTTCTAGAATGTATTTGGATTTATCTATAGACTGGAGTGTATTAAATTCTGTTGAACAAGCGGAAAGAAGGTTGAACAGCTTTGAGCGTTTATCATGATATCGTGGACAACCTAGGGTAAACTGTTGTTCATCTTCTATTTCATTTGGACAGAATGGACAAAACCTGGTCACGGAATGTATGTAGTATAAGAAACCAAACCCTTACGAGGACAGGTCGGGACGGGGTGGCTCCATTCGCCGTTCGCCTGGCACATGGAGACGGACGATCCGAACAGATCGTACCCAACGTCGCAGCTGAAGTTTGCGATGTCCTGGTAGAAATGGCTGCCATACATAGAGCCGTCTACCGGCGCTGTCAGCTCAGGGCACTCCACGGCTGGGACATGGAGAAGAAAGTTGTAGTAAGTATCTTTTAAACGCATTTCTTACTAGACTGTATATTGTATGAAAAAGAACGTCAGTTACTGTTCAAATCAATTCAGATTGACAACAGATGTAAGACAATATCAAAGCAAAATACTTTTATATACTTGATGTCATGCACAGATGTTAATGTAATGGACGAAGTATGTAATTATGTCACCATGTGTTTTAAAAAGAGGGTAGAAGCCACTAGAACCTATACATACCGTAGGACTTTTAGTATAGTGCTTAGTATTGTACTAGACGTGAACGTTAACGTTATTCTTATTATTCTATTCTCTCAATTTCCCCATGTATGGCCCCCCGTGGCTTCCTGTGCATTTATCCCCCTGGGGAATGAACATGAAATAATGATTATTATTTTTATCATAATAAATGCATACTTTTGACTTGTACTCTTTATAAAGGGTTCCTAAAATGTCAACAATATTCGGTCGAATCAGTTGATCGCCAGAGGTTTTCATGATTATAAAAATCGCCCGTGAGTCGAGCCTATTTTTCTCCTAAAAATTTACGTTAGACGTAACCTCCTTCCCAGACTTTCTGGAGCGGCGGTGTTTATGGTGTAGGAGGGTGTGAGTGGGTAGTGGGGGGCTGATTCCCCATTTTTTTTTTTCTTCAAGGGAAAAGGTCACTGAAGCCGGCTTAGGGACTTTCGCCGCTGAGGGAGTTATGTCCCTAAGCTGACATTAGACAACAACGTAGGTGGAGTGCTGTGGATAAAAATCCCAGCCACTCTTAGCCCCGACCGAAACCTCTGCTCGGGGACTATCATATCTATTTATTTATTTATTGGTTCATCATGTATATGCCAGGGTTGCCCAACGAGCTGGAGGCTATTATCTAGGGCGAACCCATGTACGGTCATAGGTCTGTAGGTTTTGGAACATCGCATACCGGGGCATGCCCCTACTCTTTTTCGAAAGGTGTGGTGGGTTCTTTTACGTGCGCGGGGTGTGGCTCTCCCCAAACACGGGACCTCCATTTAACGTCCTAACCGAGGGACGTCCCTAACCCTAGATAAGCTAGGTACTCATTTACACCTGAGTGAAGTGAGGGAAGAGCATGTCCAGACATGTCGGGGTTCGAACTCGGGTCCCCTTGTCTGACAGTCGAATGTTCTATCAATTACGCCACACGACGCCATATCATATCGTACTTCTCATTCCGGCCAACTGCCCGGCCGGGCGCTGGCTTGGAAATGAGACGGAGAGACGAGGGTATTAGCGCAGACGCCTACACCCCAGGATGAGAGAGCTCAGAATTAAAGAGGGCATTAAAACCTTTGAAAGCCTTTCTTGGTGGGATTTTTGATGAAATCTTGGCATTTCTGGGGTGGGCACGACAGGTTAGACTTCATACTTGTAGAATTTGTTGACAAAAACGACCTTTCTTCATATTTTTGTCTTCTGGACCCCCGGAAGATAGTGGGATGGTCGCGAGCGGGCCCTTATAAGGCAAATGGACTGACTCAAGTGCTCTCGCTCGGGGGTGTTTTCCCGGAGAAAAGCCGTATAGAACTTCTCGTAATTTTGATAGATGACGGTCTACAGAACTGGTCAGAATTTGAGGGTAAGTTTTCTTGGTCAGAATTTTTGGTTCCTGAGATAATGACACCTAATTTCTGTGAACTTTCCCATAGGAATGCATGTATTATTGGCCCAAACTGGGATACCCTAATCCCCCAGACCCAAGCATTATAGTCTATTTGCCCACACAATATTTTGGAACCACCAAAGTTTTATGATATTTATGGAAAGTAAGGGTCCCCGGCACATAGAAACTGCCGGATGCCAAATTGTAAATGTTGCGCTTTTTTTATTTACATAATTAGCGTAAATCTGCATAATTGCCTTAACCTATCTAGACTGGGGGGGGGGGGGGGGTAAAAGTGCCCGCGCCAACTTTGACATCGTATAACTGCCAAACGCACGACGTACGCTAGGACTACCAAACTTGGTGAATTTTCCTAAAATCTATTTGGCAACAATTTCATGATACCGGTTTAAGTTTATCATTTTTCGTGTTGCCATGGTACTTTATGCAAAAATCACTATTACCTGTGCAGTTGGGGACAAGTTCGCTCCACTCTCCTGTAACCAGACACGTGGTGTTGGGCGCGCCCTGAAGCTCGTGGCCCGTGTGACACTGGAACACCTTCACGTCCCCGACATTGTTGTAGCCAGCCATTTCACCGTTCGTGGGAGTCGTCAACTGCGGACAGGTTATGACTACAGCATAGTGGAAAATTGGTTGTAAGTATATTTAACAGGTAACCAGTGCAATGGCCTAATGGGTAGAGTGTTCGCCTTGCACACGGTAGGTCGTGAGTTTAAACCCCGGCCGGGTCATACCAAAGACTTTAAAATGTTTAACCTCGAGAATTTTTCAAAACATTTCGAGATCTTTAGGAAAAAATTGGATTTTTTTGGGTAAAAGAATTGACATAATGTCGAATCATGGGGGAATTTTTGAGATAAAAAACTACAGATTTATTTCGAGCTTTTTTGGACCACGAATGCTCTCATTGGTGTATTATCTATTTATCTATCAATCTTACGAGTAGTCCCTTCAGTTACTATGACTGGTTTCAAAGGGAGCCCTTTGCAAAATCACAACAAATTTGAATATAAGAAATTACTTTGACAAACACTATGTGTTTTACTACGAACAACTTAAAATAACTCAAAACGATAGCAACTCAAGGTCATAAAAATGCTCATTTTAAAAATACATAACATATTACAAAAGAACTAAAACCTTTTTTTTTTAAAGACACACAGACCAGAGCAGCTTGGTACGCTGCTAGTCTATGTGTTTTACTACGAACAACTTAAAATAACTCAAAACAATAGCAACTCAAAGTCATAAAACATGCTCATTTTCAAATGCATAACATATTGCAAAAGAACTTTTAATTTTTCTGTCCAAAAAAAGATAAAAACCAGAGCAGCTTGGTACGCTGCTAGTCTATGTGTTGTACTACGAACAACTTAAAATAACTCAAAACAATAACAACTCAATGTCATATAGCATGGTCCTTTAAATTTGCAAATGCATAACATATTGCAAAAGAACTGTAACTTTTTCTGTACAAAAAAGACACAGACCAGAGCAGCTTGGTACGCTGCTAGTCCATGTGCCGTACTACGAGCAACTAAAAAATACTCAAAACAATAACAAAAATATCATAGAAATCTGTCGTTCCTTTGTTCCGTTTTTCTCCTTTTTCACAATAACGCCCCTGCAGTTCCAGAGCAAGTTGCTAGTGGGCCCAAACCTACATTACTTCTTCATCACAAGCTATCAGCCACCCAAAAATCAAGACCATAGCACGTCCAGGTCAAAAGATACAAAAACGGAGGTTCTGCTGCAGTACCAAGGTCACATACCAGGGGGCCCAAATTCAACCTTGAACTTGGGCTTCACAGCACCTACACACACACCAAATATAATCGTAATCCATCCAGAGGTTCTTGAGTTATGCTGACTACAATATTCCGGACACACACACATTCACACACACACAAACACGCCAAAAACAATATCTCCATTTTTTCATGGAGATAACAACTCAAAATCATACGATATGGTCATTTTCAAATGCATAACATATTGCAAAATATATGTGCAAAATAAGACACAAACCAGAGCAGGTTGGTACGCTGCCAGTCCATGTACCGTCTGTTTGGCATGTGATGCTTGAATCGCCCTGCAAGCTGTACCCGTAGTCACAGGTGAACCGCAAGACGTGGTCGTAGTCGTAGGTGCTCTGTCCACCGTTCTGGATAGAACCGTGTACCGGCGGTGACAAGCTCGCACACGGCACACTGTCAACTAGATACGTAAAAAAGCAAATTTTCAACAGTTTTACCCAATGCACCCTTTAGAGAAGAAACAAACACATCTTTGAATAAATAGGGACCGCATCCTTAAGAAATAGATGATAATCGTTGTATTGTTTTTTGATCGATAGTTGTGTATGTGTTACACTTCTGTACGTTTGGGACCACATAGTGATGTCATCCCCTGTAATAAAGCATCGCATTATTATGTATAAGCAGCAACACCTGTGCTGCATTGCTATGTGAACCAGTCAGAATTGCCTTGAAGAAGGTGACAGATGGTCACCGAAACGTCGGAGGAATAAATATCTTGGTTTTGTAAAAAAAAGCGTCTTTTTATTCAGTGACTTACCAACTTGACGAAACTATTCACGGAATATTAAAATGATTTACCGATACATGTGGGCACAGGGCTGTCCCAGTTCCCGTCAGTCAGGCAAGTAAGTGTCTGTGCGCCGTCCAAGACGTATCCTTGGTCACATATGAAGGTGACGGTTTTGGTGATGCCATTGGAGCCCGTGACTTCTGCTTCATTTACGTCACCATTTGTGATCGAAGGTGTTGTGCATCCTGGTACAGCTGTAATAAAAACATAATATGTGTCATGGTGAGAAGCAGAAACGTTTGTAGCCTCCGATGCAGACTCCTCCCGGCTGTTTTCTTTTTCAAGTTACAGTTTTTATACTATTACATATTTTTTTCTTATTGCTGGCCGGCTTGTAATAAGAAGAAAAAAATGTAATAGTATAAAAACTTTAACTTGAAAAAGAAAACAGCCGGGAGGAGTCTGCATCGGAGGCTAAAACGTTTGTGTGGCGCAACGCTTAGAGCGTTGGACTCAGAACCAATAGGTTCAAGAACCAATAGCTTACAATGCCCCGACCTTGTGTCCTTGAGAAAGGCACTTTACACGACCTTCCTTGGCGGCGGACTGGCTTTGACTTTGGTTGCCGATGTGCCAACATCTAGCACATTTTCCACCAAGAACCATACAAATTAAAGAAGCAGAAAAACGTTTAAAACTTTTCGTACTTCTGAATACACAAAAGGCTCATGTAGACGTTACGATGCGCCAATATGAGCCACTTTGCGAATGTATTTCGCAATTTGGCGCATTACAGTGAGATACTTGTTTAACGCCGACAAATTTTCGTCATGTTTGCCTTCGCCGTAGGCAGAAGAGTATATTTTTGGTCCGGATTTGTGGAGTGATGGTGTTGGCAATATAACTCTTGATGCCATGGACGGATGTTTGTGATTTTTGGTAGGTAAATTTCTGTTGGTAAGACTAACTTTAAAGGTAAAGTTCGAAGATGATTATCTGGAGGGTTCCTTTTGTGCTGCAGTGGACCTTTTGTGTTTGTCGGTTTGTTTGTTGGTGGCATAACTTGAGAGAAATTAAATGGATCGTGATGAAATTAAGTAGGTTGTTGGTTGTCGGGAAAACGAAGGTCAAGTTCAAAGATGGGTCTTCTGGGGGGGGGGTTCCTACAGTACTACAGTGCGCATTTGTTATCTAAATTTTGGAGGAGGATAACTCAAGCAGGGTATGGTGGATCTTAATTGTTTTTGGCAAGTAGATACGATTATAACACACATTTCAAACACATCTTTCATACAAGTTAATTTAAATGATTTACCGAAGCATGAGGGCTTCTCGTGGTCCCAGACCCCGACGTCATTTAGGCAAGTAAGTGTCTCTTGGCCATTAAGGACGTATCCTGGGTTACACGTGAAGGTGACGGTTCTAGTGGTGACGCCATTTACGGTTATGGAGCTATCCGACATCCCACCATTTGTGAACGAAAGTGATGGGCACTCTTGCTGTACAACTGTAATAAGAACATTACAGTCTTGAAGTAATATATGGATTGATTGAATATGTGTATAGTAGCAATAGTAATAGTAGTACTATAGTTGCAGTAGTAGTAGTAGTAGTAGTAGTAGTAGTAGTAGTAGTAGTAGTAGTAGTTAGTAGAAGTATACTGGTCTATTTTATGAACCATAAAAGCAACCATGACATACACGGATGAATAACTAGTCTGTAATGTCGTAAATTGGTAAAAGGTACATGCGTGCACAAACCACAAATTTACATATGCACGTAATATACGATGATGAATGTTAGACATCCAGGTAATAAGATACGACGAATAGCAGTTACTCAAGCCAACTGGATATGGTTTTGGAAACGGTTAGACGTTTCAAGTAGCATCCGCAACGTTTCGTCAGCGACATGCCTATACTTTTCACAGTGTCCTTTTTTTCATTGTTGTTATACATGACAGATATAAGATCCTTGCGTCACCCCGACACATCGATCGCTTTGAAACTCAGATTCAAATCAGCTATGATCCGACAAATCGCTTTCTAATTTGCCTTAAGGACTTAATCCAACAAAACAAACTCGCCAGTGAGATGCACAAGATGTTTTCAGATTGACAATTTTGGCCATTTGGAAGTGATAGAAAGTGCCCATGAATTAACGTTATAAAAATAGTTTCTATTACCTTTCTTTGACCCTCAAACACCCGAACCCCTTTTTGCGACTAAAATGACTGAACGGGGTCAAAATGACCCCAAAATACTTTGTTCAGTAAAATCTCCCCTTTCACTTTTTTCGCTGATTGATATCCATACATTGCTTCATCAATGTAAGAGGAATGTTTTGGCATGTTTAGGTATGAACAATTCCCGTTCATTATCATAATTTATGCAAAAAGTTCCGAAGGACCACATTTTGAACTATCCCTATTTAGACAGGGAGGGGATTTTTTAAGCCCACGCCAAATTTCATGTTGCATAGCTCCTGAACGGCTTACGCTGGAGCCACCAAATTTAGTGACATTTTATAAAATGTCCTTAACAAAGATTACAGATTAATTAAGTAAGTTCATCGTTTTTCGTGTTGCCATGATATAGCAAAATCTGCTAATTTTAGTTCAAACAATGACGTTTCGAGGCTTTGTTGGTACACAACATTTGTTTTTTCTTACATTCTTATCATCTTATGTAATCCGATGTAACTTTCCTGATTTAACATTTAATTTTGCTGATTTGATGACGTCATCGGACAAAATCCAAGATGGCGGATAGAATCACATAAAATTACGTCATAATGACGTCATAATACGTCGTAATGACACAAAATTTGTTATGGTAATATCAATTTACATGTACATCATTCTATAAAAATTTGGTGGTCATGCAATAAGTAGTTTAGGAGTTACAGAGGGCAGGTATCAAAAACAGCACATCATTTTTGCTGGGGTCAAAAATGACCCCAGTGGAATCACTTCAGACTTTTCTCTATAATGTCAACAGTATTGCGTCAATCTTGCTAGAAAATTAGGAGAGGTTAGAATAGATGTCTATCGACAAAGTCACGGAAGGATTTTTTTTCCGATCAAACATGTTCAAATGGCACATCAAATCCACGCCTGAGGTAAAAAATGACCCCACTTGGGTGTTTGAGGGTTAAATGTTAAATCGCGTTCATTCTATCGCTTCCAAAGTGCCAAAATTGTCAATCTGAAAACATCTTTGAAAAGCTGACACCTTCCAGCATCACACTGGCGAGTTCGTTTTGCCAGATTTAGTCACTAAAGCAAACTAGGAAGCAATACGTACCTGTGCAGGTTGTGGAACCAGGATACCAGGTGCCGTCTGCCTGGCAGGTGCTTCTTGCTACACCTGCAAGCTGGTAGCCTGAGTCACAGGAGTAGTCCACCACGGTTCCGACTGAATTAGAGTCGCTGGTGGGGCTCACGTCACCGTTGGTCGGAGCTGTCGGTGACGTGCACGTAGCTTTTGAAACACGAAGGGAAAATTATTCACAATTTACTCTTTAGGATCTACAGATATTTAGCAAAACGTGTATTTTTCCCCGAACATGAAATGTAAAATGACTTACCTCTTGTCAAAGTGGTTGGCTTTAAATACGATATCAACGTTACCTACTCGTATTTCAACAGAGGGGACGGTGTCTTAGTAAGAGTATGGAAGTAATGTAACCATTGTACATACTTATGATAAAGGAAATGTTGTGATCAAAAGTGCCTCCTGACAGCTAAAACATGCAAATCTGAATTTCGAGGCTATAGAAGGTATATGCGTGCACAAATCACTAATCTACATATGCACGTGACACGTTTACAATTTTACTGTGTAATGTTTCATTGTTGTTTTACCTGAGAGTCATAAGCCCTTATGCTAAGGTTACATTTCCAAACCGAGGCTCGGCCAGGGTGTTTGCGTGAAGGAATATGAAAGGATTCCTATCAAGAATAAACAGAAATTGTGGTCGTCATTAATTTCTTACAACCTTTTTTGTGTGTGCGTTTTGATGTCTTTTATATAATAATTTCCGTTTCTGCAAACTACCCGGCCGGGCCCCTGGTTGGGAATTGTGACCTTAGCATTACATACCAGCAGTGCAGGTTGGAGTGTCGGAACTCCACGTGCCGTCTGCCTGGCAGGTGCTGGTCGATGCACCTGCAAGCTGATAGCCTGGGTCACAAGAGTAGGTCACATCGTATCCGACTGCATTAGAGTCGCTGGTGCTGCTCACATGACCGTTGGTCGGAGCTGTCGGTGACGAACACGTAGTGTCTGGAACACGACGGGAATTTTTTTCACAATTTACTCTTTAGGATCGAAGCAAAACTTGTACTTTTCCCCGTACATGAAATGTAAATGACTTACCTGTTACCAATGTGGTTGCTTTTGAATACGATATTAACGTTACCTATACTAGCATATCAACAAAGCGACGGTGGCTAAAATTAGTAACAATATGGAATGAATGTAACCATGATTTTTTGTTTATTGTTTGTTTATTATTGTTTATTCGCATATATGTACAATCATAAAAAGATAACCTGGGCAAAAAGAAAACATGCAGGGGGACCAGAAGCCTAGGTGGCTTTTCATTGGCCTCTCCTAAACTAGACAATGGGAATTTTTACAAAATTATACAAAATCAAAACTAAGCAAAATCAACAAAAGAACAAATTGAAATTGTACCATAAATCCTAATGAAACAATTGGAAAAGAGGAAGAACTACAAAATAAATTGAGTTGTAAACATAATAAGTAAGTTTACACTTTATAATAAATGTGATTACACTGTACATTATCAAATTACCATTTACAATTCATAAAGAATTAGATCAAAATCATACAAAATGATAATCATATGAATTATAATTCTGTCATCAAATATCAAAGGAAAAGAGGAAAACAAGGAAAACAATGGAGTTTCTTAAATTTAGTTAAATTTCAATCATTGTGTTTATGAAGCACATCTAATTGGAATGTGAAGTAAAACGTGAATGATCATACACTATACTAACCATAGAACTTACTGTAATATCTTTTCTTCACGAACATTTGTTAAATTCGAAAGTTATCAGTCAGTGCTTAAATATCGTATCAGTATCAGTCTTTCTGATTCCTTAAGTTATTTCATGGGTGTGAAAGTACGGATAAAACTCCAACCGCGCTGTGTTTTTGTACATGTGTATCGGTAGTGGCGTATAACAAAACAGAACATACAACATGTGAGATTACTAAAATCATTGCATCATTGGATGCATTGTCTTTGAAAATGAAGAGAAACAAAAATACAAACTTCACAAGAACGACAGTTTCGACTGCCTCCCTCCCCCCAGTACAAACTGAACGGTCGCCAACCATATCACAGAATGGCCGCTTTGCTATAATAGATATGTGCAAGTTTACTTACAACTGCCGCGCACCAAATATACAAAAACATAGTTGTCACCTGAAGGGCAAGCATCCCCAGGACCTGAAATATGTCAAAAGCAATAAACACAAGAATTAAAACATCTCTCAAGTCAGAGTTATGCTTGTCTACCAAAATAAAGGTGTTGATGTACGACTATAGAGTACATGTATCTGTACTTTTCTTTGGTTATCATCAGTATCCATATGACTGAAGGACAAGGCAATGCGAGACAACGGTTTTAGGGATGAAAGCAAATTCACAAGAGAGTCAATAATCTTTCGGATATCGATAGTTTTTTTTAAAGCATCTCTCTCTCTCTCTCTTTCTCTTTTCTGACACCTCACAGAGCCTACTAAAGAAGCTATCCTCACGTACTGTGTTATAAGATTTCAATTAATTATTGCGTTTTACTTGCAAGTTCTTGCCCGAGGGCTAATTGCAACATGAAACAATGCATAGAAAGGGTATACTGTACAGATAGTGCGAGTTAACAATGATGACAAGTAGAACAAATGGCTATTCTAAGAACTACTACGGAATACAATCTACGCTTTTTGGGTGTGACTTCTTTGTTTGGAAGTAGTAAAAGACGAAGTGTCCCACTTTTTTTTGTAAAGAGTGGGCTTTGAGAGGTTAACAGGGTTCTAGTTTTCTTTTCGTCAGTAAACGTTAGGAAATTTTGGTAAGTTTTTGTGGCTTCTTTAAAAAGCTCTTTTCTTTCATGATAATTGAACTATGTGATATTTAACTATGTGATACCGTCTTGGCAGATAAGGTACTTCGACGAGGTACAGTCTGTGTTGTCCCACGTAAAGTCCGAAGCGGCCCGCATGTATCCACAAGCTCCGTCGGCAAGTTGTCCAGAGATGAGGGTGTAGCCTTGTGGCGTTGTCTCTGAATGCCAGTTTTTGTATCCACAGCTCTCCAACTCCGCTCCATCCGACCATCGCCACGTACCCTGGTTTATATGTTTTAAGGAATGCTCTAGATATTATGTATTATGTAATGATTTATTCACATTCTTTGTTAAAGTACAACATGTTTCAACATATTTCTTTTGTTTCATGTTTCTGTATTGAATCTTTTGTTTATCTGAAAAAGCATATTTCAGAAGACTCGATGCCAAAAGCAAATTTGAATACATTTTTAGATATATCTCTCACAATGCACATATAGGTACTACATACATGAAATATTGCTTAGTTTTGGGAAGATACCGTAAGCCCAACTTGATTGTAGCATGATGTTATAGATTTTACTCATCTTAGCCTTTATTCATTAGTCAGTAGAGTTTTCAGATTCATTCTGTATCTCTACTTTGTAGTTTGTACTTGACCTTCTGTTGCGCCGATAAAGATTCTATATGATTTGCATGATTCTAGAGTCCCCTATGGATGTCACAAACGGAGGAGATAGAAATATTTTACGGTAATGACTGATTATAGATAACAAAACAGATACTTGATTTAGATAACGAATGTGTAGAGTCCATTCCAAGTCACCAAGAGCATTTTGTAATGATATAATTTGAAAAAAATCTAATATAAGAATACTTGACTGACAATAGTTCTAATTTTTTCTAAAGGATTGAACATAAAAATATGAATTTATTTGAATTCAATTAGATAATTAGGAAATATTTTGAAATTAACTCCACAAGAATCTCTTCATTTAGAATAAATTCTAAACATCTAAGTGATTCTTTCACTCTAGAAATATTTACAAACAATGGTAGAAAATGGTAAATAATGGTAGAATTGCCCCCATAAAGTAGGTGCTAATCCGGCCCTTCTGTCTGCTTTTGTATATCTTTAGATTTCACTGCAGGACACTGTTGGGTCCTTTGTGGAAAGCATTCTTCCCTAAACTTCACAAGGATGTGTGAATTACTTTCTTCCCATCCTTCTGACCTATTTATAAAGATGTTACAAATAATGGTAAAAAATGTAAGAAATTGTAAAAGATTGTGAATAATGGTAGAATGCCATTACTAATATTTAGAAACTGTTGTGAATATCATAGTTTACATCATGAATATTTCTAAAGTTTTAGAACACTTAAGAAATATCTATAAAGTTGAAATCACATTCAAAATATTTCAAAAGTATCAAATTTCTTACACAAATAATTACAATAGAAAATTAATGTTTCTAAATTATGACAATTACAACCCTTGCGGTGACTTGGAATGGACTCTATGTCCTACCGATGCGTCACTTTCAAGACCAATCCAGTAATCTTTGTCGACCGTAGCCTCGTTTTTCAGGAACTCCTGCAGATCTGGTGTTCTGATGTCAGCCAAATGGTGTCCCCGATCTATGCAATGCTGCTTCGAGTATTCGTAAGTCTCGGAGTGTTCATGTAAGACGTAAGTAGTGTCACCCTTCACTACTTCTCGGTTCCCCCCTGTAAAAATGATACCGACGTAGATGATCATAGACGCAGAATGTAGCGCTATTCATGAATGAGAGCAAGATATGAGTTTGCGTTTCCGACCTAGTGGGTTGCGCTGTTATCGCTTTACAAGTTTTTATCCTAGTAAACTAGACATTAGGTTTGACCGTTAGCCAGTTCCTTCGATGGCCCACAAGTAGTGCTGCGTACCGGTACATGTACCATAAAAATTGATTAGGTACAGGGCCAAAATACCGAATCATGAAGTACCGGTATTGTATCGATATAAATTTACACCAATATGTCTTTATTTTGTGACTAATCTTCTGACCTCATGGCCTCATGCAACACCTATCGTGACCAAAGTGACACCTTGGAACGGCGTAACTAATATGCAACAGATCATTCAGGAAGGTCGGGAGTTTTGGCAGCAAGGCCAAGGGAGTTTGGCGGTAGGAAACTAGTTATGTTCTTTGAATAAAGATACTGACAAGTTGTAAACAGTTTATTTATGTTTCTGTCAATATTGAAGAAGTTTAGAAAAAAACATGTAAATTTTCAAATTGTTCAGGTACAGTTACTGGTCCCCACCTGTACCTAAACCTTTGCACCGGTAACTGTACCTGATGTTACGTTTAGGTACGCAGCACTACCCACAAGGCAGTAAGTCCGCCGATCTAAATTAGCGCTACGGGGAAGTCCTAGCCCGGAGTACGTGTTTTAGGCAAGGCAAAACGCAGGGGGACGCTTAAGGCAAATAGACACGCTATAGTCAGTTGAGGGAACACGTCCCCATAAAAGTGCACACTTTATCGTCGCATAAGAAGTGGTAGTAAAAACTGGGTAATGGACTGTTAAAGATTATTCTATAGGAGGAAAGCAAAACATAAGCCAAACAGCATTTTGTCCTCGGTATGGCCATCTTTTAAAAAATAACTATTTGCATTTCAATTATGGACAGGCGTTCGCTCTTGTAATTTCCTTCGTCAGAGTGACTGATTAAATGATTGCCAAATGTTGTGGTATAAGAGCCCACACAGATAGTGCAGGATTTTTCCTCAATACGTCACAGTTTTAACCCGTACTATAGAAATGAATTTTCTTGTGACACAAGAGACAAAAAAAGATAAACAACCATTTCCAGATAAGACAATATATCCAAAAGTTGGTAGAAAAATGAAATAACTGTTATTTGAGACCTTTTTCGTTGTGCACAATATTTGTAGGCTATATACCAATATTAATGTTTTTTACAACCTCTCTCGAACTATTGTCCATATGCTATGCTCCATCGACTCCATACAAATGAAAACCCTGGCCTTTGTGTACAGTACAATAAAGAAATAGCGTGTTTACGTACGTCCTTCAGTTTTCCTGGCAACACTTTCCATGAGGATTTTTTTTTGCGTCGTCATCCAATAATACTAAGCTAGATAGCGTTCGTTTTGGACAACTAAGAAATAACGAAATTTCACCAAAAATAGTTACTCAAGCAACGGGATAAAATTTTGAAACAGTCGTTTCAGACAGCATCCGTCACTGAAAAAAGATAGAGGATGTTGTCTGAAACGTCTGACTGTTTCAAAATTTTATCCAGTTCCTTGAGTTACTTTTTTTGGCGTATCTTACTACCTGGATGTCTAACCTTCATCAACGTAACGAAATTTCACCTTCAAAGTAAATTTTGATATTCCAACACACAAAAGGACATACCAACGTTAGAATTTCAGTCGCCATCAATCTATCTGCCAATATGTATGCAAATTCATCTTTCTATGTCTTCCTATCCACTGTTCAAAATCTACAAAATACTTGAGGTCTACTTTGACTACTACCATGCATGTCTCCTACTACATGTGCCTTAGCCGAGTAATTCTACCAAAGCACAGTTAATTTTTCCACTATGGTACTAGGGTGAGCGGTCCAAATGAACGTCTCTCTAAAACTTCTTTCATTTTGGTGGTTCCAAGTCTAGCTAAGGGTGTGGTTATTAAAAAATGGCCGAAGCGAGTACTTACAAAGACAAGCAGCTAAAAGTAAGAGAGAAAAAAAACAACCCACCATGCGTTTCGCCGATCAGCGCTAAAAACACGACCACCGCCGCCACGCGGAGAAGATACGCGAACCGCATTTTGATTCTCAATCTGGCAATCTTCGAAACACACCTGGCCTTTCCATAATGAAAAGACAGCTGTTAATTTGCTTTTCCCTTCTTTTCTACGAGTAGAAATACGTTACTCCAAAACGACGTTATTCTGCTAAGTGCATGCGACAGTTAAAATTGTGACCAAATATGGGTGTGTCCTTGCCCCCTGACACACTACAATGGCCATTCCATCCCATTTTTTCTCATGGGGGACTCAGTCCTTGAAATCATCCCAGAGCCGAAGTGTTCTTGCTCTTTGTAAATAAACACTGCCAGGAACAATTTATGTGACTGATTGAATCATTTACCCCACGTGCTTCCTATTGTTGGTATGAGGGAGCAATTGTGAAGATACACAAAGGAAAACCTGTAACAAATTTCCACTTCAAATGTTACATTAGTTATACCTGCGTGCATTCTCCTACGTGAGGTCATTTTGATGTTCACGCAAACGTTTAGAAATGAACAACAACAGCAACAAAGTTTTCTGACGTGCCACATACATGACACTAATTATGCATTTCGTAGAGCAAGCCCCTAAAATAGCGTAATCGAACCCCATTTCCAACCGACGTTATTCGGCAAGGGTCTAGCAATCGGCCAAATATCGCCGACAACCTGTATCTTTTAAACCTTATGGGATATTATGATGAAATTACTACGTCGATAGTGTGTTATTTGGTGGGTAATGAGTTTTAACTCTTTAATTCGTCTCATACTCAGACCTACTAAGTAGATAGGGGTCCAAAATCTGATGTAAAATTGACACATCGTAATTCTACATGAAAATATCATAAAGATCTTTATTGACACCAAAAAAGAACGGCGACTTTATACGCTAAGTATCTTCAACAAGGAAACCTAGATGATGGCAAATAAACAATATTTTTGAATTCGCAGAATGAATGACGGATAGAAAAACGCTTTATCTTGTCTGTTGAAATAGGGAGCAATGATTTCTAACCAATGAGGGAAGACGGCAATTGGCAGCGCAACGCAATGGCCGGGAAACGCGCACTCACCCCATCCCATTCATTCAAAATGCTACATTCTGCGACAATGATGCTTGATGAATTTGGCGGTTGACTTTTTCCAGCTCCATGACAGTGGTAGAGAGACGTACAATTAAATCATGGGCATGTGGAGTCCTTCGTATGTGCCAAGCAGCATTGCGAAGATGCCGGGCACCATTTGGTGGACATGAACACATTACATATGCAGGGCATCCTGGTCTCACTATTCATGAATACCGAAAAGTATTGGATAGCCCTCACGCGTCACTCATTTGATAATAAACATTACAAAACTCTGGATTTCTAAACTTCTAATACCACAGAGGTATTTTTTTTCTTGATCTTCCGTTTGTAAACTCGTACGGAGAACAAGTACACCAGGGTATGTGGACATGGCCTATGGTAGGACGGAACAAAGTCGAACAGCTGTGGGTACAAAAACAGGTAATAACGTGGCAACGACCTTGACTCTAGTGAAAAGCAGCCTACGACTGTAGATATATGCAGGACGCTTTTGACTTTATATGGGACAAGGCAAGGAGGTAGTGGGGATATTAGAATGCATCGACAGAAGTTCACTGCGTGCATTTTGCTACATTTTGCTGTTTGGTTGTCTCTCGCATTACCTCGAACCATAGTCATATTCCTGATAGTTATTGATGTGAAAGAAAAAACTTTCCGTCCATAAACACCTGTGAATTTAATAAGCATAACTCTGACTTGAGCAATGTTTCAATTCTATGAATTTTGCATCACACGAGCCCCCCTCCCCCGAAGAAGTGACACTGGTTGAAATATAGTTGTACGCTATGATATTTGAGGTTTGATTTAAATGGGTAGCATATCATGTCAAGGCCTATATTATGGAGTTGGTAGAGGTCACAAATGGTGATGGACATGTCAGTATATGTTCCCTTAACAGATATTTGTTGTGAATGATACATGTATGCAAAACAGCATAGACGTTATAAACATAATGCATATGCGTCAGGGACACTTGTACGCATGACTGGTTAGGAAAATATTACAACAAGGGATTGGTAAAAACGCTATTTTGACTTATAAGTAACGTCATATCATATTCACATCATAATCAACAGATATGATACTACTGTGTACATTGTATAAACCTACCTTTCTGGCAGATATAGCCATAGTTATTCTGGCAAGATTCATCATCCCATTGGCTAATACCAGTAGAGCTACCCAAATAATTAGCGCTAGCCATCAGGCGGACGCACATGCTGGCGTCTGATGGGCCGTTAGGTTCGCCGGACGCCCAAGCTCTATAACTCCCCAACTGTCTACCATCACTCCACATCCATGTCTTTGTGCTTGACTCTTTCCTTAATCCAATCCACGCTTCTCGATTACCCTTCAGCGTGAGAAGAAATTCGTTGGTCGTGCTGTATTCTGGCATAGCCAGTCGAGCCCCATCGCTATTGCAATGTCTTTCGGCATCTTCAAATGATGCATAATAGGAGAAAAATTTGTAGCAACCGGAGCCGTGTGGTTGATAGCCGTCCGTGCACTGCCAGGTAGCTGAAATGATAAATATTTCCACATATGAATTATAGCTCACTTGTTTTTTTACGTATAGTATAGTAGTTAGTTAGTAATGGCGTGTACAAAATTAATCTCCAAGTAGATCTCCACGGTGCCAAAATCATACAAGCTAGCCAGAGAAGCTCCAGTCAGCCAGAGAAGCTATATAAAAACTCCTTCTGCCAGTTGGATACGGTCTTTCCACCCGTTTGCTTGGAGACTATATAAAATAGCTTTGAACATGTATGACGACATTTTAGTACATTTCATGGCAAACAAGGGAAAAACAGTTCGGCAGTATAATTCGAATTATATGCCAGTGCTTTAGGCCATGCGCACCCTTTGCTATACTATCATATGAATACTGTGTCTCCCATGGGCCATAAAGGTAAATGTGGGAAATCATTCAGCGTTGTTAACGTTGTAAGAATTTTTTTTTATCCAAAGGTGGATATCGTGGGGTCGTGTGGCGTAACGGCAGGGTGTTCGACTCAGAACCAAGAGGTCCCGAGTTCGAATCCCCCTGACGCCACCGATGCTGTGCCCTTCGGAAAGACACTTTACACGACTTTCCTCACGCCTAGGTGTATAAAACCTAGTACCTGTACGCGGTACTGTTCATATAAATTATAAAAACTTGAGTACAGTGCCACGTCGTCGTTATCTGTCAAAAACCGAAGTAAAAAAAAAGGTAGATATCTATAAAGCCCTTGTTCTCTGAGTAGTCTTGTCCTCTGAGGAGTGTCACGAAGACTACAGACGTCTTAAGCACAAACGACGTAGTTTAAACAACAAAAGAAGGGTAACCTACCGAATGATTCGCCGAAGAACGTCAAAAAGACAGACACCGTCGCAGCGAGGTGAAAACGGGCGAACATATTTGCTCTCAGTATGCTAAAAAAGTATTTTCCTCACATCGCCGGAGGCCGATTTCGTTCTACATATCATTTTGATGGCCAGCAAAACAGGGCATTTTAGCTGTTATGAATAGGTGCGATGGCTTCGATGACGGCTCCAAAAAGGGCGTGTTCGTTTCGCTGGCACGATATTGGGGTCATTCCATTGTGTTATTAGGGTATTATTAGAATGGTATCTCATGTATGAAACACGTAGTCATGTAGGCAAACTGAATATTACGACAAATAATCACACATGTGCAAAGAAGAAAATCTCTTATACAATTATAAATCACCCTAATTTGTGATACAATATAAGTATATTAAACATTTTCTGGTCCGGGATCCGGCCCTGACCATTATCGTCCATATTGTATCTTATCATAAGACCATGCAAATTAGATACTCCTTCGGTCATAGGTCATAGGTCAGTATAATGGCAGGTACTGTCAGGACCAATTAATGTGACGGTCTTTTAGGCCTGCGAACTTATCAACAGGTTAACATTCGGCCGTTGCAATAAGGAACTTTTTACCTGTTGAAAATCCTTTTTTTTCTGCGTACTTAAGTCTTTAACTAGCCTAAAACGTGAAAGTGACAGGGAATATATTGTGGAGAATCTGAAAGTACATATATATGTTCACATGTCGAGTTTGAATGTTTCTTGACATGTTCCTTGAACACACACACGCGCGCGCATACACACACACACACACACACACACACACACACACACACATACACACAAACACACACAGACACACACACACACACACACACAAACACGTCAGTATAGATTCTAATCGCAGTTGAGCCATTGACGCCTAATGTGTGCATTGATTGATAGGTATGTAGATTAAAGATACAACTTTGACAACATGATCTCACACTTTTGTGATGTATGAGGTGATAACTACGGTTTAGAGAATATCGAACATGGATATAATTATATACATGTATAACCAACACCCGGTTGGGCGTAATTGTCATCATCGATCGACTTTACAGAAATGATCAGGGCAAAGAAAAGCTAGAACTCAAATACAACTTATACTGTGGCTTTCAAAACATTAATATAGACTTTTCCTGCAAAATTACGTCAAATTAAATCAATGGGAAACAACAAAGAACGAAACTTACCTTTCTGACAGTTATAGCCTTAGTCATATATAAGATATACACATGATCACATAGTAAAAACATCGAAGTTTTCAAAATGTGATATTTTTCTGGACAGTCCGATTCTTAGTTATCAAGATTTACTTTGCATAGAAAAGGCATAAGCGAGCAGTTAATATAGAGGCAGGCAGAAAAAAACATTTGCATGATGTTAACCTACATGTTGTACCGCGGTCGTGTGCTTTCCCGTTCGGTGTTAGCACGGTGTCACCACGGTGTCACCACGCGTACAAACTGGGCGGACAACATGCCTGATTCTCGGCGAGGTATTCTTCAGAGCACGCTTGGCCACTTCATCGTGGATAGGCGTCCGCTTTTGCTTCTGCTTCCATTTTTTCTAACAGCAAAATATCGCAGTACCGCGCAGTAAAAAATGCAAAGGATAGTAAAATAAATTGAACAATTGTCCAGACAGGGCGTGTACTTTTGTATGACATGAGCTCATTCACTTCTAGGTGGTTACTGTACATGCATTTAGGTTCGCGTGTTTTTTTTTTATATTTCGCGCTAAGGCGGTGGTTTTAAATAGCGGCAGTGCTATAGTCACATACTGCTACAGCATTGGACAAAAATGTTCGCGGTGAAACGGTCGCGGCGAAAACCGCGAACATAAAACCACCGCGAACATTTCTGCATTTACAGTATTTCGTAAAAGTGACACACAAAAACATTACTCGAGGACATTATAACCATTGGAAAAATTGAAAGACTGTTCTTATCCTTCTCATTGGGAGATGCTGTATGTAATTTGTGTGCTTATTTCATACAGTTCCTTTTGGTAATCCTGAAAAGGATGTACCATCGAATATACATTTATTAATACGTCAGCGCACTGGCAAAGCCTGTCAATAATAATCATATGCATCATTACAAAGAAGATTGTTTCATGTCTGTATCTCTATATGTATGTATGTATGTGTGTGTGTGTGTGTGTGCGTGTGTGTGTGAACATATTTCTGCATGCATTTGTGTGATAGCCCGCTATAAACTTAGTACAACAACATGAAAGTGGACAAGGCATTTTAGAAATGCAGCAATCAGTCATAAGTAACAGCTGATAACCAACATAAACATTTAAATGTAAGGATGTCAAAATAAAAGATGGTCTATTGGAGATAACTATATCCCAATACCAACATGCTCTACCACTGTACTAGATGTTGTGAAAGAACCAACAGATGGTAAATAAACTGAAGGACAAATGGTCACGCACAGGTTACCTTTTTATGGACAACTTCAGCTACCGGGAAAAAATCTTCACACCTATACGTATAAAGGTAATTTCCTGTACAGCCCCGTACCGTGTGAGAAAACATATCAATTAACCAATTAAGTATAAACTGTTTCTGGTTCGGCCCTAACCGTCGTCCTCCATAGTTTATTACATGTACGAAGACCATGCAAATACGATACTCATTCGGTTCATGCACTGACACAACCTGTCTGAAGCAATTGATATCAAGGTGAATTTTTGTCTGCATGCGAAGTCATCGTGTGGATGATATCCTTTTGTTGCAGTAAAGAACCCTTTATCCTTTTTTCGGCATACTGAATTATTTAACTAGCCGCAGCATTAAAGGCATTAATTATATTAGGATAAAAATTGGAAATAAAAAAAGCTGAAATCTTTTTGCTACTGACATTTACTAACACTGTTTAGCATATTTCCATAATAACTTCATACTTTGAGCATTTTAAAACCACGCAAAAACGTGCCTTATGATGATCCCCTTAGTTTCAGAAGCCTACAAAAACCCCGGCGACAATTTTCAGTGAGTTCTCACATCACAACCATGTCGTATTTTTGCATCATGGATGTCGCTATACATTGTGCTGATAGTGTTGTTTGAACTAATCATGTGTAGAAATGACTAATTAGAAATAAATTGACTTTCAAAACCTGATTTTTGGTCCCTAATATTGCTTGGGTCTCCTTTAAAGTGACCGTGAAGTAGCTATCTATTCTTTTCTTATTTTCCAAGTTTGAATGTTTCTCGACCGGTTCCTTGTACACTATATTTGCCTTAGATACTGACAATTCGTGTAAAACCGTTTGTGTGTTGTATGCCATGCTTCTCTCTCTCTCTCTCTCTCTCTCTCTCTCTCTCTCTCTCTCTCTCTCTCTCTCTCTCTCTCTACATATGACAAGTTTAATTACGATATGTTGCTTTATCCCATATGATTGTGTGTAATCAAACCCATTTGTATGCACCTACTCGTTTGTATGTATGTATAGATGTAGTAGACCTTACGAAAGTCGCTGTGCTTTTGTTGTGTCAATAAAAATCTCTCTCTATATATTTCTATACATATATACTGTTTGCCAGTATAGATTCTAATCCCACTTGGAGCCATTTACTCCTAATGTGTACATTGATTGATAAGTGTGTAGATTATAGATACACCTTTAACAATATGATCTCGCACATTTATTCACAAATATTAGTTCTTCCCCCGCACAATCCCCCAGTGGAATGCCCTGCCTGGCACGGTTGTATCGGCGCCCACCGTTGAGTCAAACCGAACCAGGCTAGAGGCCTGTCCGCCTTAGCCTGGGACCTCCTCCCCCTACTTTTCCCCTCGCGGGGTTATCTGGGGGTGCCCATGATGGTGATGATTAACTGATGTATACCATGATAACTACGGATAAGAAGATATCTTACATGGATATCATTCGGACATTGTTTGGCGTAATTGTCATCCACGATCGACTTTGCAGGAAGAATCCAGGCGAAAATAGCCAACAATAAAATACAATTTATATGGAAGCTTGTAAAAAAAATATGGACATTTGCAGCCAAATTATGACTAAATATATGGCCCACCTGTGGCGCTGCTGTAAAAGCACCATACTGTTTCATAATTTGAACTATCGTAGCAGCATCCTTGCTGTACACATTCAGCTGCAGGGATCCCTCCATAACCGCAGTCCTGTCGCATGGAAGGCTCCACGACGCATTCGTCCACTAGTCAATGTAGATAATAATAACGTAAGTTTACATTGTACACAATCATATAGTCAATTCCACATAACCTCATGGGTGTATGCTGTTTTTGAAGCCTTTCTAACAATCACAAAGTCACAAAATGAAGACCATTCAAATAAACAAATAAAAATTGTACATGACCATATTGTCAATTTCACATAACTTCATGGGTGTTTGTTGTTTTTGTTCTAACATTTTGAAGCCTTTGTAATAATCTGAGATGAGAAACTGTTCTAAAATATTTCTAACATTTCTTTGACTTTCTACATATTTTCCACCGTAGAAACACGCTAGAAACATTAAATTTCTGATATCAAATACATCATTTGCATTATGAATGAATGAGTTTTATTGCTCGACAATCGTACATGGTACAATGTATTGCATTAAATCAACAATACTATAACTTAAAGCTAACCTATCCTACTATTCTAAGTACAAAATATTATCGAAACCAGTATATTGTTTACAATATAGTCATGTATGGGTAATTCTGTCTCGCTTTTGGAATGATTCATGGAGGAATTGACCTATGTAGATGGACATAGGATTGGACATGACAACAGTACATAGAAAATATCGCTGTGTATTGATATGCATGAATACATTGTGAAGTGTTAACTCACCTTGTGCTTCCCCGTTCGGCGTCAGAAACACGTACACCGTCACAACGTAGAAAAACTGGCGGAGCAACATGCCTGATTCTCCGACCGGGCGATGGTCAGAGCACGCTTTACCACTTCATCGTAGAGAGGCGTCCGACTTTGCTTAAGCTTCCATTTTAGGCCAACAAAATATCGCGCTGCGCAGTAGAAATGCTAAGAATAGTAAACTAAATTGAATAATTGCCCATACTGGGCGTGTTCTTTATAGCTTCAGTGGCCATTCACTCTTAAGTGGTTATTTCAAAAGGGACACACGACTACATTATTCAAGGACATTGTATCCAATGGAAAAATAGAATATTTTTGTGTTTGCCTTATTTGGAGATGCCGTATTCTAGAAAGTATTCTAGTATTCAAGAAAGGATGTACAGCCAAATATGCAACTTAAAGCCATCGTTAGCACACTGGCAAAGTCTGTCAACAAATACCTTGTAAAAGCGTATTCATGGAGCTTGTATATGCATTTATCCTTGATAAGCCAACCCGTTTCTCTGTGTTTTTGTGATAACCTGTTCTAAACTTAGCACAACAACATCAGGCTAAATCAGCACTTCTTAAGTCATAGTTAAGAACGAACATTTTGATATGTAAAACATTGAAATATAAGCAGGTCAAAAGCAGAGATGGTCTGGAAGATACACTGTACCTATAATATCAATAACAGCATGTTTGACCTCTGTACTAGATGTTGTGAAAGAACCAACAGAGGGTAACTAAACTGAAGGACATATCGTCACGCACAGGCTAACTTCAGTTACCAGAAAAAATGACAAATGTTCACATCCGTACGTAGAAAGACATTTTCTTGTACAACACCATATACCGTGTGTAAAACATATCTATCAAGTATATTCTGGTTCGGCTCTAACCATTGTTGTACATTTTGAAAAGCCATCAAAAGACTATGCAAATTAGATACTCCCTTGGTCAGTTTACTGTTAGATCTTGTCAGAACTAATTAATATCAAGGTAAGTCTTTTCGGTTTTTGAAGTCATCGTCTGGATGACAACCTTTTGAAGTAAAAAAAAATTATCTGCTGAAAAAACAGCTTTTTTCGTCGTACTGAATTATTAGACTAGCCTGAAACATTAAGTTGACAGTAGGTATGACAGTATCTATGGATTTTTTTATTTTTTTTTATTTTCCAAGTTTGGATGTTTCTCGAATGGCTCCGTGAACAACATTCTTACTGTTTCAATACTGAAAATGTAAGACCGTGTGTGTGTGTTGTATGCCATTATCTCTTTCTCAAGATCTGGTTGGGTTCAAGTATAAAGAATTTTCATCGTCGATTGACTTTGCAGAAGGAGTCCAGGAGAAAGTAGCCAAAACTCCATACAATTTACAGGTAAGCTTAGGAAAATGAGTATAACAAAATGTACCGATTTGACAAATGAAGTATCTTTGTAGATGGCAGTAGGTGTTGTCCCATTGGAAACCTTTCGTAACCCAGAGTTGCCCGCAGTCTCTATTACTCTCGTTCTTGGGTTCTTCTGGTGCCCAATTGGTGAAGCTGAGCAGAGTTCCATCAGACCAGGTCCACGTGTTATCCACCTGTACATATTAAACATTATATATTGGAAGCACTAACATAGAAACAAACCCTTTATATAAATGAGATAAATCCCATCAAAGATAGGCAAACGAACAAAAAGGTACATACTGAAACACCGTGAAGCCCGATCCAGTAACTTTGTGTTGCATCAACCGCATCAATGGTGTTAACAAGGAAGTCGTGCAGCTCCTGTGTCTTGATGTCGACGAGATGGGCCCCGTCTGTCGCACATGTCTGCACGGCTTCACGGTACGTCACAGCTTGTGTAAACACCTTGAAGTAAGCTCCCTGTCGCTCCGTGTACCCGGAATGACCTGCTAGGGGCATAACAGACTGATGCTTATATAAGTAATGCAAACATTCAAAACTGCCACCGCTTCCATTTGGTACAATAATATGTTTTTTTCAACGAAGTCGCTTAGTGCAAGACTGTAGAGGGCCACTCATCAAAGCACTGAACTAATTCTTACTGTAGCAGCATCTCTTCGCCCTAGGTCAGAAACATCAATGCTCGAGACAAGCATGATTTCACTGACCCATTTGGAGAAGCAGGGGTTACGAAGGCTACTCGGGAAATTCCCTACCCCATTTAGGCCGGAATGTTTTGATCCACTCACACCGGGGCATGCCCCTACTCTTTTTTGAAAGATGTGGTGGGTTCTTTTACGTGCTCAGGATGTGACTCTCCTCAAACACGGGACCTCCATTTAACGTCCTATCCGAGGCAATATATTGCAGTTGTAAAACTTGTGCCCCCACAACGATCGACAACCACTGGCAAATAGATAAGGAACTGAGCGGTCGAAAGAGTCTTTCTTACATTGTGCCGTAAGACTCTACAATGATTCTGTGGCTTAGGTCTCTTCCTAGCGCAGTCTTCGGCTCTTGGTTGATTCGAATAATGTAAATAAGTCGGGTCTGTAATCGTTTAATCTTTTTAAACAACCTATTGTAAAAAGAATGTACATAATTCAAGGAGGTTCAGACCATTCCTTGCGCATGTAAGTTTGTCTTTAGAATAAATATATCTTTATTTGCATAACTTGCATACCATTGAATACATCTCTGTCCAAGCTACCTATATGCCCCAAATGGTGGGAATCCGTTCTTTCTTTCTTCAGTTATTTTCTCTGGACTTTTTTTAACAAATACTGACGGCAAAAGCTATCTTCCACCTAAATACCCAGACCATCGGCAGGAAAACGCATAAACCTATAGGAAAGGTGGCTATAGTTCAAGAATGTTAACTGGTTGCAACATGGCATTCTAATTATTTTTGTTATCGTATGCTAACACGCTAGAGACATTTCTAATGTCAAATACATTATTTCTAATATTAAACATGAATACACTATGAAGTGTTAACCCACCTTGTGCTTCCCCGCTCGGCGTCAGAAACACGGACACCGTCACAACGTAGAAAAACTGGCGGAGCAACATGCCTGATTCTCCGACCGGGCGATGGTCAGAGCACGCTTTACCAATTCATCGTAGTGAGGCGTCCGACTTTGCTTAAGCCTCCATTTTGGGCCAACAAAATGTCGCACTCCGCAGTAGAAATGCTACGAATAGTAAAATTAATTGAATAATTGCCCAAACGGGGTGTGTTCTTTTTAGCTTCAGTGGCCATTCACTTCTAAGTGGTTATTTCAAAAGGGACACATGAAAACATTATTCAAGGACATTGTATCCAATGGTAAAATAGAAAGAGTATTTTGTGTATGCCTTATGGGGAGATGCCGTATTCTAAAAAGTATTCTAGTATTCTAGAAAGGATGTATAGCCAAATATGCAACTTAAAACCATAGTTAGCACACTGGCAAAGTCTGTCAACATATACTTGTGAAAGCGCGCTCGCGCGCGCGTGTGTGTGTAAACATATCCATGGAGCTTGTATGCATTTATCCATAATGAGCCAATTCCGTTTCTAGGCGTTTTGTGTAAAACCTGTTCTAAACGTAGAACAACAACATCAATAAGAGATAGTTAAGAACCAACATTTTGATATGTAGAATATTGAAATGTAAGCATATGTCAAAAGCAGAGATGGTCTAGTAGATATTTATAACAACAATAATAGCATGCTCCACCTCTGTACTAGATGTTGTGAAAAAAATAACAGAGGGTAAATAAACTGAAGGACATATCGTCACGCACAGGCTATATTTTAATGGTCAACTTAAGCTACCAGGAAATAAGGACAAATGTTCACACCTGTACGTAGAAAGGTATTTTCTTTTACAGTACCTTAATATGTGATAAGATATATCTATTAAGTGTAGGCTTTTCAGGTTCGGCCGTAACTATTGTTGCCAATATTGCATGTCATCAAAAGACCATGCAAATGAGATACTCCTTAGGTCATAGGTCAGTATACTGGCACAACCTGTCAGAATCAATTAATATCAAGGTGACTAATGCAGCAAAGAACCCTTTTCCGGCGTACTGAATTCTATAACTAGCCACCGCATTTAAGTGACAGTGAAATAGCTAATAGTATTTATTCTTTTTTCCACCATTTTTTATGCCATGCTTTCTCTCTTGAACACAATCTATATGGTTATAGATACTGAAAAATTGTGTAAAACCATTTGTGTGCTGTTTGCCATTCTCTCTCTCCCCCTCTCTCTCTCTTTATGTATAAACGGTTTACCAGTTTAGTTTTAGTCCCACTCGTCTCGTGTGTTTGGTAATTGTTAGGTGTTTATATTATAAATATTCATAATCAATAAATGATAAAACCTAAAAATCAAAACACTTGGGTTTCAATCTTCTAGTTTGATTTGCAACATACGGGAATATAGTGTACAATAAAAATGCACTTTTTACCTGAAGGACAGCTGTCCCCGGGACCTGAAATATAGACAAACAGGACATTGATACAAACATTTTATAACGATCCATCAAATGCCTCTTGAGTTATCCCGCCAACAAACAAAATAACAAACACAAAAGGTCCACTGCAGCACCGAATGAACCCCCCAGAAGACCCATTTTTGAACTTGACCTTTGCCTCCCAGTAGGAACTTACCTACCAAAAATCATCAACATCCGTCAACGGTATCCAGACTTATACCAACAACACCCAAAGGCCCGACCAAAAATATAACCTTAAGCTTACGCCTATGGCGAAGGTAATGATGAAGTACGATTTGTTAAAAGTAAATTATTTGCGCGGCTGTGATGATATCTCAAACTTTGGCTAATTCATCATATGACGGTTGTGAATTCTATGTAACGGAAAACGAAATATTCTTTGTAGACGTTTGCATCTATGACAAATACCCAGACTATATGTAATCAATTTAATAACTACTGCCATGATTAGTTTTAGCGTCACCTACACTATAGACTTAAAAGAACGGTTTATAGCACACCTATTTTAAATTGGTATCAAATAGAACGTCATCTAAAGACCAGCAATATGAAAATACAGTATGATGAATGATATCATGGAACACTTTAAAAAGTCGTTTGGGAATCAATTGAGAAGGACAACGGAATGAACGTAAGAAAACCACAACATATATACTTTAAAGGAGTCCTAAAGTCCAGAGGGGGGAGTTATTTTCCAATAGATGATAACTTTAGGAAGTAAAAATGAATACTTTTTACAGTATACGATAAAGTACCCACAAGTCCAATGCGCAGCGAAAAGCATTCAGTATTCTACCGAATTCCCCAGATGACCCTCTATTTTCTGATTGATCAAATTAAACAACCTCAGCCTATGACTTATTACAATGTTCCTGACAAGGCCTGACAAAAGTTAGATTAAAAAAGAATGTCAGGGTGGTTAAGAAAAACTCGTCTTGCTTTGTGTTCTTTTATATCTTATTAACAATTGGCCTTCTTAATGTGCTTAACCCCCCCCCCCCCCCCCTCATCTATGCCAAAAATACTCACCATTAAAGATGTATGTTTACACATAGGGGATACATGGGTAGGGCGACATGGGTTTAGTGAGTATCATATTGTTTTACAAAACACACCTTGTGTAATTCACCATAAGCAAAATTCTGTAAAAAGTCGGCTGATTATGTATTCATTGATACATAATCTAGTGGAAAATAACACCGCCTTCTGGAGTTTAGGACTCCTTTAATTCCATTTGAAAAAAAAAAACAACTGTATACTGAAAAAAAAAGAGGTATACCTGATTGACAGATGAAACACTTTGAGTTATCACACGTTGCTTTGTCCCACCGGAAGTTCACGTTACTTCCTAAGTATCCACAGTCATGATATTCAAAGTTTGAGTCAGACGACCAGCGAGTGTATCCACAACTGTCCGGTGTAGTTCCATCTGTCCATGTCCAAGAGTCCTGATACTAAAGAAAGATACAATCTTGAGAATTATAAATATGACTTTGACATAAAGTCTTCTTCTTCAACTTGATCTCCAAACAATTCAGTATATAAACAATTCTATTCGTAGTGTGTAATGTATTTAGTCATGAATTCTATGGACCTTTACCGATAAGCTTTAAAATTGGATTGTACGACTGATTCTATTGGATAGACCTTGTTGGAAAGTTGTTATGCCCAACTGGGTGTTTATCTCTGTATTTTATGTGTTTGTCCCCATAATTGCTGACTCTATAAAATCGACCATGCTACTTCGTGAGAATCAGTGTAATGCACAGTAACATTTACCAATAAATCGATAAATATGATAAACTAGAGTTCTACAGTCATTGTATGAAAACTGATATGACTCCTTGGTTTTTGTTTTGCCATTCAGAGCGCTAACAATCCTCCCGTATTTACTATTATTCCAAATCACTGTAGTGCTGCAAAAATAGCATGTAACGCATAAGACTACTCGGTAACTTCTGACTTCAATTTACCTGGAAAGGGACTACAGGGGAGGGATCAGCTGATAGAGTTGCGCAGTAGAGTGCGCGCTGCATACCCTTTAGAATTTTGCTAAAAATAATTTTTTTCCTGGTCAAATGTTGGTCAGAATTGTCCAGTTTTCTGATAGGGAGGACAGAAGAATGTGAATTTAAAAAATCTGGCCAAAATAGCTGATTTTTGTCATGTTTTGATCTCGGATTGACCTCTGAACACTTATCTTATGGTTGGACTTACATATTAGGATGGGGGTGAAATCCTGGTCTCATCTGAAACTTCTGTCTTTAGCTCGTTAGAATGCTGGAGTTGAACTCCTGCTTTCTTTACCTAAAGCAACCTGACAAATCCAGCTTTGCAGGGGTGGTAAAGATTTGAGGTTTGAAATGTAGATACATGTGTTTTTAAGTGATTGTTTTTGACGGCTTATCCATGTGTGGCATAGGAAAGTCCATTTAGAGGTCCCTCCCCTACAGTAGTAGTGTGCAGCTTACGCTTGGACGACTAAGGCCAATCCAGAAGTCGCATGACTCGCTGGAGATGGCTGCGGCCAGGGTGTTATGCAGGTCTCCCGTTTTGATGTCTGCTAGGTGTTGTTGGCGGTCCGTGCAGAAGTTTTGTGCCAATGAATATGTCAACTGGCTTCTGTACACGTTGTAGGTGGTGCCATCTTTCACCACTGCCACTGGCACACTAGCACTGTTTTGCTCTGCAGAATCTGAAAATATTACGGTGTTGGTAATGAGTGCAGAATATATATGATATTCCCTACTTTCATTCGTAGTGACCAGAATAAAATAAAAACGTAGGAAAAAATATGCATAATTAAACCTCTTGTCCCACTTGGCAGGTGGAGTCGACCAAACGGCCACTGCAATCTCACGTTTTCCAGAGTTTTCGAATTATCTACCGTGTTATAGTTATCCCATAGTTATGCTTAGGTCATAATTGCACCGGTGACCGTTGGGGGTGTACCCTGGAATCCAGAGCAATTGTACCGAGCTTCCCCGGACCTACACCGGCCCGCGCCCGGAGCTTCCTCGGACCTACCCTTCCGCTGGCCCGACAACGTACCCCACCCCACTTCCCGCTAGCCAAACAAGCTCCGCTTCGGTGGCTAGCGGATAGTGGGGCGGGGTAGATCTTCGGGGGGAGCGGAAGGGTAGGCCCGGGTAACTCGTAGCGCGGGCCGGTACAATTGCTCTGGATTCCAGGGTAGTCCCTGCCGAGCCAGCAAATTGTCCCGGTCTGGCCCCAAAATAGCCCAACAGTGTCCAACGGAGCCACGTAGGGGTCCCGAAAGTGCCCTCCCCCCCAAAAAAAACCCAGGCCGATCGGGGTCCCGTTTTTTTTTTCCATTGGGACCTTACAGCTCTTGTTGACAAAATGTAACATACGAGGTCAAATGTCAGAATTGGAATGTCTACGGGGAAAAAAACATATTCTCCTGAATACTTCGATGTTCTTAGTACGTAAGCATGTGTATCTAATATGGATATTATCATAATTTCTGTCAAAAAGGTAAGGTCGATAGATTCGGTAGCTGGAAGACAGATTCCAGGCAAATCACACACAGACACATACACACACACACACACACACACACACACACACATACACACAAACACACACACACACCATATAGGCAGGCAGAGAAAAGCAAGTGTATAACATACCGTCGTCTTCAGCTTCCCCGTTCGGCGTCATAAACACGAACACCGTCATCGCGTAGAGAAACTGGCGGAGCAACATGCCTGCTTCACGGCGAGGCGGTCTTCAGAGTACGCTTTGCAAATTCATCGCGGAGAGGCGCCCGTAGCTTCCATTTTCAGATAACAAAACATCGCATTGTGCATTCAAATGATTATGGTGTGAAAGAACCAACTGAGGGGAAATAAATTGAAAGGACACGCCCAGGTGGTCTCTTCATGGATGTCTCTTTTGACCCGTGTTGTGACAACTATAATTATAGCCTAATAAATTAAAGCAGACTTGGAGGCGCACAAAGAAGCAACAGTAATTACGTTTCACCCAGAATATTACATTTTAATAACAGTGAGTCCGTCTACAGCTATGATATCTTTTGATTGTTGAACTGATAAAGGCGAGTACTATAGAATATTACCTACTCGACTTTGTTTATGAATATTATGGCTGATTCTGAATTCGAGGGGGAAAGCTATATTTCATACCTTCCGTTGCAGACTCCTTTCGGCTATTTTCTTTTTCAAGTGACAGGTTTTTTTTTTCATTTTTTTTTCATTTTGAGGCTACCAACTTCAACTTGCTAAAGATTTTGTAGCCTATATACCGACCGTAAAGTTTGGACCATCGCACACCGGGCATACCCCTACTCTTCTTTGAAAGGTGTGGTGGGTTCTTTTACGTGCGCGGAGTGTGGCTCTCCCCAAACACGGGGCCTCCATTTAAGGTCCTATCTGATGGACGTCCCTAATTAACCGGAGCTAGGTACTCATTTACACCTGAGTGAAGTGAGGAAATGTGCGTTAAGTGCCTTTCCCAAGGGCACAACGTCGGGGCGCATGTCTGGGGGCAACCCGGGATTGAACTCGGGTCCCCTTGTTTGACAGCCGAATGTTTTAACCATTCCGATACGCCACACGACGCCACCACTTCTATTATATGCCAGCGATAAGAAAAAATAAATAAAACTGTAGCTTGAAAAAGAAAACAGTCGGAAGGAGTCTGCAACGGAGGCTAATATTTCAGTTGTTGGTTAAATGAGAAAGGACAAACTTACCCACGAACAAACAGCGAACCACGAACGAGCGAAAACATAACCTTCTAGGCTAACATTTTACAAGAAGGCCATGTCGATTTCATGATATGGATTACATCCGCGCGCGCATCAACTTTCGTCCATTTCCATCGAATTGACAAACCACGCAATTGACGAATTTCATCGCCAAAATACTAATCTTTTTAAGCATTGTGTGTTTTGTTGTCTTTGTGATCATACTTGTACGTCTTGAATGATATTCCTATTATAAAATCCATGGTAACACAAATTCAATTTAGGACACAGCGACACCGCCAGCGTGCCGCGGGTCCAGTGAGAGGAGGACTTAACGCAAACGTGCAAGAATATATACCACCGTATTCATTTGGTACAATGTTGATGTTTTTCACCTGTTAGTGCCTGGTGGCACATAGGTCAGAACGCTAGCGCAAGTTTCATTACTGCTTCTGTGGAATGCTGGCAATTTTTGTGTTACAAACTTGCTCCAGAACAAGTTTCTGAAGTGGTGTGGAAATTTCAGTGTTAAAATCAAAGAACATTAAGTTAGAATGACGTAGCAAACAGATAATTCAGAAGCTCGTATATGTTCAATGAATAAATATAAACTTTTCTCATCACTCGCTCGTTTTGAGAATTTGAAATATGAACTCGCCAGCAAAGCCAACTGTATACACCTTTTTTGGTAGAGACATCGAGCCTTACTCAAAGAACATCTATGACAAATGATGAAATATTTTTACCATCACATGACAACCCGTCACTACTTAGGGTGTAGCCGACCCCACACGAACACTGGAAACCGCTGATGGTGTTCGTACATGTTTGCTCACAGCCTCCGTTTGCAGAAGCACATCCATCTGCATTAGCTTCTGTGCTGTCTGCCGAATCTAGAAATGCAATGATGTTTGTACATACATACATACATACCTACTAGCCTCCTTCGCAGACTTCCTAGAACGGCGGCATATGTCTTGGGGAGGGGGGGGGGTGTACACACAAGGGAGTTATGTAGCCGAAAGACCTATTGATAGGACGGCGGTCACCCCTCGGCTACACAACTCCCTCGGCTACATAACTCCCTTGTGCCCCCCCCCCCCCCCCCCAAGACATATGCCGCCGTTCTAGGAAGTCTGCGAAGGAGGCTACATACCTACGTGCATGTACTGATGTCCAATTTCACAAAGAACCCGCCTTAAAAATGTATAAAATCCATGCAAATCAAACCCAATACCATTAAAATCTCATACTTTACAGAGTTTTCGAATGCATCACCGTCCAATGTACCAGTGCACGACGGTTCTTGTTGATAAAATGCAATATCCTAAGTCGAAGTTGGCATGTATAGGAAAAATCATCTTCTTTTCGAAACGTCGATGTTCTTAGTATGTACCCATGTGTATCTTATATGAGTATGCATGGCTATATCTGTCAGAAAGGTAGGTTTGATCTATCCTGTACGTAGGACTAGGAACTTAGCTGGAAGATAAATTCTAGGCAAATTATGATATGGAATTGTAAGAATACCTAAAATAACCAACACAAAACGATTAAAAAAGGGCCTGGGGGTATTCGCCATCTTCACCTCCATGCCAAATTTCAGGTCGGTTGGGTAGGAAATGGCGGAGTAGAAGCCATTTGAAGATTTGTCAGGAGGAGGAGAAGAAGAACCAGACAAATACTAGAAAGGCCGTCATTTGCCCCTGAGCAAATACAGCATGTTTAGCCATACTCCTCCCCATGCAAGAAGTGGGCTGTCCCAAAATAATACCTGGGCAAATCGAAATATTAACTGCATGTAGAAAGGCAACATTTGCGAGAGCATCATACTCGCCAATCTCCCTCCCGATGCATAAATTGACTGTTCCAAAATCACCCTTGCAAAAAAATTCTCTCTACAAGTTCTGCGAGACCCCAAGAGCTTCTTACTGCAAAGGCTTGCGTGTGCTCCTGCAATATGACCTCAGGTGACCTAAATAGAACACGCGTTCTTTGGCCAGTAGCAAATGGAACGCGGGGATCCTTAGATAGAATATGGATTCCTTGGCCAGCAGCAAATAGAACATGGAACGGGGATACCACTTTTGGCATGTTTTTGGTCTGAAAATGGGCCCAAAAGTCCCCAAAATGAAGCATTCTGAAGTGATGTACACCAGAAATGTGATTGAAGTCCTGTTGGGACATGTTCAAGGCACCCTTGTACCGAATTTCAAGTCACTTGCTTGCAAAACCAGGGCACAGGAGCCCAAAATATACAAATTGTCTAGAAATGCCCCAAAAAACCTCCATAAAAATGATTTCAAGGCCTGTTTCAACAAAATTTAAAAATCGCATGAGGGTATTTGCCATCTTTACCTACATGCCAAATTTCAGGCCGTTTGGCCCAAAAATGACGGAGTAGATTCCATTTGAAGATATGGCAGGAGAAGAACATGAACAAAAACTAGAAAGGCCGTCATTTGCCCCTGAGCAAATACAGCATGTTTAGCCATACTCCTCCCCATGCAAGAAGTGGGCTGTCCCAAAATAATACCTGGGCAAATCGAAATATTAACTGCAAGTAGAAAGGCAACATTTGCGAGAGCATCATACTTCGCCAATCTCCCTACCGATGCATAAATTGACTGTTCCAAAATCACCCGTGCAAAAAAAATTCTCTCTACAAGTTCTGCGAGACCCCAAGAGCTTCTTACTGCAAAGGCTTGCGTGTGTTCCTGCAATATGACCTCAGGTGACCTAAATAGAACACGCGTTCTTTGGCCAGTAGCAAATGGAACGCGGGGATCCTTAGATAGAACATGGATTCCTTGGCCAGCAGCAAATAGAACATGGAACGGGGATACCACTTTTGGCCTGTTTTTGGTCTGAAAATGGGCCCAAAAGTCCCCAAAATGAAGCATTCTGAAGTGATGTACACCAGAATTGTGATTGAAATCCTGTAGGGACATGTTCAAGGTGCCCTTGTACCGAATGTCAGGTCATTTGCTTGTAAAACCAGGGCACAGGAGCCCAAAATATAAAAATTGCCTAAAAATGCCCCAAAAAACCTCCATAAAATGATTTTAAGGGCTGTTTCAAAGCAATTTTAAAATCTCCTGAGGGTATTTTGCTTTCTTTACCTCCATGCCAAATTTCAGGTCGGTTGATTAAAAAATGGCGGAGTTGAATCCATTTGAAGATTTGGCAGGAGAAGAAGAAGAACATGAACAAAAACAATATGTTGAGCCTTACTAGGTATGGCTAAACATAACTAGACTGGCCGTCATTTGCTTTAAGAGCAAATTCAGCATGTTTCGCCCATACTCCTCCTCATGCAAGAAGTGGGCTGTCCCAAAATAACTCCAGGGCAAGTCGAAATATTAACTGCATGTTGGAAGGCAACATTTGCGAGAGCATCATACTTTGCCAATCTCCCTCCCGATGCATAAATTGACTGTTCCAGAATCACCCGTGCAAAAACAAAAATTTCAAACTCTTCATATCTTTTTAAACTTGGTGGCATCTGATAGGTATTTGTGAAAGAAACAGAATGGTTTTTGTTTCAACAAAATCGGACATACCGTTAGCGAGTTACGACCATTCAAAGGTCTGAGAATTAGTCCTCAAATTCTCCGGAATCCGTAAAAACCGTTAAAATGTACTATCTTAAAACTGTCATAACTCAGTAATAATTCACAATAGAAGCACCAAATAAGCTGCATTCTCTTTATTTACAATGATATTAGCTTGTAGCTTTGCCTTCATCGTTTCTGTAGATTTCTCATCTCAAAATATCACCAAAAGTGGGAAAAAAAGGACATGGGCACAGGACATCTTAAATATGCAAGATTGCAATATCTCTGTAACCGTACAATATACAAGGAAACAACTTGGCATACATGGGTTTTGTAACATGCTGAATCTAAATATGGCCATAAAATCTATATATCTGCTTCAGAAATTATTAATTATGATGAATAATTGATTTCCTGAGGTAATAAGATGTGCATCCGCTAATTAAATATGCAACTTGCATATCTTCCTTATACTTGAAGATAAAAGAAAAAAAACTTGGTACACAGAGGTTTAGACACATGCTGATTTCAAATCTAGCCTCAAAAATATAGTCTGATCCAGAAATATTGAACTACATGTATTACCCAATGCTATATATTTACATTTGTACACACTGATATCATTCTTTGTACAATCTGCAATATTGGTCCGACAATTCAATATCCAGCATTCATTTAATTTCTTCCCCTTTTTTCACTGCAGGACTTTCGTTTCTTGCTGCAGGGCAGTTGAGTGGCAAAGTATACATGTATTTATTGTATTGTACATGTATTACATTTCAATTTTACGGGAATCAGACAATTGGATCATGGAACAGGTGGCCATTGCTTCTCTGGTCTGGAACTATTTCTACAGTTGAATCAACTACAAAAGCTATATCTACTTTTTGTATGGTTTCTCTATCCAGCTGAGATAACCAAGACACACATGCTGATCACTACAAGGGTAGAAGTTACTGACGTTCTCTTTCGTTATGTACCAAAACTACAAAGTTATTTACGGCAAATAGAATATCTAGTCTCGTCTTCTAGTTCACTGGCAGTTCTGTTGGTTCTTCATCACTTTCCTCCTCTTCACTCTCTTCATTCCTGTGTCAAAAGAGAAAACGTCTGTTGAAATTCAAACTATATAATACATTCATGGCAGACACACATTTCAAACAATCTATGATGAGATAAATATGAAACTTGGATACTTAGGTACTTTATTTCCTCCATTAGCTACCATACATATATACTAAGTAGTACTGGTAATTGCATACAATAATAAAGGCTATCATTCATTATAAATGTAACAACTTAATAAACTTAACAGACCAGCATAATTCTGTTAAGTGAGGTTTATACTTCTACTCATAAAATAAATTACAACGGAAACTACGACTCGAGTAGAGGGCGCGCAGCTGGGCATCCCCGCCGCCCCCCTCCTCCTAGCAGTGACGTCAGAAGGTGAGGATAGCAAGTACAGTTTTCTGCATTTTGATAAAAATAAGTTTAGATTAGGGCACTAGCAAAAAAAACAGGAACCAAATGCATCCATAGGGCGTTGAAAATGATTTATAGTAATCATACTGGCACGAAAATCCGCGTATTAAAACGGCAAATTCAAATTATTTGAGCTACCATGCGGCATACAAAAACAACAGTGTTTACCGATAATCATGCGGCCAAATTTGACATAAAAATAACCCAAAACCCACATAAAACTACGTAAAGACTTGGAAAAATACATTACCTGGCATTTGGGTGGTACAAGTGTCCGTATTTTGGCCCGATGCCGACGTAATCGGCTCCGAACTACAGCGGTCAGTAGCGCCCGGGCCGCCGTCCACCGTCTTGCTTCCTTCCCAAAACTGGCTCGCAATTTTTAAAGTATCAGCCGATTACGGAGCCCACCATGGCTCGAATATATGCGAATTTGGTACCAAAATAACGACAATCTCTTGAATTTTCCAACGATACCAATGGCTAAATTTTTTTTAAAGGGGTACCTTCCTCCGGAATTTCGATTTGAAAAATTAAAATGTGAATATTTTCACCAATGGAAGTCGCACAAGCTGACCACTTACATCATTTTGTAGCTCGTAATGCTGGCTACAAATTGGCGACTAGTTTTTTTGTTTACGAGTGACGTAACGATCCGTATTTGGATCGGCGCGAAGCCGGCCCTCCCCAAGTGCGTGACCGGGAAGCGGGTGCACCTGCTCCCTCGGGCGAAACGCGCGTAACCCGATGGGCGATTTCTCGCTTATGGTTGACGGTATTTTAGTAAATCTTTCGCGGATATTGAGTTAAGAACCTTCTTTAACTACTGGTATAAAAATATAAGCGATTTTTGACCGTTATGTATCAGATCGTACGCCTTGAATTTGGCGCATTTTTCGGTTTTGACGGGGCCGGAGAACAAATTTCGGGCTCTGCGCCACCCCTACTACAAGTTCTGCGAGACGCCAAGAGCTTCTTACTGCAAAGGACTTGCGTGTTTACCTGCAACATGACCTCAGGTAACCAGAAAAGAACTCATGTTCTTTGGCCAGCAGCAAATGGAACGCCCGGAACCTTATGTAGAACATGGATTCTTAGATAGAACATGGAACGGGGACAGCACTTTTGACCCGTTTTTGGTCTGAAAATGGGTCCAAAAGTCCCCCATACAAAGCATTTTGAAGTGATGTACACCAGAAATGTGATTAAAGTCCTGTAGGGACATGTTCCAGGCACCCTTGTGCCGAATTCCAGGCCATTTGCTTGTAATACCAGGGCACAGGAGCCCAAAAAATATAGAAATTGCCTAAAAATGCCCCAAAAAACCTCCATAAAAATGATTTTAAGGCCCGTTTCAAAACGATTAAAAAAGGGCCTGGGGGTATTCGCCATCTTCACCTCCATGCCAAATTTCAGGTCGGTTGGGTAGGAAATGGCGGAGTAGAAGCCATTTGAAGATTTGTCAGGAGGAGGAGAAGAAGAACCAGACAAATACTAGAAAGGCCGTCATTTGCCCCTGAGCAAATACAGCATGTTTAGCCATACTCCTCCCCATGCAAGAAGTGGTCTGTCCCAAAATAACACCTGGGCAAATCGAAATATCAACTGCATGTAGAAAGGCAACATTTGCGAGAGCATTATACTTCGACAATCTCCCTCCTGATGCATAAATGGACTGTTCCAAAATCATCCGTACAAAAACTCTCTCTACAAGTTCTGCGAGACCCCAAGAGCTTCTTACTGCAAAGGCTTGCGTGTGTTCCTGCAATATGACCTCAGGTGACCTAAATAGAACAGTGTTCTTTGGCCAGTAGCAAATGGAACGCGGGGATCCTTAGATAGAACATGGATTCCTTAGCCAGCAGCAAATAGAACATGGAACGGGGATACCACTTTTGGCCTATTTTTGGTCTGAAAATTGGTCCAAAAGTCCGCCAAATGAAGCATTTTGAAGTGATGTACACCAGAAATGTGATTGAAGTCCTGTAGGGACATATTCAAGGCACCCTTGTGCCGAATTTCAGATCATTTGCTTGTAATACCAGGGCACAGGAGCCAAAAATATAAAAATTGCCTAAAAATGCCCCAAAAAAACTCCATAAAAATGATTTTAAGGCCTGTTTGAAAGCAATTTTAAAATCACCTGAGGGTATTTGCCTTCTTTACCTCCATGCCAAATTTCAGGTCGGTTGATTAAAAAATGGCGGAGTTGAATCCATTTGAAGATTTGGCAGGAGAAGAAGGAGAAGAACATGAACAAAAACAATATGTTGAGCCATACAAGGTATGGCTAAACATAAAAACAATATGTTGAGCCATACTAGGTATGGCTAAACATAACAATATGTTGAGCCATACTAGGTATGGCTAAACATAACAATATGTTGAGCCCATACTTATGGGCTCAACATAACAATATGTTGAGCCATACTAGGTATGGCTAAACATAATTACAGAATGACATTACCATTACTTACGTTGTACTCTTCTACACACTTACATGTCGAATTAAGATTAACGATGTATACACAGTAAAACCTAGGCGACAAGTCATCATAGAGGCAAGCAGAGGAAGCATGTACATGAATAACTCACCTTGTGCTTTCCCGTTATGTGTCAGAAACACGAACACCGTCACCCCGTAGAGAAACTGGCGGAGCAACATGCCTGCTTCACGGCGAGGCGATCTTCAGAGCACGCTTTGCAAGTTCATCGCGGAAAGGCGCCCGACGTTGCTTTAGCTTCCATTTTCAGATAACAAAAAATCGTACTGTGCATTCAAATAATTATGGTGTAAAAGAACCAACGAAGGGGAAATAAACTGAACGGGACATATCGTCACGCACAGGTAGTTTCTTCATAGACATCTTTAGTTATTTTTTCACCCGTGTTGTGACAACTATTATAGCCTAAAATAGCAACTTTGGTGGCACACAAAAGAACACATGTTTACCCCCATGTCAAAGAATATATGGAAAATGCACCAAGGTCATTCCTTCTCTGTTGGGCACATTCACTCTAGATCATGTGAAAAAATGCCAACTACCAGTTGGCATACATATATTCCTTTTAATGGCAATCACAAACTGCACTTAGCTACAACCCCCCCCCCCCCCCAATTATGGTGGTCAAGGGAGAGGCCATATTTTAATTATTGTCATAAAATTGAAAGGACAAAATCACGCACGAACAAATGGCAACGAAAACCTAACCTTCTTGGCGAATGTTGAATTACATAGCATTTCGTGACAAGATAGCATAGACCAAGGACACAGGGGGCTTTGTGCTGTGCTGCAGTTCTCCACGAGATCGCTTGTGTGCGCTGTTTCACTATACTGTATTACGATTTTGGTACGCTGCAGCACACATTGGTCGGTTGGAGAAGTCACAAGTGCGGATGACTAGATGCACTCGTACCTGAGACGTTTTTTTAGCGAAAGACCTGGAGAAATTCAAAACTACTGTTGGTGCCTAATGCTAGGAGGAATTCAATGTTTTTTGTGTTCTTTTCAGATCGTCTACAACGGTAAAGAACAAACCGTGAAGAGTAGGGGTCTTCCCGGCCTAACTTTATTACTTGAGTTGTGATTAGATACTGTAAATGCATTTAAGTTCGCGTGGTTTTTATTTCGTGCTAAGGGGAAAATGGAGTGTTCGCGGTGGTTTTAAGTTCGCGGCAGCGCTATATATGTAGTCACATACTTATACCGTATTGGACAAAAATGTTCGTGGTGGTTTTAAGTGCGCGGTGAAACGGTCGCCGCGAAAACCGCGAACATAAAACCACCGCGAACATTTCTGCATTTCATTTGCTATGTTTGTGATGTTGGTACATGTTAGTTATACAGAGGACAAGTTCGATATGGTTCCCAGTATCTTTCCTAGCTTCAACTTCAGTTCAAGTGAAGTGCATAAATCCATACGCTATCCCCAAGAAATAATGACCACAACCTATGGGTTGCGTATACTATATGGCCAGCTACTCTCAGTCTAGCAAAAATCAGTCAGTATATTTGGAAAGCTATTTTTCTAGCGACCCAACAGTATGGCAACTTTCCTCCTCCCTTGACGCGTCGCGGGTTACCGCATTTAGTGAGCATCCCTTGGGAATGCCATGTTTGTTTACCCCCATGTCTCTCCTTCCAGATGGCTTCTGTCCTTTCCCGTCAGCAAAGCGGTCTTTCCGCGCGCTTCTGGCGGCATTCCAAGCGCCGCTACCCCGAAGGTTCGGGCTCGGGAGTCTCGACACGCCGGAGGCCGAATTTGACGGATAGCGCCGCCATCTCTGAGAGACGGACGGTGGAGAAATGTCGCGGCCTCACAGCGTTCAAGGTCAAGAAAAATGGAGGACGGCGACTGAGGAGGTTCGGAGACAAGCCGGTTTGTTTACAAGGGGTTAGCCTTTGCTAGCTGCTGCTCCAGTCTGTGTGCCTTACGGTCATTTTGGCACGGTAGTTTCAAGGCAACGCCATCACAATACAGGATACATCTGGAAGAAGGCTTCCGTCTCTGGAAGTCGGTCAAAGAGGTCAGAGCGCGACACGACTCTTTCTCTAAAACGTCACATCTTCAGTTAGAGACGCCATAGTCTTTCCCTAAAGCTCAACCCCACCGAATGGGAAGGAATTTCAGTTGAAGTAATGCGCCCGGATTCTGGCGATGACAGATCTCACAGCACGGGTCGTCCACGGGGAAATTTAGCCGCTGCCAAATTATTTCTCTCCATCAGATGAACATCAGATGGTGCACATTTATCAGCACAACTCCGCGAGAGGTTGTCCTCGTCACACGCAGCCTGACCGCGCTCAGGAGGCGACTGGCACCCCTGGAAAGTGACAGTAGACCCGGGCAGTATTTAAACCCTGTACGGTATTAAGGGTCGGTCTTATATTGCTGGTGTTGACAGGCAGTATTTGCCGGCGCTTGTTGATGAGAATTTGATCGCGGGGTGCCAAATTTTACCATATCCGGTTCCTGGGCACGGGAAAAACGCCGCTGCCAAAAAAATCTGTGATCCCTTGCCCTCGGGTCGAGTCCCAGCCACTACTTAAGTTTTGTCTTTCTCGCCAGCAGTACCGTTGCAGACGACACTATGCTAGCGCCAGAGACGGTAAGGCTGTAGCCAAGGCTGAAGCTAGATAGAGGTACCGGGGGAGTTTCACATAGATCCTGGGGTCAAGGCACGAGGATTTAGTGCGAGCGGGCAGTCATGGGTCAGCGGGCGGTGAAACAACACGTGGAGGAAGGTCTCAAGCAGTACGACGCTCATAACATCGACGCCGCCATTACGAAATGGACCAAGACTCTTCCGAAAATCACAGAACCGCGCTTGAAATTCCGAACCCTGGGGTACCTCGCCTCAGCTTGGGACGAGGTGGGGAAATACAGAGAAATGCTGAAGGTATCAATACAGCAAATTGACGTGGCGAATTCTATGGACGCGGACGAGTTACGAGAAGAAGCATATCTCAACATAGCACGCAGCAATGAGCGACTCTGCGAGTACGAAAAGGCCATAGCGTACTGCAAACATAGCCTAAACAACGCGTTTGTGGGTCGGAGGAGAAAACACACGTTCGGACGGTTTTACCTCTGCATGGGGAACGCACATTTGGGCCTGAGCGAGTTTTGCACTGCGTTGGAACATTTCGAGAACGCGCTGTCTTACTCACAAACATACGACGACAGGGTGTTGGAGTGTCGGACTTTCCTGAGCGTTGGCGGACTGTTTTACCAGTTGAGAGACTACGAAAGGAGTCAGTACTTTTACGGAAAGGCTCGAGAGATCTTGGGGGATTACGGTGCGAGATGGAGTTGGAAAATGGAGACGGTTTGCAGTTTGAACATAGCCATGGCGCAGAGGAAGATGGGACGACTCACAGAAGCTATGGAGTCTTGTGAGGTAAATGTACCTTCCGTTCTTCTTCTTCTTTTTTTAATCCCCCCTATTAAACAACTACTAAGAGGGTATCACTGAGGGTGTGAAACTTTCACTTTTTAATTAAGGGGAAGGGGCGTGATGCTAGGGGGATAACAATACTGTAAAATGGAAAATCTTCGCGTTTTCCGCGGTGACCTATTCACCGCAAGCTTAAAACCACCACGAAGATTTACCATTTTAAAGCAAAGCCCTTCATGCCAGTTTCAACCTCGAACTTAAAACCACCGCAAACACTATTTTCTCCCTACCTCGAAATTAAATCCCGTAAAGATTTCCACTTTTACAGTAACTGCAGATGAGATTTCGCGTAACTGGAGGACGAATACCTTTTGACGTTTACCTGTACAAGATCATCTATATCGTATTGAACCTTATGACATTTATCAAGGGTAACGTTGCGATTATAGGACTAGATTATTTACAGATACTATCCATATTCTGAGGCCGACCTTTCTAGTTTCTTCTTCCTTGTTATGTCTTGAGAATTTTCGTTGAATCTTGATCGAGCGACGCCATGGTCTTTCGTTTCAAAATCATCCACAAGATCGTTGCAACAACCCTCCCTCTCAAATAATCTATTTACCAGTGCACCCCTCTCCAACCAATCGGCGGCGCCATCAAGTGCAAGTTTACCAGTGAACCTATGTGCCCTGTTGGACCGATTCCACGTCTTCCATAGCCTGGATGCCAGACTCTATCCAGGGCCTTCACAGACCAGCTCCTCGGGTCCAGGACCGACATGCCCCCAAGAAAATTATACCACATACACCCCTCAGTTAGACCCTGAGCAGGTAAAAGTTCCTTTGCGGCATGTCGGCCCTAGAGCCGAGGAGCTAGTCTGTGTATACCCTGGAAACAGCCTGGCACCCAGGCTACGTCTTGCCAGGTAACTATACCATCGGGAGCTCCCCGGTATCTTTACGGTGGTAGGAGTGATGCCCGCCCGCCTTGACAGATAAGCGCGCACGGGGGTGGTTTAACGGGCTTGGCTTAACGGGGACATGCCAGCTAAAAAGACATAACAGGCTAACAGAAACAAGCCAAAAGAGCAGAATGGGCCCAGTAGAACACCCCCAAAGAGACTGGTGACCTAGGCTACGTCTCCCAAAGCCTGGGTTTAATCATACCGCTGCGCGCTGTTAACATTTTCTCGTGCAACTGATAGTGGAAATGTTTCCCCAGATGATTGACAGATAATGGACTGTTTACTGAACCTCCTGACTCCGCGGTTGACCCGAAGGGCCAAACCAGAACATAGCACCAAATTCGTCACATAACATACAAGCCTTCGGTTCGGAATTCCGACAGGATGCCGTCTTTATGCGAATCTTGACTGCTGAGATATTTTATAACGCTTGTACTAAAATGAGGGGATTTGTTTACGGATTAACAGAGAGATTATCAGCTAGTTGTGAAGCCTCTTAATCCGGATAATCCGGGATCGAACAAGTTGTTGCACTCCGGATTATTTACGAGTCAAGGTCAGACTAGATATATGTACACAGAGTCAAAGGTTATGGGGAGGGGCGGTGGCAATTTTGTCCGTAAAACAGTAACCTAACACTCTGAATAACTCGTGAGTGAATCAGACCCATTTGGAAGCCTTGTCAGGTCTAATTTGAATAAAGTACGGAAACTGCCTTTAGCCAGTTGATCTCTTCACACGCAAACTTATCCGTTATCGACACAAAATAAGTCAAACCCAGCTAGTTTAAATACAGCCAACAATTGTATTTAGTACCAGTAGCCTATTGTTACAACAAAGTCAGACACAGTTTTACTGACGCACGTATGTGTTTCCCTATGTTTTACCATGTATGAACTTGCAATAAACTTCTATCTTAAAGTGAAGGTATATGGAAATAAAAGTGATCTAAGTTTTTTATTTTATTTTACAATTGTGAAGAAGTGTCAATCGCTGCGCCTAACGTTAATTCAAACAGACCCAAAAGTAAAATACTCACTGAGACTTTGATAAAATTCTGGAATGATATGTCACTGAAATTGTTTGCATAACCCTAACCTATATCAGGAGCAGGAACGAAGAGCGTATCCGGCAGATGAATACGGAAAACAGGCCCTCCAAATTTGACACATATTCAACAGTGAAGGCTTAAAATGCCTTAATCCAACGGCTAGTTGGAACTCTGTCTAAATATAGATAAACTTCGTTTGTACCTTTGTGTATGAAAAACCGGCCGTCCAAATTTGACACATTTTCAACAGTGATGGCTTTAAATGCCATAATCCAACGGCTAGTTGGAACTCTGTCTAAATAAAGATAAACTTCGTTTGGACCTCTGTCGTCGTTTTGTTTTGAAAAGTCGGGAAGCCAGCATTTAAGAGCAGAGTGATAATTGACAGAGAGGTACACATACATGGCGTTTTCAACACACAACAGCGTTCGTTAAAACATGTTTGAATCTACTCTACTTAGAACGTTGTACATGTACTAAACAGGAGTTTCGTGAGGCGATCTTGGGTTGGCTATGCACCTGTCAGTGTAATACACAGAGGGGTAGAGAATAATATTCACGATAAATAAAGTGCTTGCTAAACAGTTATCATGATACACGTATCAACTATCCCTCGATTATCAACTATGAAATATTCAAATACAGGGCTGATCTACTCTACTCTGAATGTAGTACTAAAACGGGAGTTTCGTGAGGCGATGTCGAGTTGGCTATGCACCTGTCAGTATAATACAGAGAGGGGTAGAGAAGAATATTCATGATAAATAAAGTGCTTGCTAAACAGTTATCATGATACACGTATCAACTATCCCTCGATTATCAACCATCAAATATTCAAATACTCTATTTTGTAGGAATAGCCTACCTCCCAATTCAAACGTATATTCGTACGACGGTACGGCGCATATGTTCCATTATATTATTTAATATCTGAATTACTAAACGTATCAATTATCCCACTATTATCAGCTATCAGATATTCAAATACTCTCTTTTGTAGGAATAGCATACCTCCCAATTCAAACGTATATTCGTACGACGGTACGGCGCATATGTTCCATTATATTATTCAATATCTGAAATACTAAACGCATCAAACTAAGGGCTGATTTAAGATCAGATTTGCTTGGAGGCAATAATCATCTTCATGATATAAATTATGAAAATGCCTAAAGGTCACCACCCAATTTTCTTTTGTAATGAAATACCATAAAGTGACCTTTATGTATATATTCCCATCATTTGTTTTCCGTTCATTTCTCATCATGGTAACCTTCATTTTGACTTTGTCGTCGGTACAAGGTTAATGTGGGACAATGCTAATCTCCAAGCAGATCTCCACGGTGACAAAATCGTACATGCTAGCCTGAGAAGCTCGAGTCAGCCAGAGAAGTTGTCAGGCACCGTCGTTGCATTAAAAACTCCTTCTGCCAGTTGGATACGGTCTTTGCAACCGTTGGGTCTGCTTGGAGACTAGGACAATGTGGGCTAGTCCTTTGAATGAGAGGGTTGTTATGTGGGAACTTTGCTCAAAGGAGACAAAAACACAAATATTTTCACAGACTATCTAAATACACACGATAAGTTGTCGTTTTCTCACACCCTTCTGAACAGCAACCTCCTGAAAGCAGAGCCCCTATCGCTCGATTCGTTAGCTCGCTCGCGCGTAGGGGCCCTGCTCTTTAGCCCCGGTAGACACGGTTCTGGCGACGTTACTGACAGTTGCTCATGAATAATTAATGAACTATCCTTATTTGGCACAATTTGGCGGTCAATTCGTTCTGAACCTTAAGTAACGATGTGAGAAGTAACCTAACTGGTTTATAGCTTCCCATCGTCCTTTGCGCTTTTGCTCTAGATGAGGTTTAGCAAACTCTCTGATTGGCTGAAGCTGTTTTGGTGACAGAACCGTGTCTACCGGGGCTAAAGAGCAGGGCCCCTACGCGAGCGAGCCAACGAATCGAGCGATAGGGGCTCTGCTTTCAGGAGGGTGACTGAACAGTTATCTACAGTTGAGTTACTTTGTGCTTTTGATGCCCCTTTATATCCATTTTAGTCATTTCTTACATTGCAACATTACACATCCTTATCTTTCTAAAACATATCTACTTATGGCTACATTGTAATCAGTTAACCATTTGCATTAATTTTCGTATTGATGACAAATAAATGTTACGAGAAGCGGGCATCCTGAAAAGAATATCACTTCAGGTCCAAGACAAAAGATACAAAAACATGAACTACAGCTGCAATGCAAAGAAAGGCCGCTAGGACGCCCAGCTTTAAAGCTATTGCTAGTCAAATATTCGGAAAACAAACAGACAGACACACCAAAAATAATACCTCTAATTTCACAGAGGTAACAATGCTTGGGGGACACAATTTTCACAACCAAACTGCGCCCCTCCATATCATCCCCTGCTATAATTTGTGGTCTTTCCCCAGATCCTGATGGCTGCCATGTGGCAATGCGACAGACACATCGAAAACAGTACCTACAATTTCATGAAAGTAACAACGCTTGGGGGACACAATTTTCACAACCAAACTGCACCTCTCCATATCAATTCCCCTGCTATAATTTGTGGTCTTTCCCCAGATCCTGATGGCAGCCTTGTGGCATCGCGACAGACACACCGAAAACAATACCTCCAATTTCACAGAGTTAACAATACTTGGAGGACACAATTTTCACAACCAAAAAATAGAGAGAACGCTAGCGACCCCCCAAAACACCCCTCCCAATAAAATGGTATGGCGACCCTGTGACGTCACAAATTCAAGATGGCGGCCAAGACATATGCCAACGGATCTAACAAAGGTTTAGCTACGCAAACCTGTAACTGCACCTCTCCACATCATCCCCTGCTATAATTCGTGATCTTTCCCCAGCTTGTGACGGGTGCCATGTGGCAATGCGCCCAGGCATTCCCAGAAGAATGTCTGTGCTGTAGCACTGCCACAGGGCCCGACCGGCTCGGGTTACAAATATTTATAAAACTATCACAGCAGATGGCTTACATGTGGCAGCACAGTGCCATCATGTCCAAAGCCTTTTTATCATCACGTACAGTTTTATGCATTATCTTATCTTATGATATTGCCGTTTGATTATCATATTCGTATTTTATTTCTCTGTCAATCTCTTTCTAGATGTGTGCGTGCGTATGTCGATTTTCCGTTTTCAGCCCGCTAAATATTTTTCTTACATCATCGTCAAACCTCTGCACGTAAAAGAACCCAACACACTTGTCGAGAAGAGTAGGGGTGACACGGTGCGCTTAGCCAGAAACGCGGATGCGGTCCGTAGTGATACTCTCAACGTTGGTGGGGAGAGTCGACAGAAAACGGGGCACAGGATAAAAGGTCACTGTCTTCCCCACCAACCTCTGCTTGGAGAGCACGTAGTGAAGCCATATTGCATTACTACTGCCCTACTGGCTACTTACAAAAGTTTGATGCATCCTCTCAACTGAGGATGACTGTTACACCTTTTTGTTTGTTACCTCATTGTAAAAAGAGGAATCTAGAGGTACCAGCACAGAAAGTTTGACAAACGGGTAACCCGGTTTTAAAATAGTATAGGGCTACCCCTAAACACGCCCCCTCCCCCCGCCCCGATCAAACAAGGCCCCGTCTAATTGCGGGCATTACCATAAACAAACATACACATGGTGGTTCGTGTGTGATCAAAGCGGAGTGATTTTCCAGGCTCCTGAAAGGATCCATCTGGCGAGCTGAACTTGTAGTGCTGTACAAGTAGCCTCTACCAGGCTCCATAGGATGCTGGATAAATAGTAGAAATTGGCCAAATAGAGTGAATAGTATGCTAGGCCATAGGGGTAGTCGTCTATTGGACCCTCTCTCCATAGCCGACTACCCCGAGCATACTATTCACTGTAATTTGCCAATTTCTACTATTTTCCAACGATCCACGGCGCCTGGTAGAGGCTCCTGTAGTGCTGTACATGGGGTTTGAAATTGTGTAGGTGAAGAATTAAGACATTAATTTTCAAGTCGAGTTTCTCTCGCAAAATATGATTCATAATAAGATAAAGGTGAAGCAGTCATCCTCAATTTAGGTGAAGAATATTGCTTTTTCGAGTAGCTATTAGTAGTGCAATGCGGCTTTGCTACGGTCCGCGTTTTAGCCAAGCACACTGGGTCACCCCTACTCCTCTCCATAAGTTTGTTGAGTTCTTTTACGTGCAGAGGTTTGACGCTTGAGGATTTACACCTGAAGCTCGCTCATACAGGGGGCCACCAGCTTAACGTCACCGTCCGAAATGATACCAAACCCATACACGTTTTTAATAGCCTGCTAACCTGCAAGTTTATGCAATCTCAAAAAAATTTCTGCAAATTGTGAATTGTATCGTTTGAATTTGAGATCTGTTAGGCTATTCCTAAAATCCTTTCCCATCTCGTTCCCAGGATGCGATGAAGATAGCCCTCCACCAAGGCGACCGACCGTCCCAGGCGGAATGTCTCCGGTGTTTTGCGGACATTCACAGAAACAGGGGCGACATCGAGGTACGTTCTCTCCTTTTCTGGGATTATCTGATGGCGTTACGAATAATTCAGTCAATAATTCTTACAAGAACAACAACAAAATTCTGAAGCAAGGTTGAAATGCAATTTCAATCACCAAATTTTCGACTGCCCAACTCCAGTCTTTCTTAATGAATGAGCTATCAACTGCTTCTGTGATGTTACGATACATTGAGCAGATAGAACACGTGACTCAGTAAGTTGCAGATAGTATATGGCGCCCCCCGTCACTGGGATAGTCTATGGCGCCTCTCTGTGTCTGCCTCTGACTTGGACAGTCGAAATTTGGGTAAGTCCATTATTTTGTTGGAAACTACACGTTGCTTCACAATGATTTCTATACAAACACACAGGAACAAGCTAGCACTAAAGTTTATTGACGCCAGTGCTAATGTTCTGTCCATGATTTCAGCGCGCCTATCCCAGATACGAAGCCTCCTTAAACATCATGGTAGAAACTGGAGACCGTTACGGACAGGTGCAAGTGCTGTCGGGAATGGCCAAAGTGCTGGTCATGAACAAGCAATTTGAAAAGGTAGGTAAATTCTGCCATGCATCCCCCCCACCCCACCACATTTCACAAGTCAATGAAATAATCGCCAATCCAACGTGATTTTATGATGCAATACATAACGTTACAGGCAACGTTCAAGTGTGCATTGCTTGATTATGTAAGTCTTGTTAACTACAGATTTTTACACAAAATGAATACATGTAGATGTAAACCTGACACTAAAATGTTTGAATACCCAGTTTAGCAACAAATACCAATATCTAAGAAAGCCGAAAACGTTATGGAAGCTTTAAGGTCCATAAAAGGTAAGACATAAATGCTGTAAGGAAGACAGTTTTTCAAAGTTGAAACCTACGTTCCTCGAATCTTTCCGGTAAACAACCGCCATGTTGCCGCCCTGCCCTCTGACCCACGTCATAGGTCAGCTTTCAGAATTGATTTAATTACGCAGATTTGTCGTAAAACGTCAAGTTACAGTATAATGTCTGTCTATAATGTAGATACAGCACCGGGCTAAGATATCTAATTTCATTGGGAACACCTCAGTTTGAGTCACCTTGTTTTCAGTTCCGTAATTTGCTGAAGAATTAGGCTCGATTTATGATGATGATGATGATGATGATTTTGAAGGTATCTTATCAGCACTGTCTCTGAACTTCTGAAATTTAATGCAACTTCATGACACTTACCTACAGGGGATGGAAATGAACAAGAAAGCTTTGGAACTTGCTCTGGCCATAGGTAACAAGGTGAGACAATTTCACACTTTAAAACATTCTGTTAATATCTAACTAACATCAGTTATCTCAATGATTGCATATTTTGCCATAGTACAAGTTAATCCGTGAATAGTTTCATCAGGTTGGTAAGTCACTGAATAAAAATACTCTTTTTACACAACCAAGAGATATGCGTTACACTTTGTACGTTTGGGACCGCATAGTGATTGTACATATGTAAATATTTTGCTTTTGGGAATGCATCTCTTTGTGTATAAGCAGCAACACCTGTGCTGCATTACTATGTGAACGAGTCAGAATCGCCTTGAAGAAGGTGACAGATGGTCACCGAAACGTCGGTGGAATAAATCTCTTGGCTGTGTAAAAAGAGTCTTTTTATTCAGTACAAGTTAATGCTGTGTATCTAAACCCCGGACCTGAACTGGGCTTGTGTATGTCTATAGCTTCCAACATATCACATCGGAAGTGTAACGGTGACAAGATATTCATACATCAGAAGCAAACCCTACATCTGTTTGAATTATTGCCGCTTCCAACGGTCCAAATCCGTACTGAACTAAACTTGGCTGCTATTGAGAAGTGACCATTTTCAAAATGTTTTGAAACGGTTTGTAACATCATTAAAGTACAAAGAGTAAATTTGGACTGGTAGTATAAATATCAATCCTATCACATCAAATGATTTTCCTGGAGCGTTTTGAGCTGACCGAAGATCAGACACTACTTATATCTCGTGCCGACCGGAATGCCCAAACATCTAAGATATTTGCCTATTTGAGTGGCGAGGCGCCTGGTATCTTAGAATCCCTCAAGAATCTCCCCAATCAAGACACACGCCGTCCTATCTTTCCTTGGGGTAATTTTCCATTCCTTGTATCATTCAAGATCTGACAGTAGGCCAAGGAGCTCAAGGGAGAAGCACCTTATCTTATGATTTTATCAAACTGTTGGACGTACCAACTACAAAGTACATCTAATGCCAGCTCAGAAAAGAGCAAGGAATAGTCATGCCGTCAAATACCTATCGACCTAGGTAGAATTGATGTGTTCAAAAATACGTTTTTCCCGAGAACCATCGTAGGGTAGAACTCGTTGCAATTGCCACCTAGCACGATATGAGCTTCCTCATTAGATAGCTTCAAACAACTCATACAGCTAGATGGGCAAAGGTTAGGCGTGACAGGTCGTTCAGTGTAATGTCATAAGCAACTGATGTTGCGCCGCGTGCCTGCGAATCTGGTGTGTTACACCGAAGCGTGGTTATACCGGCTATAAAGATACAGATACAGATCTTCTTTGAGATTGTTATGATCATGATCTAACAAATGTAGGGACGTTTTGCCGTTATATTTTACAATTATACCAAATGCTCCACCTTCAGAAACGATAGAGAGGTCTGGACTCAGTGCACAAGGTTGTCTGTAACATGTGGTAAAATTCTTCGGACCAAATATGTAGACTAGAAGTCACACATATCCAGACGATTCCCTCGAAGCAAAGCGTGATTAAATGTAGCCCGCTTCAAAACTAAACGGCGATGACAGGGTGTACCGTGGAATGTGGCACCGCACCAGATGCACCGATGAAGCTACGGCCAACCGACCGATAACACAAGGCGTCTGATAATTCACATGATTGGCGATGGTCCAATGCGTCTGGACCCGTCTCATGGGTGCCTAAGTATTCACACGAATTTTCACGGAATTCATACCAGTTTTACGGAATATACACGAATTTTACGGAATTCACATACGATCCACTACTATGAAACATAGGGATTTTACGGAATGAGCACGAGTTTAATGGAATATGTACGAATTTTACGGAATTCATGTACGATCCACTACTAAGAAACATACGAATTTTACGGAGTTCATACGATCCACTACAATAAAACATACGTATTTTACTGAATTCCTACGATCCACTTCTATGAAACATGCGAATTTTACGGAATGCATACGACCCACTATCAAGAAACATATGAATTTTACAGAATTCCTACGATTCACCACTATGAAACATACAAATCTTACGGAGTTCAGACATACGAACCACTACTAAGAAACATACGAGTTTTAAGGAATGCATACGACCTGCCACTAAGAAACGTACGAATTTTACGTAATTTATACCATCCTCTATTACGACACATACGGGTTTTGCGGAATTCATTCAATCCACTACTAAGAAAGATACGAGTTTCACGGAATTCATTCAATCCACTACTACAAAACATAGACATTTCCATAATTCATACGAACCACTACTAAGAAACGTACGAATTTTATAGAATTCATGAAAATGTTACTAATAGTGAGGATTGTATGCATTTCGTAAATTAGTCTGTTTCTTTAGTAGTGCATCGTATGAATTCCATAAAGTTCGTATTTCCGTCAAATTTGTATAAATGCCGTACGGATACTTTAACACCCATGTGTCTGCAGAAATCTGGTGCATTCGGATCAAGGCAGTTTTTATCATCTTCTTCACAAATCATGTCCTTTCACTGATTAGAGTTATCTATCAAAGCATACAAACGGGATATAAATACACTCAAAAGCACCGCGCAGTCCTGTTCGTGGGAAGTAAAAATCTTAAGAGTGTCGAAGTAATCCTTCAAATGCGGCTATCGCTATGGCGATATCGTTAAAGCTGCTTAAATATCTAGCTCGTTGTGGAACCGAGTAGGACGAGGATGTTCGAATCCGGGGGAAGGGCATCCTGGTTGGAAATGCATTCGTCTTTCGGAAGCTTCGAAGGGACGTAAAATGGTGAACCCCTGATCAAGGAGGTGCTCAGAGCACGTTAAAAAGCACTACAACAGCCTCATTACTAAGCTGGATACCTTCTATTACACATTTTTTTCATCAAATGTACATAGGCAGTGGAATTTGGAAAATGATGGGATGAGCACTTCTTCCTCACAATGATAGCGACCAAGTGACGTCATATTTTGCCTTCTTGCTTAGAGTTCAAACTTAGAGAGATTGGTTACAATACAATAAAACTAGTACTGCTTCCGAATACTCAGGTGCATTGCTGTCCTTCGTTTGGTAGATTTTTTACCAGGCTACTTGAGCTTTGTTTCACTAAGGCGTAGGTAAGGTAACGGTAAAGTAACGAGTCCGCTAGCGAGTCCCTTCGGTGGTAAGGTAACGTAACCTAAGTGAATAGAACCGTGTGGTAGAACGAAAGCTTGAGCTGCAACTATCTAACATTTACTAACTCAACATGACTGAGACAATATCTTCATACCTTTCAATGTGTATGATCGTTGTTGTCCTATAACGCATGCGCATTCCACTTTTTGCAGCTCTCCCTCCTCAGGGCCCACTTCCGGTTGGAGATGCTGTACCGGTCGCTAGGGGACTTCCAGCAGATGCGTGAGCACGTGGTCAAGTACACGCAGGTGTGGTATGCGGCATGTTCCGTGGAATGTTTTACACGTGACGTCACAGTCGCCATCTTGGTTGGTTCAACCTAGAAAACGTTAGATCTATATAATGAACCGAAGCCTACGTCACTTCACCTGAGTAAAAGTGTGACGTCAGTATCGGGCAAAATGTTCCCGGTAGTCTGTATCAGCCCCCGTCTCTATTGAGGGATGATCAATGCGTCCTACTGTACAGTGTCCGCTTGTCAGCGCTTCACCTTAAGAAAGAAAATCGCGTGTATGAAGGCACTGTAGCCTGACTGGAGCTTCTCTGGCTGACTGGAGCTTCTCTGGCTGGCTGATACGATTTTCGTACCGTGGAGATCTGCTTGGAGATTATGTAAATTTTACACTATGTTAATTACCTTCACAGATGAAGCTTCGTACGATTATCTCGTTCTTGTTGCAGGCGCTGGAGGCGATGGAGCTGTACTGCGGAGCCTGCGGGGACACGTACGGAGAGAAGCCCGACAGGATCGAGGCTCTGCCCTGCTCACACATATTCCATTCCAGGTAGTAGTCTGTGTCTCTCGCTGGCTGGGGTTAATGTACCATGAAAACCAGACGAGGACCGGGCCGCTAACGAGTCCCTTCGGCGGCCTGAGACAGTCTCCCGCCCGATGTAAATTAACGCTCCGGGGAGTTGTAGCCCGGGGAGTAGACCGCGCCTTTTCAACTCTCGGGCTACTCTCGGGCTAGAACTCCCCCGTTGCCCTAATTTATATCGGCGGGCTAAGAGCTTTGGGTCGCCGAAGGAACCGGCTAAACGGCCGGATAACAGCCTGGGTCCCAGGGTAGGATTAATGACCCCCTCTCCCGTTATCCGTCGGGCCAGCCGCTAGGAGCACGATTTACATGTTGTAAGGCTAGTCTGTTTACATCTTCCGGGTCAGACCCGTGTACAACTTCCGGGCATTAGTATTGAACGTTAAATGATTTCGTTAAATGTTGAGGCAAGAGACAGTGTTTGTTTGACCATAAACGTTGACAATGTAAAGTTATCAGTGATGAAAGATTGTTGATGTTATCTGAAACGTCCGACTCATTTAGAGACTCAAGTTATGTAGTTGCTTGCTTGATTGATTATGTATTGCGAAATGGATGAACCTGGATGTTCAACCCTCATCGGCGCACAATATTAATGTATTGTCTCTATCTAAAGAAGTTGTTTCTTTATGCAATAGAGTGGAAAGTACCTGTATTCTATACATACTTGGCGAAGCAATCCAGTTCAAATGCGTTGTCGTTTATTTCTAGTAGACTGCAGTTTCATACGTAGAAAATTTAGGCTATTTCAAGAAATTTCTAAATGATCAGCTCTGGTATTTTTCTTTTGCTGTGGCTATTGAATCTGGCTGCCAGGGTTATTATGTATAACATGTCGTTGTTTTGTCTCTTTTCAAAGTTAAAGGCACCCAGAGCATTTTATGAGACTGGAAATATGCTAGCTCGTTGCTGTAATCTTTATGAAATTGACAAATAATGCCACTGTTTACCACATTTGCGTGCGGATTTCTTATCAAAAGTGCGCAAAAACGGCACAAAGATAATCTATATGGTGATCCTTTAATTTCACGCGCCTACTGTGAATACTGTAGATACCATAGCCCCACCCACCTCCGTCAAAACGTCGAAATGCAAAATCAAAACATAAAAATGCAAATATTTGACGGACACTCACTCTCTCATTGGTCGAGCCGCTAATTGTGATGGACAGTCAGGATCAGTATATTAGGGCTTGGATTTTCTATCAGTTCTTACCACACAACGACATGGTATCTTTGCTCATTTAATTTTGATATGTAATGGTATAGTGTTATTGAATCTTACTATGTCAAGGAATGACTAGAAATTTGAGTTTTTTAATTCAAGTTTCAAGCCTCGTTAACTCTGTGGATATGTCTGTGTTGTTCACAGATGCGTGGAAACGACGCTCCAAAAAACTACTGGCTGCCCGGACTGTCGTCGCGTCATGCTGCGACCTGTGTATGTCTGAGCCGACAAAAGATCGTCCAGTCATTCTTTAAAAGTTTAAAAGTGATCATCAAAACAAAATGGTGCTATTTTGTATTATGTCGCTAGAGGCGCTTGAGAGTCGTCATCGACTGACACATCGGAATACTATCGCAAACCTATAAAAAGAAAGATATGATCCATTTCGACAAAACAGTTGACAATTGGATTTTATACATTTATATTATACGTATAAGATACATACAGTCGACGGTCGAAATCACCTCAATGTAAAAGCGCCGCCTAGCGATATTTATTAACAATGTCCAACAATGACCAAATGTAAGGTATGAGTTTGACGACGTGGAAGGTTATTTATTGTTTTATGACTGTTAATTGTACTGGCTTGTATGGGGAATAATTTTTAAGTCTAATGGCTACTAATGTTGCAGAAGAACATCGGTTGCAATACACAACAACAACAACAACAATAAGGACAACAACAACAATAACAGCAACAAACAGGCAATACGTCTTTAAACGCAATTTGTTATATCGAAAGAGGAGCTTAAATTTGAAATTCTCTGTAATTCGTTAGAGGATCAGTATCAACCTTTGAAATCTTTGTGGAATTATTTCAGATGCTGTTTATTTGGGCTACTGATTCGTTTTATTGATGTCTTATGTTTATTTAGATATACCTGTATATAGCTAGCTGACGTCGACAGCCATTTTGAATCGTCTCCTGGACGTTTTCGCTGGGTTTAATTGGTCAACGTCTTATCTTATCTACCAATGATTTACACACTTAAACATCCGTTATTTTGAACTTTTTTTATTGACATTGACGAACATTTGATTCAACAATCTACCAATTTTTATCTTGTCACTTGAACATTCTTTTAAAGGCAAATTTGAGGATTTTTGCCTTATTTACGCTTCTTCTAAAATCCACAAACTTTTACAGTTCATGTTTATTCTACAAATGATGTCAATTGATTAACAAGATACAAATGTAACGCATCATGATATACTGTAAGTGTAGTTTTGTGAAGATCGACAATTGGGCAAACATTCTCAACCGTCTACCATAAGTGTGAGTTCTGTATATAAAAAATTGCTTGGTTCGATGAGTACGAGACCATGTTTATCGTACAAAAATTGCGAAAAAATGACAACACAAACCAATGTGTATATAGTTGGAAACGTTTTGTTTTATTTACCTTTAAACGTTTAGCATCCTTCTCTGCTTACGATTTTGATACAGTCACCGTTGATTTTTACAATTAAAATGGTTTTTCCCCGACTTCTTCAGTGAAATGAAAAAAAGATGAATACAATATTTCTTTGTTACATGATCTACTGACTCTCATTCTTCACATGTTATACATATGGTACGTATGTTTTTTTCATCATTGATATGATTCTTCTCACTTTACGAAGATGATCCAATGATATGACAACAACATTTTGCACGATTAGCCATGACATGTCGTTACAAATAGCGATGAATCTAACGAATGAAAATTCATCATAGCGGTACAACTGGAAAAGCGGAGATTTGAATACCCAAACCTTCAAGTCGAAAGTCGCTTGTAACAAAACTCGTAAGTTACTGAGAAGAAGAAAGAAAAAACGAGATTGTCTGTATTTATATGTGTTTCTAGCTAATTCGTTAGCTATCTGGTATTCAACTATCCTCTATCAGGCTCCAGGGGCGGTCGAAAGAGTAGAAATTCGCCAAATAGACAGATAACATGTCATGGGTGTTAGCTGGACACTGAGTTCAGTCCGGATGCGGCCAACTGAACTCAATGTACGACTAACTGCTCTTGCATGTTACACGTCTCTTTGGCCGATTTCTACTCTTGTAAGCCACCTTTGAAGCCTGGGAGAGGCTAGTATTTAACAGTTATAGACTTTTCTGACCAAGCTATACCCTAGTTCCCTACCAAGTGCTTGATAATCCCCTTGACTAAGTTGGAGAGAGAGTCTCTCTCCCGTTCGTACGCGTGCATGAGTGTCATGGTGGACGCCATGAAAACCAAGATGGAGCCGAACGGAACGGTCTTCACGTGATGCCGCTGAGCCAATAGGAACATCCCGTTCAGGAAGTGCGGAATGACGTACATGGAGAGTTCCCGCCTGTGAAGACAATCGTATAGTCAGTTTCGCTATCGTATAGTCAGGTCCTTTATCCGACCTGTGTTAGAGTATGGGTCCCCTGTTTGGGCCGGTCTTCCACGTTGTCTGTCAGACGACTTGGAAAGAATAAAGAAGATGTGATATGTGGAGTTCCTCATGAGCACTTACCAACCCTTGAGTCCAGGAGAAGGGATGCATCGCGCAGAGAACTTCAAAGGATACTAAGAGACCCCTTCCACCCCTAGCCCTGCAATGTCTTCCTCCCACCTAGAGAGAAGCCTGACTACAATCTGAGGAACAGAAAAACTCAATATAACCTCCCACTCAGTAAGACCGAAAAGGCACAGAGACTCGTTCATCGTGAGGGCTCTGAGGGACCTACAAAGCCTGGTTTTAGGCCCATGTACACTTTATTCGTCTGTCTTTGTTCGTCTAAAAAGCAATTTAATGTATATAAGTCCATACATATGAATATTGTGATGTAGTTTTTATCTGACCCACTTGATTTTTTTACTTTTGAAATTTTAAGAATCTAATGAAATTCAGATGTGTCCTCAGACATGCCTGCAAGGTTGGTTTCTCAATAAAGATTGATTATCATCAGGAATAGCCGCTGTTTTGGGATCAATAAACTTTAAACTTTATGATCTGTCTAGCCTTAGGCTAGTACACAAGACAAATGATATGCCTTGATGAGAAGACACGCTAATTCGTTTTCAAATGCATGTCTTTCGTAACTTTTATAATGGAGGCTGCGAATGATGGTATTGACTAATTTCTTTGCTTTGATCTTAATTGAGTTCAAAATCTAAGGCATACATTCATCATGCCCATTCCAATTTTTTTCATACTTACACCCTTTCAAGATTCAAGTTTTTGAGTTTTTCTTCTTCTTTACGCCACTACCGCAGAAGAATCCAGACTTTCTTAAATAAGATGATATCACACTACCAAAAATCTTATCTTATTTTTCTTGTTTTCTTTATGTTGAGAAAAATTTTCTGATACAAAGAACAACAAGAAAATTCAAAAAACCCTCTGCGAAATTCTTTGTTATTATATTTTCTTTTTCTGAAGTTAAGAAAATATTTCTAGCATGATGTTCTCCAAGAAGAATTTTCTAGAAAAATAATAAAAAATCTCTTTCTCAGTTTTACTATAAGATTTGTTATTTGTTTAGTTAAATGTGGTATTCTTACAGATTCTTTTTTTTTGGTTGAAAATTTGATTCTAGTAAAATAATTTTCTTGAACTTCCTTAGTATAATATAAGGAGAAATTCAAACTCTTCAACTGGATAAAAATTCGGAGATTTATTTCCGGACGTTTCGAGTGACATCCATCACTCTTCTTCAGCGTCACTAAAGTGAACTAGCAGAACGAACCAGTACTTATACTAGTATATAATAACTAGAAAAACCGGTTTTTACATGGCAATACACACAGTCATGCATAAGCGACATTGTAATGTAAAATAAGTTTGGAAAGTCCTATGGTAAGACAACACATTGTAATGTAAAATAAGTTAGGAAGGTTCCTATGGTAAGACAACACCATAGGAAAAGTTATTGTCCTTTGGGTGGGGGGAGGGTGGAGTCCCAGGTACCCGAGAGTTCTACGCGGAGTCCTCCCTTCCTGTTCAAGGTGGGGTTGTAGATCCTCTCGTAGATGGCCTCCCTGATTCCGCGTTCGTACCATCGTGGTTCACGATCCAGGACGTCCGTTGTCTCCAGTCTGAATGAGTGGCCCCGGTGATGTTTCATGTGATGGTAGATGGCCGATGAGTACTTGTTTGCTGTAGCCCTGCAATGTTGATTGTACCTTGTCTTCAGTGGTTGGCTGGTTTCTCAAATGTAGGTGTCGCGGCACTGTGGATGTTCACACTTAAGTCTATAGATGACGTCGGATTTGATGTGTTTGCGTACGCGGTCCTTGGGATGGACCAACTTCTGTCTGAGGGTAGAGTAGGTTTTGAAGCTTGTGGCGATGTTGAAGTCTTGTAGGATTCTCCGGAGTTTCTCTGAAACTCCTTTGATGTACGGAATAGTGGCATTCGCTGTTGTCTTCCTCTTCTGCATATGTTTCTCGTTCGAAGGTTTCTTAGATTCGTCAGCAGGTTTGAGGGCTTTGTGAAAGGTCCATCGTTTGTAGCCACACTTGTTCAAGGCGTTCTCAAGGTGTCTGTGCTCGTTGGACTTGGCTTCTTCGGAAGTGATGATGGTGTCCGCTCGGTGAAACAAGGTTTTGATGACACCAAGTTTCTGTTCCAGGGGGTGATGGGACTGGAAGGCTAGGTACTGGTCGGTGTGGGTGGGCTTCCGGTATACATCCACATTGAGGTGGTCGTCTTCTCCAACAATGACTTTGGAGTCCAGGAAGGGCAGTGTGTTGTTCTGGCTCTCCTCCTGGGTGAACTTAATATTCTCATCCACCTGGTTGATGTATAAGTAGTATAAGTACTGTTTCGTTCTGCTAGTTCACTTTAGTGACGCTGAAGAAGAGTGATGGGTGTCACTCGAAACGTCAGGAAATAAATCTCCGAATTTTTATCCAGTTGTAGAGTTTGAATTTCTCCTTATATATTGTTTACCTGGATGTCTAACCTTCACAAACGTTCCTTAGTATAAGAAAGTTCAAGACAAAAATTCTTAGATGCAATTCTTGTTTGTGCTTAAAACAAGGATTCTTGTATCACGATGGTCAAATATGGGCGCAGAATTTCCAGACTTTTTAGAATTCGAACAACATCCTTTTATGTTCTAAGTGCGTTCTATTCGGGGTCACTTGCGGTCATTTGCAGGTTTTCACTGTAAATCCGCGCCAAAACGCATTTTCTATCCTAGGTCCCTTGTACAAGAAGAAAAACACTTGATCAAAAATACAAACTATTGTCAGCCGCCACGCCACGTACGAATTCGAACACCTTTCGAACCCTTTTCATTTTCAACGGAATCGTTCCGCGGCCCCTAGCAACGCCGTTGCTAAGAAAACGCTTGCCGTGCGATAGCTGGATGAAATTTCATCCGACTTTCACAGCTGCGTTAAAGCTGATTGGCGGCCTTTTTACCAACATTGCGTTGTATGAACTAGAAGGGAATACTCTGTGCTCTCGATACAAGCCATTTTTGTGGGTTTTTAAAACGATTTTAGCTAGTTCCGTGATCATATTTGGAACACAGTAAGATTCGGAGAATGACGGTGCCGTAAAGAGTTAAATTTGTGACGATTTTCAGATTGGGGGCATTTGCATTTCGCCCTCGATTCAGTATTAGATGAATATTGTGTCAGAATCGTAGAGTCTTCGACTAAAACTGATGTAAAAATCTTGTTGGTTTGAAATCTGGGGAGGTTTGTTTGACCATGTCTCCCGGGGTCAAATTCTCGACTGTTTTTCGCCAAAGGGTTGCAAGGCGTTGGTGTTGTTGATTCCAGTGCAGTCGACTTTTAAACACAAGTTACGGCACTGATATACTTTCCCAGTATTGTCAAAGAATACCTACAGAAACAAACTACGTGGAGACGGACTGAATTAGGAAAGGCTATCTTAGTTTTTCGGTTACAAGTACGTAAATCCAGCGGTGCGGGTCCGGTGTGCGCATGGTGGAACGGGCGTTGACGCTAGGCATTGCGCGTTCTTTTTTGGAATTAAAACGATGCTTCTGATGAGGTGACCTCGTGCAATTAAGAAGGAAGACCATAACGGCCTCGAAATTAATACCAAGTTATATACCGCCAGAAAGAAGAGACTTTGGTCTTTTCTACAGGCTTGATTTCATTTTGTTTTGAAATCGGCAATAAGGTAAAAACACGGGGCGAATATTCACCAAAATCAACTGATTTCATGTCATTTTGTCACATGGGTACAGGTTGAAAATCGGTTTAAGAATCTGTAGGAGTAAACCTGGAATCTTAGAATTTATAGATACTATGAAATAATGAACGTACATAGTTGTAAACTCAAGCAAAGAGCTTTGTTGTAAGTAGTCCCGACGCCGGGGTGTCATAGAACGTACAACTGGCTCAAAACGGCCCGCGGTTCGCTGTTGCAAGCAGTAGACATTTTGAGACTAGATTGATATCACTTCGGAGTGGTGTATTGGCTTCAAACTCGGAATTCTTAAAGGGGAGACCATCGTGAACATAATGCTAGACAGCAATTAGAGTTTTATGTTGCAAGTAAATGTCCAGAGTAGATAATAACTAAAAAGTCAAATCGGGCGCGTTCTATTCTGGAATCGAAATTATGACATGTCTTCGCGCGGATTGGGGGCATCTGCATTTCGCCCTCGAAATCTATGATAAGTCATATACCGACAGAAACTGCAGAGTTTGCTCTTTCTTACGCACTAGATTTCCTGTTGGTTTGAAATCTACAACAGGTTGAAAACAAGAGGGGAAATTACACGAAAATCACCTGATTTCGGGTTGTATTTCTGACAGGAAAGCGGTAAACAATCGGTTCAAAAATCTATAGGAGTAAAAAATGAGCCTGGAATATTGTAAATAAGTTGAAAACAGGATGATATCCGGTCATATACTCCAGCGACAAGCTTTCTTGTAAGGGGTGTCGACGCCCGGAGTCATGGAACGGACTACTTTCTCTCGCGGAAGGAAAATGAAACTGCCTCGAACTCTCGACGTGGCGTGGCGGCTGATTGTCTTGACAGTATATCTTTGCTGACATTTTTGTGTGGACATGGAACATGTAACTAAGCTACTGGCACAATTGTTGATGACTTTGAATGTTGCAGGACTTGTTTACGCCGGCATCAAGTACCCCTCCCCCTATCCGTGAGGTATGACATTATTCCAAAGTGGTATGAAAAACTCGAGCAATGTGCGTTCAAACCCACTCATCGAGGTCTCAAATTATCGAGAACTAATATCCCCAGACTTTTGTCTTAGGGATTTTTTTTACACGGCGGAAATTTTGGATTACGGGGGTTTGAGTGTAAAAAAATGTATTTTTCAGTCGTAAAAATATTTTGAATGAGATATAAAAAAATTCCTAAGACCAAAAGTTTTGTATTATTGTTATTGTTCAGAATAAAGAAGATTGGGATTTTCAGTCACGTTAAGAACCAACTTATTCACAACATTTTGTTATTTTGTCCACCGAACATCCTTTCCAAAACAGCCAACTTGGCCTATATCAGAAAATAGTCAGACACTAGAAAGGCCGTCATTTGGCCCTGAGCAAATACAGCATGTTTAGCCATACTCCTCCCCATGCAAGAAGTGGGCTGTCCCAAAATAATGCCTGGGCAAATCGAAATATTAACTGCATGTAGAAAGGCAACATTTGCGAGAGCATCATACTTCGCCAATCTCCCTCCCGATGCATAAATTGACTGTTCCAAAATCACCCGTGCAAAGAAATTCTCGCTACAAGTTCTGCGAGACCCCAAGAGCTTCTTACTGCAAAGGCTTGCGTGTGTTCCTGCAATATGACCTCAGGTGACCTAAATAGAACACGCGTTCTTTGGCCAGTGGCAAATGGAACGCGGGGATCCTTAGATAGAACATGGATTCCTTGGCCAGCAGCAAATAGAACATGGAACGGGGATACCACTTTTGGCCTGTTTTTGGTCTGAAAATGGGCCCAAAAGTCCCCAAAATGAAGCATTCTGAACTGATGTACACCAGAATTGTGATTGAAGTCCTGTAAGGGGCATGTTCAAGGCACCCTTGTACCGAATTTCAGGTCACTTGCTTGCAATACCAGGGCACAGGAGCCCAAAATATAAAAATTGTCTAAAAATGCCCCAAAAAAACTCCATAAAAATGATTTTAATGCCTGTTTCAACAAAATTTAAAAATCACCTAAGGGTATTTGCCATCTTTACCTACATGCCAAATTTCAGGCCGTTTGGCCCAAAAATGACGGAGTAGATTCCATTTGAAGATATGGCAGGAGAAGAAGAAGAAGAAGAAGAAGAACGTGAACTAGACTGGCCGTCATTTGCTTTAAGAGCAAATTCAGCATGTTTCGCCCATACTCCTCCTCATGCAAGAAGTGGGCTGTCCCAAAATAACTCCTGGCAACATTTGCGAGAGCATCATACTTTGCCAATCTCCCTCCCGATGCATAAATTGACTTCCAGAATCACCCGTGCAAAAACAAAAATTTCAAACTCTTCATATCTTTTTGTACTTGGTGTCATCTGATAGGTATTTGTGAAAGAAACAGAATGGTTTTTGTTTCAACAAAATCGGACATACCGTTAGCGAGTTACGGCCATTCAAAGGTCTGAGAATTAGTCCTCAAATTCTCCGGAATCCGTAAAAACCGTTAAAATGTACTATCTTAAAACTGTCATAACGCAGTAATAATTCACAATAGAAGCACCAAATAAGCTGCATTCTCTTTATTTACAATGATATTAGCTTATAGCTTTGCCTTCATCGTTTCTGTAGATTTCTCATCTCAAAATATCACCAAAAGTGGGAAAAAATGGACATGGGCACAGGACATCTTAAATATGCAAGATTGCAATATCTCTGTAACCGTACAATATACAAGGAAACAACTTGGCATACATGGGTTTTGTAACATGCTGAATCTAAATATGGCCATAAAATCTATATATCTGCTTCAGAAATTATTAATTATGATGAATAATTGATTTCCTGAGGTAATAAGATGTGCATTCGCTAATTGAATATGCAACTTGCATATCTTCCTTATACTTGAAGATAAAAGAAAAAAAACTTGGTACACAGAGGTTTAGACACATGCTGATTTCAAATCTAGCCTCAAAAATATAATCTGATCCAGAAATATTGAACTACATGTATTACCCAATGCTATATATTTACATTTGTACACACTGATATCATTCTTTGTACAATCTGCAATATTGGTCCGACAATTCAATACAGTATCCAGCATTCATTTCATTTCTTCCCCTTTTTTCACTGCAGGACTTTCGTTTCTTGTTGCAGGGAAGTTGAGTGGCAAAGTACATGTATTTATTGTATTGTACATGCATTACATTTCAATTTTACGGGAATCAGACAACTGGATCATGGAACAGGTGGCCATTGCTTCTCTGGTCTGGAACTATCTCTACAGTTGAATCAACTACAAAAGCTATATCTACTTTTTGTATGGTTTCTCTATCCAGCTGAGATAACCAAGACACACATGCTGATCACTACAAGGGTAGAAGTTACTGAAGTTCTCTTTCGTTATGTACCAAAACTACAAAGTTATTTACGGCAAATAGAATATCTAGTCTCGTCTTCTAGTTCACTGGCAGTTCTGTTGGTTCTTCATCACTTTCCTCCTCTTCACTCTCTTCATTCCTGTGTCAAAAGAGAAAACGTCTGTTGAAATTCAAACTATATGATACATTCATGGCAGACACACATTTCAAACAATCTATGATGAGATAAATATGAAACTTGGATACTTAGGTACTTTATTTCCTCCATTAGCTACCATACATATATACTAAGTAGTACTGGTAATTGCATACAATAATAAAGGCTATCATTCATTATAAATGTAACAACTTAATAAACTTAACAGACCAGCATAATTCTGTTAAGTGAGGTTTATACTTCTACTCATGAAATAAATTACAACGGAAACTACGACTCGAGTAGAGGGCAGCTGGGCATCCCCGCCGCCCCCCTCCCCCTAGCAGTGACGTCAGAAGGTGAGGATAGCAAGTACAGTTTTCTGCATTTTAATAAAAATAAGTTTAGATTAGGGCACTAGCAAAAAAAACAGGAACCAAATGCATCCATAGGGCGTTGAAAATGATTTATAGTAATCATACATGCAACCACTGGCACGAAAATCCAAAAATTCAAATTATTTGAGCTACCATGTGGCATACAAAAACAACAGTGTTTACCGATAATCATGCGGCCAAATTTGACATAAAAATAACCCAAAACCCACATAAAACTACGTAAAGACTTGGAAAAATACATTACCTGGCATTTGGGTGGTAGAAGTGTCCGTATTTTGGCCCGATGCCGACGTAATCGGCTCCGAACTACAGCGGTCAGTAGCGACGGGGCCGCCGTCCACCATCTTGCTTCCTTCCCAAAACTGGCTCGCAATTTCAAAAGTATCAGCCGATTACGGAGCCCACCATGGCTCGAATATATGCCAATTTGGTACCAAAATAACGACAATCTCTTGAATTTTCCAACGATACCAATGGCTAAATTTTTTTTAAAGGGGTACCTTCCTCCGGAATTTCGATTTGAAAAATTAAAATGTGAATATTTTCACCAATGGAAGTCGCACAAGCTGACCACTTACATCATTTTGTAGCTCGTAATGCTGGCTACAAATTGGCGACTAGTTTTCTTGTTTACGAGTGACGTAACGATCCGTATTTGGATCGGCGCGAAGCCGGCCCTCCCCAAGTGTGTGACCGGGAAGCGGGTGCACCTGCTCCCGCGGGCGAAACGCGCGTAACCCGATGGGCGATTTCTCGCTTATGGTTGACGGTATTTTAGTAAATCTTTCACAGATATTGAGTTAAGAACTTTCTTTAACTACCGGTATAAAAATATAAGCGATTTTTTACCGTTATGTATCAGATCGTACGCCTTGAATTTGGCGCATTTTTCGGTTTTGACGGGGCCGGAGAACAAATTTCGGGCTCTGCGCCACCCCTACTACAAGTTTTGCGAGACGCCAAGAGCTTCTTACTGCAAAGGACTTGCGTGTTTACCTGCAACATGACCTCAGGTAACCAGAAAAGAACTCAACAATTGTTCTTTGGCCAGCAGCAAATGGAACGCCCGGAACCTTATGTAGAACATGGATTCTTAGATAGAACATGGAACGGGGACAGCACTTTTGACCCGTTTTTGGTCTGAAAATGGGTCCAAAAGTCCCCCATACGAAGCATTTTGAAGTGATGTACACCAGAAATGTGATTAAAGTCCTGTAGGGACATGTTCCAGGCACCCTTGTGCCGAATTCCAGGCCATTTGCTTGTAATACCAGGGCACAGGAGCCAAAAATATAGAAATTGCCTAAAAATGCCCCAAAAAACCTCCATAAAAATGATTTTAAGGCCTGTTTCAAAACGATTAAAAAAGGGCCTAGGGGTATTCGCCATCTTCACCTCCATGCCAAATTTCAGGTCGGTTGGGTAAGAAATGGCGGAGTAGAAGCCATTTGAAGATTTGTCAGGAGGAGGAGAAGAAGAAGAAGAAGAAGAACCAGACAAATACAATATGTTGAGCCCATACTTATGGGCTCAACATAACAAAAACAATATGTTGAGCCATACTAGGTATGGCTAAACATAAAAATTATGCAACATGAGTAAAACAGTAGGATCTGAGGTATACACATTGGCTAATTTAATTTCCAATTGGCGAGACACGTGCGAGAGATAGTTTGTCTAACTATCACGATATTTTAGAAGATGTTACAGCTCCCCCGGGGACCGCAAGGGAGTCCCGGTAACCTGATACCATCCCTTACAGTGGAAATTTTCCCATAGCAACGAACCATCGTGTATACATAATAATATTCTTGCTGACAGAAAAAAATTCTTTGTAGAAGGAGAAACAGGAAAAAAATAAGACAAGCGATTTTTGGTAGTGCACCTGTATATCTGCTTGTAAATTTGGCTTTTGAGACCATTTCAATCCAGTAGACAACTCTGCGATTGGCTGGTTATCTTAAACTGATTAAATCGAGCTTATAGCGGCCCGTCCATCCCTAGGAAGGGACCGTTAAGCCGGCGTCGCAATTCATGTGAGCGTCGGCTGAATTTGTAGATCGCCCGAAGATCGCCGAATCTCAAAATCGCCCGAGCGTCGACCGTATTTTCCAATGAAAATCTCGGGTACGTCCGTCGAACACTAAAAACTAAAAATCCCTCATGAGATGGTACCACATCTTGGACATGGACGAAGTCAGAATCGCCTAACCTGGTAAAAGGCCAATATCTGGATCAACTTTGATTTCTAAAAATCGCTTGAAGCCCGCGTTATCGACAGGACGTCGGTCGTACGTACTTCGGCCGAAAATGCACATTTGAAGCTCGCCAACACGTCGGCCGAGCTGAATTTCTTATTTGTGACGGGGACTTAACAGCCTAGGACAGCGCAGTTTCCGTTACACAGACGAGGTTATCTCACCTTCTGGAAGCCCGTTCGAAAAGCACCGAGAGTGCGCAGAGGGCCCCGGCGGTGAAGGGGATGTAACCGGCCGTCGGAGGGGGCTTGCGTTCCCAGTGACGTAGTACACAGATGACGTATTTCGCAATCTGCACAAGAAACGTCAGGAAGGTGCCGGACCAGACCGTGTGGATGAAGAGTGACGTCAGAGTGTCTCTAGGTCTAAGGGCAAAAGGGAAAGTGATCGTTATTATACACCCAATGGCGATTCATTGCAACGACATGAAACAGATTAAACGGTAAACAGAATATATGGTAAAGAGCCTTTGAATGGCCACATATTCAAGGCAAAACGAAACTCACTTCTACCACAAGAGGGGACAACGCCTTGCGTTTGCAGTCACGTGACTATGCCTAAGCGTCCGCCATATTGGTAGGGCTAAAGGCGCCATCTTTGATCTTTACTCTGCACCAACATGGCGGCCACATTTTCTTACGTGGAATGCGAAATACAAAACTTGTGTTGGGTCTATGATCATATATATATATGAAGCTTAAATATCCAGGTAATAAGATACTCAATACAAAAGTTACTCATACAACTGGGTTAGTTTTGTAAACGGTCAGACGTTTCAGACGCTATCTTTGGTCTGTTACTGTGCTGCTTGTTTGAACTAGTGCTGCGTACCTAAACGTAACATCGGGTACAGGTACAGAGGTTTAGCATAGACATGCACCCGAATAATTTGAAAAAAAAAATGTTTTCAACTCTCAGTTTCTTTATTCAAAAAACATAACTAGGTTTCCTATCAGCAAACTCCCTTGGCCTAAAATGCCAAATGCTATTAAAACTCCCGGCCTGCCTGAATGACCTGTTCCTTATTAGTTACTCTGTTTCAAGGTATCACTTTGGTCACGTTTGGTGTTGCATGAGGTCAGGAGATCAGTCACAAAATAAGCAAATACTTGGTGTAAATCTATATCGGTACAACACCGGTACTTCATGATCCGGTATTTTGGACCTGTACCGAATAAATGTTTGCGGTACAGTACCGGTACACAGAACCGGTACGCAGCACTAGTTTGAACCTTTATTCATTAAAGCTTAAATCGGCTTGCAGGGCGCTTTTCATTGAGGTCATCAGGGAAGAGGTAAGGCTCACCTTGATAGAAGCTGTTTGTATTTGAAAAGCAAGACTGGAACAAGATTGATGGGAAGGTACATCTTAAAGAAGCTTGGCCAGCTCCTTAGCGTGTCCTTCAGAGCATAAACGTGACAGCTGCCGGGGTGCATGTGTAGATCGCACGGGACGAACGCTGTGCCCTCCCGGCGGAGGGTTTCTGCCAGCCCCTTGTCGGTCCAGCCCCAGGACCAGCGGAGGATGGAGCGGTAGTAGCCGGCGGAAATCAGCTCGGGGTCCAAGGCGGCGGAGTACACGATGAACCCCGTGCAGATAGAGAAGACAGCCGTGTCAAGGTGTCTGACTCTCGGCAGACGTCCCCGTCTTACCTGGAAACATAACAGACACGTTCTATTTTTCAGAAAGTTTTGTTTAGTAACTTATCAGTTATGAAATATGCAAAATGATTTTCTTTCACTTCTGTAAAATTTGATATATCGTTTGATTGCATTATTTCTTTAGTTATTTAGTCTGTTTGTTTTCCATATCTATCTATCTATCTATAATGATTTTTTTTTCGTTTCGCCTGATTTGTTTATGGATATATGTTAAAATGATAAGCTATTATCAAGTAATCAATTGTAGTTAAGGGGAAACCCTCGAAAAACCTTGGAGGTTTTAGGTTTTCCCTGTTTGTTTTCCGTACTGTTTTAAGCAAAATATACACTTATTTTTAATGTGCAATGTTAAAAATGTATTTCCAACACCAATAATGGACAGCGACAATCGCAGAAACTTTTTGCGATTGTGCCGGAAAGAAAATTTCAATTTCACTAGTCACGTTGCCATTACATTACTCGTAGAAACACCGATATATCAGGGTTTTACTCTTCCAAAAGATTTGCACTTTGAAATATCCGTCCTTAAGCACTAGTGTTAACGATCTTTGATCTTTCTTACCAATGTATGGAGGAAGGCGTTAGCTGCCCGGGCCAACAGGAACAGAGCGATGGTCCGCCGCCGTTTCCCGGACTCGATAAACATCGTCAGCCCGGCAATGGCGCCGGCTATGGTGCTGTTCGAACCATCCTGGAAAACAAAGATAATTAATGATAGTATTCATAAATAGTCAAATATGAATTAATACTGATTAATAAATGATAGATATAAAATTGATATACGCACTGATAAATAATACATTTATATCCGCAATGACAAATAATACATTGATATCCGCACTGATAAATAATAAATTGATTTCCGCAATTTTCAATGAAATCCATGAGAAGGAAAGATATCAAATAACAGACTGGAGCTAGATAAGAATAAAGGGGATTTGGTTCTTAAATTTCTAAGATAATTTTGAGACCTCTTGCAATCTTTCACGATGTATTAATCCATTCGTGTACAATCATGTTTGCACGAACGACTATATGTATTTGCCAACTTTCACCTAATTAGCTAACGTTACCAGTAACGATTCCAAAGTGCAGTCGGTCACCTCCCCCCCTTATTTTTGGTATGGAACTACTGTATGGAGCAAAAAGGCGTGTCATATCCTGTAAGCACTATAGGGTGTTTTCAAGTTGTCTTGTGAATAATTGTGTTTAGCAGGAAGCGGATGTGACATTTGTCTTATAAACCAACGAACAACAACTTATTGTGATTCTCCCACAAAGCCCCCAGACCGTGTCATTAAGTGACGGAAAGTTTTTGATGTCGCTATTAATGCATGGTTATTAAAGCTTTTCAGACAGCGTTCTGCATATGTTAGTCTGGCAGATTGCATTGCGGGCGTTTTTACTGATGTTGCATCTAGCACATATCCCTAAATAAACCGCTTTAAAAAATTCCGAGTTTATATTACCCCGGGAGTTTATGTGAACTAAAGTTAACCTCTCATGATGTTTGCTTAGCTATTTTTGTCGACGACCCTTGGTTTATATTATTTGCTATTATTGACCCTGGACTTTGGATCGTCCACTGATGCAACTGCAAAACAATGTTGCGTGAATAAGTACCTTAACTCGTATTTCAAGTCTCCAATCATCGACAACGTAAGTGTTGAGTACAAATATTCCAAAAATAGTTACGCAACTGGAAAAATTTTGAAATTTTATCAAGTTGCTTGGGTAGCATTTTCAGGCGTATCTTATTACCTGGATGTCTAAACTTCATCAGACTACAAATATTATTTCTCTCACTTACTGCATGTAAGTTCGTTCACCTGAATTACAGATTACTATACTCACTTTTCCTGGCCTTGTCCGCCGTAATGTGTCGTGGACCAGCTTGTAGACGGCGGGAAACGCTCCGAGGAACGCCGAGAAACGCAACGTGTCAACGGACAGGGCCTCTCGGACAACATGGCCCGGCCTGTGGGGAGAACAAACAGTGATATAACGGTGTCCATCTTAGCAATGGGGCTATTGTAGTAGATTTTAACGTGTTTATGTATTAAGTTTACCACATTGGGGCCGGGGAAGGATTGCCATAACAGGTTAGCCTCTACCAGGCTCCACAGGACGCAAACTGTACTCCCTGGCCAGCTAACTCCTCTTACATGTTATTTGTCTATTTGACCAATTTCTATTATCTTTCCAGCGCCCTGTGGAGCCTTGTAGAGACTAAGAAAAGGTGACTATCTTTGAAGATGTCAATCCGGCCCAGACTGTAATGTTTGTTCCACTCACACCAGGAAGGACCCCTACTCTTGTCGATAAGTATGGCGGGCTCTTTAACGTGCTCGACGTTTGGCTCTCCTCAAACACGGGTCCTCCATTTTTCGTCCTCTTCGATCACTGGACCCCCACAAATCTACGTCCCTTCCGAAGGACGAATGCAGCTCCAACCAGGATGCCCTTCCCCGGATTCGAACCGGGGTCTCCCAGTTTCCAACTAATTGTAAAGAAACTGTGCCAAGTGAAATGACCTAAGCGTGGGTCGTTCTTTGAACCTTTCAATCTCTATCTATCTAATCAATATAGCAGATGTAAAGAAATAATCTACTACTGACTTACGTTGAGTTACAAACAAGTGATGCAATCCTAATTACACAGTGGCGTCGCGATGGCGTAGTGGCAGGGTGTTTGGCCCCAGAACCCAGAGAAACCGGGTTCGAATCCGGGGTTCCCTTTGCACGACTTTCCCCACTTTGCTCAGGTGAAAATGAGTAGCTAACTTCAGTTAGGGACGTCCTCGAGAGCCACACCTCAAGCACGTTAAAGAACCCAACACACTTATCGAAAAAGAGTAGGGGTTCTTTCCGGTGTGTGTGGATCATATAAATCTGTCCGGATATGCAGCTTGTACTCTTCAGTACAAACATGGTGTGTTACGCTTTGATGCGGATTACCGGGTATGCAATACAAACAAACAAACAAGCAAACAAAGCCTGGGAATCTTTAAATCTGTTGCCGAGCGATTCGACACTGTTGAAGGATGGTTGGATAAATAAATAATGAATGAATGAATGAAGACCTTTATTGTACACATATACCCACTGGGTTCAGTACAGGTCACAACAGAAAACGTCACAGTTTACAAATGCATAGATACAAGTCAAGTCAAGGCCTTTATTTTACTTAGCTGACAAGCTAGCACTAGTCTAATAATTACGTGAATTTGGCTTCATCTCGCTTCTTAGTTGATGATGCTAAGAGGAGAACGTCAAGTACAACGTCAGTCACGTGGCGTCGTGTGGCGTAATGGATAGAACATCCGACTGTCAAACAAGGGGACCCGAGTTCGAGTTCGTTAAATGGAGGTCCCGTGTTTGGGGAGAGCCACACCCCGAGCACGTAAAATAACCCACTAAACCCACTACACCTTTCGAGAAAGAGTAGGGGCATGCCCCGGTTTGCGATGGTCCAAAACCTTACAGTCTTGTGTACGTCTTACGTACCTAAGAGTCCTCAACCTAATGAGGTCAAGCACGTAATAAGAAGAAAGAAAGAATAACAGAGCCCCACCTACCTTCTGAACAGTTTCCCGTTCAACACCGACAGTGCTAGGGTCCCGCCCCCGTACAGCGCTAGTCCTGTGGCCGAGCCTCTGACGAATCGTTCCAAGGCTACTACAACAGTCCGTCCTTCCTCTGACTCAAAGAACCCATCCATCTTTGGCTTTGCCATGATTAGAGAATCCTTGTCGGATAGCAAAGCCTTAAAGGTTGTGGCCTAACGTCAAGTACAGGATGACATCTCCCTCATATGTTGTAGTCTAACCTAACTAAACTAACAGTCGTACTGGAGTTGTACGTTGTACTGAGCCCGTGTAAGTCGAGGTCACACACTCGGCGTGAATTTGGATCAAAGTCCGAGGCTCTAAAAAAGGTCACGGAGGGGTAATCAAGGAAGAGATTATATGGACGTGCATGAAAATAAGTTTTGTTGCGACTTTTTCTTCGCTTCAACAATTGGTTGAAATGTTGCGTCAGCCAATTTAGTTTGTTTACTAATTCTATCATTTCTCGACACGTTTCAGCATTTTCTGTTTAATTTTCACCTCTTTAACCCCCCTTAAACAGTATTTTTATGGTCAGGTCCTACTATTTCTCACAGCTGACTCAATCGGATATTACATCATCTCTAACCGTGTTTTTGCTAAACCTGCATGTTGAGGGTAACGACGGGGTTTTTGAATATCTGGATCAATCGGTTTTAACAACATAAACGTATGTGGGCGAACCATGGCAGTTAAAATTCAAACGCAACTTTCCCTATTCTTAACCCATTGCAAAGATTGACACAATACATGTATGCTAAAACTTTAAGTTTTATCGTCGTCTTCCAAGTTCGAACACTGAAAAACCAGCACTGTGTCTCAACGACCACGCGGAATCCGCGTGATCGCACAGGGAGATGTTTGCCAGGGGCTAACAGAGCCAGTGGCGACCTTAGTTAGACCAATCACGACCGCGGGGTTAGTTTGACCGAGTGGACTTTGTTCGACATTTATATAAGTGTTTGCGACACATGCACAGGTTGCGTTCACTGCGGAACTTCGTCTGATACCGGATCATTACTCATTCAATTTCGAATCCACGGACATCCTAGATCGTGAACCCCGCTGGTTCGAACGGGGAGTTAGAGAAGCAATGTATGAGAGGATGTACAATCCCGCCCTCAACAGGAAAGGTGGTCTACGCGTTGAACTTTCAGGCACTTGGGATAATGCACTGCCCACCACCCCCGGACGAACATCATTTAGTTACTGTATACTAAAACAACAGTAGCTAATTGAACTATCAGCATGAACCTTGTCTTGAATCAATCTTCTTTTGAAGACTATGTCAAGACATCCTAAATTGTCTTCATTAACATATCTATTCAGAGTTTTGGTATAAATCTGGTTTTCCAGTCCTTATCGTTAGTCACTGACGAAAGACAGCGGATGCTGTCTGAAACGTCTGTTTCAAAATTTTATCCAGTTGCTTAAGGAACTATTTATGGAGTTTAATCGGGATGTTATAAGTTGGTAAGTCACTGGATAACAAAGTTTTTCGTACACAACCAAGTATTTGTACCTAGCCGATGTTTCGGTGACCGTCGGTCACCTTCCTCAGGGCAATACTGACTGGTTCTACTATGCAGTGCAGCTAGGTGTCGCTGCTTCAGCGTGAGGAATGCGGTCCCAAACGTGACTGAGTTTATACCCCCCCCCCCCGTGTACTCGTGTAAACGTCGGGCAGTAATTTTCTAGCGAGGTCCAATCATATGGCTACTAGCAGGTCACCGAACGTCACCGATAATTAGCCAATGACGGCCAAGTTGTTGATTTTTAACCTGGTCTAATGTAAATGTCATCAAATCAAACCAGGCGCATTTGAATTGTCGTTTCCACTTTGTTCCGTACGTCTAGATGTAAAGTTAACTTTCATGAGGGCCTGTATGTGTGTGTGTGGGGGGGGGGGGGGGGGGCCCGACAACGCCAAATAGACTTTCTAAGCTAAATTCGGACGGCCAACTACGTATTACACTAAATTCAGGACGCCTCTCTACGCTCCACGCTAAATTATGAAGCTTCCCAGTACATTATGCAGGACTGAAATACGGCCTAACTGTACTACGCCGTGGTGACACAAAGGTACGATGTAGTTCTCTTCAACTGCGACGTGCTTTTGGACGGAGTACAACATGCCTTAAATACGGCGTGGCAAAATCCGCCGGCCTGGTAAGGGGGCACCTGAGGACCTCCTTAAGAGCAAGGGATCTGTGAAAATTGGTTGATCAAGAGCAACCTTTATAGAAAGTAGCTAAAGATAAAATCGTTTCAGTAGTTTCTTTCAAGATCCTTTGTTCTTTAAAAAGCGTAAATATATGGCCTACTATGAGTGCCGTCATTCGACTTATAACATGTCCTACTGGAGAGAACTGTAGCTAGATAAAAAAAACAACCTTTTAAGCAATTGAAGTAGGGTCTGATCTAAATCGGTCAAGCGATATAAACGTCATTTGGCGAAACACACCCTGAAACATGGTATACATTTGTCAAAATTGGGGGGAATATTAAGTTCGCGCTGAAAGGTCACCGCGAAAACGGTAAACATAAAACCACCGTGAACATTTCTATATTTTGCAGTAGTTGAGTCACCCTGATACCTGCGTCAATGCGATATGATTTACCGCTCCAGCTATCCATTACTGAGAGATTGGCCGTCCAATGCCGCAGGCAAACCAAGCTGATATGTGGGCCATCGTATATGGTAACCGGAGGTAATGATAGCTGGAGCTACTATTATATGTCCCATATGGATGAATACAACCTAAATTTCCCCATTTTCAGCCACCAAGATAAACATCTTTCGTTTTAAAACGTGGGAATTGATTAGTCAAGGGTAACCTTTACAGATAGTGACTAAAACATAACTTGTTTAGTCCCTGCTGATGGCCGATAGATAGATAGATCGATAGAAAACATAAAACCGTTTCAGTAGTTTCTTTCAAGATCCTTAGCGTACATGTCTGGCCTCCCGCGGGAGCCGTCCTTCAACTTATAAAATGTCCTGCTTCTGGAGAAAACAACGTAGCTAATAAATTGAAACATTTGAAGCAGAATCTGAATTTAAATGGGTCACGCGGTATAACCACCATTCGGCGTAACACATCAGGACTGAAAATGGTAGAAATTGTCCAAAAAAGGGGTAATATTTCATCAGAGCATGTGAAGAGCCATTGTAGTACAGCTTTGGTTACAAATTACAAATCTGTCCAACCCTTGTCAAATCATTCAACTCTTTTAGTAACTTACGGAATCGAGAATAGACAACAATTCTTCCGCATCAAACCTTTAAAAAACTTTTCATCCTGTCCATCGTGGATTAATGAAAGAACACCAAAAAAAATCTCATAACCTACTTCTTTCCTGTTGAAGAGGAACAACAGTTGTCTACACGGGCGGACCTCAGGATGTTTCAGCAGCGTTCTGGTCTTTGATCAGGATTAATAGCGGAGGGGAAAGAATGCAGTCCTTCCAGTAAGCAAGAGAACTACATTTATGGCCCATTGGCTCCGGGGCATTATATGTTGTATGATAACTTCTATCAACAACTTTATTCTAGAAGAAGGTTCATTTCATACATTGACTGAACATCCTTACTACATGTTGGTCTGCAGCCAACTATCTACTACCATTATCATCATCATCAGGCTTAAATCCCTGCTCTTAAGGAGGCCCCCCAGGCCGGTCTCCATTTTTAGCCAAGTGGCTCTCCCACGCACTAGCAAAAGTGTCAAACGTCTAAAAACAAGATTTTGGGAACGAGTTCGGTGGATTGTTCCATTGTATAAAAGGGGGGGGGGGGGGGTAGAAAAACAAAACAGACTGCGCACTCGTTTGTGACTTAGAGCAAGGTTAGAACAGTTTGACACTTTACGCACAATTCATCAAGTACGTTTTACGCTTTATTCCGGGTAGCTACTACGCATTACGTAGAATTCAAGTGGTCAATGACGTTCAACGGAAAAAACGCAGATTACGCTCTACGTTGAATTGGAGTGGTCGGCAACGCTCTACGTAAATTTAAAACGGCTCATTACGCTCTGCGTATAAGGGCATGCAGCCCACCTTGCATGACCAAAACGCGAAGGGACTGAAGAAATTAAGTTTGACACTTTCAATGGCGCTGCACTAGCGCTAATGGAGCGGTTGCTTTTTTATTCATCGAGTCGACCCAACACTTCCCACCCAAAAGCAAGCTCTCCAAGACGGGCCGCGTACAAAAATGGAGGATAGTCAAATTTCTCGGCTTGATTACGCTTTACGCGACATGCACTTGCTATGACTTACGGGAAATTTTCGCCTCCTCCCTACGAAGTACGTAAAAGAAAATAACTTCCCTACGAATTACGCGGAATCAAAAGGGCCTGCCTACACCTTACTGAAAAGAGCCTGCAGACCCACACGAAGTGCTACAGGATGTGTGTATCTTCTTCCAAGAATACGGCCCTGAAAATGAAGACCATTTGCCCTCGGCTGGTTCTCCTGGCAAAATGACAGCGACAGACCGCTTCAGGCCGAACACCGTCTGGACAGTAGACTCCACCTTCGGCCTGAATCCATACGGCTTACTTGTCTACAGCGCGTGCGCAACCAAAACATATGTTGAATCTATACATATACAGACTATGGCCAGGCAAACACGATAACGATACTACTACCATGTATTTTCTGATGACAATAAGTTTTTATGTGTCACATTTTCCATCGGGTTTGAACTATTCCTTCTTGACCCTCGCGTGCCAGTGGATCGGCGTTAATTGGCTAGTTTGCATTTGATAGGACCGGCTCTGTGGGCGTTGACCTCGCTAGAAATTTAGTGCCTGTTGTTTAGAGTGGACCCCCGCCCCCTTTACTGGGGTAGATAGATCAGAAAATCTCTAGTTTGAAAGCAGAAGAGGTTTAACGTGTTAATAACTCAATCTATTTATAGACATGATGATATACCATATCAACTATCATGTATAAAGGCAAAACTTAAAAAGTGTAAAATTCAACATGGGATACAATGAATAAATGAATTAAACATTGACAGATTCGTGAAGAATGTGCATCACTTTTCCTTTTTATTGAACATTATTTTAAAGAAACCTCTACTCTACTGATATCAAATGGCCATCTCCCACCACTTGAAGGCGAACGGTTGTCGCCGTGTTTGAGACCCACAATGCACCTCACCCAGGAACACGTGATAGGAGTACCAGTCATCCAGGAAGTCGCAGGTCAGTCCCAGAGGTTCCAGCAGTGATGTTACGTGTTGTTCGAACGCGCATGCGCCGTTGATGATGGGACCGAAGGGCTTTGGGATACCCAGGAACTTCCCAAGCACTAACATGTTCACCAGGTTGGGGTAGGCCGCAGCTGTGAGCACGAAAAAAGGCATACAGTTTTTTCTTCAATAAAAAGATTTTTTTTATCATATTTGTCCATACATGTAATCTGAGTGTCTAATTAATAGAATAACTTGTCAGATAATGTGTTCCTTTATGTTTGTGCCTTGATTTATTTTCACTCTAAAGTTGCTCTATTCGGCCATCAGGGCCGCTTTTCATAGAGGTCAGGTTGGGAGCAGTGTCTTCATATTTGACGTCACGTTTCTACTGTATCTTTACGTATCCCCCCCCCCCCCTCAACGGCCAGGTCAGGTCGATGGATTAGAAGTAAGCCCTTTCACGTTTCCAACTGCGCAGGTCAAAGGTGAAGACCCCTAACACATAACCAAACTAGAGTTCCACGACCCTATGCCCTCGCCAAATGATGTTAACTTTCATGAAGGATGTATTATGAAATAATTTCATTGATTTCAATGACACACTCGACGGATAGCTGAATCTTACCCTGTGTCATAATATGACACACCCTAGGTAGAGCTGAATCTGACCCTGTCTTATTTAATATTAATAATAACACCCCACGGGTAGCCGAATCTGACCCTGTGTCATTGGAATGACATACCCTACGGATAACTGAATTTGACCCTATGTCATTGGAATGACACACCCTACGGATATCGGAATCTGACCCTGTGTCATTTGAATGACACACACTATTGATGGCTGTATCCGACACTGTATCATTAGAATGCCCTACAGATAACTGAATCTGACTCTGTGTCACTGGAATGACACACCCTGTGGATAGCCGAATCTGACCCTGTGTAATTTGAATGACACAACCTACGGATAGAACCTGGGTGTCTCGTAAAAACACAGTACGAAAGTTTGTTATTTTCTTTATTCACATATTTTTAAAGGTTATTTGGCTACAATCAATGCTTCCTTAACAAGTCCCTTCTCTTGCATACAACAATAAGAACAACAGTAATGATTACAAATAACACGATGACGTGAGGAAAAAATGAAGCAATAACAACAGTGAAACATACAGCTAGTGTACAAACAGACTCAAGTTAAACAACTACAGCGGCCTTTCTGCGAGATATAGTGAAAAACAATATCACATACTAAGATTGTAGTTATCAATACACTAGATATTAAGCTAATCCAAATCATAAAAGGTTTGTCAACTTCAGCAACATAAAAAGTTGTGTTTGAAAGCTGCGAAGTTGAGCACCATGGCCAGGTGTGGATGCATGTCTGACAGGTGTAGAGTTGAGCACCAAGGACAGGTGAGGTTGTATGTTTGACAGGTGTGGTGTTCAGCACCAAGGACAGGTGTGGCTGTATGTCGGACATTTGTAGTGTTTAGCACCAAGGACAGGTGTGGTTGTATGTCTGGTGGGTGTGGTGCTAAGCACCAAGGAACCAGGGACAGGTGTGGTTGTATGTCTGACAGGTGTGGTGTTCAGCACCAAGGACGGGTGTGGTTGTATGTCTGACAAGTGTGGTATTTTGCACCAAGGACAGGTGTGGTTGTATGTCTGACGGGTGTTGCGTTGAGCACCAAGGACAAGTTTGGTTGTATGTCGGATATTTGTGGCGTTCAGCACCAAGGACAGGTGTAGATATATGTCTGACAGGTGCGGTGATCAGCACTAAAGACAGGTGTGGTTGTATGTCTGACGGGTGTGGTGTTGAACACCAAGTAACCAAGGACAGGCGTGGTTGTATGCCTGGCAGTTGTTGTGTTAAACGCCAAGGCCAGGTGTGGTTGTATGTCTGAAAGGTGTGATGTTCAGCACCAAGGACAGGTGTGGTTGTATGTTTAACAGGTGTTGTGTTCAGCATCAGGGACAGGTGTGGTTGTATGTCTGACAAGTGTGGTGTTCAGCACCAAGGACAGGTGCAGCACCAAGGACAAGTTTGATTGTATGTCTGGCAGGTATGGTGTTCAGCACCAAGGACAGGTATGGTTTTATGTATGATGGGTGAGGTGTTAAACACCAATGACAGGTGTGGTTGTATATTGGACAGGTGTGTAGTTCAGCAGCACAGACAGGTGTCGCTGTATGTCTGAAGGGTGCGGCATTCAGCACTAAGGACAGGTGTGGTTGTATGTCTGACAGGTGTGGTGTTCAGCATCAGTGACAGGTATGTCAGTGTGTGGGTAGTATTTCGACACCAAGGATAGGTATGGTTGTACGTATGAAATGTGTGGTGTTGAGCATCACAATCTCCATCAGAACTGTTTCATGGTGATGTGGCTGTGGATGCCTGTGTGTTCGATGTAATCAGGATAGCCCAACAAGCTGTGGATAGATGTTTTGTAGGTAGATGTTGGTAAGACAAAGGTCAACCTTGATAATGGGCTTCTTCGCGGCATCAGAACTTGTAAGTTGTATGTATGTGTGTTGTATGTGGACAACATAACTCTTTAATCTGTGAATGGATCCCCATTATATTCAATAGGGAGGGGGTAGGGATTGAAAAACAAAAGTTAAGTTCGATAATGGGATTCCAAGCAACTTCCTACAGTACTGCAGCGGAACTTCAAAATGCTAGGGTCCTGGTTTTTAAGTGGCAGATAGCTCTTGGAGCAAGGAGTGAGTGAACTGAGCTTGAACTCCCTAGCAGCTGGTATGAAATTGCAATGGGTCTTTTTGTTGGAAACTTTGGAAGAGGATAACTCAAGAAGGGATTGCTGTATTTTCATTATTTTTCAAACAAAGGTATCTTGGATGTTGATTTACATATTGAGATCTATGTTGTGGAAATAAGAACCTATTCTACATAATTACTTTGGAAATGTGCAATGTTTACTATCATAAAAGCAGGGGTCTTGGAATTGGAATTTAGGACAATAGGTCAACATACATCTTGCAGTGCTAGTGGGCCATTGCAAAACACATCTCGTTTCAGTTGTGTTTGGCATATAGATAACTAAAGTGATGATTAATTGATGCTAATTGATGCTAATTGTTCAAATTAGAAGCTAATCTGCAAAAATCAATGAGAAAATTTCATCAATTCCCCACGTACCATGATGCATTTTCAAGCAAGAAGCATGATATACAACTGAGAAAGAGAGGAATATTGATAGGTATAAACTATGCAAATTTCGTTGATAAAAACATTAGAGTATAGGTACCTTAGTAGCTAATGATTGTAGTTTGATACTTCCGTCTGACGTAAGGCTAAGGGCCAAGAAGAAGCTTTATCTCATGAACATGCTATGTCTGACGTCTTTTGGGTGTAAGGCAATAGCGGTGAAACTGGTCCCTTGTTAGCAATGTCTCCCATCTTAGGTGAGACCAATGCCGGCATGCCTGGAGAGTCTATGTAATTAAGCTCTGTAGCTTATTTTGCACGTACCATGCTTTGCTCTCCTTTTTCAAAACACCCCTCATATAAAGTATGGCTAGGGGCGAGAAGAAGCCCCAACAATTTGACTAGCCATGTCTTTCGTCTTTCGGGTGTTAGGCAATAGCGGTGAAACTGGTCCCTTGTTAGCAATGCCTCCCATCTTAGGCGAGACCAATGCCGTCTTAGGAAACCAGCCGGTATGCCTGGAGAGTCTATGTAAGCCTTGTAGCTTATTTTGCACGTACCATGCTTCGCTCTCTATTTTCAAGACACCCCTCATTAAAAGTATGGCTAAGGGAGAGAAGAAGCCCCGTTAATTTGACATGCAATGTCTGACGTCTTTCAGGTGTTAGGCAGTAGCGGTGAAACTGGTCCCTTGTTAGCAATGCCTCCCATCTTAGGCGAGACCAATGCCGTCGTAGGAAACCAGCCGGTATGCCAGGAGAGTCTATGTAAGCCTTGTGGCTTATTTTGCACATACCATGCTTTGCTCTCCGTTTTTCAAAACACCCTCATATGAAGTATGGCTAAGGGCGAGAAGAAGCCCCAACAATTTGACATGCCATGTCTGACGTCTTTTGGGTGTTAGGCAATAGCGGTGAAACTGGCCCCTTGTTAGCAATGTCTCCCATCTTAGGCAAGACCAATGCCGTCATAGGAGACCAGCCGGTATGCCTAGAGAGTCTGTGTAAGCCTTGTAGCTTATTTTGCACGTACCATGCTTCGCTCTCTTTTTTCAAGACACCCCTCATATGAAGTATGGCTAAGGGGCGGGAAGAAGCCCCAACAATTTGACTAGCCATGTCTGACGTCTTTTGGGTGTTAGGCAGTAGCGGTGAAACTGGTCCCTTGTTAGCAATGCCTCCCATCTTAGGCGAGACCAATGCTGTCGTAGGAAACCAGCCGGTATGCCTGGAGAGTCTATGTAAGCCTTGTAGCTTATTTTGCACGTACGCGTGCTTCCCTCTCCTTTTTTCAAGACGCCCCTCATATGAAGTTTGACTGGGGGCGAGAAGAAGCCCCGACAATTTGACTTAATTTCATGAATATGTCACTTCTGACGTCTTTCAGGTGTTGGGTTCAACTTAACAATTGATTATTCTACGGTTTTCTTATTAATGATAATAAGGTCCTCATTTGCATAGATTACATCAATTAATGATCCTCTGTAGCCAAACTATGCGAAAGTCATATAATAGCAAAGAAGGCCTATCTTATCATCTTTTCATTGATTATGCAAATGATGCCCTGATTTGCTTGAAACATGTCTAATGATGTTTATCTTTACTTTGTACTTCCCAATACTGATGAAATCATGCCTGCTATATGGTATCATGGCATTTTACATTTATTATGTAAATCAAGTTTTGATTTGCATGATTGGCATGTTACTTTCAATTTGACTAGCCATGTCTAACGTCTTTTGGGTGTTAGGCAATAGCGGTGAAACTGGTCCCTTGTTAGCAATGCCTCCCATTTTAGGCGAGACCAATGCCGTCGTAGGAAACCAGCCGGTATGCCTGGAGAGTCTATGTAAGCCTTGTAGCTTATTTTGCACGTACCATGCTTCGCTCTCCTTTTCAAGACACCCGTCATATGAAGTATGGCTAAGGGGCGAGAAGAAGCCCCAACAATTTGACATGCCATGTCTGACGTCTTTCAGGTGTTAGGCAATAGCGGTGAAGCTGGTCCCTTGTTAGCAATGCCTCCCATCTTAGGCGAGACCAATGCCGTCTTAGGAAACCAGCCGGTATGCCTGGAGAGTCTATGTAAGCCTTGTAGCTTATTTTGCACGTACCATGCTTCGCTCTCCTTTTCAAGACACCCGTCATATGAAGTATGGCTAAGGGGCGAGAAGAAGCCCCGACAATTTGACATGCCATGTCTGACGTCTTTCAGGTGTTAGGCAATAGCGGTGAAACTGGTCCCTTGTTAGCAATGCCTCCCATCTTAGGCGAGACCAATGCCGTCGTAGGAAACCAGCCGGCATGCCTGGAGAGTCTATGTAAGCCTTGTAGCTTATTTTGCACGTACCATGCTTCGCTCTCCGTTTTTCAAGACACCCGTCATATGAAGTATGGCTTAGGGGGCGAGAAGAAGCCCTGACAATTTGACTAGCCATGTTTGACGTCTTTCAGGTGTTAGGCAGTAGCGGTAAAACTGGCCCCTTGTTAGCAATGCCTCCCATCTTAGGCGAGACCAATGCCGTCATAGGAAACCAGCCGGTATGCCTGGAGAGTCTATGTAAGCCTTGTAGCTTATTTTGCACGTACCATGCTTCGCTCTCCTTTTTCAAGACACCCGTCATATGAAGTATGGCTAAGGGGCGAGAAGAAGCCCCGACAAATTGACATGCCATGTCTGACGTCTTTCAGGTGTTAGGCAATAGCGGTGAAACTGGTCCCTTGTTAGCAATGCCTCCCATCTTAGGCGAGACCAATGCCGTCATAGGAAACCAGCCGGTATGCCTGGAGAGTCTATGTAAGCCTTGTAGCTTATTTTGCACGTACCATGCTTCGCTCTCCTTTTTCAAGACACCCGTCATATGAAGTATGGCTAAGGGGCGAGAAGAAGCCCCAACAATTTGACATGCCATGTCTGACGTCTTTCAGGTGTTAGGCAGAAGCGGTGAAACTGGTTCCTTGTTAGCAATGTCTCCCATCTTAGGCAAGACCAATGCCGTCGTAGGAAACCAGCCGGTATGCCTGGAGAGTCTATGTAAGCCTTGTAGCTTATTTTGCACGTACCATGCTTCGCTCTCCTTTTTCAAGACACCCGTCATATGAAGTATGGCTAAGGGGCGAGAAGAAGCCCCGACAAATTGACATGCCATGTCTGACGTCTTTCAGGTGTTAGGCAGTAGCGGTGAAACTGGTCCCTTGTTAGCAATGCCTCCCATCTTAGGTGAGACCAATGCCGTCATAGGAAACCAGCCGGTATGCCTGGAGAGTCTATGTAAGCCTTGTAGCTTATTTTGCATGTACCATGCTTCGCTCTCAATTTTTCAAGACACCCGTCACATGAAGTATATAATGGCTAGGGGCGAGAAGAAGCCCTGACAAATTGACTTCAAATTATCTCATGACGTCTTTCTGGTGTTTGGATAACCTTCAGTTGACATTTTTTTTTTTTCATTATGTGAATAAGGTCCTCATTTGCATGTACTAAATCAGTCAATGATCTTCTTTACCCAAAAAAGTGTCCAAAGTATGCAAGTCATATCTTAGCAAAAGCTATTTTAGCATCTTTTCATTAAGTATGCAAATGAGGCCCTGGTGTGCTTTATACGTGTATAATGATATTCATCTTTACTTTGTACTTCCAAATGCTGATGGAATCATTCCCAACATTGAATTATGGCATTTTACATTTATAATGTAAATGAGATTTTCATTTGCATGGTTGACATGTTCCTCTCTTTTTGATGTCCCTCTCTTTTTTAGTTTTTAGGTGGCAGTGCCATTGTCCCTTATTCACAAGACCATTATTACCTACTTCTGAAAAATCATGACCGTAATGTCCATAACACAGGATATGAAAACTGGAATTTCTACTGCAGTACCATGGGAAGCTGGTAGGGGCCCATAATTTAATCTCTTCCTTCCACAGCTACCAACATGCCCAATATCATAAAGATACATATACATTCATGACTTCTAGAGTTATCCTGCTAACAGACATGTACACAAAACTCTGAAAACATAACCTTCTTGATGGTCTCCTATACTACTCAAGCCTCCAAGGGTATCATGCTATGAGGGGCACTGGTGACTGTAGGTCATTGAGGTTATTGTTAAGGTGCAGTCTTCCGTAGGAATATAAAGATTTCTAATAAGACATAATAAGATATATGCATGGTTGCCCCCCCCCCCCCCCAAAAAAAATTCTGTAACATTTACTTTCAAACAGTATTGGTCTGTTTCACAATCTAGTTACTGTCTTGTTTGCACTTTCCATGTAGGGGTTAATAAATCCACTGCATACTAGTATCAGACAGGTCTGGTTGTGATCAGTTGTAGTCGATTGTGGTGTTTAGGCACACCTGTATAATGTTCACTACAAAAGGTTCCAATCCAGGACCATTTATACTCAGAGCATTACGACCATCATGTACTATAAATTCATCTGTAAAGTTGATTCACCAGGAGAATCCATCATCAATTTACCATCATGCAAGTACAACATATTGAAAGACGTTTCCCAAACCCTCTCCCTGGCCTGAAGTATGTGTGTTTCCACTCGCTTGGATGCTGTTCTTGAAGGGCATCAGATGTACTGGTAGTAGATTTCCCTCAGCACATTTGTCTTCTACATGGGGAAAGAGAGGTACATGTTAGAGGACGAATGAAGATTGATACATGTTACTAACTATATGTACACCTATTCTCGGCTTTCACATGACGTCACGGGTTTTCCATATATGGGCATCCGCCATCTTTGTGCCCTTTTCAAACCCGCGCGTGTCACCCGCGCGATCGAATTTCACAACAAAGACAACGGAGCCTGAGAGGGTCAACTTCAGTGGTAAGTCTTGCTTCTCCTCGGTAAAATACAGCGATATAAATGCTTGTATTGCGTAGAGCATATTGCTAAGGTGTTTTAAGTTCAATGTTTGTCATACAGATTGCATATTTTTCACCGTTTGGAAAGGATGGCCGCGGGCGAATTTGTTTGTGTAATTACGTAGTACGTTTCGGTTTCGCTGCGGCTGGGGTTACGCTGTCAGTTTCAGAATCTATCATAACTTTTTAAAACTCCAAATACTAACTCCTGGTGGATGAAATCCCATAACAATTGCACATAGTAGCATGTTATCGTTTTGGATGTACATTAAACAGTATTTGGACTGCAGAATTTTGATTGTTTGTCAGAAGTTTTTCGGTGTTGCAATGGGGGAGGGGGGCGTTTGTTTACGTGGCATGACACAAGCCCTGTTTTGTAGACTTGCCCGTAAGTTTGAATCTATTTCGGAGTAACATCCCACAGAACATTTGGTTGATTGGGACAAGTGTCAGTAGAAATTTTAAAAAATTGACGATAATTTTTCTATGCTAAGATCTGTAATATTTTGAGGGGCTGACTGATTGAATGACTGACTGGGGCTGATTTAAACCTCCTTGGGCTGACTGACAAAAAGAAGAATATTAACTGTGCATGTGTGTCCTTTGTGTGTGTGTGCACAGTTCCTTAGTTTCCCGTGTGGCTCCAAAACAACTGGGCCACACAACTGTCCATCTTGCATTATACATGTACATGGACTGTGTAAAGTGATATTAGTCTATCGTTCTGTATCTGATGAAACTTTCTTTTATTCCTTTTTTTAGGTGCTGAATCAAGATGTTACCATCTCCCCATACCAGGAACGTACCAGTTCTCTCAGAGTATGCCTTGAGTTTGGAGAGCCATGTGAAGCGAAGATACATTGAGAAAATTGCTATCATCGACATAGATCCAGTGACTGTTCCGTGTCATCAGTTTGTCCGTCAATGTTTGCCACCTGTGGAACAGTCAGACTTGTTCAGTTACCTCGTCCTTCAGACAAGTCATTACACTAATGACCAGTTTAAAAACTACAAAAGTTTGGAGGCATATAACCATGTGGTGTCCGGATTTATCGCAGAAGTGAAGGGAAAGATCATTGCTGGGAAGTATGTGGTGGTGGCAAAAGTTCGTCATTCTCAAAGAATGAACGACGCCCCTGCTGACGTATGGCTGATAGTCCAGACAGATGGAGCGGTCATATCTGCACACTGTCACTGCAAAGCTGGGCTGGGTGAGTCCTGCTCACATATTGCCAGTGTGCTGTTCTACATTGAATGCTGGACAAGGATCAATGGGAACCTGGCATGTACACAAGTGAAATGTACCTGGATTCTTCCCACATATGCCAAGGCAGTTCATTATGAAAGAGTGAGAGATATTGACTTCACTTCAGCAAAAAGACTGAAGGAAAAACTTGACCACAAAATTGACTCCTTCACTCCCACATCACAAGACAGTGCCCTGCCATCACATGAGGAGACTGAAGTAGAACAGGACAGTGTCCCGCCATCATGTGAGAAGACTGCTGTAGCAGAGGACAGTGTCCCGCCATCATGTGAGAAGACTGCTGTAGCAGAGGACAGTGTCCCGCCATCACATGAGAAGACTGCTGTAGCAGAGGACAGTGTCCCGCCATCACATGAGAAGACTGAGGTAGCAGAGGAGAGTGTCCCCACAGCAGAAGAGATTAAACAAGTGTATGCGAAACTTAATAAGTGTAGTTCTAAAGCAGTGGCACTCAGTTTGATTAAGCCATATGCAGGGCAGTTTGTCATGAGAAGCCGTAACATACCTGTAGTATCCGACTTATTTCAATCTGACAATCTCAACCTTCCCTATCATGAGCTACTTCGTAAGTGCTTAGAGGTTAAGATTGATCTATCAGATGAGCAGATTGACACAGTGGAAAAAGACACTAGGACACAAGCAAAAGGTCCTGGCTTTTTCAGACACAGGGCAGGGCGAATTGGAGCCTCTGTTAGTGGTACAGTCTTCCATAGCAACTTGGCACAGCCTCCACAGTCAACCCTGAAGTCCACATGTTATCCAGATCTCTACAAAGTGAACACAAAAGCCACAAGACATGGATGTGAGAAGGAAGAAGCTGCCATCAAGACTTATGAGGCATACATGAAAGACAAACATGTCAACTTCCAGATAAAGAGGTGTGGTTTATTCATACACAAAGAACACCCTTACCTGCATGCAACACCAGACTTCCTTGTGTCATGTGATTGTTGTGGGGAGGGATGTGGGGAGGTAAAATGTCCAACATCTGTACCCGACTGTAACTATGACAAGTATGTGAATAGCAAGAGTTCATGTCTGGAGAAGGTAGATGGGGACTTTAGGTTGAAGAAAGGTAACAATTATTACTATCAGGTTCAACAACAACTATTTGTCTTGTCTGAGAAGAAGTTCTGTGATTTTGTAGTGTGTGTGTGGGATCAGAAAGGGAACGCCTACTTGGTATGTGACAGGATCAAACCTGACCCAGAACACCACAAGAGGGTCCTTTTCAAGCTCCATGCCTTCTGGAGAATCTGTATACTACCAGAGATCCTTGGGCGGTGGTACACAAGGAAATGTGATGTGCCAGTAAAGGTCCCTGGCTCAAATGCAGTTTGCTTTTGTAGGGGAGAGAGGGGTAAAGATGATGTAACATGCAGTAATGCAGAATGTCCATATGGCCAGTTCCATGAGGCATGTTTGGGTATTGGTGGGGTCACTTTGAGAAAGACCTGGTACTGTCCTCACTGTAGCCGGCTACCAGAGTACCAAAAGCTAACAGGCAAGAAGCCTAAGAAGCAGCAAGAACAATCAGCAGTAAGCCAGGCTGCCTTGATTTGCACCACTGTATGTATGTGTAATGCCAAACCATGTAAGGAAGACAGGTACCTTGAATGCCACAATGCTAACTGTGATCAGGGGAAGTATTTCCACCTTAGTTGTTTGGACATGAAAAGAATGCCCAATAATGCTAAAACAACATGGCAGTGTAAGCAATGTAGGAAGAAGAAGCCATCAACTAGTACTCCTAATTCTTGTACTAAGAAAACAAAGCCTGTTGATTCTCCTTCTACATGTAACACAAGTTGTGATGAGGAAGATGTTGTTATCACTGATGAGACTACTCTCATCTCCCAAATAAACGTACCGGTACGTTTATTTTTTTCAGCCTCAAAATCCACCCAGTATGTTCTTATTTTGGACGGTACGTTTATTGTTTTTTTGAAAATCCATCGGGGCTTTGCTTCCCAGAGATCCCCCTTATGTCGAAAGTTTAGTTTTTTTTGTCCATATTTCCCCGATATTTTTGCTCCTAAATCGTTATTTTTCGACCAAATGACGTGGATTTCCCCGCCGATACAATGACCCGGCATTTGTGAAACCCTGGCGGTACTAACATATCGGTCGATCTCGCTACAAAGTAACGTTGTTATTTAAGGAGAAAACAAGACGGTACACTGAAGTTTTGAAATGTATTTTTCATATAAACAACTTTGACAGTCTCTGTTTGGATCGTAAACCAAAGCACGCTGATCAGAAAACAAATTACATGTATATGCCAGCGGCACACAATGTTTCAAGTAACGTTACACATGTAAGATTACTCACGTGAAATCAAGGAGCCTTTGAAAAGCTACAAACAACACCTTGTAAAAATTGTGTCTTAGCATTAGAAACTGTATAATCACTTAAAAAATATACTAGAACATTTCAATCCTACCACAAGCATGAACATTTAGTCCTTCGAAAATCGCCACAGTAAAAGACGCAAGGCAGTGATAGTCCGTGGGAATGTTTCTCATGCAAGGAAGAGCTCACCTCGAAGAAGGGGAAACACCTTTTTTTGATCAATAAATAAAACTCATTTGCCTCAGTCAGAAATGTGCATGACAATTTAACAAAAATAAGTTTCCATAGAAAAGTCTATACACAAAATTAGCTTGCAATCTTGTCACCGTTATTATCACATAAAAATGCTTTTAAAAAGATCACTCCTCTACAGAGAGAGTGCCGAGGCTTTCCAAGAATTTTGGGTGTAAGCCCCGCCCCTTACTCTGTTGGTGCCGCTACCATGGCTACTGTCTGGCTCACCCTTTCACAGGCCCGTTGATGTGTAACATGAGAACCCTGTGGTTTGTTGCCACCAAACCTCCATGTTGCAACATTGTACAGGCCTGAGGCATCTAATTAACAGATTTGTTGACAATTTAGTCTCTCAAAATGAAAGTTTTTTTCTGCATACAAGGGTAATTTTTGGATTTGAAATTATTTGGATTGCAACAACACTGAACCAATGACAATATATGATAATATCCTTAACAATATATAATAATGAGATTTTGTTCTACATGCAATGCATGACACAATAAATGGCAAGTTCCTCCTTTTCTGTATTGCTTTTACAAATAAGTAATACTTTAACTGAGCATATATTCAGGATATTGTAATTTTCTGTTCAAGTTCTAGATGTTGATACATATCTGAAAAATGAGTAGACTTTGTAGGTGTGCAGGGAACTGAGAAGTTTGGCGACTACTTGTGTTTGATGATGTCACTTTATACAATTTTCCTTGATCATTTGCTTCAATTTCCAAGTAGAAAATTCATGTATCATGTATACATTTTCACTTGTTGAAAATTGAAAGCACCGTTGGCCCCCGGTTAGGGGTCATAGCGGGGAACCTATGCCCAATTTTTCCAAAAATTTTGCATTATTTATGACTATACATTTAAGTGTTACAAAGAGTAGGGGTCCTTCCCTGTGGGAGTGTATCAAACCTTAGTCAGGGTTGACATCTTGAAAACGTGATAGTCACCTGTTATGTCAATCTTTCCACAAATGTGGTAAATCTCAATAAGTAAATCAGGCATAAACGAATAAAAATAACCTACCTGCTTATCATCTCCTTTCCCGAGGACAGATTAGTAGCATCACTAGCATGGACACAGTTTATGTGTCAATTTGGTCATTTTCCAGGGGGTATGTTTATTCCAGGGGGTACGTTTATTAGATTTTGAAGATTTGTCTGGGGGGTATGTTTATTCCGGGGGGTATGTTTATTTGGGAGATGAGAGTACAGAGTCAGTTGATAAGTACCGCAGTCTGTCAAATCTCAGTGAGTCAGATTATGATATCATAATAGATCCCAATGGTTGGCTTACAGGTGATATAGTACATTGTTCTCAAGTTCTAGTAAGGCAAGTAAATCCAGGAGTTGAAGGACTACAACGCCCATCACTAGGGCCTGCCCGAAACTTTGATGTGGTATCTTCTGAATGTATACAAATATTGCATACAGGCCAAGGTCACTGGGTGTGTGTGAGTACAATAGATTGCCTACCTGGTAGGGTAAAGCTGTATGATAGTTTATATCATGATGCGGTTAGCGAAGAGGTGAAAGAACAGACCAATGACTTAATTGGTGGGAATCTTGTTTCCTTAGATTATGTTCCTGTGCAACAACAGTCAAACGGTAGTGACTGTGGTGTATTTTCAATAGCATTTGCTGTATGTTTAGTTTACGCTACTGATCCAAGCACTGTAACGTTTGACATACCTAGGATGCGTCCCCACTTATTGAAGTGTCTCAAGGAAGGGTCAATCAGCATGTTCCCGACTTTGGAAGACCCAGCCCTTTTTGTATAAATATACTTCTGTCTTACATAGACAGAAGCATATTTATACAAAAAGGGTATATCTGCTGTAGTGTGATTGACCCTTCCTTGAGACATCTACTGTAGTGTGTATATCTGCTGTAGTGTGTATATCTGCTGTAGTGTGATTGACCCTTCCTTACTGGCAAGTATCTTCTTTACAGTTTGACATGAGAGAGCCATATGTAGATATACCAAACTTTAACATTGATGCAGTGGTATGGTTTGAACATTTGACCTACATGTAATTATAATGTTTAAGCAAATTGAACCACAGAGGACAAGTTTAGCTGTGTTATCTGTATATTATTGCTTGAAGTATGCTATTTCATTCTAATGACTAGTAATGCTATCTTTAGATTTTCATGTCAGATCATAGGGTACTGGCAAGTATCTTCTTAACAGTTTGACATGAGAGAGCCATATGTAGATATACCAGTCAAACTTTAACATTGATGCAGTGGTATGGTTTGAACATTTTGACCTACATGTAATTATAATGTTCAAGCAAATTGAACCACAGAGGACAAGTATGTTATTGATTTCAGCAGCTTGTTTTACCTTTCCTTTTACTGTACTGAAGTTGAGTATCTAGCATTGAGTTAACTTGTTCTAGTCTTCAAATAAATGATGAGTTCTGTAACAAAAACTGTTCTGAGTAGGCATTTATTCACTTCAGGTTCATAATATATACCATAACCTTGTCAATGCTGATGGAAGGAGGTCACAAAATAATTGCTTTATGTTGTTGCTAGCAAAGTGGTCTTATTTGTTTCTCACATCATTCTATATTCTTGTTGACAAGACTTACCAAGCAGGCACTAATGACTGCTATGCATGTTATGACTGATGCAGCATACTTTTCTGTCTGCCTTAAACAATGGATAGAATGGAAACTAATCAAAAGGTACAATTGGCGGACAGAAATTTACAAGTGCTGAGCAGACTCTGATGATTCTGTCAACCAACGGTACTTTGGACTCACGACACACTAAGTAATCTGTGGGAATAGTTCCCTGTAAGAAAGTATACTTCCTACGCAACAGACCAATAACTCTTTCCACATGGATTCGCACATTGGCAATACCCCTTGATTTCTCTACGTCAATTGGATCTAGCTGTGCCTTCCCCTTTGTGAAAGCAGGAATTACAAGCTGTCCCTGCTTCAGACCAACACTTTCATCAATGGTAAATCCCCTATCAGCCATGACTGTGTCACCTGGCAACAGTTTGTCTAGGAATCCACAGTTCTCTGTCAGGAACTTGTCTGACGTTCGGCCACCCCAAGCTTCTGACACGAAAGAGATTGTCCCTTGTGGTGTGATACCAATGAGAACTTTGATAGTATTGTGATGCTTGTAGCTTGAGAATGTTTGTGCACGGGCCAGGAGGTTGGTTGGTTTGGCGATGAATACCTCGAAACAGTGAATGATTACAGTCACTTTCCTGCCAAATGTGTGCAGAAAGCACCTTGGCATAGTCCTCCACAAATCCTCTCTGTCAGGCCAAGAAATAAAACATGATAGTCTGGTGTCCAATGCTACAATCCATGTGCAGAAGATGCGCGAAACAGTGGCAAGCGATACTTTAAACTGGTAAGCTAGAGCTTGGAATGGCGGGTTAAGTCTGAGTTTCATAAGAACTATCATAAACTCCTGGAAACTATCCAGGCTCTTGCTCCTTCGGGTAACAAAGGGAGCTACATGATCAAAAACAATCATAAGGACTTCATATGTAGGCAGACCGGTGTAAAATCTCACTTTATCAGCTGATTTAAAAAAGTCTCTGTCGGGGGCTTGATAACCTGGCGCACCAAACATGTACTCGAACTCTTCTGTCTGTGTTCCAGCAATCTTCGACTCTTGGTGAACTGACACGCTGCTGAAAGCATACTGCAGCTCCTCTGTCCGTGTTTCGGCATCCTGTGGCTCTTTGCTTTCCAACGAGAGGTCAGCCATTTCCACATCTAGGGGCACATCTTCAACCTGGGCGAAATCGATCTGTCGCACACACCGCTGAGGCGTCCGTTTAGCTGCAGCCGGAGTTTCATGTTGTTCAGCGCCGCGTTTCTTCTTGCGGCCTGTAGCCCTTTTAGCCCTCGCGCCTGCCTCCTTCTGTTGCTTTTCTTTTTGCCGCCTCACCCCTGTAGTCTGTTCTTCCAAGGTTCAGCGTGGGGACCCAGTCAGGATTGTGTCTATCCCATACAGGCGCAGCCTTCCCAGAAATAAAATGGCGACCACAAACCCGCTCACTTTGGAGAATGTTCTTGGTCTCCGTGTCCGCGCGGCTGATTGCCGAAATCCACAATCTCCTCCGTTCTTCAGTGAGCTTCTCGTGATCCTCTCCTTGACCGGTAACCACCTTAGGTATAGAATAAAAACCAATCCCCTCCTTCTTGTCGCTTTTCGAAACGCAACCGACAACAATGCAGTGCACCATGACTCACAACGCAGTTGTAGGGAACGCAGTTGTAGGGCACAAAGATGGCGGATAGCAACCGTTGCTAAGACCGGGTCACGTGACTGAAAGCCGAGAATAAGTATCTGGCCTACTCTATGCAAATGTCTAATGACGTATTGTATATTAATTCTAATGTCAAAAAAGTAACCAACATGCAAGTCGTGTTTGGCCGTAGGCAGCTGTTTGAGTGGGGAATGGCTGTCCAAATTCCCTGCAAGTCGTGAACTGGACGTAAGCTAGTCGTCGATTCTGCCCTTTCAAACCAAACCATGACCATATTCATACCTATTACACATCACGACTCCACCCTGCTTCACTCCCAACTAAAAAGTCTGCATCAGGTTGTGTTTTTTCCAGACTCTGGCATAAAATACCAAGTCCCGTGGTTGAGGAGAGCGACACCACTACGCAGGTAAAAGAGTCACCACACCAGACAATCCTGATGTGAGCGTATCTGAAAAATCTGTCCAGATATGCAGCTTGTACTCCTCAGTACAACCCAGGTGTGTTATGCCATAACTTTAAGGCATTTAAGATATGTAACAAACAAATAACAGCTGCATGTAAAGTGTGCAATGTACCATTGTTCTCCATGTCTGCAGTTGTTCTCTTTGCCTCCTCACCGGCCTGAAGCATTGACTGCTCCACCATCTGAGCATCAATGGCTCTGTAGACCCTCTTCGCGTACACTATACAGGGTAAAAATATACTAAATTGACAACATTCCCTGTACTGTAAATGCAGAAATATTTTTTTTTTCTTTTTTAAATTTTGATTTACCACATTTTTGTGGAAGGATTGACATAACAGGTGAACTATCACCTTTTCAAGATGTCATCCCAGACCGGACTGTAAGATTTGGACCATCGCACACCGGGGCATGCCCCTACTCTTTTTCGAAAGGTGTGGTGGGTTCTTTAACGTGCGCGGGGTGTTGCTCTCCCCAAACACGGGACCTCCATTTAACGTCCTATCCGAGGGACGTCTCTAACCCTAGATGAGCTAGGTACTCATTTACACCTGAGTGAAGTGAGGAAAGTCGTGTGAAGTGCCTTTCCCGAGGGCACAACGTCGGGGCGCAAGTTCGGACATGTCTCTGGGCGCACCTGGGATTAGATCCCGGGACCCATTGTTTGACAGCCGCGTGCTCTACAGTTGCGCCACACGACGCCACTAACATTTGTGGTTTTATGTTCATGATTTTTGCGATGAACTTACCACAACCTTAAAAACATGCGAAAAGCCGTTCCATTGTGACTGTAGTTCTACTATTGTTTCAAGCGTGAACTCAAAACCATTGCAGCAATCCATTTTCGCCTTACCGCGAAATTAAACCTCGCTAACATTTCTGCATTTACAGCATCTTATTAATGTTATGCAACATAACTGCAATATCAACTTAGATGTCATACATCCTATTCATCTGCTTTCTGACTCATTGATAATGTTAGGAAGCATTTCTGGAAAGCACCTGACAATGATGTACTTATGGCTGCTTCTAGAGCAAAATTATGATTACAAAATTAAATTATCTTTATGATGACAACATTATGAAAATCGATATTGACAGATTGTGCAAGAGTAGATTAGGCTGCACCAAGTAATTTTTATGGATGACGTCCTTTGGAGACCCTAAATCTAATGCGAGAGCGCGAAAAAAACACAAGAAGGGCCGAAAAAAACAAGATGCCTAGATTTGAAATATAATAGTCGACGACACATGTCAGGACACTAATTGAATGGGAGAACACGGTGTAACAACTAACAATTCTTTTATTTATCATGAAAACAGCAATAATGTGAATAAACCAGTTGAAGTTGAACAGAAGTTGTTCTGTCCTGTTTCTTTCCATATCCCATTGATTTGGCAGGCCTGCAGAAACATAGTATATCAAAAAAGGCAAAATTAGTTGCTGATTAACTCTTCGCATGCATTACTACATTTCTACCTATGCATTAGAAATCCTAATGAATAATAGCAATTATTCAAGAGCCACATATGGACCAAAAAAAGATAGAAATAAAAAAAAACATATTTCCCCAACAAATAAAATAACCAGAAACGAATAGATGATCATTATCCATGCAGAATACATGAATGCATTCATCTTACACTCCCCCTTTCCAGATTATATTTTTTTCGTACATGGTACTTGATCCAAAACAGACTAAAGAACGGAACTTTTCATACCTCAAAAACAGACCTGGGCCTAGGAGCTTCAGTTGTGGCAGCTGTATTGTCGACCTCCATGCGGATGAAACACCCGAACTGCTTGGTTGCCTGCCCCACCTGCAGGCTGGAGCAAACTTCGATGCCTCTCCCGATCTTCTCGTCATAGCAGAAGAAATGCACTGTAGCTGATCTTGACAAGACTTAGTTAAAATTGTACGGCCGAAACTCACTCGCCGCTACAAGTACAGTTGCGCGAACGTCAGCTCTCCCTGACCGACAACGAGAGCGTACCAATCAACAACAACGTTGCCGCTCTTTTTCACTTTTATGCTCACATATTTACCGACCGAACCCACACGACATATTTAAATGCTTGATCTGACCAGTTTTGACTTAACTATTGACTTTTTCTGTACCATGTCTTGAAACTCAAAACGGCGCGTATCACCGCCCCGTAGAGCGCCCGGTCTATTACGCCCGGCCTAACAACAATCTATAGTATTCTAGACTAAATTCCAGGTTAGGTAGGCCTAGGGTTGGAGTTATCTGGACATGGTACAGTAGTATATGCCAACAATTAAAAAAATCCTGTCAGCAGTTGAAAAATCTGCACTATTGACAGGATCATCCTGTCAGCAGTAGAAAGAATTGCACTGCTGTCAGGATCATCCTGTTTATAGCAGAGCAATTTTTTCTATTGCTGACAGGACGATCCTGTCAAGAGTGCAAAAATGTCTACTGCTGACAGGATGATCCTACCAATAGCCATAGGCGTTCGCGTGACGAGTTTTACGTTAATTTTACGTGATTTGCGGCACTGTCGTAACTCTTTGGTCATTGTTACAGGAAGCGGAATTTCTTGTGTTTTTTTCTGGGAACAGACCAAAATCAATGCGCGCGCGGACGTCACCCATAAAAATTACTTGGTGCAGCCTTACAAAAATATTGCATAGGAATACAAACATCACAGGATCATCCTGTTAATAGTGTAAAACTCTAATTATTGACAGGATGATCATGTCAATAGCCACTAATCCTTTAGTCGGGTAGCACCCTTCAACTGACTCATTCCCGACCAAATTCCCCCTTAGAGACGGCGATTTTCCGACCAATGCTCAAATAACATTACCGACGTATTCCCGACCAATTACAGACCGCACCATTCACTGTGTCAATTCTTACATCAACGTTATATATACTAATAAATCCTTTCAAATCAACAAGTCAACCATGAAATCCTTTTACATTTTTAGTGACTCGCAACATTGTAGCTTACTTTTTCAGGCCCTGACTTTGGCCACTGATGTGTTTGTGAACAAATTAGAAACTTTACAGTATCTGTTCTTGTGTTGTGGCGCGCTCAAAAAAACTTGGACCGTGTTTTTGTCACAAATTGTCACAGAAGATACACAGAAACTTTACACAGCAATTCAGAATATTGATGTGCGAAGCATATTCTGAACTTTCCTGAGGGAATGGAAGTTTTCATTGAAAATTTTCTCTCAGAAATGACGAAGATATTTTCAAAAGATCTTACCTGTCATGACGTCACACGTGCTTGATTTTGTTGACTGCATCGACTCCAAATCTTGCTGCATTCCTCCCCAAATCCTGAGTTTTGCCTATCCAATTTCGTCCATATAGTTTCACAACCCTTTCACTTCACTTTCTGTGGAAAATTTCCCGAAATGACGCTGTTTGAAGACATTTTGTCATGAACGAAAAAAAGAAGAGGAACGACCACAACGTTGTCCGGGTTCTTGTGGTGAAATGTTGAATCTTGCATCTTGTACAGCCGCTTGTCGCCCCATTCCTGCTCACTTTGTGCTCTGTCCTTTCTTCTCTTTCTGTGAAAATTGTCCTAACATCCTTCCTTCCTGATGTATATAGTTCTTCGAACATTTCTTGTACAGTAGTAGGTTCAAGTTGCAAAACAGTCTTCCCGATAATCTGTCGGTAATTTCCGTGACGTCATGTCAGTTCAGTCTCACACCGAAGTTTATTTTCGATACGAAGTAATCCCAAAAAATAAAGCGCAAAAAATGGGTTTCTCCTCGGTTTTCGGCTCCATATTTTTGGATGTCACTAACTATAGCTAAAAAAATAATATTTTATGTTTCCCGAATAAACATTCATCTTCTTTTTTGATGTTGTTGTGCCGAAGTGTTGTCTTCCGCCGGATAGCTAGTGTAATCATATATTAATACGCGGTAGCTCTTTGTCACCTGATTACCCAGATAGTGTGCTTTATGTTCGCTTAGAAGTCTTGGCACAGCTGTCGCCGGTTTGCAAAAGGCTTGGAAATGGTTCATAAACGATCTTAAGACGTGTCTAGTCTAAGCAAATTTCCGAACAGGAATTACAATTTCAAAACATTGCCATGGTGACGTTGGCCTTTGGGTACAAGTGCCGTTAATATGTCCATAGATTATTGCAGTTGATTATCGCAATAATACAATTTGTTTTAAGTTTATTTCTATGTCTGATGATGGTGACATTTACTTAAATTTCTAATGCTGCAAGTAATTGTTTGTTTGTTTATTTGTTTCTTTGCACACCACCTTTCTATCAGTAGGGTCACACTGATTCGATTATATGAATGACATCCTAGGGGCCCCAAAAAAATTGATGCAAGCGTGCGAAAAAAAGGGCCAAAGAAAAGTTACCTTTATCATTAGCTGTGTGGTTATGTGTGTGTGTGTGTGTGTGTGTGTGTGTGTGTGTGTGTGTGTGTGTGTGTGTGTGTGCGCGCGCGCGCGCGCCTGTGTGTGTTTAAACAGTGTTCAGCACCAAGGACAGTTGGCTTGCTTGTGAACGGTTTAATGGAATAGTAGCTAGTATCTTTGGTCGACATCTGGATTATCGATCCGTACCGGCCGAAGAGCTTCTGTCATGAATTTAAAAAAAATGTCTGTTGCTTTAGCACCTGTTCATGGATCAAAAGCGCCGCCAGCAATTATTTCAAGAACGTCAATTGTCTGCTGTGTATGCGTGATGGAAGCTACATCCGTATGGTTCAAAAGCGTCACCTAGCAATGTTTTCTAGAACTGTAATAGTTCAAAATAATCAGATTATTTGTTTTAAACATAAGTGAAAGGTCATCTGTTAGATAGAAAGCATGTTTATGTTCATGGATCAAAGGAGTCACCTAGCACTGTTTACGAAAACTGCAAGAGTTCGTAGTCACGGGTTATACTGTTTTGTGTTAGGGCACATTATGCTCTATGCGTCTTGAGTTATCCTCCTCCAAAATTTAGATAAAAATGCCTACTGTAGTACCGTAGGAGCCCCCAGAAGACCCATCTTCGAACTTGACCTTCGTTCTCCAGACATCCAAAAACCTACTAAATTTCATCACGATCCATTTAATTTCTCTCGAGTTTATCATTTAATATGCTACCAACAAACAAACCGACAAACACAAAAGGTCCACTGCAGCACCAAAGGACCCCCCCTCCCCCCCCCCCCCCCCCAGAAGATCCATCTTCGTAGTTGACCTTCGTCTCCCCAAAATTACCTACCAAAAATCACCAACATCCGTCCATGGCATCAAGAGAAATCACTCCACAAATCCCGACCAAAGATATACCCTTCTAGATCTGCTTACGGCGAAGGCAATCACGTTTGGGCATTGTTAGGCTAACCAACAAACGGAGGCCATATATATGTATATATATGTTGGCAAGTATAAAGCTTTATCGATACAAGACCTGTTTGCAACCTATACGCAGTTGGATCCGTTAAAGGGCTAGTTATGCAGGTAGGTCTTCGTGCGACACGGGACGTCTCGTGCAATCTCGCCTCAAATCTCGCGGGAAATACTAAAAGCAGACGAACACTGTCATACCTGCTCGCCCCGGCGTGTCAGCATTTGGCTCCGTCACTTCCCTGTACAACTGCGGCAGGTCGACAATGTCCTCTTCAGTCAGCCCCAGCTCTTTCTTCAGTATTTCCCGATTCTCGTTGATATAACTCTGAAAAAAACATCATTTATTTTATTTACAGCTTCAAAATGCTGTCAAATAATAACTAACACGGTTTCAGGGTTGTTACTTGTTGTGTGAGTGTCACATAATATAAATGTTCTACATCCGTGAATAGTTTCATCCGGTTGGTAAGTCACTGAATAAAAAAGACTAAAAAAAAGACTCTTTTTACACAATTACCAAGAGATTTATTCCACTTTTTGATCGATAGTTGTGTATGCGTTACACTTCTGTACGTTAGGGAGCACATAGTGATGTCACCCCCTGTGATTGCACATATGTAAATACTTTGCGTTTGGGAATGCATCTCATTAATATATATAAGCAGCAACACCTGTGCTGCATTGCTATGTGAATCAGTCACAATTGCATTGAAGGGGGTGACAGATGGTCACCGAAACGTCGGTGGAATAAATCTCTTGGTTGTGTAAAAAGTTTTTTTTTAATTCTATAAATGTTTTACCTGGTAAAGAGCGTTTTGTTTCCTTAAGGACGAATCTTCCAGTAGGTTGTTGACAGTGACGGTCGCACTCTCCTTCAGACTGAAGCCCTGAGTGGATTGGAGACGCTTCATCATTTCAGTAGAGAATTCAGAATGTTTCTCACAGAGTTTCACAACATGCAGTACAATTGCCAATTGATCCTTAATCTAGCAATGCGATGTACCTAAAAGTAGGTTTTGGAAACAGAGACACACAGAGACACCCACGCACACGCAAATCCACACACACACATATACACACACACACACACACACACACACACGCAAACACACACAAACACATACACATACACATACACATACACATACACATACACATACACATACAGACGCACACACACGCAAACGAACACACACACAAGTTAAACACACGCACAGATACACTTTTAAGCCATACTTAAATCTTTTTTGTCGGGGACTTTCGGTTTTATCATGACGTCATATGAAGATGATGGTACTTACATGTGACGAGTCCCAGTGATTTAGCTGGCTTTTGGACTGTCGTCTCTTTCCTTTACGGACATAAACAATGATTTGTGTTAAAGGTCTTCATGGCGTTAAAGAAAAGTCAACACAACTAGAGTTAAGTATTTTTGCTACATATACTTCAGGTTTTCTATGTTAGTTTAGTGGTTACGGGGACTTTTTATAAATATTTGGTATTGACTTTTTCTTTTTATTTGAGTTGAATGTGTGATAAATTGTGTGCCAATTTGTTAGAAATAGAGAGAACGCTAGCGACCCCCCAAAAACACCCCTCACAATGAAATGGTATGGCTACCCTGCGACGTCACAAAATCAAGATGGCTGCCATCACACATGCCAACGGATCCAACAAAGGCTTTGCTACTCAAACCTTTAACTCCATTCCAAAGCCTGGTAACTGAAATTATGTCCAGTGAGTGGATATCGTACCTTGAAACAGAACTGCCTCTCCGTATCCGTCTTCCCTTAGTCTCTCCAGTATACGGTAACATACATCCGGACTGGACAGCAGCATACGAAACCCCTTAGACAGAATAATGGTATAAAAAAAATCATAAAATGGTTAAGACCTTTACTGTATCTCCATCTCATATATATATAGCCGGTATAACCACCATTCGGCGAAACACACCAGCTTGGCAGCCGCGTGACTGTACTTACAAATGTATGTGTCACAATGGTATAAGTGAAAGTACCAAAAAAAAGGTATTTTACATTCAAGCCCAAGAACATGTGCAAGGTTCGGAATATTACGTGAAAGAATGACAACTGTAGTCTATACCAGACCCCTAAGGCTGATGGAAAATAGTAGAATATTGTTCAATAAGCTGAATAACTGCCAATCTTTGTGTTACAAATGTGTAACTTTACAGCCGGGAAACTCCTCTGGAAAGTTGTTCAGCCTATTTGAATATTCGGCCATATTCTACCATTTTTCCGGCGACCCACGGAGTCTCGAGATTGAGACTAACCTTCCCATTTGTAGCAGAAACGAAGGTCATGAATTCGTCCACGTGACCGACTTCTAGCCAATCAGAGTACAGCAGCACTGGTGGTTGCACTCTCTGTGCCCTCAGAAAGTTCAACAGAGTGTCCATCATCCGACGGCCAGGGTTTCCCCTTTTTTGGGTCATAAACATTTCAAGTGAAATTAGGCGGGCAATGATAAGTTAGACAATTAAAGTCTCATTTCATTCTTGAAGTTGAAAAAAGTTGATGGTTTACTAGATATTGCACAGTTATATTTTCAGTGACAAATATCTACGTGCATTGAAGGCCAAAGTCACATTTGCCCCTCGATACAAGTACATGTTTGTCACTGAAAATATAACTGTGCAATATCTAGAAAACCCTCAACTTTTTTTCAACTTCAAGAATGAAATTGTCCATTCTAATGAGATGGAAGAGACAGTGCAGGATGTAGACATTCAGATTTGGTCAAAAAGCAAGATTTGGCCATATTTTTAGATTGAAGTGGTTATCAGAATCTAAATGATGTAACCTGACGTCATGACAATCAAAATGGCGGCATTGTTCATGTTTTGAAATTCAGGGTGGGGTCGTACTGTTTCGCCGTATAGAAAATTTTCATATTGGACTTTTGGGTCGCTTGAAATATCGGGCTACTACGTGGTCTGAATTACAATGACCATGGAATGTACATGGATGAGATTCAGACACCCTGAATTCGCCTACTTGTACATATTTATCTTCAGTACAGCTTCTATATCAATTGTCATGTGGCCTGAAAAGAAACGTCTTCTACTGCATTTGCCTAAAAAGTATTTTTTTTTTTACTTCGAACCTCAGTACCTTGCCGACGAGGAGCCGACGAGGATGCGTCCAAGTGGATAATCTACTCCGTTGACCATGACCGGTGGGCTGACTTCAAGGTTACCGAAGGAATCCAGTGAATTTGGCTCTTCCCCTAGTTGATAATAACTGAAGTACCCAAAATCTGGTCCCTAGGGAAAACAATAGGAAAGATTAACAATCACAATATAAACATGGCAGTGGTTAGAATTGGGATCCTTTAATTTACTGAAGCAATTCATAGTAGGCCGAATTACTCATCTTTGGGCATATATGTCCAGTATACTCACTGTGACAACTCCTGTTCAATCTTTTACTGATATACACTCAACATTTTCTTTGCGAATGGAAAATGGAGGCCTTCATTTCTCTCTTTTTTCATAATTGCTGATGATTGTTAGTTCGAAACTCACCAGCAGTTTTGTTCTCGGAAACGGGTGGAGTCCTCCGTAGCGGGGTGAAGAAAATGCGACAGGCATGGGGGCTCGGCCTGGAGCCTCGGAGTAACCAACTTCAACTTCGTTCTGTGAAAAAAGAAGAACTAATTATCGCTCTGGATTGGTAATATGTAGCCTGATTTCAATCAAGCCCCATGACCGCTCGCCGCATGTAACGGCTCGCCGCCCTAGGAGGGGAGAGAAACCCCCGGACAGCTGGAGTTTGCGTTATACACAGACTAGGTAATATGAAGATCGCAACAAACAAGAAAACGTCTGTTATAAAGATGTATTTCTATTTCCTTGCATAAACTAAAGCGCGTTATACCAACAAGCTTTCGATCATTCTTCTGGTCCTACTCAAATTCAAATATGTCTAACCTTCACAAATGTATCAAATTCAAATAACCCAAAACCTATACCATTTGACCTAAACGGAAGTTTGACGTCAGAAACGGGTCTCGGTTGAAGGATGGTTGATTACCATTACAGATGAACTTTCATTCGCATGGAAGTGTTTTGCTGTCTCACCTGCATCCAGCGGTCGCCCCCGTTCTGCGCAGGCGCAGCAATGGTCAGCCTCACTCCGGCGCGAGTTGTCAGCTGTTGTAAATCTCGGACGAACCGGGCGTTTTCCTCCGGCTCTACGACTCCACTCACGAACACCTGACGACGAATAGCGAATATAATATGATATAAAGATTAGTGCCATTTCCAAACAGTTTTTTGCTCGGACATGGCAATAAGAACATAACACCGAACTCATCACAACTTGGTTACTCCATTTGAGCTTCTCATGAAGAAACGAGGATTCAAACAAGCAACATGCAAACCTTCCTGCTCGTTTGCGTTTGGGTTGCCGACAGTTTTGCTGAGACCCACACAGTGTTAGACAACTACATTGTATGTAACTAACTTAAAGATACATACAATGCGTTTTTTAAAAGTTTACTGTTATTAGCTAGGTTTTCATATATGTAATATATGAACTTTATTGCGCGACTATTGCAGCAGGTACAAAGTATGGTAACAACAGTGAACATATAGAACAAGACATAATTATTGAATAAAACTATTCACTACAACACAATGACTATCTTAGGTTTTACATGATTCAAGTTGGGCTAATTTTGATTATCATTATTTTTTCTAATAACAAAACAATCTTTTATATATTTGCCTATCTTAACACTGTATGAGCTGCTGCATTTAGATATAAAGTAAAATCTATCTGTGGAATTGAGTCTCTTAAAATCTGAAGTACTCGAATTGAGAGAGGTGAATAACTCATCGCGTAGAGCATCACATTAAGTGCATTCCATAATGAAGTGAAACTCATGTTCAATTCGATTTGGACAGAATGGGCAAAACCTTTGGTAGGGATCTACATTAAAGTATCTACCTGTTTCTATATTCAATCTATGGCTACTAATTCTTAAATGTGTTATTGCTTTGCGGATTTCAACATATTCACATCGTGAAGATATTTTTCTTGTATGTAATTCATGACAGATAGTGATACCTCCAGTGGTGGAAGAGTGGTGGGGGTCATGATCCACGGTGCCACTCGGAACACGACCGTCTCCTCAAAGATGGGCTTTCCCGCCCCCTGTAACATGGTGGATGAGAACAGTAGAGAAAAGGGAACTTGAACATGATAAAGGCACCCAGAGCATTTTATGAGGCTTGAAACTTGAATAAAGAACTTCAAAGTCATTCCTACCACCCTACACCCTGTCCATCACAATTAGCGGTTCGACCAATGAGAGAGTGACTGCATGTCCGTCAAATTTTTGCATTTTTATGTTTTAATTTTGCATTTCTACGTTTTGATGGAGGTGGGCGGGGCTATGGGTATCGGTCTATTTACACTAGGCGCGTGAAACTAAAAGATCACCATATCTTAATTTTGTGCCGCTTTTGAGCACTTTTGATAAGAAATCCGCACGCAAATGTGGTAAACAGTGGCATTTAATGTCAATTTCATAAAGATTACAGCAACTAGAACATTTCCAGTTTTCAAGCCTCATAAAATGCTCTGAGTGCCTTTAAGGCAGAACGACAGACAGGAAGATTTTACGAACCATCTGAAAAAAATAGAGTAATATAGAAAAAGAAGGAATAAAGTCTGGTATTCTCACTTATAACTTTATTGTACCTTTCGCAGAGACAAATGTACGGAAACCTCCCCGTCAAAGTGCATGTCGGGATACTGGAGAGCTTCTACAGCGAAGTTATACGTCATGGCGTTGTCCGTGGGGTTCACTTTCCAGTCCAGTTCCGCCATGTTGCCGGCAGCTGGACCGATCACGTGATGGATGTTCGAACCAGAAGGACCTGCAGATGACGTAACCAAAAATGGCTACCATATTTGAACCATATACTTATAGTTTTAATCGCAGAGGAGTGGTCATTCATTTACTGAAGATTAAATAGAGTGCTATGTACACCATAATCTATTCTACACGTTGGAAAACAATGACGAGAGGGAAATATAAACTCAGTCACGTTTGGGATCGCATTCTGCAGCAGCGACACCTAGCTGCAATGCCAAGTAGAACCATTTAGTATTGTTCTGAGGAAGGTGACAGGCGGTCACCTTATCATCGGTTAGTTTAATAATAAGTTTATTGCCAGTTCTTGCCCGTAGGCTAATTGCAAGTACATGAAACATAGAAGGACGGACAGACAATTGGTAACAATATAGCATGTGACTATTCTAGTTCAAATACTAACACTAAATTTTATCTTATTTGGGTTTGACTTCTTTTTTCGAGACAGTGGAAGACGAATGCTCCCACTTTTTCTGTAATGTGTGGGTTTTGTGATGTTAACAGGAGAGTAGTTTTCTTTTGATCTGTAAACATGGAGAAGTTTGGATGGAATTTGGTGGCCTCTTTAAACAGCGCCTTTCTTTCTTGATCGTAGAAGGGGCAACTTGAGATTAAATGTGTTTCGTATTCCACCGTGTTTGACATACAGTATTTACAAGTTCTTTCGCACACAGGTAACTTTTTGTACCGCCCTCTCTCTATTTCAAGAGGATGGGCACTAATTCAAATTTTACAAATTGCTGAGCGTATATTAAAATCATCTAGTTCTAGATATTTTTCCATGGAATATGATTTTTTGATATATTATAGCACAGCAGATTTCATATACTTGTTATGTGTTAAGAGCTTTGTTATCCACAATGCTACCATTTCAGAGTTCTCTCCCACTAAGTGCTGACTGAATGGAAACTTCGATTATGGTTTTATGGTCTTCCACACCTCTCCGTCCCCTACCTCCGTCTGTGAGATGGAATATTCCTATCCTCTGAGCGTCCTCCGATGACGTATGCAGCCAAACAACGTACTCTTTGGGTAAGGCTGTTGGCCCGCGCATGCGCACTGTCATCGGGCTCATGTCTCTCAGATCTAAACAACGGCATAAATATAGTGTATAAAAGTTGATACTGTTCTATCATACAGAATGTAAATAGACAATGTTTACTATGTTTATAGCATCATTTTTAATTGTGATGTCAAGAGAAAATTGCTATATGTATATGACCTACTTGATAAAGGTGCTATATACAAAAGTGTGAGCAAACATAGAATTTGAGCTACAAACCTATACTTTTACTGTTAAAACAGTAGCATCAACTATGTTGTACAAAGATGCGAACTTTAAAACCTAGAGCTGTATAAGAGGAAAGAAAAACATCACTGTACCCGTTTCTCCATCGACAACACCATTCCAGTTGTCAGGGTACTTGTCTGTGGTGACGTCATCGTTGTCGTTGTTAACAAGAAGAATGGCACCGGTACCTTCTGGTCCCCATTTCCATTGGCTCTTCAGTAATCAGATATGCAACACGATATGCAAAAATTAATTTCAATAAATATTGTATCCTGTGATTAGTTGCTGTGCGGTTAGACATGAAGATTATTGGTTATTCCTGAGGATATGAAATTGATATGCTTCGATGAAGGTGATAATTGATTTTAAAAAACACATGGTAACAGTTACTCAAGCAACTGGATAAATCTATATATTCTTTGGTTTGGTTTGAGTAACTGCTTTCTCATTACGTGTTGTAGTACAACAGATTTTAAGAGCTTAGATGCTACAGAAAGATTTGGCTACATCTTTAGATGCAACAACGCCAACAATGCAAAAATAGGTAAATATATATAGGACTGTTTCTTCATTAGAAAAAAATACCGAAATAAATGATTACCCTCATTCGATTGTAACACTATATTTGATATCTATGCTAGCCCTTATCTGATTAATAATTATGATGTTATATTTTATTCTATACCTCTATTTTGTACAATGTTTGATAGTTGTTTCCATACCTTGTACCGCATGCAATTGTCGTACATGTGATAAAGTTCTTCTTAGTATCATAGAGATGGTTGGCTTCTGTAACCTAGCAACGGTAGCTAGGTGATGAACGAAACGTTTAAAAAGACGCACCTTTGAAGAGTTCTCCTCGTCTATTGAACCGTCCCTGTCCGCATCCACGTGCAGAGAGAGCTGATACACAGTCAGCACTAGGGTTGCGGAGCCAACATGGTGGCCGGCGTCGTCCAAGATCTCAAATGCAATCTGGAACATAGTGCAGGTGGAAAACGTTACTGCTTTGCATTAACATAGGAAATTTAGATGTAACATTTAGATGTGACATTTAGTTGTGACGTTTAGAGGTGATATTTAGATGTAACATTTAGATGTGACATTTAGATGTAACATTTAGATGTGACATTTAGATGTGACATTTAGATGTGACGTTTAGATGTGGCATTTAGATGCAACTTTAAGATGTGACATTTACATGGCATTTGGATGTTACATTTAGGTGCAACATATAGATGTAACATTTAGATGTAACATTTAGATGTGACATTTAGATGTGACATTTAGATGTGACGTTAGATGTTTCATTAGATGTGACATTAAGACTAACATTTAGATGTAACATTTAGATGTAACATTTAGATGTAACATTTAGATGTGACATTTAGATGTGGCATTTAGATGTAACATTTAGATGTGAAATTTGAATATAACATTTAGATGTGGAATTTAGATGTAACATTTAGATATGTGACAGTCCCTGCATTTCTGAGAAATGAACTTCTCCTTCCTTTGACAATTAGGTTCAAAGTAAGAAAGAAAATTCCTTTTTATAGTCAAACATAAACAAGTGATACGTATGTTATTGGGGAAAAAGAATAATATTGACATATACATTTCTTAAAACACTTGCTAACAAGAAGAAACATCATTTCAATGAATACAAAAGTCATGTAAGTGTCTATTTTCACAAATATGAGTTTAACTTAAATCATTGTAGAGAAGAAAACAACAGCAGCCTGTTAGATAACCAGACACCAAATTGAATGTAGATTTAACTTGCTCCTTCATAAAATGATATGTCAAACCAATTGCAAGGAACTTGGGTAGACTGACCAATTCGTTGTTTGCTTTAACGCTGGGGAGACGGCAATACACGATTGTCTCTGCTGTCCCATCATGCAGCACACCGGATGTGACGTTGACCTTATCTGTCATGTAGTAAGGCGTAACTAGGGAGACCTTATGTCCTTTCTCTGTCCTGTTATAAAATATAATACAAATATACAGATATCTATAATCACGTAAAACATGGATGACAAACATCGAGTCTGAATAAGGTTCATTTTGATAGAAGGTATATATACTGATTAAAATACAATGAGCAACTTCGAGGTTTAACTATTCAATATGGCGGACAATACTGACGTCATCGTCACGTGGGCGCAAACACCTTTAGGACAGGATTTGTTTGCAAACATTTGGAAAGGTCAACGCTTCATGCTTAGGTCCCATTTCAAAGGCGTCGTCCGGTCGGGTAGCTTGCGGGAACGAAAAATGTGATATAAAATACAACAAAAGACACAAAACTTTAAAAAAAAACTACTACTAACTATAAATTGTGTATTTTCTTGATATGCATTTTTTTTTTAATCATTACTTTTCGTTTTTGCAAACAACCCGGCCGGGCACCGGCTTGGAAATGTGACCCTTATTAGCATTATTGGTAGTATCTGTATCTGTATCTATGTAGCCGGTATAACCGCCATTAGGCGTTACACACCAGCTTCGCAGGCACGCGGCGCGGCAGCAGCTGGTTATATTACACCAAACGGTCTGTTACACTTAGTCTTTGCATATCTGACTGCAACCGTTCTTTAAAGCTACTTAGTGAGGAAGCTCCTACAGTACTTGATGACAACGAGTTCCATTCTACTATGGTTCTCGGGAAATACGAATTTTTGAACACATCAATCCTTGGTTGATAACTCTGGTACTTATAGTAGACTACGGACTAATGGTATGTACCTGATGTCCACAGAAAGGTGTTGTCCGGCAATGGCTACTTCATACACAGTCTCTCCCATGTTCAAGGTTACCCAGCGACCTGTTCCTGACACTTCTGTTGTTACCGGACGGGGGATGGCAACCTCGGTATGTTTACCGGATGCCAACTAAGATGAAAACAGTTTCTGTACACTATTGTGGCTACTGTTTGTGAACAAAAAAACAACGAAAAAAGGCTGGCAGATTTTTTGAGATCGCCTTTTCCAACACTTTAACTGCTGCAATTTACGGTGATCCATTTTCCACACACAAAAAGATTGAAAAGTATCTTTGTCATGCAAGTTTATATTACAGTGTTTAAAGACGTATGATCACATATAGCCAGTGTAGACCAATTAGAAGCCTCCATTGCCCATGTGTTATGACGCCATAACACACCCGTTCGATCGTTCCATTATGTAGAGGGGAAGGTTATCTTTTTGTTAACATTCGTATAATGTTTATTTGTTCCCAGAAATGTTTACTATCTTAGATAGAATAAATCAAATACATGTATTATGAATGATGATAATAGATAATAGAATTGAAAAAGATTTGACATGCCAATATTGCAATGATAAAATATTATCTGTGGAAAAATGAAATATATCATCCTCTGTACAAAAAGGACAAATGCAAATTCTGAAATGCATTCTTAATAGTATAAGGGATCTATACGTCATACAGGAATTGTCTACTCTTATATGGGTCAGTTTGGATAGGCTATTGTGTTTTTATTCGGTGGTTATAGCGCATGGTTGAAAGCCGGGACTTTACCCCTTTCCCAACACATGATAGTAACAGTAACCAAATGATACAGGATGATCCTGTCAACAATGAAAAATTCGCTAGGTTGATAGGATGGAAATTTGCAAAATGGAGTTTCAAGGTGACTTTGGGTACACACCGATGGTTTCATCATATCGCCGTCCCGAGGCATGACGGGAATGGCGGCCATGTTGAAAGTCAAGAAAAACAACAAAACCACGTTCCCAGCAAGAACCAACAACAACACCGACCCAACCAGCGTCAGACGCCTCGGTAACAGTCGGTATCCTAGAATGAAGAAAGGTTTATCAAAGAATTACACTCTCAAGCTCCACTGCACCCGCTGCACGTTGGCGACCGACTGATTTGACAGAGCCGGTGACGAATTTCATCTATAAAATAAACACTTTTTACGTTTTGTGTGTTTTGTTGTCTTCTTCGTCATACTAGTACGTTTTGTATGATAATCCCATTATAAAGTCAAGAGTGACACAAATCCAATTTTAGGACGCAGCGAGGCCACCCGAACGTACCGCGAGTCTATGGAGTTTGATTAGGCACCGTCACATCGATGTATTACGTCGTCTGTTGTCTGGCCACAGGATCGTAATCAAGCTTCCTATCTTAAAACATGGTAATCATGTAAGAAACAGGCTGTCAAAAGTCACCTACCTGAGTTTTAGTCCATAAAAAAACATGCATTGGCAGGGCGATCAGGCCTCTAAAGTTTCAATCTAGAGCATAATTTCAACTTTCTAATCGGCACAACCCCTACGAATCCGGCCTTGTTTACAAAAATTAACATTTGACCCCCTTCTCCATCTGATAATCACACAAAAGCAGCAAACGTTGCAGGCCTACAGACACCACAAGCCTTGCCGAAAGTCTGATTTTTCAACTTGATAAGAAGGTAGAAACCTTTACCTGTAACATCCAGCTCCAAAATATCAACATATCCTGAAACAAAGCCCCTTTACAGCTACCTTTACCAAGGGTACCAAACCTATTTCATGGGCTAAAAGTTGGCCTTCTGCGCCTGCGCGGATTACTGGTGTGTCACCTTCTTTGTCCCATTTTCAGTGTAGATATGACAGAACTGGTCGTTTACGAGAGTCGAAGAACTTATTGAGGAAAGCGTTGGAAAATGAAGAATCTAAAACCTCCTTCAGTTGGCAAAAGCGACGGAAAATGTGAGTAATTTTGCATGTAAATCTTGGGAACACAAAATGACACATAGCAGTCACATACACATACAATATTGGGAACACAAAATGACACATAGCAGTCACATACACATACACATACACATGCACATACACATACACATACACATACACATACACATACACATACATAAACTAAAATATCATCAGGACACTCAGTTACATTTGTCATCTATTATATTCAAATTGCAATACATGTATCTACATTATTAACAAGGAGGTTATGAAAGATATCAACAGTTGATTTTGCATTAATTTCATGTAGCTGCTTAGTTTATACGGTGCCACGTACCTGCCATTTATACCGATTTCTGTGCCATGGACCTCTTCGTGATATGTAGAAAAAACTGGAAAACATTAGTCCTGTTTTGTGTACGTAACTAAATGTGCTAATGGATTATGCATGTGTACCGCTCAAACCATCGCTTCCGCAATATAATGGGACCATCATGCAATTACTTTTTAATGTACCAGAAAATCTCTATATAATAGCAAGGATAATACCACTTATCAAGGTCAGTAAAGTTTTAAAAACCGCAAGGTGTTTTCTTTTCTGTCAAACAATGAAATCGAACATACATTTATATCATGATTAAGGGAGGAAGCAGTAAGCGTAAAACACGTGCAAACAAAAAAATTACGAAATGATAAATCTTTTTCTTAATACAAGTACGTGCATTTTAAAAAAGGAAGGTCAATAGAGCCAGCATTATTAAGCTTGAAACGTGTAATTTTAGACGGGCTAATTTTCCATCATATCCGGTCATATATCACTTTTCTAATTGTCAATCCCTAAATTTTGGGTCCCTAAATTGTCTTCGTGGCTATGGGAGGCTTTCTCAGAAATGAAAGACTGAATATGGATGTATTTGATGTCGTGCAATTCATGTCCAATTCTAAATTCATGAGTACTTCTGTGTCCCTACATAATATAAGGACATTACAATGAACAGATTAAAAAAAAGACTCTTTTTACACAACCAAGAGATTTATTCCACCGACGTTTCGGTGACCATCTGTCACCTTCTTCAAGGCAATTGTGACTGGTTCACATAGCAATGCAGCACAGGTGTTGCTGCTTATACATATTAATGAGATGCAATCCCAAACGCAAAGTATCTACATATGCAAAATCACAGGGGATGGCATCACTATGCAGTCCCAAACGTACAGAACTTCATAGATCAAAAACAATGCAACGATAATCATCTCTTTCTAATTCTTATGGATGCGGTCCCAAACGTCGGTGGAATAAATCTCTTGGTTGTGTGAGAAGAGTTTTTTTTTTATTCAGGGACTTACCAACCTGATGAAACTATTCACGGATTACTATGTACAGTACATATCACAACAAATATTCACTTTGAGCAAATGTTAGACGATATTGCCTTGCGAAGAATCACGATCGATGAAAGTTTGAAAACTGCGTTTTTTTTCGTGTCAACATGAGATTGGACATACATTTAGAGCATAAAGGGGGACAGTAGCGAGCATAAAGCACGTACAAATATAGAAAGTAACGGAAAAGCAAAACGAGATCTCCCTCCTCTTACGTGTACGCACATGTGATAAAAAGGTCATTTGTACCAGAATGATATGTAAAAGCTTTAAACATTTGATTTCAGACAGGCTAGATAAACGTAAAATCCGGTCATTCATTTCACAATACTAGCTCCCTAAAATTGTCACTGTGACTATGGTTGCTTTCCTAGAAATAAACTCACTGTAGATTGTAGTGCCAACATAACAAAGGTGTGATGGAAGAGTGCACCAAAGGACTTTGAACGTGATCTGTACCTTTTCAATATATATATTCTTCTTCTATTCATAGATGTACAGGTTGCAACAAGCCACCCGCTCAGAGCAAGAGCTTACAAATTAATTTCTTGCTACAAAAGACGGTCGATACAAGGTTCAAAAGTGAAAGAGGTTTGGTTTTCATTTGACAAATCATGAAATCGAACATACGTCAATATCATGACCAAGTGAGGAAGTAGTAACCATAAAACACAAAACAGAAGAACAGAAAGGTAAAAAAAAGAAGAAAAAGGAAACAAAAAAACTTTCCCATACGTGTACGTACATTTAAGAAGGAGGTCAATAGTACCAGCATTATGCTTAAAAGCTTGAAATACTATTTCAGAAAAGTACCACTTGAACTAGATCTGTACCTTTTCATCATTGAAGCGTGGTTCCGATCATTACATGTGCAAATGCCTATTTTCAAAAGATATATAAAGGCGACAATCCGGCTGATATCAAAGCACTTGAACTACAGAGCCACAAGGACGTCAATCCGACTAGCTGCACTACCGTGTTCAGGATGAAAACCACCCTGGTGTTGCTTCTTGTTGTGCTGGTCATCTCGTCCCAGATGATGACTGCTAACAGCTTTATGAGGGCTGACAGAGGACTTGGTAAGGAAACCATCTTTGGGAATGTTTGTCTGTCTGCTTTGTTTGGAAGGGGTAAAGTAAAAGTTAATACCGGAGGCATTTTCACTGCATTTTTAATTAAAGAAAATTATTGAATTTAAGACAAAATCCAATCACCGGTCACAAAGAACGTAATTTTGTCCCGATTTTTACTGGCAGCAATAACATACAAACAACGTAAGACACCGACATTGTCACTAACTGTTAGTTGTGGTACGTTCGAGCAGTTTGTGGCGTTTTTATGACCTAACGTTGGCTAACATAAACTCGCGGGTATATAAACTCGCCATTTTTCGAAAACGTGCCGACCATGAGACCATCATGTGACCTTCACGTGATCATTGATAGCTGTTAAGCATGCGCAGTGATAATGCCATGAGCTGTATGGCGTTTCATAGATGCAACTCAGGTGTAAATGAGTGGTCGTGGCTTTCAATGGATTTGTATGGATTTGTGCATGTGGGCGGTTATTTAGATCCTGAAGAAACATCGCTTTTTTGGCCCCCCTAGCAGTATTCTCAGGTATTGCAGCAATAAAGACCGAAGTAGCAGGATGAAAGTACGGTGGTGTCGTCAATGGACAGCTGATCAGCCGTCCGCCATAGAAAAGGGCCGAACAATGACCCCTCATGGAATAGTACCAGCATGATGGATAAAACCTTCAAACATTCATTTCAGAAAAGTACCACTCGAACTAGACCTTGGAGCGGGCTTCCGATCATTACGTGTGCAAATGCCTCTTTTCAAAAGGTATATGAAGCCGACAATCCGGCTGATATCAAAGCACTTGTTGCAATTTTGAATAAAGAATAAAGAAAGCACTTGAACTACAGAAGCACAAGGACGTCAATCGGACTAGCTGCACTACCGTGATCAGGATGAAAACCACCCTGGTGTTGCTTCTTGTTGTGCTGGTCATCTCGTCCCAGATGATGACTGCTGACAGCTATATGAGGGCTGGCAGGGGACTTGGTAAGGAAATCGTCTTTGGGAATGTTTGTCTATCTGCTTTGTTTGGAAGGGGCAAAGTAAAAGTTAAAGCTGCACTACATGTATGTAACATCTTGGCGCAAAAATTGAAAATATTATTGTGAACAAATCCTAATACAAATGACATGGACAACCACTTTTCAGCATATTTCCATCATTAATTCGTCTATTTCTGGCATGTATGGTGTTTTTAAGTGTACAAAAACAAGCTGCAAAAGTCTGTGACACCACCTCAACCTAAAGCCTAATGTTTGTAAACAACAACTTCCTGCACACTGGCAGGACCCCTGGGTAGGCTAATTACTTAGCGACACTTCAGTGGATCTAGATAACAGCCTATGTTATGAAGATCATCTTAGTCAAAAACACTCATATCTTTTTGAATGAGGATAAGCCAAGTTTGTAGGGAACTGATAAAGCGGATTTCCCCCGTTCAAAACTGCGAGAACTCTGATAAGGACGTTTGGCAGAAACTGTGGTTGACTGTAATCAGGCACCCCACTGGGCAGTTGGGGTGATAAGCCTGTGTGGCCACACTGCCCCAACTGCCAACTGGCTTTAAAATTCAGTTTTTAAACTGGTTTATATGGCGCAATGATGTTGAAACATTCCTTCCTGAATACTGGTATGTCATTCTACAATGTTTATTGAACATACTATGTAAAGAAATGGTAGAAAAATTGACTTTCTGTATTGACCAAATCTTACATAGTGCAGCTTTAATACCGGAGGCATTTTCACTGTATTTTTGATCGAAGAAAATTATGGAATTTAAGACAAAATTCAATCACTGGTCACAAAGAACGTGTATTTTCCCGATTTTCCACTGGCAATTATATCCTACAAACGACGTACGACACCGACATTGTCACTAACTGTTAGTTGTGGTACATTCGAGCAGTGTGTGGAGTTTTAATGACCTACATGTACAATTCTCTATTCCTGCTTTCAAAGATGCCTCCCTGGAACGGGGAGCATTTACCCCCCCCCCCCCCCCGCTTTGTATTAGGTGAACGAGGTTTGACCGAAACAGTAAACGTAATAAAATATAATCTGTTGGTTGAACTTACGTACTACTCTTTGAATGCCATTGTTTGACCAGAGCGCGACGCCGACTCTGCCAGGGACGTGGCGGCCCTGAAGGCGCTGTTGGCCCGCAGATGAAAGTACGGTGGTGTCGTCAATGGACAGCTGGTCAGCCTTCCGCCATAGAATAGGGCCTAACAATGACCCCTCATGGAGGGAGGTCAATAGTACCAGCATGATGGATAAAACCTTCAAACATTTATTTCAGAAAAGTACCACTCGAACTAGACCTTGGAGCGGGCTTCCGAACATTACGTGTGAAAATGCCTTTTTTCAAAAGGTATATAAAGCCGACAATCCGGCTGATATCAAAGCGCTTGAACTACAGAACCACAAGGACGTCAATCGGACTAGCTGCACTACCGTGATTCAGGATGAAAACCACCCTGGTGTTGCTTCTATCTGTGCTCGTCATCTCGTCCCAGATGATGACTGCTGACAGCTATATAAGGGTTGGCAGGGGACTCGGTAGGTGAAGCCCTGGTTACACATAGCCGGACATGGTCTTCCGACCTTCTCCGAACCAAGGTTGGGAGTGATTGGCCGGCAGCGGAGCTTGGGTAGCGCAGCGGAGCTAGGGTAGCGGCCGGAAGCTAAATAGGATGGATTCCAGGCTGCTGCAGCATTGCAGACCGACGTAGCCGGATGAAAGTACGGTGGTAACATCAATGGACAGTTGGTCAACTGTCCACCATAGAATAGGGCCGAACGTAAGGGAGGGGAGGGATATAGTTGGGATTGTTAAAAGGAAGAAGGGAAAATATCGCTAACTGCGATGTCTAGGGCTATGGCATTAAGAAATTAACAACAAAACTCACAGATGTATGAGATCTTCGATTTTTTTTCTTCGATCTCAGAGCGCGACGCCGACTCTGCCCGGGACGTGGCGGCCCTGAAGGCGCTGTTGGCCCGCCGACTGGCCGTGGCTGAGCGCCGTGAGATGGCCAGGGAGCTGATGGAGAAACGGGATGTGGACGACATCATGGCGGAAATGGAATGAAGAAACGGTACCGGTAAGACAGTACAAATGACTCTCATTCGTGCTAACTTGTATTTTGCCATATCATTCTTATGTTTTACCTATCTATTTATTTCTTGGTTCGGCACGTTGCCAGGGTTACCCAACTAGACAGAGGCTATTACTAAGGGTGAACCCATGTGCGGCCGACTGTAGGTTTTTGGACCATCGCACACCGGGGCATGCCCCTACTCTTTTTCGAAAGGTGTGGCGGGTTCTTTTACGTGCGCTGGGTGTGGCTCTCCCCAAACACGGGACCTCAATTTAACGCCCCATCCGAGGGACGTTCCTAACCCTAGATGAGCTAGGTACTCATTTTTTACCTATCTATTATTACACGTTTGGAAATGTGCGAAAAAAAAACAAATAACGTTGAACTGGTACAAGACGTTGGTAAATATTTCAGGTACTGTTTGCAAGTATCTTACTTTGTTCGTTGTATGTTCATTTTCAAGACAGCCACGCCGACCATGAGAACACCATGTGACCTTCACGTGATCACTGACTATCAAGCATGCGCAGACATGTTTAAGTGACAATATGTGGCTTTTCGGAGATAAACTAGTTGTTTGTCAATTAAAGAGCAATACAAGATTTGAGACCAGTTGAAATACAAAGAAAGGTGAGAAACATGCATGATTCATATAGTGAATATGTTGAGGGAAATTATGTGCAATCTTTAGTGACACAACAAAAGTACAGCGACTTTCGTAAGGTCTACTATATCTATACATAATACATACATGCATGCAAACAAACAAATAAGTGCATACGAATGAGTTTGAATTACTTGTGCAAGGATTGAATGCATTTTCGCTGTACCTCAAACTCCAACTGATTGCCTAGAAAATGATAACAATCTGCCTTTATAACTGTACCAACTGTATACGCTACGTATACCTTTTCTAACATTTATTGTGTATAAGTAACATGCATTTTAGTTACTACCCCCATCGGTCGCTTTCGAACAATGACAAACTGTATCGATTGTCGTTTCATTGCGATCACAGTAGCGTATATCTAACTTTGGGTATTTGACAGATTTTGCATGCAATTTTGCTGATATCTAGATATACTTATGGCTTTTAAAATATTTATAATTGTCTTGCGAGGAATGGCGGTCAATATACATGTAGTTTTGAAAACTGGAAGAGACTTGTTTTCTTTTGTGTCAAATCATGAATTTGAAAATACATTTATAGAATAGTTAAGGGATATAGTAGCATTCATATAAAATACGTGCAGATAGAAAAGTAAAGAAAGAATCTCCCTCCCCAAACATGTACGAATATCTAAAGAAGTAGGTCAATAGAAACAGTACAGTGCGTAAATCTTCAAACATTTGATTTCAGATCCAGACTTTCAATTATCTCCGGTCATATATCACATCAGGTCATATATCACTTTTCTAATTGTCCGACACTACATCTTAGCTTCGTGGCTACGTACGGTTTGCCTTGCGGGTAGAATATTAGATTTATTACCTATTTAAAGATTTTATGTGCATGACGAAACAAACCATTCACCTGGAGTAAGGGTTACACATTAGTTTCTTGCGATGAAAGACGATCGATACAAGTTTGATAAGTGTGGCTGGGTTGATCTTATTTCACTGTAAAGAAAGTACCAACGTAGCACTCTTAAGTTCTGCCATGATGATATATTTGTTAACAAAGCACTAAGTCAGTAAGGCGCCTGCCAAGCCAGTCTGAAGATTTGGTGTCCACAGAAGTTTTTTTTTGGGGGGGGGGGCATGGTGTTCAACAAGTTCTTGAGATAATAGATCAACTGGGTGGGTTGAAAACCCTTTTCGAACCAAGAACACTAGATTCCGTGAAACTCCCTGACACGCTCCCAATAGTACGAAATCGGGCACCACGTAAGTAGGTCATCTGTCATCGACCTGCGTGCTGGAATGCCAGACCTTACTAACAAGGTATAGAGTGACAGGCGGCGTCCACGGACGGATTCCTGTAGAATTCTGGGAATTCTTGTGAAACGGGCCTAAAATATACTATTAAACTCGCTCCTAAAGCTTCGCTAAAAACTGCAATAGTTTTTGGCAAATTATTTGTATCATGATCAAGGGGGGAGTATCAATCATAAAAAAAACTTGAAAACAGGAAAGTAACGGGAAAGCGAAACAAAATATTCTCCTCTATACAGATATTTAGTAAAAGAAACAGATCAATAGCAACAGTATGGTGCATAAAAGCTTCAAACATGTTATTTTAGACAGGAGTAACGTTAGCATCCCATCAAATCCGGCCACATGTCAAGTTTCTAATTGCCAGACACTTATTCTTAACTTCGTGGCTAAGGGTTGCTTTCGATGGAAAATGGAACACTGATTATGGAAGCAGTTAATCTGCAACTCGATCCGGTCAAGTTCTGAATCGATATCCGATGTACTTATATAAGCTTAAAATTGCTTAGCGAGTAGAATTTTAAGATCTGTATTTTGTAGTTTATCGTACTTAAGTCACTGTACTTTTGTTGCGTCAATGACCTTTCTTCTTCTATTCATGAAGACCTCTTTGCCCCTCCTAAAGATACTAATACTATTACCAGGTATGAACATGTTGCAACAAGCCACCCGCTTTGAATATGAGTTCCACATTTAAAAGTTCTTGCTATAAGAAAAAAAATGTCGATACAAGGTTGAAAACTGCAAGAGGTTTGGTCATCATGTGACGAATCGTGAAATCGAACATATACATGTGAATATCATGACCAATGGAGGAGGCAGCAATCATAAAACACGCGAAACAGAAAACAGAAGAGTAAAGAAAAAAATACTTTCCCATATACGTGTAGAGTCCGGACCGGATCCATTCCAAGTCACCGCAAGGGTCGTTATTGTCATAATTTAGAAATATTTCCAATCTATTGTAATTATTTGTTAGAGATTTGATACTTGAGAAATATTTTGAATGTGATTTCGACTTTAGAAATATTTCTTAAGTTTTCTAGAACCTTAGAAATATTTTGATGTAGAATATGACAAATATCAAATATATTTTCTAAATAATGGTAACAGCATTCTACCATTATTTACAATTATTTTCTACCATTTCTTACCATTTTCTACCATTATTTGTAACATCTTTACAAATAGGTCAGAAGGTTGGGAAGAAAGCAATTCACATATCTTTGTGAAGTGTAGGGAAGAATGTTTTCCACAAAGGACCCAGCAATGTCCTGCAGTGAAGTCTAAAGATGTACAAAAGCGGACAGAAGGGCCAGATTAGCACTTAGTTTTATGGGGGCAATCACCACCGATAATCATTGTTTACCATTTTCTACCATTTTTTGTAAATATTTCTGAAAGTGAAAGAATCACATTGAAATTAGAACTTATTGTAAATAAAGAGATTATTGTGCAGTAACTGCTACTTTCAAAATGTTTCTAAATTATCTAATTGAATTCAAATAAATTCATATTTCTATATTTAATCTTTTAAAAAAATCTATCGTCAGTCAGATATTGTTTTTTTTTAGAAATTTTTCAAAATGATTACAACTATTATTATAATTGTACGTTCAAGGCGGTGGAAGACGAAACACATTTTATTTCCAAGTGTCTATTTAACAGTGACGAAAGAACCGAATTATTTAAACAAGTTACCACGAAGTGCCCCTACTTTTACACATTCACGGATGAACAAAAAGCTACCTTTCTCTTGAAATCACAGAACCCACAAATTCTAAAAAGAGTGGGACTTTTCGTCTTCCACTGCTTCCGAAAAAGAAGTCAAACCCAGCTAGTTTAGATATAGCCAACAATTGTATTTAGTTCCAGTAGCCTATTGTTACAACAAAGTCAGACACAGTTTACTGACGCATGTATGTTTTTCTCTATGTTTTTACCATGTATTTGCAATTAGCCCACGGGCATGAACTTGCAATAAACTTCTATAAAAGCCTCTTGGTGACTTGGAATGGACGTACATTTAAGAAGGAGCTCGAGGTCAATAGTACCAGCATGATGCATAAAAGCTTCAAACATTCATTTAAGAAAAGTACCACTCGAACTAGACCTTGAAGCGTGCTTCCGATCATTATGTGTGCAAATTCCTCTTCTCAAAAAGATATATAAACCAGCATGACGCGTAACTGTTTCGACATTTGATTTTAGTAAGGCTAATTTTCCGTCATATCCGGTCATTTATCGTTAGTCTAATTGCCAGACCCTAGATCTTATAATTACCTCGGAGTCCGTGACTACGCACGGCTTTCTCAGAAATGGGTCATATTTCAAATTTATGAGTACTTTTTTGCCCCTACCTAACGAAGCTACTATGTACATATCACAACAAACAATCCGCTTGGAGAAAGAGTTATATTTTGCATAGAAAAACTGCTTGTACAATAGTTTGCTTACAAATGACTTATTGTTGAATTCCATATCTAAACAATACGATCACCTTACATTAATGTTAACCAGTATAATTATACATGTCAACTATCAAATTATCTTTTATTACGTATCATTTTGTTTACTGCATACCACAAATGGCATTCTGTTCAAATTTTCCATCAACCCAAAACCTTTTTGACAAACTGTTTATTATATTTTCATTTTTCAATGAAAAGATTATTGTCTTTAAGTACCGGTAGTTGTGAAACTAAAGGTAAAGAAGTTAAGAAAATTTAGTGACACTTTAAAAAAATGGAATGACCTCCAAGAAATTAAATTTCTTAGTCACAATATTACCATCGTTTGGCATCCAATTACAAAGAGATTTCCTATGAAAGAAACTGACTTTATTCATCATTCTGAGTTTTGCATTCTAAAAGTTTTATAAATGTTGTACCTACATAACTAGTGAAGAAATGTAGAATCTTGTTTTTCAATATAGCTGAACTGTTCCAAATCCGCCAGCTTTTATAAGTACATTATCCCCATAGATAAAATGGCACTATCACGTATCATATATCATACTAACCAATCTATCCTCGGATATCTTATCATATGTTGTAATCGGCTTAACATATTGCCTAGAAAGCTATTCTCTAAGTGTCTAATTTCTTGTTGAATACATTAAAAACCCTCACCCTCACCCCGCCATGAGCTTTTTACAGTGAGATGAAATGTCAAAAGATTTAAGAGATAAGGAATGGAATACGCAAATAGCTGTCTGGGTTGTATAGTTGATAATCACACCAGCACTGTCCTATGTATGTTGCGCTGTACACAGTGTGCATGTTGCTATCTAAGTATGTTGACATATGTAACAAAAGAGATTCCTTGTTAAGCAAGATTTTTTCTGGTTATTTTTAAGAATATCTTCATTAATAACAAAATTGGGAGGATATGTATTTTGTATAGTAAACCTCTACCAGATGAGTATCTAAGGTTGTAGGAGTGCTGAGGTCTAGCAACCGTCCTAACATTTTCTGAGTTTTTTTCGGCAAGAGAAAGCTTCAGGTTAAAGGCACCCAGAGCATTTTATGAGGCTTGAAAACGGGAAATATTCTAGTTGCTGTAATCTTTATGAAATTGACATTTAATGCCACTGTTTACCACATTTGCGTGCGGATTTCTTATCAAAACTGCTCAAAACAGCACAAAAATAAGCTACATGGTGGTCTTTTAGTTTCGCATGCCTAGTGTAAATAGACCGATACCATAGCCCCGCCTACCTCCGTCAAAACGTAGAAATGCAAAATTAAAAAAAATGCAAATATTTGATGGACATGCAGTCACTCTCTCATTGGTCAAACCGCTAATTGTGATGGACAGTCAGGATCAGTCTATTAGGGCTTTCAAGCCTCATAAAATGCCCTGGATGCCTTTAAAAACAAAACTCAACTACATGCCCAAATGTTCATCCTATTAATACGTGTATTACCGACTATGCATCCTAATGCATATGATCATGACTCTGTCATCTTGAATGCAGAATTTGCAAATCTTAACCCACAATAAAAGCAGTGGCCCCCCTCCCCAGTCGTTTTACGGATTACAGCAATCTTGTGAATCGTTTGTCTGCATCAGAAAATGAAGAAAAACAGAAGAAATATTTATCACTTAGATGGAAATCAGATTTTACAAGTAGGAAGCACCCAATTTTCTGTAGGTCTCAAAAGTACAGCAGTATCAAAAGCCCATCAGCATTATATTTTACATCTAAGAAATGCCCCCCTCCCCCCCAAAAAAATTGATGTTTTTGTGACTTCCTCATCAATTTAATTTCTTGGTTAACGGAATTTAAACAAAAATGCTAGATTGGAAAATCAAAATGAAAACAGAATCTCCGAGGAATGTTTGTACTTTGGTCCACACGTGAACAGGGTCAGGTGCAAGTTTTCACCCCAGCCTTCTGTTTCAATGATGTCCTTTGCTAAAATTATCTTTTTTAAATCTGTTAGCCAAGAAATTAAATTGGTGTGGCCTAAGAATAAGATTTCGTTTATTTCACATACCACACATCACCAAATCACATATTTCAAAGATTCATGAAATGTTTTAGAAAGACACAAGAAAATTTTTGAAAGAAATATTAAAGATCTCTATATCTTCTTCATGAGACGGTTGATGTGTAGGAGGGGTGGTAAGAACACTTGGTCTATTGTCGGATCTCCACAAAGTTTGCTGGGAAGAGGCCGACTTGTCCATGACACTCGCCGCGCCACCAACCCTCATCAATCTGAAAATAGAAAAAAAAAGGAAGATAAGAAAATACCTGAAGTAAATGCATATTGTAAATGATGTAAAAACAATTTGAACTTATTGTATTGTTATGAAGCTGTAGTACAACGTTTGACCCTAGATGTAGGAAATCTCAATATCGTTATACATTTATTGTAACATTTATATATAGATAGAATATTCAACACCCATAAAAGAATCACAATAATCTTTTAAATCTTGCCAATAACTTTTTATTTTTATTCGCATATGTTTTCAGAGTATTAGGCAGGAAGCGATTGCTTATTTGAAGCCTTCTACTCAAAACATACAAAAAAGAGACATAATAACATACATAAATACAGAATGGATAAAAGGAAAATGACAATAGACAATACAAGTTGGTATCTATCAATAAATGAATCTGCCTGTACAATGTATGTAAGTATGAACTATATCGAATATTTTACAGTTTTGTAAGTATGAGAGTGACGTAGAACCGCGTAACAGGAGAGAACACAATGAACTGTCGTTAAGTAGCTGAAGGTCAGTTATGTTGGAAAGGGATGATAACATAGTACTTCTTTGGGTAGTATAAAGCTTACAGTGTAGGAGGTAATGTTCGGTTGTTTCACAATAATGACCACATTTACATGTAGAACAATCTATACAATGGTGTAGAAATAGGTGGTGGTTTAACTGACTGAAATCTAAACGAAGCCTTGTGAGATGAACTGCAGAGTGTCGTTGGCCGTGAGAGAAGTTAGGGTGTTTAATCGGTCTGTTAAAATGTGAGTCGAGTTCCTTTTTATAAATGTTGATCGTAAGTGATGCTTGGACATTAGAGGGCAGTTCATTCCACAAGTGAATAGTTGAGGGTAAGAAAGATTTTTACACTTTTCAGTTTTACAAACAATGGAAGTAAAATTCTGGTTGGCACGGAGATTGTATGGGACAATATCGCGAACACGTGGTGGGGTGAGGTCTTGTATACTATAAGTATTGTGGTACGAAGCCATTCAATATTTTCCAAAAGTGAATCAGCTTATGCTTTTGTCTTCTTATAGCCAATGTGTCCCAACCAACCTCGGCTAACAGAGACTCGTGTTCAGTGCCTCTCATGGCTCCAGTACAAACCCGTGCCGCAGATATTTGAACAGATTCAAGTAAATCTGAGTCTTTGCCAAGGAGGCTGCACCATACAACGTCTGCATATTCGATAAGTGGGCGAATCATACTTAAATACAAAGTTTCCAAAGTTCCCCGGGGAACAAAATATTGTATCCTTTTCAAAAGGTTTATGCGTTTCATTGCCTTGGTTGTTAGTTCGGAAACGTGATATGACCAAGACAAATCACGTTTTAGATGTAATCCCAAATGCCTATGACAATCAACTTCCTTCAGTTCAACTCCCTTAAACACTAACGGTGGGTGAAAGACTTTAATCTTTTTCATAGAAAACGTCATTAGTACGGTTTTGAGGGGATTAAAAGTTACCAACCACTGGTCTGACCAGTCACCCACCACTTTAAGATCGTGGTTCAATCTATTTGCTGAGACAAGACGGTCCAAAACTATTTCCATCAGTGACGTGTCGTCAGCAAAAAGATTGGCTTCAGTTAGCAGATTATCCACCAGGTCATTAATAAAAACTAGAAAAAGGAGTGGCCCAAGGAGTGACCCCTGTGGGACACCTGCATCAATAGGTAACCAGCTGGAACATGTCCCATTGATGACAACACGCTGCTTTTGACTCGTAAGGTAAGATTCAATCCATTCCAGAAGTGATCCGGATACTCCTAGTTGACGCAACTTGAAAATAAGACCAGCATGCCACACTTTATCAAAAGCTTTGGATATATCCAAGAAAACGGCACGGACTTCAAGACCTTGGTCTACTGCTTTGTGTAACTTGTGAACAAGGTGCGTCAATGAATTAACAGTTGAGTCACCGGGAGTGAAACCGGAATTTCGGTCGGTAAGCAGGTTGTTGCCATGTAAATAGGTAGATAATGGAACATAAACTATACGTTCAAACACTTTAGAGACAGTGCATAAAAGTGAAATAGGCCTGTAGTTTTCCTTGGCCTGCTTATCGCCTTTCTTGCCAATAACTTCTTGCCAATAACTTCTGTTGGAAATGTATACAAATGTGTCTGGTCTTTTAGTATGTAAGTCTGTATTATGTCACTATGGGTCAACATACATGTACCTGACTTCATTAAAGAAGAAATTCATTCATTCATAATTGCTTCACTTGTGCCTGTCTCTCTCTATATTATGTATAAACAGTTTACTTTTGCTAAATATTTATCTGTCTAGTCACTCTTCCATGTCAAACAAAGAAAACAAAATCATCATGAAAAAATTGTAATAAGCATGTTGGTCTTACCATCTCAATGTTGGTGATGACATCCTCCGGGTCAAACGATATCTCATCCTCGGCCGCTGTATAAAATTAAAGGTACCCATGAGTTAACTCCTTGTTGTCAACTTCAGTAAAATCTAACATGTAACAAAATGAACTGGATGTGGTCTACCATTACCAGAAAATCTACAACAGAGATAGCAAGGGGACGGTCAAAAGTTCACCCAAAACCCACATTTCTCACATGACTTTTCTCTGGTTGTGGGATTTTCAGTGAGGCTAACACACATCTGACTATCTACAATTGTACAAGGATCTACGCTTGAAAGTCTCATCTACGTCTGACTCAGTAGAAATGATTCTGAAGGAAGGTTGGAACAGTCTTAGACTAGTGAAGTCAGGAGGAGGTGAAGCCGTGAAACTTACCAGCCTGGTAGTCATACAGGGCGATGGCAGTGATTTCTTTTGCCTGAAAATCTATCCTTATTTAACATGGCTAAGTGACCTGTGAACACTCAATGGGTCAATCCCTAAAAATCATGTGATGATCCAAAGAACACCGAGCACGTTACTGCTGAAAATGTCTTAGATCTCACAGACTCTTTTGCTTATTGAATGTCTTGCTGTGTGATGGCTGTAGGATGACTGTTACCGTGCCATAACACCCCGACCAATCAAACCACGTGAAACGCATTGAAACTCAGATTCGTATCAGCCATGACCCGACAAATCGCTTTCTAACTTGCGTTAACGACTACATCTGACCAAACAAACTCGCCAGTGAGATGGTGGAAGGTTTCAGCTTCCAAAAGATGTTTTCAGATTGACAATTTTTCCACTTTGGAAGACAGTGATTGAATCCGCCCGCGATTTAACGTTTAAAAAAAAGTAGTTTCTACTAATTTACTTTTCTCTAAACGTTAAATCGCGGGCGATTTAAAATCACTTCCAAAGTGGAAAAATTGTCAATCTGAAAACATCTCTTGGAAGCTGAAACCTTCCACCATCTCACTGGCGAGTTTGTTTGGTCAGATGTAGTCGTTAATGCAAGTTAGAAAGCGATTTGTCGGGTCATGGCTGATACGAATCTGAGTTTCAGTGCGTTTCACGTGGTTTGATTGGTCGGGGTGCATAAGTGGGGAAGTCAGGAGGAGGTGAAACTTACCGGCCTGGTAGTCATACAGGGCGATGGCAGTGATTTCTTTACTGAGACTCCCCACATCAGTGTAGGTCTCCCCATCTCCGTCTGGTGGGGCTTCATAGTCATTATCATCATCCTAGGGCAAGTGAAACATATCAAGAGCAGAAGTTGAGTATGTAAAAAATTGTCACATACAGTATTACTGTTTACAGTAACAGTAGTTTTGAAGACTGAAAGGTACTTTTCCAGTAATTTTGAAAAATCACATGCAATGACCAAAGGTTATAATTATTATTAATTTAGTACTTGTGTGCTAAGGCCACACCAATTTATTTTCTTGGTTAATGGAATAAATTTTTTTTTTTTAAAATGCTAGATTGGAAAATGAACATGAAGACAGAATCTCAGAGGAATGTTTTTACTTTGGTGCACACAGTTTCAGGGAGTGAACAGGGTCAGGTGCAAGTTTTCACCCCAGCCTTCTGTTTTCATGATTTTTTTGTGTGCTAAAATCAAAAATAAAAATCCGTTAACCAAGAAATCAAATTGGTGTGGCCTAATGAGGAATCATTGGGGCCCGAAGTCATCCCAAAGAAGTTTACAAGAAGCATGACCAACCTGTGGTCTTAATTCCTGATAGACATCTAAGTCTAGCCTCTACCAGGCTCCGCAGTTTGCTGGGAAAATTGTAGAAATCGGCAAATAAAGTGAAAAGTATGCCTATTGAGCTTCCCTGTATAGCGGAGTGCCCCTGGCATACCTTTCACTCTATTTGTCGATTTCTACTATTTTCCCAGCGATCTGCGGAGCCTGGTAGAGGCTAATCTAAATCCTCCTCGTACAAGGGGATGGGCAAAAGTTTCCAACAACCGCAAAACTATTCTTTAACCTTTAGCCCTCTGAAGTAGCCATTTGACACCCTGTTCCCTACTGGTTAATGAGTTAGGCAGCAGGGAGAAGGTTAAAGCCACAAATCTATATAAAAAGCAGCCAGACTGACCTGCGGTCCCACTTCCTGATACACGTCTTCTTCCTCGTACTGTGGCTGTGCAGGCCTGACGGGCTCTGGTTCAGGTTCATAGATCTATGGAGAAATGCCAAAATATCAATCAATAAATCAATAGATCAATCAATCAACCAACCCCCAAACAATCAACAATTTATGCATGTATAAAATCACATGCCATCAGCATTGAAATCCTTTTTGTGTTCCACCTAATATGTATTGTAATTCTTGTTTCTTTCACTGTGACTGTGACTGTAACTTAATGTTCACTCAGTTTTCATGGTCACCTCTGTACCGTGAACTAACATCACCGTGAAAAAACTGTAGTTATTATTTATGACTCCTTCACAGATCTGTTCTGTAAATCATTTGCCACGCCACCGTGAAGTTAAAGTTCAGTGAAAATGTCAATTTTCCTTACACCATGAAGATAGTGAATTACAGTATTTTGCTTAAAACAAAGATTTATCAATAAGCAGAGATTTATTAATATTTATAAAGGAGACTCCAGGAGACACAAAACTTATTCATAATGAATATTTAGATATATTTCATGGCAAAATTAAAAGATAAAATTTGAACTATTTTTGTAGACACCAGGTGATTTGAGTCTTAGATTCAATCATATGGGTTCTTTATATTCTTCAGGTACATTCAGTTTCAAGGAGCTTCTTGCGTTGCTTCTTTCTTTCACCAGTTTTAAGAAATGCGGGAATGACTAATAAAATGCATGAATACCTTCTTTGTTTTCTGTGTTTTCTGTACGATGAGAAAACGTTCCATAGGCAAGGCAAGTTAAAAAACATCAAATTGGTTAGCAATGCAACATCGGTAGCTAATAGCCATATTATTTTACAATGTGGATGATAAAACTTCAATGCTGCATACAGTGACCTGGTGGTTTTGGTTGTTGGAATCAGGATCCAGAGGTCCTGGGTTCAAATCCCAATGGAACCCATTATTGTGTCTTTACAGACCCTACAGGAGCTACATGTATGTGACCTTTAAACCCTTTCACCTTAGATGAATTTGACACAAACTGATTTCATCATTGAATTTTTCTCACAAACTGTCTATGTCCTTTGATGAAGGTTAGAAATCCATGGCAGGTACATGTAATAAGATACGCAGATGCGCCAAAAATAGCTTGTATACTCAAGCAACTGGATAAAATTTTGAAACAGTCAGACGTTTCAGAGAGCATCCGCTATCTTTCGTCAGTGACTAACGAAAGATCTGGTAGAACTAGGTTTTATACCAAAACTCTACAACAACAGGAGCTAATTGATGTATTAGCATACAACCTTGTCATAACTTACTACTGTATTCTATTGAACCAACTGAAATTGTCTTCACTTTTTCACTTCATTAACATATCTATTCAGAGTTTTGGTATAAAACCTTAGTTCTACCAGATCTTTCTTTAGTCACTGACGAAAGACAGCGAATGCTGTCTAAAACGTCTGACTGTTTCAAAATTTTATCCAGTTGCTTGTCATGAGTATACTAATTATTTTTGGCATGTCTATGTCATTGCGCATGTCTGTATAGAATGCATTCGGACGACATTCCCTGAACCAGGAGGAAGCATGTGATCGATTAAAATCTGACTTATTTGTAATCTATGACAGACGAGTATAGTTACACAATAAGTTGATTTTCTCTGTATTTACGCAAGTGAGGAAGGGGAATAGCCACCAACATGGTAATATACAAATGTAGCAATGTCCGGAAGCTCTTGACGGCATGCGTGTGGGTGCCGGGGTGCCCGGGGGAAGTTACCCGTATACCCACAAGATGCCAGTCTCTGCGACGCTGGTTAGGGTTTGTACAATGTACAATGTAATTCGAACACTTTCTGTTCTTTACGGACCTGACATACTATAGACAATTTCCCCCCTATGATGAAACCAGTTTGTGAGGTTCAAATTCGTCTATAATTGTACAGGTAAGGGCTTGTTAACCCTGCGTTGCGTTCATTCACACCTGTTCAGCCTCAGCTTTGGGAGGGTTCCGACTGGGAAGTTCTGGAGGCGGTTCATACACTGGATCTGACTCAGGCTCGGCCTCATATATACCCTGTTAGTAGTGTTGGCCACGTCAAGGATCAACAAAACAATCAAACAAACACAAAACACACAAAGCAAAATAACAGACTATTACGCAGTTAGAACAGTGGTCAACTACATAAAGAAGCAAATTATAAAACAAACTCAAACACAAGGTAGCACTGTCTAAGCCACAGCAACCAGCTCTTTAAAAGGAAATTCGTTATACCTTCAATGCTAATGCAATAACAGCACTGTTATTAATAATAATAATAGGTTAATATTGCAAGAAGCAAGCAACAAAGCAATAATAATTGAGAACTTACATGGAAGTAAAAACAACTGTTACAGAAATCAACAGCCAGACTCAACTTATAATAAAAACAGAATTCAGATTACTGAAAGACTAAATGTTTCCGCTAAAGTCACATAACCCACCCATTATGCAAGGAGTGAAAAGTGGGTTAAAAAGAGTGCCTTTCCCTCCTTTTCACCTCCCATTTTGGGTGAGGACCCCCAAAACGGCCGCTGTTTAAATCCAGTTGGTATTGATAGTCCACTGGTAGTGGTGACTGGGTTTAACTTTAACTGCCATACTCTTTCCCAAATGCTGAGAGCTAAGCAGAGAAAGCAGTAACTGTTACCATTTTTAGAGTCTTTGGTATGACTCGGACGGGGATCAAACTCACGACCTACGTGTACTGTGTGCAAGGCGAACACTCTACCGACTATTGACACTGTACATGCGGTTAGCCTACCTGCTGGGGCTCTGCCTCGTAAGTAGGCTCCTGTTCATACGTGGGTTCTGCTTCGTACGTGGGTTCTGCCTCGTACGTGGGTTCTGCCTCGTAGGTGGGCTCAGGTTCCTGCACAGCGGCCGCCGCCTTCCTCTCCGCCTTCCTCTCCGCCTCCTCCTGCTCCTTGGCTTTCCTTCGAGCCGCCTCTTCCTCCTTCCTCTTAGTCTTCTCAGCCTGGGGGGTGGAAAAAAAATTTGAGTCATCATTATATTTTGAATGAATGAATGAAGACCTTTCTTGCACATTTCTGCCACACTTGGCTAAGTACAGGTCACAACAAAACAAAATACAAGTACCGTTAACGGATATAAAAGAATATGACTATCATTAGATAAATTCTACTTCTCCTCGCTTTTCAGTTATAGTAGATATAAAAGAACAGACGTGTTTTTCAATGGGAGGTTTGTCTAGTCGCATTAGGAATAGGAATTTTTGTAATAAGTACTTAAATGTGTGAAGTAAGGTTTTCTACAAGCTTATACAGATCATTTCTTTCTTTGGTATATAATCCACATTCTACAAAAAAATGACATTCGTCTTCTATTCTATGCAAAGTACAATGTTTACATAATCGTTGTTCTAGAGGAGTGCGTATATTAGGCTTGTGAAGTTGTTGGTTTGTTGTTAAGAAAAGATTAATGAACTTTGTTTTCTTTTTGTGTATTCTGATACATGACGTACTATATGAATATACATGGTTGGTATAATTATATCTCAAGTATAGATGACTTTAATACAAAAATGTCCAACTTCCCATTATTTTAGAATGCCCAATACATGTCGAACTGTTCTGAAAAGATAACTTTGGACTCTTTCTTTTAGTATCTTTAAACTGCCAAGAATATGTATCTTCATTGTGTATCCAGCCTTAAGGCCACACCATCTTAATTTTATGGATGACATCCGCGCGCTCGTTGATTTTCGCCCGTTCTAAAAAAAAAATCACCTCCGAAGAGGCTCCGAAACTTGTAGACTCATATTGCCGCAAAGGGGCAGCATTGAGCCGGCTTGTCATATACACTATATACACTCATATTGTCCAACACAACTGTTATGTATGTGACTTGGAGCGATTTCGGAAGAGGGCGCCGCCAGTGGTATTTTGTTAATGATATGACAACACTTAACACGTTATCATTGTGCATGTCTGTATTAAACTGAATGATATCATCTCTGGCCGGGTTGCCTACAGAGTTTGATGTCTTGCTCTGACTGAAGGCTTGATGTTGTGTACACAGCCGAACACATTTTGTTTTGTTTTTCTTTGAACGGCCAAATGTTACATATGGGTCTTTAAACCAGGCATCATCCATGTTAAAGGCACTTTGATATGAGCTAATTCCAACAAATAAAGACTAGTTTGTTTGTTACACTGTGTTCTGTGGTTTAATTCGCAATACCAGCTATGTAGTCTTCCGGTTTATCATCTTTTTTTTTTTGCTAGATTTTTTTTTCGCCCTCTCACATTAGTTTTGGGGACTCCAGAGGATGTCATCCATAAAATTAAGATGGTGTGGCCTAATGTAAAAACAAAACTCTTAACATCATGATGATTGTATTATAATTACAGTGACTGTAATTATAATACAATCATAATAATGTTAACAGTTTTGTTTTAACATTAAGGCTGGATACACAATGAAGTACTAATTCCATCTATCATCCCAACATTAGTAAGAGAAAATGAGTAATATGGGAAAATTAGAAAGAAAAGATGAAGAAGAGTTAGTCGTTTTCACACCTCGGGGGCTTTCTTGTCAGCTCCCTTGCGAGACTTGCCTCCGTCCTTGTGGTAAGGAAAAGGAGAGACAGTAGGAAAAGTGAAGGAAGTTTGTTGTGAAGGACAGTAATAAGATTTATTAAAATAATTTTAAAGGCATCCAGAGCTTTTATGAGGCTTGAAACTTGAATAAAAAAACTCCAATTTCTAGTCATTCCTACACATACTATTAGTAAGTTTCAATAACACTATACCATTACATATCGACATTAAAGGAGCAAAGATACGATGTCGTTGTGTGGTGAGAACTAAATAGAAAATCCAAGAGCTATAGCTAATATACTGATCCTGACTGTCCATCACAATTAGCGGTTTGACCAATCAGAGAGTGACTGCATGTCCGTCAAATATTTGCATTTTTAAGTTTTATTTTTGCATTTGTGAAGTTGATAAATCCCTGCGAACTTAAATGAAGTTAAGGTTCTTAAATTTATTTAGAGGGGTTGTTTCTGAGTACGAGATCGTAGATAGAGATACAAACCTTCTTCTTGATACGGAAGGTGCTGAGAGGCACAGGTGGAAGCGGCGGTAGAGGTAGCGAGCGCAGGTACTGCATAGTTCAGAGGAGTGACAGTGCAAGAAAGAGATGCAGAGAAATACTGACTGGAACATGTTAGTGTCAGTGTTTTGTAAGGAACTGTTGGAAGTACATGTATATATTGGAATCACTATCATAATAAACTTCTCTATTTCACAACTTGTGACGTTCGAAAAATAAAGGCCGACCTTTTTCAGTTTCAAACACAGCACTTTTTCAACTTTGCCTATCGACCTTTGGCTAGAACATTATGATTTTGAAATTATTGGTTTCTATTAAATTTTTCCCTTTGATATGTAGCTTTCAAGGATTTTTAACTTCCCCCCATCCCTTGCTTTTCTTCTGTCAAAATAATTGTTACTCAGTAACTGTTGTTAGATATTGTCACAGCAAGGCATGCGTCCATGCGTCAATTGGATGCACGATACTAAAATAACAAGGAAATTGGACGCCCTCTTTTTCAGCTGGACGCACAGAGGACCCACCTGTTTCCCTGGTAATTACAGACACATGTTGCTGTGTTACAGTGTCGCTGATGCTTTTTTTAGTCCTACCAGACAATGGGACCGCATGAAATCTGATTGACATGTAAAGCTACCATGAAATTGTTAATCCATAGATTCTTTTTTTAAAGCTATTTTTTGCGTATTTTGAAATGTGAGAATATTCCCAACAGGTCCTTACAGTACCAAGCAGTATCATTATACAGCGAGGGTTGAGCAAGGTGAGAGGAAAAGTAACAAAAAGGAAGCGGGAAATGACAGTGGAGAGTTAGGGTAAGGGTAAAATATATTAAATAAAAAAGACTCTTATTACACAACCAAGAGATTTATTCCACCGACATTTCGGTGACCATCTGTCACCTTCTTCAAAGCAATTCTGACTGGTTTACATTGCACTGCAGCACAGGCATTGCCGCCCATACACATCAATGACATGCAATCCCAAACGCAAAATATGTACACATGTACAACCACAGGGGATGACATCACCACGCGGCCCCAAACGCACAGAAGAGCAACACGTATACAACCACCGATCAAAAAACAATGCAACGACTGTCATCCACCTCTCAATTGCAAGGACAAGGCTGCATTGCTATGTGAACCAGTCAGAATTGCCTTGAAGAAGGTGACAGATGGTCACTGAAACGTCGGTGGAATAAGACATGGTTGTGTAAAAAGAGTCTTTTTTATTCAGTGACTTACCAACCTGATGAAACTATTCACGGAGGTAAAATACGTTTCTTATATATACATAGAATAAAACACGGTGTACGTGTATTCCGTATCGCCCAAGGTACTAGCCCGACTGTGGGCCGTATCGACCCGCGGGAGGGCCGGGACTGAGGGTGATGCGTGTCATATTTCATTTATGTCATACCCACCTGAAAAAACACGCCATTCAACGAAATGCCCCAGAAATTGAAAAAAGTTGGTGTCCTCGGACAAAAAATTATAACAGCCGCAATTCCAACGACCAAATCAAATTCAAATTTTTGAACAACGGCACACTCGGCGCACTAGAAATGCATTCTAAATATTCTATGGAAGCCTGTGTGATAAAAATAGAGCCCTGTGTGATACGGTAAATTATCACATGATGCGGAACACCGGTATTCGCAGCCCAGGTATGACAAAAACCATTAATAGTATGATCACACTTCATGATCAATAATTAAGGCCACTTGTTCTTAGCAATGGGGTTATTAATATTATTACTCTTGATGAGGACAAGAGAACTGATAAAAAATTTGCTGACTCCACTCTTTCCGTAGAGTAAAAATATCCATCTTATGATGTAGCCCCAGCATTATTTATAAGTTTCAAAAGTCTTTGCATTCAAAAAAGACCACTAATTTGCAACCCTAGTATGAGCATCTATATAGTAGCTGCCATATTTTTATTTTACATACTAGTACTGTACAAGTATTACAAGGCTCTATCTCTTACTTAAAATGTTTGATGAAGAGACAGAGTTTGTCTCGAAAGCTCCCCAGAGTAGCTAACTCTTTTGTTACATGTGTAATGTTTATCAAATATTTGTCAAAAGTTTGCATTTGTTGTGTGGACAATAGAATGAAAAAGTTTTATCAACCTGGAAACTCGCCCCACCTCCAATCTCTTTAACTCCGCCTCCTTTTCTGCCTTGGCCTTGGCATCGCGGCGTGACCGCTCCTCTGCGACCCTCTTTGCTGCTTCCTCCTCATTGGCCTTCGCCATGTTTTCGAACTTGGCTTTGAGGTTGCCGGCGCCACCGCCACCACCTACAAATAATCACAGTTGTAGGTTTTTATAACTCTCATTACAGTGAATCTTGCTCTACATAATTTTAATGCAGAAATGTCCGGGGGGATTTAATTTCATGGTAGGGAGAAAATGGAGTGTTTGCGGTGGTTTTGAGTTTGCGTTTGAAACAATTAACGCTACAGTCACACAACGGGACGGCTTTTTGCGGTGATTTTACGTTGGCGGTAAAGAGTTCACCGCAAAAACCAAGAACATAAAACCACCGCAAACATTTCTGCATTTACAGCCTGTATCATTTGAAAAATAGCAAGTAATAAAAAGGATTTATGATGTGAGATGTGCTTTAACATACAAATTATTACAATAAGGAACCAAACTCCACAAAGAACCAAACTGAGAAAGACAAAGTAGGTAAAAAGAAGAAGAAGAAGTAGTACCCACGAATGCGAGGAGTACTGAAGAAGAATGAAGGTAGAGAATCCTAGAAAGAAGTCTAGAAAGCAAAAGAGAATAACAGAAATCCATGACATGTGTAATAGAGATTAGTGAAGAGAATGCAAAGAAAGAAAAGTAATAAAGCAACTACAGCATACATGTATACATTGTATAATAACTGATAGCCATCAACAAGTGAGAGACCAACAGAATGTGAAGACAGTTGATTCTTGGCAAAAAATTTTTTTGTTCTTCAACTTAAGTGGGTTATGTTGTCATTCTTTAGAGGGTTGACTGACAGACCTTTTTACAACTGAAAATAAGAAAAAGCATTTCTTCAGTCCAACTCTTTTAAACAAAGACCCGTCCTCTGCGCAGGCTTCAAAATTGACCTTGAGTCTTGACCTTGACCTCCTGGTCCACAACACCTACCCACATACCAAATCACAACCATCCAACAGATTTTTAAGATATTGCGCTGGATACACATGCACACAAACAAACAGGCCAAAAACTATACCTCCCATTCTAATGTAGGAAATGAATATTATTGAGTTAAATCATTATCAAGGTTGTAAAAAAAATGTTACAATTTGCCGGATGGTATTTGATATAAAAACTGACGTTTAAACTGTCATCCAAACTAAAGAATGACCTTGTTACACCTGTACATACGGTGTATTCGTATTTGCTGTACACCTGATAACCAAACTGTCAAAATCTAAAATTAAGACAATTGTACTTACGGACTTCAGGTCTTGTTCTCTCATAAGAGGAGCTTGGTTTCTCCATATCTCCAAATCCATGGGCAGACTGGGAAAACAAACAACAACAGGAAGACGTCAGTTCTATACTTTCAATATCATGATAAACATTTGCAGCATGTCTATTGTTTTCTAATCTCAGTATATTGAAAATGTTGAATCTCTGTATTCGTTCATAGTAACTGTAACTCAGTTATTCTTCAACATTGAAAATTTTTATTCGCGGTGGTTTTATGTTGCAGTAAGCGAGAAAAGGAGGTTTTCGCAATGTTTAAAATTCGCGGTTGAAACAATTCTGTAGTACACAGTAGTCATAAAAGGGAGACCAAGGAGGTTTTACATGTATATAGAAAGAGAGAAGACGGGCAAAGTCTCCACTGTACTAAGGGTATAACGAGTGTGAAAGTCAATGTCGCGTCAAGGTGTGAATTACCCTGATATGCATACACCCCACTCCGAGCCCTTGGTGAATTTGCTTTGTTTTCACCGGTGCGACCCGGGCGATAATGACTTCGTGGAGCGACTTCAACCTTTCTTTTATCAGTGACTTTGAGGAGGACTTTGAAACAGAATAGATCAGAATCTAGCATAGTCTAACATTTATGAGATGACCTTTTCTAAAGATTGTTTTCAAGGTCAACGTTCAACTTGATCTATCCCAGAATTCACCTGATCCACCCTGTCGGATTCCACGCCGAATTTCCCGCCGAAGCCTTTCTTGGTGTCGGTCTGGGACGGATGGAGCTCGGGCTTGGTCTGGTCCTCGTAACCAACCGCAGACTTGTCCATTCTGTCCTTCTGTACACCATACTTCCCTCCAAATCCCTTGGAATAGTCTGAAATACACAGAAATAGAGCAGAGTTTGTCTGAGTTTGGGCTTTTCCATTTACAATATGAGGGGTCAATAAGAAATCTTAAGTAACCAAATTTTCTCTGTTTTATGCACTTTCTATTGATATACAAAAAGTCTTTTGAGATATGTTTTAAAATTTGTTCAGAAGAAAAAATGTATTTTTGTAACTTTCTTTTACCCTCAAAGAAACTTTTTGCTCAAAGAAAGCATTTCTTCTTATATTTTTCTGTGCCTTTAGGTCAAAATTTCTCACAAATAAACTGTAGTTCTTTAAAAACACAGGGCAAGATTTCCATTGGACACTTCAAACTTTTATACAACAATAATTCTACTGTCTTTTTTGTACACAGTTTTTTTTGTAAAATCACAATCATACAACACATTGTTTCTTCAACAAAAGAGTGAAAATGTCCTGTTTGTTTTTCCACCACACCTTGCTGTGATTCGTGTTTCTCTAACTTTTCCTGGTGTTCGTATCCGAGGGCCGACTTGTCCACGCGGTCTTTCTGTACGCCATATTTGCCACCGAATCCGTGAGAATAATCTACGTGTACAAGTGCACAAGCATGGGTTATCAAAGCAGAGGGGTAACTACGGGGGAGGGGGGCGCTGTTTAAACTGAGCATCATAACTACAAAGCATTTGGTTAGATACTACTTCATTCTATTACGAGAAATGCCTTCTATACAAGTGTACAACTACAAGCACTTATTATCAATGGAGATACATGATGTGGGGGAGGGGGGTGCCATACATGTACTTGTATAGCTAAAACTACGGAACAAAACTACTGCTTGCAGATTCTACTGAGTTTTATAGAAAGAAAATGAACTTCAACAACTTGTGCAGAATCAGCGTGCAATGTAAAGTTGTTTGTATGTTGTATTGTGCATTCTCACCAGCCGCTATAACTACATTTTGTATAAGAAACAAGTTGAGCATACGTCTACAAACTAAGACTTAGTGAAGAAGTTAAAGAAAATATTGTTGAAAGAACAACAGCATACGTGTAGGAAATCCAAGCACAAAGACGCCTAAGCAACATAGAACTTTACAGATTTAAGGTTACAGTCACAACAAAGAATTTTCTGTCCAAATGTGCACAATGTACCTTTCTGTGATTCGTGTTTGTCGACTTTCTCGATGTGATCCCAGCCTACAGCCGACTTATCAACATGGTCCTTCTGTACACCATACTTTCCTCCAAACCCTTTGGAGTAGTCTAAGAGATGAGAGAAATAGATTCATCAGTCAGCAAGTAACAAGTATGTTTAGAATTTTAATTGATTACGAGAAATGTGAAGTTTGAAAACAAAAAATTAATGATATTGAAAATCTGAAATCTGTAATATCTGTAACTTAGCAGGTCTTTTGAGTACTTTGATTACAAATTTTGACATGCTCTTCAAATCTTTGAAAATTTGACTTGTGTTCAAATCAAACTTTTGTTGAGAGTCATGGAAGACGATTTCTCTAAGATAAATCCTTGACATAAAATCAATGTGAAAAGGAAATTTTCTTTTCTTTTCAATAATTATTATTGTGTGTGTGAATTGTGATGACTGTCGTTGTAGAAAGATACTCTCCAAGCAGAGGTTGAATGGGCAGATCGTCACCGTTTTATCATATGCCTTCATTTTTTGTTTTGCTAGCGACAAAAAATGAAGGCATATGATAAAACGGTGACGATCTGCCCATTCAACCTCTGCTTGGAGAGTAGTAGAAAGATACAAGAATGGATCTTGAAAATCACAAAAAACTGTTGAACTGAACTGAAATGGACTAACTGAACTGGAAAACTCTGAAATGAGACATTACCAATTGCAAGCATTTCTTGTGTTGAATACGCAACACAACACAGATGAACTTCTATACAATAAATAACAAACAAAAGTACATGCCAGAATAACAAAACTAAGTGTAAACATCCTAAAACAGTCTAGTACACAGCACAAGACAAAAGCTATATACGGTGCCTATAGACACAGTCCAAGCCCAGACAACCTTTCTGAGTGTTGTAGTTCTTCAACATAACCAAGGCATGCATTTCTTGTGTTGTAACAAACCAATAGTTACACAGAATGATGAAGATTCATGCTACAGTAATAACGAAACTGTGAAATTCTCCTGAAACCATCTATATACACACAGCACAAGACAAAAGCTATATACGGTGCCTATAGACACAGTCCAAGCCCAGACAACCTTTCTGAGAGTTGTACTTCTTCAGCATAACCATGCATTTCTTGTGTTGTAACAACCAATAGTTATACAGATGAATACTCAATGCTATATATACATGTATATAGTAATAACGAAACAAAGTGGAAAACGTCCGAAAAGTTCAACAAGGCACAACACAAAAACTATGGTGCCCATAGACACTGTCCAAGCCCAGACAACCTTTCTGAGAGTTGTACTTCGTCAAAATAACCATGCATTTCTTGTGTTGTTAAGCCCCCGTCACAAATAAGAAATTCAGATGTGCATTTTTGACAAAAGTACAGCTGACGTCCTGTCGATAACGCGGACTTCGGGCAATTTTTAGAAATCAAAGTTGATCCAAATATTGGCCTTTTACCAGGTTAGTCGATTCTGACTTCGTCCATGTCCAAGAGATGGTACCAATTGCCATGGGGGATTTTTAGTTTTTAGAGTTCAACGGGCGTCACCCGAGATTTTCATTGGAAAATACGGTTGACGCTCGGGCGATTTTGAAATTCAGCGAGCTTCGAGCGATCTACAAATTCGGCCGACGCTTGCATGAATTGTGACGCCGGCTTAACAACCAATAGTAACAAGCACTAGATGAACATTCGTCCTACACAGCACAACACAACAGCTATGGTGCCCATAGACACTGTCGGAGCCCAGACAACCGTTCTGAGAGTTGTACGTCTTCAACATAATCATGCATTTCTTGTGCAGTTGTAACAACCAATAGTTATACAGATTCATGCTATAATAATAACGTAAAAACGAAACTAAGTGGAAAACCATTTACACAGCACAACACAACAGCTATGGTGCCCATAGACACTGTCCAATCACAGACAACCTTTCTGAGAGTTGTGCTTGCTGAGTTTTTCCTGGTGCTCCCAGCTGAGTGCACATTTATCCTGCCGGTCCGTCTGCACGCCATACTTTCCGCCAAATCCGTGGGAATAGTCTTACGTACGCAGCGTGAGGGAATACAGGGCAGCACACATCAACAAAGAAGGCGTTCACAGTTAAAAACGAAATCAGTAATACATCTTGCACGAGGAAGAATCACTATTACTGTCTTAGTCTTTGAAATCATTAGCCAATCGCTGACATACATAAACAGCAAATTGACATACAGACTACTGTAAATGCAGAAATGTTCGCAGTGGTTTTTTGTTCACAGTTTTCGCGGTGAACTTTCAGCGCAAACTAAAAGCCACCGCGAAACTTTTTGCCCACCTACATGTATGACTGCAGCACCAATATTGTTTCAAACGCGAACTTAAAACCACTGCGAACACTCCATTTTCTGCCTACGCCGAACTCAAAACCACACGAACTCAAATGCATTTACAGTATTTTACAAAATGTAGTCAAGTGACATATGCTTTTATCTTTGTGGCAAATTTCAACTCATTTCATAAGAAAATGAACTTGTTATGATACAATTTACATGCCTTTCTGACTCGTCCTTGTAATGGTGATTGGCTTGGCAAGGGTATATGAAATGATTTTGCTGTTTACGTGTTTGAAATATGAAATATATTCTTTAACCTTCTCCCTGCTATGGTAGCCTTTATGTACACATGTTGTATTGTTTACAGGGTTACGCAGCAGGGAGAAGGTGTATTTACCCATTGCACAGTGGTGTTTCTTACACCCATGTTTTCTTCCTTTGATGCAAGGCATGCTTTGTTGTGTTGTGTTTCAGCATTATTGGTGTATGAAAATTGGGGTGCAGTATTCCTCCTACAAAACGTACAAACTCTCTAATAATGCTATGATCAAAATATGATGACAAAAATTTGTCATTTTTGCCAACATATCACAACCTTTTAAAACTTCAATCAAATTGTCAAATACAAGTATCTATGAATGTGAAAAAAAAAGGTTAACGGTCAAAACTCCAGGGATCGTAAAATGAATGTAGAAAGATCCTGTAAATTTTTTATGCATGCTTTGAATATTGACTTCAATATTCATGACATCATATCAAAAATCTCACCGATATTCTTTGTGACAAATCAAACAAAAATCATGAGTATTTTTGATTACTAATTACCTTTCTGTGATTCGTGTTTGTCGACTTTCTCCACGTGGTCCCAGCCCACAGCTGACTTGTCCACTCGGTCCTTCTGAACCCCGTACTTGCCCCCAAACCCCTTGGAGTAGTCTGCAATCATCATTGTATCATTCATTGGTACATCAGTAATTTACTAGTAGTTGATAGTGCTTAAGCTAAGGGCTGTGTACCTTAACAAAAATTCAAGAACTGGTACGTACAGGTACAGCAGTTTAGGTATGGGTCCGTACGAGTGTACTTACAATGTAGTACATGTTCACGTTTTGTTGATTACCGATGTATGTTGAACATGTAGCCAACTGTCTTTTAAGTGGTAAATTGTCATCTTTGTGTGAGGATTTATGTATTTTAATCTCAAAAGAAGTCTATTTGGAAGTTTTCTTCATTTTCAACTACATTAGTATAAGGTTACCAAAATTATCATCTCTGACATGTGATTCACCTAACTTTAGTCTAAACAAAATGGTGTCCACTAGTGTTTTAGGTACAGGTAACGTTACACCAGATGTTAGGTCCGGACCTGTACATGTGTACCTTGAATTTTACAGGACTGGTACAGGGTTTAGGTACACAGCCCTAGAACTTGACACTGCTATACATATAATCATACATAAATCAAATTTTGTAATCTTGTACACAATAGACATGTCCTTGTGGTGCAAGCGGTGGGACAATTCAGCTTTGCCATCAAATCATTTGCTGGATCAAATTCTATGGCAATAGCTTTCTTTCCCCAGACTCCTAAAATGTGGAATTCTCTTCCTGGGGAGTGCTTGCCACACATATACAGCCTTCAAAACCAATGCACCCTAACCTCTTCAACTTAGTTCAATGCCTAGTAGTGGCCAATTCTAGCCTTGCACCGAGCAATACAGTTTTAACAAAATTCCCTGGATTGGTTTAAGGCAGAGATTTGATCCAAACGTCAGCCTTGGCTTGGACTTGTTGTAACTGAGGCCCTGATTGCATTTGTCATTTTAATGTTGATGATTGAGAAAAGTATGGATGACATGGTATGCTTGGCTAAGACGCAAACCATAGCAAAGCCGCATTGCACTACTTCTACTTAGTAGCTACTTGAAAAAGCATCATGCTTCACCTCCATTGAGGATGACTGCTTTACTTTTTTTACCATGAAGAAATGTCACTTTTCTGAGATACAAGTGTATAAACACAAGCATTCGATTCATCACAACCAATTTTTGGCCTTTGGCCTGCTATGGTAACCGCTTAGCACCAAATTTGTATTGGTTATGGAGCTAGGCAGCAGGGAGAAGGTTAATACAGAACATACCCTGCTGAGACGTGTGTTTCTCCAGTTTCTCGTGGTGTTCCCAGCCGACCGCCGACTTGTCCTTATGGTCAGACTGGACCCCAAACTTCCCGCCGAATCCCTTCGCTGCGTCCAGTACCGAGGAGTGCTTCTCCACCTTCTCAATGTGGTCGTGTCCTACAGCCACCTGTGTGAGATACAGATGTTTAAGATGTTTAAGTCATAGCCTGATGCGGGTGTTCCGGACCGTGTGATAACTATCCGTATCACATGAAGCTCTCGAGTTGTATCACACGGGCTTCCATAGAATATTTTGAATGCATTTCGAGCGAGCCGGTTGTGCCGCTGCCGAAAATTTGAATACCGGATTCGGAGGTTGGAATCAATGTTGTTACAGTTTTTTGTTTTCGAGGACACAAAACTCCCTCAACTTCTGGCGCATTTCTCATTGAAATGTGTGTTTTCTCGGGTGGGTATGACATAAATAAAATACAACACGGTGTATTCTGCATCACCCTTGGTCCCAGCCCTCCTGCGGGTCAATCCTACCCGCAGTCGGGCTGGTACCTCGGGTGATACGGAAAACCCTGTGTTGTATTCTATATGTATTATAGAATCTGACCGATCAAAACATGAAAACAACGGCAATGTTTTGGGTCATTTTTATGCATCATAAGTTGAATCTGCTTTATTCATTCAGTTATTACACTGCTAATCCATATAAGCGTGTTCACGATTCCAAGCACCTTTGACATATTATCCACAATTCCTCTTCGTGTGCATGAGTACCTGGAAGTTTGAACGAGCTTATTCAAAGTGTACGAATGCGACTTTGTTGTGTTTCAAGAATGTCTTGAAATACAAATGCAGGGGTTTTTCTAGAAAAATTGAACAAGAGGGAGCACACACAGGCAAGGGAGCGAATTCTATGTATTTATGGAAGAATCAATCACTGAGGGAAGGCTGTATGCTGGATATTAAGCTAAAATCTGAATTTGACAAGGGGGTGCTGGGCTGAAACAAGGGGGCGCAGTGCCCTTCTTTCCTGATTTAGATTAACCCCTGCAAATGTATGCACACTTCCCACCACCGCTTCAGTTGTCAAACAATCTGTTTTTCAGTCTGTGGCTGAGAACTGGTGGACTTTGTTTATCTTTTTATTGTTTATTCGTTTGGCATGCATTGTATTTACAGGCCAGGGTTGCCCAACTAGCTTAAGCTATTACAAAGGGCAACCCTGGGAGAAGAACATTATCATTACAAATAACATACATAATCATTTCATTAAGCACACATAGAGATCACTACTAGATTAATTTAGAGGTTGACATTCATATTTACAATTATATACACGAATTAACTATTTTAGACAGTGCAGAGTTAAACTTCTTGCATTTGCATGGCTTGCTTTTGCGTTGTTTATCATTAGTGTCACAAATGTCAATCCGAATGTAGATTTTTGAATTTGGACTACTTGCAGTTTTGGCACCAATGAAAGTGAAACACTCATGATAAATATGAGATTTTTATAATTAAGAAAAGCAATGGGACAATGTAATGTAGTAATTAAGATAAAATTTTGCTGAATTCCAAATGTTTTCATGTTATTATTTTTTTTTCCTTTTGCTAAATTCTGACTTCAAGATGTCTGGAAACTAAGGAAAGGAATTCTGGTGTCCTTAGATGGCTTCCTTTCAAAAGAAAGTCTCTTCCACCCCTCCTTACCTTGTCCATTCTGTCCTTCTGTACGCCGAATTTCCCGCCGTAGCCGTACGAGGCCTTCGGACCCTCCTCCAGTTCCTTCTCCTTCACCCTCTGGTGGTCGGAGCTCACGCCTTTTCTCAGCGCATCCAAGCTGCAAAACACAGGCATGGAGAAATCATGACACCTAGTGAGAAACTGGCAAACTGCAAGCAACTGATGAGCATGATAAAATGGAAATATGTTTAGCTTTAACGGACAAACTACTAATAATATATTCTACTTATTACTGGCCACAACATCTACATGTACATGTGCAAACACATCCAACCCTCGCGAGATAACCGTCTGTTTTTCAAGTACATGGTGCAACCAAAAGTAGAAAAGCAACATTTGCAAGCAATTGCAAAAAACTTTCTTCAGATCATTCTGCGTTTTTTTAAAATTCTTTTATAAAACTGTGGATGTTACAAAATTACATGAGGTCAAAGACTTGTACCTGAATACTTTCACAGGGCTCAAAAAATGTAGATGAGTCATGGAACAATAAAAAGTACCTTCAGAAGATGGTAAAAAGGTACATTGTAAAACATGCATGATCAGTTCTTTGTGGACCTAGAGACTTTAATATTTACTTGGACTCCAAGCACCAGAATGTATCATACCTAATTGACGCATGATGTCCAGAGCCTTCAATGGTTTTGGCTCCCCATCGCTGTTCCTGTTCACTGACATCATTCTACAGTCACAACATTAACATAGCCATGTGAAAAGGGGGTAACAGTTGATAAGTGTTTCATTATAGAGAATTATACATGTACATTTGTACATGTACAGTATGTATGGTACTACCTACAATATCTATTAACTGTGTGTTCTGCTTGAAGAAGACTTAAGAAACTTGATTGGCATTCAAAACTAACAAAAAGTTCAGCGAAATCATTTTCTGACAGCTAGCACTGATATCTTCTGTATCTCATTATCTGTATACCGACTGGTATAACTGCTTTTCAGCGTAATACACCAGCTTCGCAGGCACGTGGCGCAGCAGCTGGTTATACTAATTTACACTGAACAACCTGTCACACCTAACCTCTGCACATCTAGCTGTAACTTTTAACTTTTTTTAAAGCCTATCACATAATTTATTAATTCTAGTTACCCTTAGATTGCATTCCATAAAATGCAAGAATAACAACTGATGAAAAATCAATAGAAATAAACAAAAATGCTAGTACGTGTAATTTCATGTTCTCAATAAACACTTATTTCCTAACAGTTACACACTGTCACACTCTCTGAGCTTTGTCTAATATATAGATATTTATCATTAGTGTCTGACAAGTGGAATTCTAAAGTATTGATTTAACATTGTTAACATAGTTAACATTGACTAACCGCAGATGTTAATATCAACTCACCACAAAGTCGGGGTCTGTCTCCCAGTCATCATCATCACCGTTGTCCACGACGACGTTGCTTCCGACTTGTGATCGCCACATGGTGAAGGATTCTCGCGTGTAGGCCTAGTGGTCAGAGGAAGAAATGAATGAATGAATGATTTTATTGCACAACAATTACATTGGTGACAATGTACTATGGCAATGTATAGAGATAACATAAGTTAAAAATCTAGGTCTATTTTTCAGCAATTACTACATCACTATATCGAATGAAACATACAGTAATTACTAAACAGAACTACTGTAAATATCATATTTCATAATCATATGTCTAGGCTACTTTAAATGTGACTTTTACATTTGTCAAAATCTCATTTAGGACTAGTAGTTTCTTTTTGCATGGCGTTATGAATGTATTGACCTTCGTGGATAGGAATCTGGGCAAGATAAGTTTATTTGCAAGTTCTTGCCCATTGACCAATTGCAACATGAAACAATGTATAGAAAAACGATACAAACAGTGCATGTTAACAATGGTGACAAGTGGAACAAGTGACTATCTTAAGAATATTCAGAATACAATCTAAGCTTTTGGGGTTTGACTTTTTTTTCATATGCACATTTGGAAATCCCCCTCCAGCTCCACTCTTTTCACTTCGAAGTTATTTTAACTGCACTTATCATGCACAGTTCTTCTGATTTTTTGCCAACTGTTTCTCTCAAAGGGGAGTTTGAAAAAAATGTTTTAAATCAAGTAGTTACGCTTGTCAATACTATTGAATCTAGGTTTTCTATTTTGTAGTACATAGAGAGATTATATATGAAGATACATATCCCGTTATACATTTCCACATGCAAATGACAAGTCCACATAAAATGGATCACAAATTCACATCCTGTGTAACAAGGAAGGGGGAGGGGGGCGAGGAAATCATGTAGGTCTTCACTATGCATACCTATTTCACACCTCGTCCTATTTCACACTATTTGTTACTGTAAGGAGAAAAGGCGTGAGCGTGTGGCTATCATCGCAAATGTCTGTGATTTGGAGGGGAAAAACCGAGATCTTCATTTATAAATTTAAAGTTGAACTGAGCTAGAGCTAGCTAGATAGCAAATATATCATCAGGCTACGCGTACGTTTAAAACCTAGTATACTCGCTCAAAAACAACAGTTAAAGACAAAAATAACATTCTTAAACGACCTCAGTAATATTTTCAGGTAACCGATACTGTAATCGAGCCATATGATGGCTGAAAAATAGCACATTTTCTGCAGAATAAGCGGAAATCTTACCTTTTTTCCTGCGGACTCGCCTCCCAACTTCACTTCCTGTTTGGAGGTGAGTCACATGAGGGGGAATACACGCCTGTGATTGGTCAGCTGGAAGATTGGATTTTGTCTGATCTCGACCTTTAACCTCGAGATTATGTCTGCACGGAATGATTGACGTTTGCGATCATAAAGTTGTGTGACGTTGAAATATTTAGAGATAATGAGTATGGGACAATGCAAATGCGCGATGGAATACAGTAAGCAACTTTTCCAAGATGTTTTTTTAGAAATCCCCAACCTTGCTGCAACCAATGAAGGCTGTGTCTGCAACCAATATATAATGCTGCAACCCACCCAACAACAACCACCCAAAACCAACCCCACACCACCCCCTTTCTATCTGTCCTGCGAACGATGTGCTCATACTATTTAATGATCATTGTTGTCTTATGCACGGACCATGCTAATGAAATTACGACAATATACAGCACAGATATCTATACTATAGAGAACGCTGAACTCTTTTATATTATTCAAATATTATTTTTGTTTATTAGGTGCCCTACAGGGTTGGCGTAGGGCTTTCAAAAATTGCAAAAACAATATATTTAATAAATAGGCAACATTTTCGAGCAAATACAACTTCGCGAAGAAGAAGAAGAATACTGATGACAGTCGCTATGTACTCTAAATACGGCACGGCTGTGCTAAAAATCGTGGTTTATATAGACAATAACAAGCAATTACATATCATTTCTAAATGTAATGATCAAAATATTTTTTCAGAACTGACATAATTTTCATTAACAAATAGCAGAATGTCTTAAATTGGAAGGAAAAGGTTAATTAGTCTACCAAAATGAGTATGAAATAAAAACACATGAATTATGTTAATGAGATTGCGTAAACTGACTGCATGCACAATGGGGTAAACATGATTGAATCCGTGCGCATCGATTTTCGTAGCCTCTTCGTAGCCTGAAACGATTTTACCGGCAAAATGGTTCAGGGGTGGGTGATGGTTACGGGCTGACTGCAAAAGGTGTATTATTTAGCCCCCAAAAAGGCCGGTTCAGAGCTACCAACAAAATCCTTGGGAGGGCGGGGCTGTACCAAATCCACATAAACTCGCCCCGCCCATCCTTTAACTATAACTTATACCAGTTTGCTACCCCACCACCAACAAAGACTGGAGGTAAAAGAATAATACATTCACGGTGGTTAGCTATGTTACACAATCATGGCGCGATTTAGTCACTTTACTGTTCTGTGTGTTCAAATTACTCTTTAAATACAACCTTCGTGATCCGGCGATACTTGTAGAAGAGCTGGAAGCAATAGCGGCTACGGTTTACCAGCAGTAAGGTGCGCCAAATACTAGTAACCGTCTCAATGTCTGTTATTCCAAGGAGGTTTTATGGTTATTCATGCTAAGTAGCCTCTCTAACTCGCTGCGGTACAAGTGCGCCACTATTACTCAGCGGAATAGAGCAGAACTGCAAATATGGTTATCATCTCCGGTGATGTGCATGGATGCTGATTGGTGCAATCAAATAAACCATCCAATCAGAATAGACTAATGTTTGCTCTGCAGGTTTGTCGGACACTATGTAGCATCTGGGCTAGATAATGATTCATCTTCCAAACGACTAATGGGTAAGTACGGTGGATTTTTTACCACCAACATTAGATTTCTTATGTCTTTTCTAATTGGTTTATTTTACCATTATCGCTATCCAATTAGCTTTCAAATCATGGTTTACATATACCGAGGTTGCATATACAGACTCCTCTTTGTCCCGCCAAGACAGCAGCGGGACTGTGATTGGCTAAGCGCCCCAACTGTGATAACTGCGCGCGAATTTGAGAGACCCGCATCAGTTGTCTGCTTGGATCGTCACCCCAGGGGCCTGCAGTATAACCGGTACTACACTGAGTATTTTATTTTGTGCATTTTAGTTTTCTAAACGTATCATCATAGCTATATTTCGTTTTCATATGATGTTCCTTACTAGGTGTTTAGACAATTGATGATAACGTTTTCAAGTTATATCTACATACATGATACGTAACAATGGGAATAAGATTCTCTAGCGAGCAATAGTCACCATTAAATACACATCTCGACAAACAATACTTATATATGTGTAGGTCTAAAAATCTTACAGTCTAACCATTCTGTATAAAATATCCGGGGAACACTAGATCTAGTCATTATGAATAACCATATTATTGAAACTATAGGAAGAGGTAGAAATGATATGAATGTATTCATGTTTAGTAACTTTGGCTTTAACCGTTTCGATACCTTTCCGATGGTGCTTTGTTCAAACTTAAATGAATTACAAGACATAATTTGATGTAATACGGTGTTTTTGCTTCTGTTGTTTTACAAATACTTGCACATACTAATACTAGTAACTTTTTTTTCAGATTTCGTCACTTTTGGGTTACCCCTGCCAGTCCTGGTGTGTGTAACAATCAAGTTGCCCTTGTCATGGATGAACAAGAGAACACAGCGCCTACAAAACCGTAAGTAGTTTCTTTCTACCACTTCCAACCACCTCAATATACAATAGTGTCATATTTCTGTCTCAGACGTAATATCCTTTGTAAGCTCTTGAAATCGCGAAATCTAGGTAATGACGCTGCGAAAACCTTGCGGTGTAAACACTTTTTATCCGATGGTTAACTTCAGTTTGTGGCAACGTTAACCGAAAATCATACACTGCCATTTTTATAACAATTTACGTAGCTTTTGAACACTGTCATAAAGAGCACCGATTTGTAAGTAGATGCATTTGATCCTAACGACATGTATACAGTCTCAAATTTTGTTATCTGATATTTCTCCTCATACATTTTTAATCGAACTTCGCTTCCAGTATGCATCCTAAATGTATGTAATTTGCAGTCTGCGTAGTCATCGGTACTGATACCAACATACCTCAAATCTAGTATCTGCGATTGCCTATATTTACAACACAGGTTTGAATATTGCAATAAAAAGCATCGACCCTGCTCCAAGCCAAAGAGACACACGGGCCGATGTGACAGCAACCGACCATTAGAGCATTGTCGTCAGTTTTGGCGATTTTCCCCTTACCATCAGCATCACCAACAACAACAAGACAGGGGCAACATGGCACCCCAAAATCTGTAAGTAAACAAATCCAGTTCCCAATGTTGTGTCCAGGCTTACGATTTATTTCTGTTCGAGAAATAATTTATGACAATAAATGTTAGACGGAAACCATTTAGACGCATGCGTAATCTCCAAGCTGATTTCCACGGGAGTAAAATTGTATACAGGGCTGATGACTGGAGCTTCTCTGACTGGCTGATACGATTTTGCCCCCGTGGAGATCTGTATTGAGATTATAATGCATAGCGATAGATAGTAATGTTTACAACGTCGACGTTACTTGTAGTATACATGCAGACTTGACTGCTCAGAAAGTAGATTATATTCTCAGTATTGAAATGACAACTTTCTATACATACTATTGTCTTGACTTCCGTGTCTTCCACGCAAACAAATGTACCTTAAGCTTGTATTGTTTCTAAAACAATGGATGGTATCTGAAATCCTTGGAAATACACATTCCTTGTCTGAAAAATATGTATGACAAGGTGTTTATGTACATCTTTCAATTGTTTACCCCAGACAACATTGTTCCGAGCCAGACGTCATAGAAACGCCAGTCAATGAGGTCACCGCTCCGGCAAAAGATCAAAATTCAACAGTGAAGAAGGCGTAAGTTGCTTGTTTGCCGTTATTTATTTCATCTGTATTCTACAAACTTTATAGCCTGAGTACCAACCTCCGTAGTGACCGCTGGCTCAAAAGAATTCGCTTGCTAACCACGGAGTCTGACCCTGCGCGTATCCGTAACGGCTGTTAGTCAGATATTCGTTCCGATTTTGAACGAGCTCGCTGATTGGCCCCATTCGTCTAAGCTCCTCCCCATGCCACACTGTTCTTCGTAACGGGTAGGTTCTAAGAACTGTTGCCATGGCGATTCTTTCAAAACTGGACCCGAACAGGGCAATAGAGACACCTTGGAACGAAAAATGGCACCGAACGCAGCTCGAATTCCCCTCATTACGTATATGTAATAATGAGACAGCCGTTACGGATACGCGCAGGGTCAGACTCCGTGGTTAGCAAGCGAATTCTTTAGAGCCTGCGGTTACTACGGAGGTTGGTACTCAGGCTACAAACTTTATCCCTCATTTAGTTGTTTTTTGTGCCAACCTGCTAACAATGTCAAATGGAGAAAAATGTGCACTGAGATTCTAATTCATATTCTATATGCGTTCCTTGGCCATACAGATTTGACAGACATTTTCTGAGTTAAACAAAACCTTCATTGGTTGTCTAAGCGCAGTATGAAGAAATTTGGCCCAATCCTTTGTGCAAAACCAACACAGGAAAACGCAGATAAATGTACACGTGTACTGACAACCTAAAACCATGTACAATATGTATTTGCCTGGGGATAACGTTTTCCCAATATTTGTAGTTGAAATCACAAGGCCATATGTTAAATTAGATGGGATACTATATCATGACAGCAATTTGAGCAAAGATGGTTGACTTACGAACTAAAATCTTTTAGCAACAAGTCTCGTCCTAGTCTCGTGTTCTCGCGAGACTAGGTCACTCCGTGATCAAGATGTACAGTAGATATCGAAAATTTGGAGGTGCGCATCTCGTTACCTTTTCTTCGTCACTGATTGATGAATATTCTTTTTTGTAACATCTAGCAACAAGCGTTTGAAGAAATCGACCGGATCTGGAGAAAACTTGTCCAGCCAAGCTACGGCAATGCCACCTTGGAAACATTCCAAGAATTACAAGGCCAAGCAGAAGAGAGAATACGAGCAACTCCTTCAGAAGAAGAAGGATTTGGAGACGGAGGTGACAAAGTTGGAGACCGAGGTGGGAAGGCTGAGACAAGAGTCCGCATGGTGGCAACAAGTGTCCATAAGAACGGCTTGCGAACGGCAACAGTTGAAGATAGAATATGAGGAGCTTCGCATTGAGAGAGAAATACTAAAGGCGAAACACAAGTGGGCTACACAACGTTGCCCGGTGTGTCACCCACTATCATTCAACTAAAGTATGTTATCCATCGTCGGGATAGGTTACTCTTCAAGGTAATAAGATACACAAAATAAAAGTTACTCAAACAACTGGATTGATGTTAGCATATAGCATAATGTAATCTCCAAGAAGATCTATAGGTTGTTTGCAACCACTACCTTGTCGTCAGTGAATGTTATATATGTCATACCTAGGCCGCGAAAACGTTCTATACTGGTGTTCCGGGCCGTGTGATAATTTTCCGTATCACACGGGGTTCTAGACTTGTATGATGCGGGCTTCCCTAGAATATTTCGAATGCATTTCGAGCGCGCCGGTTGCGCCGCCGTCGAAGATTAGCATACCGGATTCGCAGGTTTGAATCAATGTTGTTACACTTTTTGTTCGAGGACACAAAACTCCCTCAGCTTCTGGTGCATTCCGCATATAAATGTGCACGTGTGTTTTCTCGGGTGGGTATGACATAAATAGAACACAACACTGGGTATTCCGTATCACCCGAGGTACCAGCCCGACCGCGGGTAGGACCGCCCGACAGCCGTATATATTAGCCATCCGTCGACGTGAAGCAATGGCCTAAGTTTACGTCAACCATGCCTGTTGGTGCATACTATTCTAGCAGGTGTCTTAAGTTTTGGAAATATACACAAGGACACTAAATGGTACATTTGAGTTGACGTATGAAAGATAATCACGATAGCATGTGAATGCGCTGTTAATACATATATATTCAAAAATACAGTGGGTTTTGTTAGGTAATATACATGTAGTGCTACCTCATGGACTACAAACTTTGGCAAGCTCCACAAGAACCATTACACTACCACCAAATGTACTTAATATGTTGTTGAATTAAACCCATTTTTAGGCAATAAAATCATTTACATATGTCTGAAACTAGCCTATCTAATAGCCCCATTTTTGTGAAGCGACGTAAGAAAATCATATCCAATATCAAAGTTGTGCCTATTTTTGTGATTGACGGAGATATGATCATAGTAGTGATAAAACTACGTGACGCAGTTACTAGTATTTCTTTTTCTACATTTTGACTTGTTTTCCTCCATGTCCGCGAAGTAGGCGAAATTTCTCGATGTGTCGAAATGTTGAATGGTCATATTTCTGCGAGTAAAATACTATATATCTTAAAAAAGCACGAATACTTGATAATATTTCTGAAAAGCATGAATACTAGATATTTCCATTTATAATGTCCTCTTCAACAATTTTTTCTTCCATTCTATCACATCTCAAGTGCCTACTAGTATCTATGGCCGAAAGGCGACCAATACGTATATACGTTCAGAATCAGTCCCGGACTTGGTACCTAAACATAGCCAATTTGTAGACAAATGTTATGACTTTGAAACGTTTGAGTGCGACACAACAACGTGATATTTGTCCTCTGTTCATGTTGTATTTTTATATACCAAGCGCAAATGAATATTTATTGCATTGTCAACAATGTTGCCGGGCATTTACGGTTGTGTGAATGTGTTTGTACTTCGACAGCTGCTTATCATACATTCTTCCCTTCATTTGACACATGGAAGCCAATACTACACATGCTAGAGATCATGTATTAAAATACTTATCGCTATAAGACCCACATTCACAAAGTCTGGGCACCCTGAAACTTTGGACAAAGCTAAACTCTCCACAGCATAGTAGAAAGAAGTCAAACCTGATGATATCTTTGGCAGTGACGTTTATGTTGTGGTTGTTCCCAGTGTTGCATAAGGGTTGAATTTTCCTTCTGTAAGCCACAAACGCAAACGTGTAGACAGGCTGACGTGTCACCAGGCTCCGATATATCATGATGAATAACTAAAGCTGGTAGTCCTATTCAGTTCCAAGTAATAACAGCTTGCAAATTTGCATCAATTTCTGAATTTTTTGTCGCGTATAACTGTTTAATACAATTTATGATTTTTGTCATTTCTACTGATTATAGGTCTTCGTTTGCCAACTTTCGCATATTTTGAACGGGACCTGAAGTGTTTCCGAGCCTTGTTAAAAACCTTGACTCTCAAAACACCGGCCTTTTCCCACGTCTAAATATTCTACACAACTTGTCGGTCACAGCTTGGTCACAGTACTTTTACAACTGAGTACAGCTTATTGTATAGCACGTGATAGATTCGGCTAAAAGTTAGTTACTAGAATATTCTTCAAACAGTGACTTGATAAAAGGTAGCGAAATACTAACCTCCAAATTTTCGACGTCTAGTCTGTACGTCTTGATCATGGAGTGACCTAGTCTCGCGAGAACACGGGGAGGCAGGACGATCTTCACAAGTCTCGGCCTAGTCTCATGTTCTCGCGAGACTAGGTCACTCCATGATCAAGACGTATAGACTAGACGTCGAAAATTTGGAGGTTAGTATTTCGCTACCTTTTATCAAGTCACTGTTTGAAGAATATTCTAGTAACTGTGATTATACGTGACTGATGAACCTCTTCAACGGCTAAAAGCTAGCAATCAATGTGAAACAATGTGTTATGTTTGACAAGGTAACCCGTACATGTAATAAGCTTAGTTACGGAGGGCGCTGTAACTTCGGATGGAAATTTCGACATCGCATTGCACCAGTGTCGGTTGTCTAAAAAGTATTGCGTTTTGATGAATGATGAATGATAGTGGTGGTGTTTGATCTTACATCCTCCATGTACGAATTACACATTGGATCTATGTTGCTATGTATATAACGCTCCATATTGTTCCAGTCAAATTAGAGTAAGGTAACTTCGGACGTAAATTTATGAGTTCGGCATCGCATTGCACCAGTGTCGGTTGCCTGAAAAGTGTTGCGTTTTGACAATAGAGAAATAAGCGTGGCGCTGTTCAGAGATTTTCCATAATTTTCAATAAATTCTACATCGGCGTCATCGCTAATATTCTTAATATAAGAGCCGCCACTACACAGTGACCTTGCATCGAACGTAGCCATTGTTTTTTGCCAGAATTTCTTGGTAGAGCAAACATCGCGGATAAGTGTTCATTCAGACGATAGCTCTATGCATGAACTTGGGTTATTAATGATTTTATTCTGCATTCTAGATGAAAACAAACATGACTCACTTCTGCATATTAGTTAATCAATTACAAATCCAGCCGAAGGTAGGGGACGTCCGAAGTTACAGCAACGATACTCACTCACTCTAGTTCAATTTCAATGACAGTGAACAACGGGTCCATACATAGTCACACTCACACACACACTAAAGTACTCTTGACTTTGAGCTTTGGTTTGATATGCGATAGTACAGTTGGAACATTGTAAAACGCCTCAGCAACAACGATTATGTACTGTTGTTATGCTAGGGTCACATTTCCTAACCGGGGCCCGGCCGGGCTGTTTGCGGAAACGAAAAATCAAAGTGTGTGTCAATAAATTTGCAAAAGCTATGCTCTTAAATAATTTTGGGTACGTTTTGTGTTTTTGTTGTCTTTTAAATCATACTTTTCGTTCCCAAAGACTGCCCAGCTGGGCCCCGGATTGGAAATGTGACCGAAGCATAAGGGAGCTCATTTCCTATTTCAACCCTATGCCCTGTCACTTTTTGCACTATTTCTCTCAAATCTACACAGACTCGAACATATGATTCATTACTACGTACTTACCTCTTAGATGTATATGCCGATTGTGAGAGGTTCCATTCGCAAAAGATTACAGTTGTTGCCACTAGACAGCAGAGTGTCACAAATGCACAGAAAACGGAGCGTTTACCTTTAAGAGCCATTTTGAGGGTAGATGTGGGGGTTCATCGTAGTATTGTTAACGGTGCGTGCAGATAAGAGCAGTAGCATACCATTCACTCCTTTATACGTTGCTATGCAATATTTCTTTGCACTCAAATTCATGTCGAAATTCTTGTGTGTTTGTGTGTGTAATATCTTCAGACACACAATGCTCAACTTCGTATACTTAAAACCTCTATCTCAGCCTCCTTTTTGGCCTACCTGGTGTTCTCAGTCAGGACTCACGGGAACACTATGTCGACAACTCTCACGACAGGAAATTGCGCTAACAAGAGCATTATCTAAAGGGGTACTAACATGTAATTTCAACCCGGCCCTCTTTCCTCAGCCAATCAGGAGCGTGCATTTCTTTGTGACTAAATCCACATAGTGTGGCCTCCGAAGGTTTAACTAGAAACCATAAATTCAACGCCATTGTATGATAATATCAACACGGGCCACAGAAGTTCAGAAGTCTGTTTGAATCTTCGTTTGTTCGTTTGCTTACCATCACATGTTTATTCAGCAACTCCTTGACGAAGGAGAGCGAAGGTTTATAAACATTCTCTGGGGCTAGAAGGAACAGCTAGGGTCTAAACTTTCCCATTTTGGTCAAAATTTGTTCGTTTCAGTAGTTTAGTTGGCGTAAGGAGATATTTTAGTGGTTTGTTTTCACACGCCCTGAGTGGACTGTTTCAGTCTAGAAGTAGGTCAAAGTTGAGGGTTGTTTTCTTCTGTCAAAGGTCCCGAGCGATCGAGCTGTCAATTATCTATTTTCTTTGCATGACTCTAAAGTAGACAGTTGTGGCTTTCTGGTGCATAAGAATTTTTGGGGCTTGCAATGTCAGTAAGTACTTTTCTGAGCTCTTGTTTCAGTGCATTAAAGCATGGCTTCCTAGATGCACAAGTCTGACTGTGGTATTTGCCCTCCTGCACCGGCGACGCATAAGATACACAAAAAGACACACTACACCAGCTAAAGCTGTACGTTAATGAAATTGAAGGACAAAATGGGTTCATTGCTAGTGCCTGTGTAGCAGGGGAGGACTGGCACTCACATAATATCTACATCTACATAGGGGTTGCCCCCAAATAACCCATTCAGGGGCAAAGTAGGGGGGGTGAGGTCCCGGGCTAAGGCGAGCAGGCCTCCAGCCTGGCACGGAACGACTCAACGGTGGGAGCCGTCGCAACCGTACGTGCCAGGCAGAGTATTCGACTGTGGGATGGTACGGGGAAAGAAAGAGTGTTTATCTGAGTCGGTTCTTGAGTGGATGGTGTAAAACTTGAGGTCGTGGCTCCCCCGGGTGCGCCCCTGGGCTGGTTTCAGCAAACTGTAAGTGTCTATACTAATGTGGTCATTAACAAGTTTGTAGAAGAAGGTGAGGCGGGCGTTCCTCCTCCTTTCAGAGAGAAGGGGCCACTGCAGGTCGTTGAGCATAAGTCAAATACGTCAAGTTAGTGCCAGTTGTGTTGTTATCTTGTATGTGCGTAGGTTCAGCATAACGAAGGACAAGCTCAATTATGGACCTAAGCTTCTAGATATTTATTATTTATGATATACATACAGCCAGATATGAGTTTTATTTGGTCGATGGTGAAAGCATAGGAATCATAGGCAACTGACTTTGTGCGTGATTAAAAATGACGAGACAGGTGAATCAAGTGTCGGCGTTAATAACCTTTGCATATATCACCCCGACCAATCGATCGCATTGAAACTCAGATTCGAATCAGCCATGACCCAACAAATTGCTTTCTAAGTTACGTTAACGACTAAATCTGGCAAAACGAACTCGCCAGTGAGATGCTGGAAGGTGTCAGCTTTCAAAAGATATTTTCAGATTGACAATTGTGGCACTTTGGAAGTGATTGAACGTTTAAAAACATAGTTTCTACTACTTTTAGTTACTACATTTCACTGGCGAGTTTTTTTTTTCAGATGTAGTCGTTAACGCAAGTTAGAAAGCGATTTGTCGGGTCATGGCTGGTTCGAATCTGATTGTCAATGCGATCGATTGGTCGGGGTGATATATACAGGGACGTGTGTTTGTGCCCTGTGTGTGTGTGGGGGGGGGGGGCAGTACAGTTTTGGACTGGGGTAGAGACTCCGCCTCCGCCACACCAGGTTCAAGTTCGTTCTATAGACCGATCCTGTCGAACACCATATCGAACGAATAGAAGACCCATAGAACCCCCTGTTCTATTCAGAACACCTCCGTCAAAAACATCGCTGGTGGGGCAGATATGGCACGTGTAAAGCAGGGTACGTATATCTGGGACAGGTTTTCCACTGTATTGGTTGAATGCATGCTCATGACAAAAACGAATTTAAAAAGAAAATAGATCGGGCACTCAAGGAGAGGAAGCTTGTACCACATGCCAACTACTACAAAGTCCGCTAGCGCAGACTTTCGCCTCTTCCGTTACTGACGTGTGAAACTAGTTAACTTAAAAGTGAACAGGGAAGTAAAAGGATGCATTTTAATTCTTAGTTACTAAATACCATGCACCTGTTATGCATGCAGTCAATACAGTGGGAAACCTGTCACAGATATATGAGCCCTGTTTTACACGTGCGTCGGCTGCTTGTCAGAAACTGGGCGCTGATGCCCACCGACAAGGGAAAGCTATGCGGCGCATACCGCTTTAACACTGACCGAAAACATTACGCTCTCACCGCAACTACATCTACCCCCTCCTCAAACAACTCGACTCGATGGATACAGCCTTCAACAAAGAAGCCATAGCATTCTTATTTGGCCCGCTCTGAAAGGGTTTCAGTGCCACAAAAGCTAAACCGAAGTCAGTGGCATTATTTTCAACCTAGCCGTGGCGGCCATGTTTGGTCCGTCAAATCCTGTTTTTGACGGAGGTGTTCGAAATCGAACAGGGGGCGTGGCTTTGGGATCGGTCTAACTTTAATATGGTTCGAGGAAGGAACGGAATCGTGTAATAGAGATTTGTATGCAGTGTACATGTTTATTATCTTCGCCGAGTACAATAGTACTCGGGGTAGATTATGTTTTCGGTTGAGCCAGCTGTTTGGTGGGTCTGTATGTATGTCAAGAGCATAACTCAATAAACCTTTGATGAATCTTTATGATTTTTGTTAGGTGTGTAGTGGTTGTACAAAGGAAGGTCAAGTTCAAAAATGATTCACCATGCGTTTTTCAACAGTACTGCAGCGGACTTTTAATTTTCGTGCGTTTGTATGTAGGCAAAAAAAGTGACGGAAACGTTGATGGATCTTCATTATTTTTTGCAGGTGTGTAGATGTTGTAGAAATGGAGGTCAAGTTAAAAAATGGTTTTCTTGGCATTTTCCGTCGGTACTGCAGCGGGCTTTGTGTAGATGTGTATTTTCTTGTGGACAACATAACTCAAGAAGCTGTTGATGGATCTGTATGATATTCAGTGGATGGGTAGGGTTTACGGAAAGGAAGGTCAAGTTCGATAATCGGCCTTCTAGCGAGTACCTAAGGTACTGCAGCGGAGCTTCAAAATTTACTGGCATATTTTCTGAAAGTGCTATGGTCATGATATTTGTGTGGTAGATAGTTCATGCCACAAGAAGTAAGTTCTGTAAGTTTGGGCCCCCTAGCGGCTTGTTCAGAACTGCAGTGGGTGTTTTTGTTTTGTTTTGACATTCGGACACGTATTACTTGAGAAGGGGTGAAGAGATTGTCGTGAAGTTTTGTATGTAGAGAGCTCAGATGGTGCTTTGCACAATCGATGTCTAATTATAGAAAACAGGGGCTAATCTGTATAATTAGTAAGGATAATTGTAAATCCATTACATTCAATAATAGGGCATGTGACAGGGTTCCGAAACAGGCCAGCAGAAGGCCTTGCCTAGAAGCATAAATAAACAGATGGGGTACATAAATAAACAAATGGGGCAGTCTCACTACAATTCAAGCAGATGTGTGGGTCCGGTTGGTTTTTAAAGTGTTCAGTTTTGTCATTTTTGTCCAACACACGGGTTGAGACAAAACGGAAAGGGAACAAAATAGAAAGCCTTACAAAACACCTAAAACATGTGAATAATCAGCCGGACCCACTCCTCTGCTCAGAGAGTACACTGCACCAAAACTGCACCACTGCTAGGTATTACCTAGCACCGTATGGAAAAGTAACATGTACTATGTCTTGCAAAATGTGTATGATATGGAATAAAGATTTATTCTATTCATATGTATTGACTGTACCATTTAATTATAACTTTCAATTTTTTGATGACCAGTTATAACATATATCAGCACACTATACACATATACTAGTCCTGTTTTACCAAATGATTTTTATCCCTATCTAGACTGGACTCATTCTACCCCCCCCCCCCCCCCCCCATCATAACGTTCAAACGGTATGGTGTATGATCAAGTTTGCAGGGGGTGATAAGCATGTAAATATTAATCACTCTCCACAATAAGCCTTGATTATTTGGCGAAGATAATGTGTTCGTGGAACTCTAGTTACTTATCATTTATGGTATTGTCGGTAATAAAACCCAAGGTAAGGAGAACCAAGACGCTATAACATGGTTACAGGAGTAGGTACATGTAGCGTTCTCTACAGTCTTGAAGCTATGGAAATATACTTTCTTATTTTCCTTAAAAACTACTTGAAATTCCAAGTAAAGCATGGAATTCATCCATACAATCATCCAAGACAGCTGCAGCTCTGTCTAGTCCCACTGTGTGTGATAGGACAGTACGTAAATATTGTAACTTGAAAGCACCGTCGTGTTGCTTTGGGACTAATTTTTAATGTTGCATTTAGTATATATCCTAGCCTGGGTGCCAGACCACCGCGCTCCTGGCGCTAATCCTTCAGCCGGGGAAGCAACTTGCGCCGCCGCCACAGATAGCAAACCACCCCCTCATTACCGCCTCTATAGAAATTGAGTTCGGCTGCCAAGAGCGCCCGGGTGCCAACTTTATCCCTACTAGGCCTTCCCCGCCCAAAAGGGGTTATCGCATCGCATCGCATCGAAAGGTCTGGTATCCAGGCTATATATATATATCCCTAAATACCCCGTTTTTAAAACAACGACTAAAGGATCACAACGAATAGAGGGTAACGGCTAATTGTATGTACTCATGATTTTACTTGTTGATTTATACCCATTTTTAGGAAATGAAATCATTTGCATATGTCAGAAACTAGCCTAATAGCCTCATTGTTGTGAAGCGATGTAAGAAAATCATATTCAATATTAAAGTTGTGAATACTTTTGTGATGGACGGAGCTATGATCATAGTAATGATAGAACAGTGTCCTGTTGCGCATGTCTGTGACGAATGGGTAGAAGCCGTACAGGGTGATGACGTCACAGAACGTCGTTCCCAGGATGTAGGCGATGAGCCCGGAAGATGCAGAAGTTAATTTGGGGATCAGCGTTTCACACAGCAAGCTGGGTAAACAAAGCAGTGATGGAATGGAATGAATAATGATATAGACAAGTACTATAGATGTTTATCGATCTATCCATCGGTATATCTATCAGTATCTCATCGTCCTCTATCTCTCATATAAATGTTACGTATATACATCTCTGTGTGTATTTGTAATTGTGTTGTGTATGCGTGTGTATGTATGTATGTGTGTGTGTGTGTGTGTGTGTGTGTGTGTGTGTGTGTGTGTGTGTGTGTGTGTATGTGTGTGTGTGTGTGTGTATGTGTGGTCACTGGTGTTAATGTTTATGTAGTGTGTCGGGTTGATGTATTAATTTGATGTGTGTTTGTGTGTGTGTGTGTGTGTGTGTGTGTGTGTGTGTGTGTGTGTGTGTGCGTATGTGAGTCTTTGTGCATGTGGGTGTGTGCGTATGTGTTTGTGTGCATGTGTGTGTGTATGTGTTTGTGTGTGTGAGTCTATTTGTGTATGCGTATGTGTGTGTTTGTGTAAGTCTCTGTGTGTATGCGTATTGCGTGTGTGTGTGTGCGTGCATGTATTCAAATTTGTGTGTGTGTGTGTGTGTGTGTGTGCGTGTGTGTGTGTGTGTATTTGTTTGTTTGTGTGTGTTTGTCTTTATGTGTATGATGAGCTGAATACTGGAAATAGTGCTGTATATTTCTTTCGATCTTGGCTGTCTTACCTAGTCATTTCGTTGGGAACGTAGTCCATAGAGTATGTAACTGATATATTCATGCTGCTCCGTGCCAGACTAGTGTCCAGAGCTCGAAAAGCCTCCTTGACTTCGTCAGTTATCGCTTTAACGTAGCTGATGACGCCATGATTCACAGACGACAAACTTTTCACAACTTCGTCCCGTGTGGTGTTGTCTGACAGCTTCGTCAGGAGGATTCTGGTGAGCGCCCAATTGACGAAAGTCATGTTCGTCTTTGTCCCAACGTCCTGTTTGATAAAGTAGACTACTGTCATATGATCATATCTTAATTGGTAAAAAACACATGGAAAATCATAAGCAACGTAGCAACCTAAGGTTATGATTGTGGGGTCGTGTGGCGTATTGACGGCAGGGTGTTCGCCCTAGAAACCCTGCGGTCCCGGGTTCGAATCCCCTGACGCCACCGATGTTGTGCCCTTGGAAAAGGCACTTTACTCGACTCTCCTTACTCCATCCAAAGGATAGAAATGTAGAAATGGGTTTAGTGTTTGTGCGTGGCACTGTTGAAATAAGTTATGAAAAATTTGAGTGCAGTGCCACGTCGTCCTTGTCTGTCGAAAAACAAAGCAAAGCTAGTGAAAAATTTTTAAAAAATCATAAGCAGCGTGCAAAACAAATCATATTGAAATTAGGTTTGTCCGATTACAAACGTAGTCCGTCAAATGTCACAGCATCCGTAAATAAAATAAAACGAGTACCTTGCTCGTGCACCCTACTATAAATTTTGAAGCGTCGAAGCTTCTCACTGGACTTTAGGGTAATCTAAACCCCTTTGGGTGAAATACCACATGTGTTCTGGTACCTTAACCAACCAACATAGTGGACAACACTTACGTCATAGTCACGTGATTGTAAACATCCAATAGCTATAGCGTTTTACCTTTTCATAGTTTTTGACGGGCGCCATGTTGATTCTGATGACGTAATCATGGCAGTCGATCTCGTTCCCACAGCTGCTGTTGAGGAGAATCCCGCCACTGCCGACGATTGCGCATGTGCGGTAATGACGCACCGGTGTTCTTGTAACGCACTTTTTCTTCCCTCTACATTTTGACTTGTTTTCTTCCATGTCTGAGAAGTAGACGAAATTTCTCGATGTGTCGAAATGTTGAATGGTCAGATTTCTGTAGGTAAATGGGAAATGAGTTATAAAGTAACTCGTAAACAAATCCAAACAGTTCGATACGTTTGTAGGCCAAGCAACAACGTCACATTTGTTCTCTGTTAATGTTGTATCTCTCTCTGCCAAAATCAATAACATAATACTAAAGATCCTGTATGGAAAGAGAGCAATCGCCATAAAACATCCGCATTCATTAATGATGTCACAACGTTGATAACTTTGGACACGACTACACTCACTACAGTCAAGTGGAATGAAGACAAACCTGATGACGTCTTTGGCAGTGCTGTTTGTGTTGTGGTTGTTCACAGGGTTGCATAAGGGTTGAACTTTCCATCTGTAAGCCATAAACGTGAAAGAGTACAGAAGACAGTGTAAGAAGTTCCTAGCCAGAGTGCAATTAAAGTAAGTGTAGATGTGACAAAAACATTAAATGTCGACATGTCAAACAATCGCTATCCCCTAGCCTGTGTTATGCTCGACAAGCTAAACTGTACATGTTAGAACCAGTATTTTATGACACTCGACAAATGTTTTCCGTTCAAATGCCTGAACAACGGGCGTATTTTTCTAGGCATACACGAGTATGAAACATTATTATGGAAAATAGATGCAGTGAGTGATAGCTTGATGTGAATATACGATAGTTGGTCACTTAAGATTAGACACAACGCACTAATTCCCGCCCCCCATTTCGATCATACCGTATTTTGCCTTATTTCTCTTAGAGTTTCACAAATTCAAACTGATGGATCATCACTACTTACCTCTTGAAGATGTATACCGATTTCAAGTCGTAAAAGTTGAGCACGATTACAGCTGTACATGTGACTAGACAACAGAGTGTCACAAATGCACAGCGTTTACATTCAGGAGCCATTTTGAGGGTAGGTTTGGGGGTTCTCGGGCAAACACTTTATCCAAATACCCTCGAGGGCAAACCAGTAATTTTGGGCCTCTTGATATAAACCACCACATGATCACCCCTTTTATTGGCAGAAGTAAACTAACTAAAGACAGACATTTTTTTCCCATTCTAGTGTTGCATTGCACTTAAGTGAGTGCTACGTATGGTTTACGGAGGCTTACATGCAGCTAATATTACTCGATTTAAGGAAAGATTACGGCACTTAAACGTAGCGTAATAGTTAGGATTTAAGCATAGTTTGCATTGCTCAAACGGTTGCTTAAATGATGCCACTAAGCATGTTTAAGTGTATACGTAAAGATAGCGGAACCTTTAAGCATGTTTTAAGATTGTTTAAAGAGCGATTTTCGTGCAGTGAGAGCTGTTGTGTGACTGCTTAAGAAGCTGTGGGTGGATCTGTAATATGATACTTCGGTACGTAGACAGGTGTAAACAAGATAGAGGACACGTTAGGTTCTGGCCCCCTAGCGGATTCTATGGCATTGCACCAGTCTGGAACTTCTAGCTGCAATTAATGGGGGGTGGGGTGCAGATACTTGTAGCTCTTGGTCTCGGAAAAAAACTGATATAAGTTCGGGCCTCATAGCAGCTTGTTTTGTGGTTGGAGGACATTTAAATATTTATAAATATGTCAATATTAAAAAAAATATTTTATATATTTACTTGATACTTGATTAGGTCTCTTCACTGGGTGAATCGCCTGCGTCAGGATGAGTAGTACGTCTTTTATATAGGTATCAGTTTTTATTGACAGTACATGTTTTTCATTTTTATATACAGAACGTGTTTTACATGTTTTATATACAGTACATGTTTTCCATGCAATATACATTGAAAAACACTGCCATCCCCTATCTCACCGTATATCTACAGTGAAATATGGAACCCCAGCAGGATGCACAATACCCAATATCCGCGAATAAAGGTGCTTGCTCTTGAAAGGCCATTAACCCTATACTAGAGCAATAAAGTGTACAATCTCCACAACACGTGCATGGTTTTTGATGTATAGGGGTGATTTTCATCACTTAAGTACAATGTAACTGTTTGAGGAATGAGTCTATGCAAGTACTCGAACTTAGACTGTTATTTGGGACGATTTGACCGTCTGAAGTACTGGAGTTGGGTTTGTGCACCATGAGCAGGCGACATGACTTCCACATCCAGAGGTCAAGAGTTCTATTTCATTTTTATTGTTATTCATTGGTTCAGCATGTTCATGCCAGGGTTGCCCAACTAGCCAGAGGCTATTACTAAGGGCGAACCCATGTGCGGTCATACGACTGTAGGTTATGAACCACTCACACCGGGAAGGACTACTCTTTTCGCTCGACGTGAGGCTCTCCCAAAACGCGGGACCTCCATTTAACGTCCTATCCGAGGGACGTCCCTATCCGAAGCTAGGTACTCATTTACACAGGAGTGAAGTGAGGAAAGTCGTGTTAAGTGTCTTTCCCAAGGGCACAACATCGGAGCATGTCGGTGGTTTCGAACCCGGGACCTCTCGATTGTGGGCGAAACATCCTACCGATTGCGCCACATGTTGCCACAAGAGTTCCAATCCTAACATCTCTCCTCCGTACGACTTGGGGTGCCACTGCCTAGCATTGAAGCTCTCTGGCCGAAATGTTGATATTCAGTCCACCGTAGTATTGTTAATTGCACGGGCAGACAAGAGCAAGTTTTTTTTTACGGTAATTTGATCTCGTGCGTACCGTAAAAAGCCATTGTTGTGTTTACACAGCGTTAAGCGTCTCTTTACTGTATACAGGGGGAAACGGTATGACGTACATTCCCACGGTATAAGTCACGTTTGTTATCATTATTGTTGTCAATGTTATTGTTGTTATTGTTGTTACCATTGTTATTATTATATGGATTCTACTAAGTTTTGGTTATTCATTTATTTATTTATTCATTTATCTTCTGTTGAAATTGGTGACCAATGATATTTGTTGTCATCATTATTATGTCAATATTAAAATTTACCATTGTTATTATTTTGTGGATTCTACTAAGTTTTGCTGGTTTAATCTATTCATCTTCTGTTGGCATTTTTAGCCGGACAAATAACAAAGGAAATGTGTCCTGTTTGCCTTTGTCCGTTTACATAATGTGATGTAATAAAGCTGAATTAACTAAATAAAAGTACGTACTCTTTTAAGGTTGGCTCTTAACCCTATCCAGACTGGGGGGGGGGGGCTAAAAGTGCCCGCGCCAACTTTAACATCGTATTTCTGCCGAACGATGTATGCTAGGACAACCAAACTTGGTGACTTTTCCCAAAATTTTGTTGGCAACAATTTTATGATAATGTTTTAAGTTTATTATTTTTTCATGTTGCCATGGCAACGGGTTTCTGACTGGCATTTTATGCAAAAATCATTAATTTTCTGAAAACAATGATATTTCTCGGGTTTTATTGCACAACTACACTAGTTTTCCTACATGTTTAACATAACATGTAATTAGATGTAACTTTCCTGATTTAATATTCATAATTTATGCTAATTTGATGACGTAATCAGCCAAAATCCAAGATGGCCCACTATATCACTATTTCAGGTATCAGCAGGCTTTTTCGCCCTTAAAATTGCCAATACCTGACATTTTCTTTATCAGAAACATTTAGATTAACGTTTTCAGTCTATTTTCAGTGTCCTTTGGGGTCAAAAGTGGAAAAAAAGGATTTTTAAAAATGTCAAAATGGCCGATCCAAGATGGCGGATCCCAAAGGGATCGCTAACAACACATGACGCCATTTTATGACGTCATTTTGACGTCAACGTACTTACCATTGACGTTGTATGCCTTTGCATACCTTAAAATGAATAATACAAACCGTTTTGTTTAAGTCCTTTAGATATTACGGGAATTCCCTATTTAGCCAATAAAATCACATCGATGACGTCATAATTACGTCATATTACGTCATAACGTCACCAAAATTACAGGAATTATATAACTTGACGTGAATATCCCTCCCTGAAAATTTGGTGATGATACATCAGACCGTTCGGAAATTATGAGGGGGGGCCGAATCAGCCCACCCCCCACCCCCCCCAGTCCCAGAAATACCAAAAAAGCCCAGTCTGGATAGGGTTAAAGGTAACCAACCAATATTAGGGACCATAAATGGAAATAGAAAAAAATGCTGAAATCTTTATTGTAGTGACATTTACTAACACTGTCTAGCACATTTGTGTAATAACTTCATACTTTGAACATTCTGAAATCGTGAAAAAACATGCCATACGATGATCCCCTTAATTTTGTGAGCCTACAAAAACTCCGGCGACGATTTTCAGTGAGTTGTCACATTAAAACGAATTCATATTTTTGCATCATGGACGTCGCTATACATTGTGATAGTGTTATTTGAACTAATTGAATATAGAAATGACTTAATAAAATTGACTGTCAAAATCCGATTTTTGGGCCCTAATATTGCTTGGGTTGCTTTTAAAGTTAATTTAAAGACAGTTGACGAAAGATAGTGGACACTATATACGAGACGCCTGGCCGCTTACGAAACATATCCGGTGGCTTAATTACCTTTTGAATTATAATAATGATTACGGTAAAATGTACGTGCTCTGTTACATGTAGGCTGTACAAAAGTGTAGGGACTTAGGGACACCAATCAGGCAAAATATAAACCATCTTTTCCACTGTTACATGCCAATAAGACTACGTTTGTCACTTATGCTATGCAGGTTGTATTTTCTCTCCATTCCTATTGATAAAAAATATCAACTTGAAAGTTACATTGGGACTAATTTCTGATATTGTATTTAGTATATATACCTAAATACCCCGTTTTCAAAACAGCAATTGGAACATAGAGAATAAAGGGTGATTAACTAACGGTATATACTTATAATTTTACTTGTTGGTTTATAGGGAATTATCAAATATTCAACAACAGAAGCACCACCAGATTGGCATGAGAAGAGAAAAGTTTATTTAGGACAAAAGAACCGACTCGCTCTTTTCAAAACTAAGATACACTGAACGTACAGTGTGGAAAGGTCAAGGGTTGAAGATCACGTAAGAAATTTTTCCCAAATGAAATCATTTGCATATGTCGGAAACTAGCCTAATAGCCCCATTGTTGTGAAGCGATGTGAGAAAGCCATATTCAATAGTAAAGTTGTGCCTATTTTTGTGATTGACGGGGACATGATCATAGTAGTGATAAAACAGTGTCCTATTGCGCATGGGTAGAAGTGTCCGTGGCGAATGGGTAGAAGCCGTACAGGGTGATGACGTCACAGAACGTCGTTCCCAGGATGTAGGCGATGAGCCCGGATGTTGGAATGCCCAACTTGGGGACCAGCGTTGTACGTAGCATGCTAGATGGTGATGAAATGGAATGAATATACACTCAGCACAAAAAGTTTGGAAACTTAACTTTGGTCGATCATATATCCGTTGTTTCTTGATCAATTTCAATGCATTATATATTGTTGGAAAGCTTGTGTAATTTCTTTTCCCATGATACCCAACTTAATATAATTGCAATCTCATGAAGTGTGCACCAGGCCTGATTACGCGAGTTGGTTGTAGAAAAAAAAGTGCCCAAATTTCGCTGCTCGTTGTCCAACACTAAGTGCAGCGCCAAACCCATTTGTGGTGGTGTCATCCACATCGGGAATGGAACAGTGTGTGGAGGAATGTTATGTTCACAGCTACAGATAAGAGAAGGTTTATTTCGACTGTTGGATGGGTAAATGAAAGTGTGGGGCAGCGAGGAGAACCCCATGCTGACTGTTGCACAGATAGACTGTTTGTTTGTTTGTTTATTTGTTTGTTTGTTTGTTTGTTGGAGTCAGTGTCATAGTGTGGGGCAGTACGGCGTTAATTGCAAGAGGAAAACTACCCAGGCTAATCATCCTAAGCAACCTCGATGTGTCAAGATATAGAGACACCTTTCTCCATCCAGTCACATTTCCTAGATCCTTACCTCTGCAATATTAAACTGGGTGCCATTCTGCAATATGATATTGCACGTCCATACAGAACGAGAGCCTTAATATGCTATGCAGGTTGTATTTTCTCTCTAGTCCTATTGGTATTCAGGTCAAGATGGCGGGGATTTGTTACATAGAAAAACGGCATGAAAATAACATGTAGGTTGTAAAACTGGACAACATTCTGCATCTTTCCTCCCCAAATCTGCATCGATATCGATATTCATGTTTGTGGTAACTGTTATGGTTTATTTTAGTTTTGGCAGGTTTATAAATGAAGAAAACCCTTACATACTTTGAAGAGAACCAAGTTCCCCGTCTATTTCACACACAAACATACACACAATTAGGGTAGTGAGCTCACCGTATATAAGGATGATATTTATCTTATAGTTTGTTGGGTAGTTTTTTATTATTTTTTTTACCAGGAATTTTCAAACTTTACTTTCAATTGATAGGGCACTTGGTAGATATTTGAGAACTGAAAACCGCATTCATAATCTTGCTTATTGTTTTTTTTCACCACTTTATTCACCTCCACCAATTTTTACAACCAAGAACAAAATTAATTTAAAATCATAACATCATACTTACACAACATATCCAATTGCTTGATTAACTTTTGTATAATGATGATAACGGTAAAATGTAAGTGCGCTGTTATATGTACGCTGTACAAAATCATGGGAGCTTAACCTCAACTAGCCAGGCAAAAGAATAAACCATTTTTTCTTCTGTTATATGTCGATATGATTGCTTACCTTTGTCACTTGATATTTTATGCAGGTTGTATTTCTCTCTAGTCCTATTGATACAAAAAATTAACTTAAAAACACCACCGTTTTGTCGTAGGACTAATTTGTAATGTTAAATTTAGCATTAGTATAGGAACACAACGAATTACGGGTAACTAACGTAATATTACTTATGTACCTTGGTCACTTTATATGACATTAATATAGATACAAAAATATAAACTTGAAAAGAACTAAAAAAAAACCACCTAAAATAGCATTTGATACATATACCCGAATACCCCATTTTTTAAAACAACGACTATAGGATCACTACGAATAAAGGGTAACTTACAGTATGTACTTATGATTTTACACATCTTACACATTTTGATAAGGAAATAAAATCATTTACATATGTCGGAAACTAGCCTAATAGCTCCATTCTTGTGAAGCGATGTAAGAAAGTCATATTCAATATTAAAGTTGTGAATATTTTTGTGATTGACGGAGATATGATCATAGTAACGATAAAACAGCGTCCTATTGCGCATGTCCGTGGCGAATGGGTAGAAGCCGTACAGGGTGATGACGTCACAGAACGTCGTTCCCAGGATGTAGGTAATGAGCCCGGATGATGGAGCGCCCAACTTGGGGAACAGCGTCTTACGTAGCATTCTGGGTTGTGATGAAAATTTAAAAAAAAAGAATATGCATACAAGCATAGTGTATCTGCCAATGTAGTTGTCTATCGACCTACATACATGTATCTGTCAGTTTATCTATTGATATGTCACCGCCCCTTAGTCTTACTGTCTCTATTAGATTCTGTGTCTTGTATCTATCTGCTCATCTATTCATCATATAATCAATATTATGTGTTTTCAAAGGTTTTGTTTTATAATGTGTATGTGTGTGTGTGTGTGTGTGTGTGTATGTGATTGTGTGATTGTGTGTGTGTATGTATGTGTGATTGTGTTCATGTATGTATGTTTGTGTATGTATGTGTGTTTGTGTGTGTGTATGTTCGTCGGTGTGTCTGTTAGTGTGTGTGTGTGTTTTGTGTGTGAGAGTGTGTATGTGTGTGTGTATGTGTGTTTGTTTGTGTTTGTATGTATGTTTGTGTCTGCGTGTGTATGTTTGTGTGTGTCTGTGTGTGTGTAAACTGTGTATGTATGCATGTATGTTTGTGTGTGTGTGTATGCGTGCCAGTGTGGCTGTTTGTTTGTATGTATGTGTGTTTGTGTGTGTGTGTGTGTGTGTGTGTGTGTGTGTGTGTGTGTGTGTGTGTGTGTGTGTGTGTGCGTGTGTGCGCGCGTGTGTGTGTATAAATCCTCGGACACACTGTACTAATGTACAATACCATATATCCCATACCTAGCTATATAGCCTCCAGTAAAACCCTAGCGTAAGGTCTTAAGATTAGTTCAAAGACAGTTTTGTCACAAAAGTTTGTTTCTTGTTGTGTGTACATTTCTGCCCCCTCTCTGTGCAGATTGAAAAACACCGGAAACAGTGCTGTATATTTCCTCTAGGTCTTAATCTTAGCTGACATACCGTGTAAGTATAGAGGGCACGATGTCTAAAGAGTATGTAACTGAGATGTTCATGCTGCTCCGTGCCAGACTGCTGTCCAGAAGTCGAAGAGACTGCTTGACTTGGTTTATCATTTTCTTAACGTAGCTGATGACGCCATGATTCACAGACGACAAACTTTTCACAAGTTCGTCCCGTGTGGTGTCGTCTGACAGCTTCTCCAGGAGGGTTCTGGCGAGCATCGTATTGATGGTGGTCATGTTCGTCTTCTTCCCATCGTCCTGTAAAAAGTTCCATGATTCATCTAAGTGTTGAATTGTTGTAACTTTATATTTGTGACATGTGTACGTCAGATAAAGGCGTACATAGCATTGCATAGATTATGTAAATGTGCAAGTGTAATGTATCTGTCGGGGTGTTGACTGATTGTAACTTTATATTTGTGACATGTGTACGTCAGATAGGCGTACATAGCCTTGCATACATTATGTAAATGTGCAAGTGTAATGTATCTGTCGGGGCCTTAACCTTTGCCCTTTGTAAGCTCAGTAGGATCCGTGAATGGGCTTCAAGTAGTCAAACCTCATGCTTTAGCACAACACCAAAATAACGTACCTTAAAACAATTCAAGTCTGCCTGATAACCACAGCTTCAAACATCCAACATGGCGGACAACGTCACGTGACTGCAAACACCCAAAAGATAACGTATACCTTCTCATAGTTTTTGACGGGCGCCATGTTGATTCTGATGACGTAATCATGGCAGTCGATCTCGTTCCCACAGCTGCTGTTGAGGAGAATCCCGCCACTGCCGACGATTGCGCATGTGCGGTAATGTCGCACCGGTGTTCTCGTGACGCACTTATTTCCTTTTCTACATTTTGACTTGTTTTTCTCCATGTCCGCAAAGTAGACGAAATTTCTCGATGTGTCGAAATGTTGGATGGTCAAATTTCTGCGAGTTAAAATATAATAACTAAGTTTAACATACTAATAGTTCCATTTACAATGTCCTCTTTAACAAAAAATGTAATTCTATCATATCTCAAGTGTTTATCTACGCCCGAGCCAAAGACGGCCAGTACATAATGTGCTGAACTAGCCCCGTATTCCTGACCAAACACAAGACCCATTTTGTAAACAACTACAACTATCTATTTGATATGTTTGTAAAACAAGCGCTTTATATCAAGCGCAAATTGATATTTACTGCATTGTCAACAATTTTGTTGAACGCATATTCTTGTTTGAACAAGTTGTACTTTGACAGCTCCTGATCATGATCTTTTCACTATTTTTTTTTTCGACGAGTGAAAATCACTAACATTTGCTATGTGGTGAAGGTGAAGAAAAAGAGTAATAACTATAAAACACTAGCATGCATTTCACAACGCTTGGGCTCCTCGAAATTTGGAACAGGGCTACACAAAGTACAATATAGAGAAAGGAATCAGTACCTGATTAGGTCTTTTGCCCTGGCGTTTATGTTGTTGTCCTTCCCAGGGTTGCATAAGGCTTGAACGTTCCTTCTGTAAGGGCAAATATGTTTTTCATAATAGGAGTACACTATACCATGTGGAATGTCTCAAGATTGTGGTCCTTCGAATCAGTTCCTACCCATAACGTCTTAAAGCGTAAAAGAGTAGACGAGCGTATGTTTCCATAACACACTGCAATATACCATGTGGATAATTGAACTTAGTAGTCCTATTCAGTTGCTAGATGACGTCACGTTTGGGCATCAATCAAGTTAAGATTGGTCTTGTCACGTATAACGGTAAAACACCGCGCTTCTTATTACTTTTCTATTGATTTGTTTGTCAGCTTCAGCATATGTGTGAACTAGTATGTATTGTCGAATGCCTTATAAAAACTGGTTTCCGTAATCTCGAAACGCCCTTTCCCCACGTCTGAATAAGGTTCTCTGCTGAAAGCATAGATTGCCCGTTGTCCCCTTTTGTCTTGACAACTGTATGTTACGACACTTGCCAACTGTATTTCCGTTCAAATGCCTCAACAACGGATCCATATATAGTCACACGCACACCGAATAGCCTTTCTCTGGATTTTGAGCATTCACGACATTTGGTACTTGCATACAACTCATCAGCAACTACGCTTATGTACTGCTGATAGTGATAGGTTCATACCGCTTGTTCCCTATCTTTCCTAAATCTCAACAAATATAAACATACATCCCCACTACTTACCTCTTAAATGTGTAAACCGAGTTCCAATCGTAAAAGTTGAGCACGATTACAGTTGTACATGTCACTAGACAGCAGAGTGTCACAAACGCACAGAAAACGGAGCGTTTTCCTTGAGAAGCCATTTTGAGGGTGGGTTTGGGGGTTCATTGTGCGGGCATGCAGATAAGAGCAGGGGGTTTACGGTACGCTGAACTTGTGTTCACTGCAAATAATCCATGTTTTCTTTGTACAAAATGTACACGCAAAAAACGGTTTAAAGTAATTCCCCGATTTTTGTCAAGCAAGCAATGTATCTCTTCAACAGTTGGACGATGATGATAACTCTCTTTATCAAGGTTAGTTTAAAGACAGCTTTGACACTTTTGGACACCTGTTGCAAACAACATATGTCGCTTTTTATACCTGTATCAAATATCATTTACTCCTAGATACCTAACGCACTGTGTATGTGTGTGCGTGTGCGCGCGCGCGCATGTGTGTGTGTGTGTGTGTGTGTGAAATTCTTAGACACACACTGCTCAATACCGATACCCAAAACCTCTATCCGAGCCTCCATTTTGGCATATTTGGTTTCCTCAGTACTCACGGGAACAGTATGCCAACCCTTTCGACTTGAAATTGAATTTTTGAACTAACAAGGGCATTCAACTTGCACAACAGACCGACACAAATTAATGCATGACCCCCGCCAAGGAACAGCGTTTTGTTGTCAAGGAGAACAAATGTGAAATTCAATGAGCTGTTCGAAATGACAAAGCAGAAGCACAATTCCAGTGATCTAAAATGTGGTATCTCATAATCTCCCCACATCAAATATATGTATATATTCAACTTCTTCTCGCTTCTTAAGGCAGCTGTAAATTTACGTATAGTTAATTTATAAAATTTCACAAGAACATGAATATTTACGTGCTATTTTGAGATCGAAACTATGGCAATTATCTTGCAAATACATGTAATTACAAAATATATATTCCATTTATTGTTGTTATCTTCGCCGAGTACTTGTAATGTTTTCGGTTGAAAAATCTGTCGGGTGGGTCTGTATTTATGTCGGGAGCATAACTCAAGAAAGCTTCAATGAATCTTTATGATTTTTGGTAGGTGTGAAGTGGTTGTGCAAAGAAAGGTCAACTTCGAAAATGATTCACCTTACGTTTTTCAACGGTACTGTAACGGACTTTGCATTTTTTTGTGTGTTTGTATGTAGGCAAAAAAAGTGACGGAAACGTTGATAGATCTTCATGATATTTTGCAGGTGTGAAGATGTTGTTGACACAGAGGTCAAGTTAGAAAAATAATTCCCCTGGTATTTTCCGTTGGTACTGCAGCGGGCTTTGTGTGGTTGTGTATTTGTATGTCGCCAGCATAACTTTAGACGCCGTTGATAGATCTGTATGATATCTAGTGGATGGGTTGGATTTACCGAAAGGAAGGTCAATTTCGATAATGGGCATTCTAGCGGGTACCTAAGGTACTGCAGCGGAACTTCAAAATTTAGGGGCATATTTTCTGAAGGTGCTATGGTCATGATTTTTGTGTGGTAGATAGTTCATGCCACAGAAATTAAGTTCTGTAAATTTGGCTTGTTTAGAACTGCAATGGGCGTTTTTGTTTTGACATTCGGACATGAATAACTTGAGAAGGGGTCGACAGATCGTCGTGATGTTTGGTATGTTGAGATCTCAGATGGTGCTTTGCATAATCAATGACTGATTATGCAAATCAGGAGATAATTTGAATAATTTGTAAGGAAAGTTTGTTAACCCACTGAATTTCATTATGGAACATGGGGCAGTGTCAGGTCATGTAAACAGATAAACGTGTAGGTCAAATAAATAAACAGATGGGGCACCCACTATTCTCCAAGCAGAGGTCTGGGTCCAGCTGGTTTTTAACTTGTTTAGTTCTGGCATTTTTGTTCAACACTGTTGGCGACATAACTAAAAGGGGACAAAATAGAAAGCCTGACAAAAACACCTAAAAGTACGTCAAAAACAAGCCAGACCCACTCCTCTGCTTGGAGAGTACACTGCACCAAAACTGCACCACTGCTAGGTGCGGAAAATTCACATGTAATATGTCTCTCAAAATGTGTATGATATGGAATAAAGATTTATTCTACTCAATATATATTGACATTACCATTTCATCATCACTTTCAACTTACAACACTGCAATTTCGAACCTTTGTGGCCCATATAATATCAACATAATCATATTTTTTCATGACCAGTTATAACATATATCAGCACATATACTAGTCCTGTACCACCAAATGATCTTTAACCCTATCTAGACTGGACTCATTCGCCCCATCATAACTTCCAAATGGTATGGTGCATGATCAAATTTGCAGGGGATGATAAGCATGTAAATATTAAACACTCTCCATAATAAGCCTTGATTATTTGGCGAAGATAATGTGTTCGTGGAACAAGAGTTTAAATTAAGTACAGTCCACAATCAAATGACAGTCATCTACTATCTTATTCAAGTTACTTTTAATAAGCCAGTTCAAGAATCAAACTACGCACGCGCAGGTCAAAGGTGAACGCCTATGAGACTTTGTCACTTATGCTATGCGGGTTGTATTTTCTCTCTAGCATATTGATAGGAAAATATTGACTTGAAAGCACGCCAAGTTACGTTGGGACTAATTTGTGATGTTGCACTCAGTATATATACCTAAATACCCCATTGAAAAATACGACAATAGGAACACAGCGAATAAAGGGTAACTAACGGTATATACTTATAATTTCACTTGTTGATTTGTATGAAATGAAATCATTTGCATATGTCGGAAACTAGCCTAATAGCCCCATTCTTGTGAAGCGATGTAAGAAAATCATATTCAATGTTAAAGTTGTGCTTAGTTTTGTGATTGACAGGAATATGATCATAGTAATGATAAAACAGCGTCCTGTTGCGCATGTCCGTGGTGAATGGGTAGAAGCCGTACAGTGTGATGACGTCACAGAATGTCGTTCCCAGGATGTAGGCGATGAGCCCGGATGTTGGAACGCGCAACTTGGGGACCAGCGTTGTACGTAGCATGCTAGATAGTGATGAGAATGAATATACACACATTACATTGTATCTATTTAGCTGTCTATCGATATATATATCTATCGTTATATCTATCGATATGTCACAGTCCTCTCTTCCTGTCTTTAGTAGATACCATGTGTCTAGTATCTATCTGCTCATCTTTTTAACATAATCACAACCAATGTTACGCGTTTTAAAAGGCTTGATTTTTAATATGTGTGTTTGTGTGTGTGTGTGTGTGTGTGTGTGTGTGTGTGTGTGTGTGTGTGCGTGTGTTTGTGTGTGTCTATCTTCGGACACACAATAAGAGATACCGTATACCAAATACCAAGGTATTCCAGCCTTAAAAACCCACGCCTACCCTCTTAAGGTTAGTTTTAAGACATTTTTGACACTTTAAATTGCGTATTTCTCTCGATGTGTGTACCTGTCTGCCACCCAGCTCTTAGCATGCTTACCCATTGAGTATTGGTTGAACTTTGTCCAAAGAGTATGTAACTGAGATGTTCATCCTGCTCCGTTCCAGATTGCTGTTCAATAGTCGGAGAGACTCCTTGGCTTGGTCTACCATGATCTTTATATAGCTGATGACGCCATGATTCACAGACGACAAACTTTTCAGAACTTCGTTCCGTTTGTTCTTGTCTGACAGCTTCTCCAGGAGGATTCTGGTGAGCGTCCAATTGACGATGGTCATGTTCGTCTTCGTCCCAACGTCCTGTGAAAATTGCCGTGAAAAACGGAGATTTTGTTTTTTGGTGTATCTGTGTGTGTGTCTGGTTTGTGTTTCTGGACTATTGTAGTCAGCATAACTCAAGAACCCCTGGATGGATTATGATGATATTTGATATGTGGTTAGGTGTTGGGTAGACAAAGGTCAGGGTTGATTTGGGCCTCCTGTGTGCCGTGGTCTTGTTCATTTAAGTGTAGATTGATTTTAATTTCATATTTGTGACATGTGTAAGTTAGTTAAAGGTGAATATAGCCTTGCATAGATGATGCAGATGTGCTAATCATTTGCATAATTAAGATTTTGCATGACGGTACGAGGTCTCCGAAATCTTTACTCTGAAGTGTGTTTGCACGAGAAATCACAGTCGCCATGCTCTTTTTCGTTGTTTAACGAGAAATAAGCAATTTTATGGATCGAACTGCGCTTGCGCATATCAAAGGTCGATGCCCCTAAAGTTCTTATCTCGAACATGCATATTCAAGTTTTTGTGTATGGCCTAGGGCTGACCTTTAAGTTATGGCTGCCTATAGGAAAGCATGTTAAGAAACACTGAAACAAGGCTTCATAAAAGTACTAACCCAAACTTCAATGTTAAAAACTCTTCTACACTGGAAAGTCACAAGGGTCTTGTTGATAACCATGCAAAAGAAAACAGAGGGTTGTACAGCTCAAACTCCGAGGAAAGCTGCCAGTTTCAATGAAACTCTACCTTTGACCCCATATTTCTGATGTATCCATCCGCATGATCCAACAACTCACATCCATCCTTACGCCAACTAAACGGGCAAATTAAACAAATTTCAACCAAAAATGGAAAAGCTATTATATAAAGACCCTACCTGTTCTCTCTAACCAAAAAAGTCTCCAGATTGGGCAAAAAAATTGAAGGAAAAGAAAGGTTTTAAAGATTTTAAGTAGGGACTACAACTTTGAGGTCAGCCCCCTACGTCGGCCAGTTTGCATGAAAATGTCCAGACGTTTTTTTGTTTCTGTCAGGGCTTTCAAATTTGACCTCCCATGCGCAGTTGGATCTGTGAATGGGCTTATAGTCAAACCTCTGAAATTTCTTCAGTACAACACCAAGATAACGTCACTTATAGTTAAAACAAACAATTCAAGCTTGCCTAAAAACCCTAGCTTCAAACGTCTAGCATGGTGGACAACACTTACGTCATGGTCACGTGAGTGCAAAACATACAATGAGATAATGTTTACCTTCACATAGTTTCTGACAGGCGCCATGTTGATTCTGATGACGTAATGATGGCAATCGATCTCGTTCCCACAGCTGCTGTTGAGAAGAATCCCTCCATTGCCGACGATTGCGCATGCGCGGTAATGTCGCACTGGTGTTCTCGTGACGCACTCTTTTTTTTCTCTACATTTCGACTCGTTTTCCTCCATGTCCACGAAGTAGGCGAAATTTTTTGATGTGTCGAAATGTTGGATGGTCATATTTCTGCGAGTACATATAAAATAACAATCATGTCTTGATGAAGGTTAGACATCCAGGTAATAAGATACGCCAAAAATAATTACTCAAGCAACTGGATAAGATTTTGAAACAGTCAGACGTTTCAGACAGTATCCACTGTCTTTCGTCAGTGACTAACGATAGGACTGAGAACACCAGCTTTATACCAAAACTCTGAATGGATATGTTAATGAGGTAAAGACAATTTTTCAAGACATCCTAAATTGTCTTTACCTCATTAACATATCCATTCAGAGTTTTGGTATAAAGCTGGTGTTCTCAGTCCTATCGTTAGTCACTGACGAAAGACAGTGGATACTGTCTGAAACGTCTGACTGTTTCAAAATCTTATCCAGTTGCTTGAGTAATTATTTTTGGCGTAACAATCATGTCTATTTACAATGTCCTCTTCAACATAAAATTATCATTGTATCACATCTCAAGTGTTCATCTACGGCACGGCCCAATGACGACCTGTACATTATGTCCTGAACTAGCCCCGTACCCAAAGCCCATTGTAAACAACTGCCACTAGAACTTTGACACAACAGCATCGCACTATAAATATTGCATATCTCCATACCAAGCGCAACTTGACATTAAATGCATTGTCAAAAATTTTTCTGAGCATGAATGCTTGCATAAATATGCTGTACTTTAACAGTTGCTTATCATTAATTTTTCTCTTCTTTAGACGAGTGAAACATCAATGATATGTACTAAGATCTAGTGAAGGAAAAGAGTTATAGCTACAAAACACTGCATTCATTTCAATGTCACGAACTTCGGGCAAGGCTACACCCACTCTAACACAGTACCTGATGACGTTTTTTGCAGTGACGTTGGTGTTATGGTTGTTCCCAGGGTTGCATAAGGGTTGAACTTTCCTTCCGTAGGCCAAAAACGTAAAACTGCAAATATATTACCATAAAAGACCTCGATATATATTGTGGAATGGTTACGGTCCTTAGAATCAGTTCCTATCCATAGATTCCATAAAGCGTAAAATGAATGAATGAACTTTATTGCTCAACAATCGCACATGGTGCAATGTATGGCATCAAATCAACAATACTAAAGGCTAATTAACTATCCTACAATTCTAAGTACAAAATATCATCGAAACCAGTCTATGGGTTACAATATAGTCATGTATGGGTAATCCTGTCTCACTTTTGGAATGATTTATGGAGGAATTGACCTATGTTGATGGAAATAGGAGTCGGACATGACAACAGTACATGGAAAATATAGCTCTGTGTACCAGATAGGGTGAAGTTTGTCTTAGTAGTAATTGTCTGTAACATCGCATCTCTCTTCTTACTATAATTTGGATGATTCATCACATCATTTTTAATATTTTCATTAGATGTAGGACACAATCTCTGAGTGGCTGGTGTGTTGTGATGTCGGCCCCATTTCAATTTCTAAGCAATGTGCACTGATTCTCAGTTTTGTTATGCTAGTTGCAAACAGTTTAGTATTAATTGATGTGAGATATATTTCCAAGCCAAAGTGCTTTTTGATTTTAGAATAGGTGTGGAGTTTACTGGAATTTCTAAGTTGTTCCCTCCAGCCAAAGAGAAATGTATATTTCAGAAATTGTTAAATATGTTTCCAAAATGGTTGGCATTAACTACGAGGTTAAGCCAAACATTTTAAAACCCATGTCTACATAGTATGTCCTGAACGTGAGTAGCTCAGTCATGCTCTTCTTCGACTGAAGTGTCGTATTCTTTTTTAACAATCTTGCCTTAGGTGAATTCTTCAATCTTAGCCAGTATTTCATCAACTGTGTTTGACTGTCAATGAACAATGGGCATACTCCTAATTCACCCCTTGCGGCGGCATTTATAGAACTTTTCGGAAAACGGAGTAAAATGTTGCAAAAAGTTAAAAGTACATATTCCAAGTCAGAAATTTCATAGGAGATTTTTGGTTGATGTAGTGTAACATTCTGATTCCGTAATAGGGTGTCTGACTGGTATTCAGTTTGTCACTATACTTCTTGAAACGCTCTCGCGAGCTTTTATTTAAACAAAAGAACTACCCCACCTGAATTTCTCTTTGAACGTTTCCAAGTTTTCTGTCGCTTCGGAAGTAATGAAATCCGGCCATCTATATGGAAATTATTATTAGGTTTCAACCAAGTTTCTTTGATACAAACTATATCAAACTTACTTACACTATCTAGAAAATCTAAACACTTTTTACTAAAACTACCTTGGACATTCCAACTAATTAGGCTCAAGGCCGTGTCAAATGTCATGTACAAAGAAGGAAAAAAGGAAACATGAAAAGAGCAATTACAAATATTGTTACATATAGGTTTGGCAAAATGTGAGTAGACGATCTAATATGTTTCCATAACACACTGCAATACATCATGTGGAATAATCAGATTTAGTAGTCCTACTCAGTTACCAGTGAGGCGACGTCACGTCTTGGCATCAATCAAGTTAAGGTTTTTCTTATCGCGTATAACAGTTAAACACCGCGTTTCTTTATGATTCTCTATTGATTTGTTTGTCAACTTCAGCATATGTGTGAACGAGTATGTGTTGTCGAATGCCTTATTCAAAGCTGCGACTAGTTTCTGTAGTCTCGAAACGCGTCTGAATTAGGTTCTATGCAAGCTAATGCAGTGTTGAGTGCATAGATTGCCCGTTGCACCCTTGTGTCTTTCTTGACAAGGTAAAATGTACATGTAAGCTTATCAACTGTATGTTGCGAACATGTAAGCTTAGCAACTATTTGTTGCGAACATGTAAGCTTAGCAACTATTTGTTGCGACACTTGCCAACTGTATTTGCGTTCAAATGGCTGAACAACGGATCCATATATAGTCATACGCGCACAAAATAGCCTTTCTCTGGATTTTGAACATTCACGACATTTGGTACTTTCATACAACTCATCAGCAACTACGCTTAATTATGTACTGCTGGTGGTGAAAGGAAGTTCATTTCCCATTCCAACCATACCGCTTGTTCCCTATTTTTTCCAAAATCTCCATAAATTTAAACATACACATCTTCACAACTTACCTTGGAAATGTGTAAACCGGGTTCCATTCGTAAAAGTTGATTACGATTACAGTTGTACATGTCACTAGACAGCAGAGTGTCACAAACGCACAGAAAATGGAGCGTTTCCCTAGAAAAGCCATTTTGAGGGTGGGTTTGGGGGTTCATTGTGCGGGCATGCAGATAAGAGCAAGGGGGTTTGCGGTACGCTGAACTTGTGTTCACTGCCAGTGACCGCTGTTTGATTTGTACAGGAAAAAACGGGTTAAAGTGATCCTCCAATTTTTGTCAAGCAAGCACGCAGTCTCTTATGCAGCCGACCTATAATGATGACTATCTCAAGGTTAGTTTAAAAACAGCTTTGACACTTTTGGACACCTGTCGCAAAATCATACATCGCCTTTTATACCTGTATCAAATATCAGTTACTCCTAGATACCTAACGCACTGTGTGCGTGTGGTTGTGTGTGTGTGCGTGTGTGTGCTTGTGTGACTGTCTGTGAGTTTGTAAATATGTATGTGCAAGTAAAATTCTCAGACACGCAATGCTCAAAACCAATACCCAAAACCTCTAAAAGAGCCTCCATTTTAGCATACCTTGTGTCCTCAGTCAGGACTCATGGGAAGAGTATGTCCAACCTTTATTACTGAAGTTAACGTTGAACTAACAAGGGCATTCAACTTGCTTAACTAACCGACACATACATGTAGGAACAACGTTTTGTGTCAAAGGGGGACACATGTGAAATGCAATGAGCTGTTCTTTGTAAAGCGTAACACGGCGTCTAACTAAATATGATAATAGACAAAAGCCGTGGGAAAGCAACTCTTGTTCTTTAGGAGACGTACAAAAAAGAAGATACAGAAGACCGGATATCGTATATCCAATAGCTCTATCCAGCCTCAGATCTGACATATATGAGTTCCATGGTTGACAGGTCAGTATTAGCACTAGCAAACTCATTAAACCTTTTGTACCTAATTAAGTCAATTAAGTGTCAAACCAACGCAAATTCTTTGTACAGGCTTTGCAAAATAGCTGTTTCTACTATATACCATCAGCAACTGTTTGGCGAATAGGAAAGTTGTACGCAATGCTATAAGAGCTGCAGTGGGACTACACCATGGTAACAAGAGTGTGTAGGGTTTTCTTCATTTGTAAGCCTGCCAAAGAGAGAATAAACCGTAACAGTTACCACAGATATGGATATCGATGCAGATATTCGGAGGAAAATGCAGAATGTTCTATCATTTAGATGTTGGTGTCAAGGCGTTTTTCTATGTAAGAAATCACCGCCATCTTGACCTGAATGCCACTTTACCTTGATCCCGTTTAACGAAGCACTTCGATAGAACGTATCTCATTTTTAAGAAATGAAATCATTTACATATGTCGGAAACTAGCCTAATTGCCCCATTGTTGTGAAGCGATGTAAGAAAATCATATTCAATATTAAAGTTGTGTCTATTTTTGTGATTAACTGGAATATGATCATAGTAATGATAAAACAGCGTCCTGTTGCGCATGTCCGTGGCGAATGGGTAGAAGCCGTACAGGGTGATGACGTCACAGAAGGTCGTTCCCAGGATGTAGGCGATGAGCCCGGATGTTGGAATGCCCAACTTGGGGACCAGCGTTGTACGTAGCATGCTAGATGGTGATGAAATGGAATGAATATACATATGGGTACAATGTATCTGTCAATGTAGCTGTCTATCGATCTACATATATGTCAGTATATCTATCGATATGTCACCGCCCCTCTTACTGTCTCTATTTGATTCTGTGTCTCAGTGTATCTATCTGCCCATCTATTCATTATGCAATTAATTTGTTTTCCAATATGTATGTATGTGTGTGTGTGTGTGTGTGTATGTGTGTGTGTCTGTGTGTCCATGTGTATGTGTGTGTGTTTGTGTGTGTATGTGTGTGTATGTTTGTGTGTGTGTGTGTGTCTGTTTGTGTTTGTGTGTGTGTGTGTGCATGTATGTATGTATGTATGTGTGTTTGTGCGTGTGTGTGTGTGTGTGAGAGTGTGAGTGTGTGTCTAAATCCTCACAGACACACCAATGCACAATATCATATACCCAAAACCTAGCTATTCCAGCCTCGAGTAAAACCCTCGCGTACCCTTTTAAGGTTACTTTCAGCACAGTTCTGACACTTTGATGTATTTCTCTCGGTGTGTGTACCCGTCTGTCTGCCCCCCTGTCTGTGCAGATTGAAAACGTGCTTGAAATAGCTAGTGCTATATTTTTCCTCTAGGTCTAGTCTTTCTTACCGTGTGAGTATCGGGGTCACGTTGTCTAAAGAGTAAGTAACTGAGATGTTCATGCTGCTCCGTGCCAGACTGCTGTCCAGAAGTCGAAGAGACTCCTTGACTTGGTCTATCGTTTTCTTAACGTAGGTGATGACGCCATGATTCACAGACGACAAACTTTCCACCACTTCTTCCTGTATGGTGTTGTCTGACAGCTTCTCCAGGAGGCTTCTGGTGAACATTCAATTCACGAAAGTCATGTTCATCTTCCTCCCAACGTCCTGTAAAAGTGCCATAATTATCTCCATAAAAATTGGAGATATTGTTTTTGGCGTGTCTGTGTGTGTGTCTGTTTAATAATGCCTGGCAAATTCAAGAATTGTTGTCCCCTCATGATCCCTGAAAATATTTCTCTACACGCGGCCTAATTCAGGCATGAGACCTAAACATCCAACATGGCGGACAACCATTACGTCATAGTCACGTGACTGCAAACATCCAATGAGATAACGTTTACCTTCTCATAGTTCTTGACGGGCGCCATGTTCATTCTGATGACGTAATCATGGCAGTCGATCTCGTTCCCACAGCTGCTGTTGAGGAGAATCCCGCCGTTGCCGACGATTGCGCATGCGCGGTAATGACGCACCGGTGTTCTCTTGACGCACTTTCTCTTCCTTCTACATTTTGACTTGTTTTCCTCCATGTCCGCGAAGTAGACGACGTTTCTCGACATGTCGAAATGTTGAATGGTCATATTTCTGTTAGTTCACATGAAATAACAAACATACTAATATTTACATTCTATCACTTCTCAAGTGTTCATCTACGGTACGGCCCAAAGACGACCAGTACAGTATATGCTTAACTAGTCCCGTACTCCTGACCAAACGCAAAGCCATTTGTAAACAACTACTACTCGGACTTTGACACGTTTGTATTCGGCACAGCAACAACGCACTGTTAATATTGCACCTCTCTATAACAAGCGAAAGTTGATATTTTCTGCATTGTCAACAATCTTGTGGCGCACATACTCTTGTGTAAACATGTTGGACTTTGACAGCTCCTGATCATGACCTTTTAATTTATTTTTCAGTGAGTGAAAATCACTAACGTAACATTTGCGAAGATCTAGTGAAGAAAATAAGTAATAACTATAAAACGCTCGCATTCATTTCAGAAAGCTTGGGCTTCCTAAAACTTTGGACAGGGCTACACCCAATGCAGCATAGAAGAATGAATTAGTACCTAATTACGTCTTTTGCAGTGACGTTTATATGTTTTTGTCGCTTTCCGAGGGTTGCATAAGGGTTTGAACTTCCCTTCTGTAAGCCATAAACGTCAAACAGAAAATATATTACCATAAAAGACTTCAATATATCACGTGAAATGGTTAAAGATTGCGGTCCTTAGAATCAGTTCCTATCCATAAAGTCTTGAAGCGTTAAAATTAGACGAGCTGATATATCTCCATAACACACTGCAGTATATCAGGTTAAGATTTTTTTTGTCACGTATAACGGTTAAACACCGCGTTTCTTTTTACTTTTCTATTGATTTGTTTGTCAGCTTCAGCATGTGTGTGAACTAGTATGTATGTCGAATGCCTTATAGAAAACTGCGACTAGTTTCTGTAGTTTCGAAAAGCTCTTTCCCCATCAAAATAAGGTTCTATGCAAGCCAATGCAGTATTGAGTGAATACATATTAAAAGAGTACAGTATACCAAATGAATGTGAAATGACTCAATATTGTGGTCATTAGAATCAGTTCCTATGAAAACATTCCATAAAGCGTAAAAGTGCAGACTAGTTGATATGTTTCCATAACACGCTGCCATATATCATGTGATATGATTTAATATGGCAGTCCTATTCAGTTGCTAGATGACGTCACGGCTTGGCATGAACCAAGTTAACATTTTTCTTGTCACGTATAGTGGTTAAACACCGCGTTTCTATTTACTTTTTCTACTGATTTTTTTGTCAACTTCAGCATATGTGTGAAATAGCTATAGTTTGTGTTGTCGAATGCCTAATAAAAAACTGCGACTAGTTTCTATAGTCTCAAAACGCCCTTTCCTCGCGTCTAAGTAAGGTTTTATGCAAGCTATAGCTAATGCAGCGTTGAGTGCATAGATTGCCCGTTGCCCCCTTGTCACAAGGTTAACTGTACATGTAAGCTTAGGAATTGCATGTTACGACACTTGTCAACCGTGTATTTCCGTTCAAATGCCTGAACAACGGATCCATATATAGTCACACGCACACAAAATAGCCTTTCTCTGGAATTATTTTAGTATTCACGACATTTGGTACTTTCATACAACTCATCAGCAACTACGCTTATGCACTGCCGATAGTGATAGGAAGTTTATACCGCTTGTTCCCTATTTTTCCTAAATCTCAACAAATTTAAACATACATCCCCACTACTAACCTCTTAAATGTGTAAACCGAGTTCCATTCGTAAAAGTTGAACACGATTACAGTTATACATGTCACTAGACAGCAGAGTGTCACAAACGCACAGAAAACGGAGCGTTTCCCTTGAGCAGCCATTTTGAGGGTGGGTTTGGGGTTCAAAATTAGCCCATTGTAGTAGTATCATGAAGGCATGCAGGTCAGAGCAGGGGGGATTTTACGGTACGTTCAACATGTTTTCACTGCTGTTTGCTTTGTACAGGAAAAACCGGTTTCCTCGATTTTTGTAAAGCTTGGACGTGCAGCGGACCGATGATGATGTCTCTCTTAAGGTTAGTTCAAAGACAGCTTTGACACTTTTGTACACTTGTATCAATTATCATTTAACTAAATATACAAAAAGGGTGGGAAAGCAATGTATTCCCTGAAAGATGTGTTAAAGGACCACATACCCAAGACCGGATATCGTATATCCAATACTCCTGTTTCAGCCTCAGATCTGACATACATGAGTTCCATGGTTGACGAGTATTAGTACTAGCAAACTCGTTAAATCTTTTGTACCAAATGAAGACAAACTAGAGTTCCACGACCTCATACCTTCGCCAAATGATTTTAACCTTTATGATTGACGTATTAGGAGTGTTTCTCATCAATCATAAATCATACCAGTTCATTGTCTTAAAATATAACATGTCCAAAGTATGAGCTGAACAAATTTATCATCAATTATGCAAATGAGGCCCTTATTAGCATAATTTGATTCAACGATGTTCACATTCACATAACGTCCCGATGCCACAAAAAAGGATTAAATGTATGAAATTGCCGTCTTTTGCCAGTGTGGAATAATAGAAGTTACTCATTAAGTATGCAAATAAGGCCCACATTTGCATATTTTCTATCTATCAACAGTCCTCTCTTCCTCAGTTACAATTTGAATTGTCATATCATGGAACAAAGCAGATTTTTAAAGTTGCCTCATTAATTATGCAAATTAGAATCTGATTTGCATAATTATCGTCCAATCATACTAAGCATCACAAAAGCTATCCACATACCAAAAATCATGACCATCCATCAAGGCCATCATGTTATAGTATTTTCTCATTAATTATGCAAATGAGGTCTTCATTTGCATAGTTCATATCAATTAATATTTTTCTCCAGAACACGAGATATCAAAACAGGAAGTTCCGCTGCAGTACCGTAAGAAGCCGCTAGGGGGCCCAAAATCTCATCGTTTTTAGGTCTTATCAAAACCTACCAACATACCAAATATCAAGACAATCCATTAAGGCATTCTCGAGTTATCCTGTGCCACTACAAACAGACAAAAAAACAGACAAACGCTACCCTCTGCATAACCTTCTCGGCGAAGGTAATAAATGTCAAACCAACATTCTTTGCACCATCAGTTAAAGAAGCAACTGATTGTTGAATGAGAAAGTTGCACACAATGCTATCGGGGCTGCACAGGGACTACACCATGGTAACAAGTGTATGTAAGAAAACCCTACTGTCGGGTTTTCTTAATTTGTAAACCTGCCAAAACTAAGCTTAAGGAAACCATAACAATTACCACAAATATGGATATCGATGCAGATTTGGGGATTAAAAATGCAGATTATTGTCCAGTTTTATCATCTACATGTTGTTTTCATGACGTTTTTCTATGTATGTAACGAATCCCCGCCATCTTTTTTCATTGCTCTTGTACAGGGTACAGGCAGGGCTGATGGCCTTGCAAGAGCAAACACCTTTATTTACGGATATGGGGTATTGCACATCCTGCTAATTAGGATCCGTATATCGATGTGAATAAAAGGTCAAAAGGGGGATAATGCCGTTTTTAAAGATAAATCATCTCTTTGAAAACATGTGCTGCATATAGAAATTGATACCGGTATATAACAGATTTTTTTTAAACAGAGGATATTAAGCAACTACCAAATAAAGCTGCCAGAGGGGCAAAACTTAGTACTACTTGTAGCTGCCCCCTCCCCCCACCAAGGATTACAGAATATACAGAACATAAGATACGAAAACTGGACGTTTTCTTGCACTGCCATAAAAATCAGCTAGAGGGCCAGAATCGAACGTGTCCTTTATTTTGTTGGCACCTATCCACGTTCCAAATATCACACTACAGAACTATTCACAGCTTCTCATGCAGTCCTACAACAACAGGGAAAAACATGACTTACCCTCTGGGCGAAAGTATCAATGGAACGACAGATTGGAAAAACTATGTCTGTCTTAGTTCGCTTCTATCAATAAAAAGGGTGATCATGAAGTGGGTGATATCAAGAGGCTAAAAACTATACACTCTGGGTATTGGGATAAAGCCTGTGCCTGAGAACCCCCAAACCTACCCTCAAAATGGCTCCTCAATGTAAAAGCTCCGTTTTCTGTCCATTTGTGACACTCTGCTGTCTAGTGACATGTACAACTGTAATCGTGCTCAACTTTTACGATTGGAACTCGGTATACACATTCAAGAGGTAAGTAGTGAGGATCCGTATGTTTGAATTTGTGAAAATTTAAGAGAAATAAGGCAAAATACGGTATGATCAAAATGGGAATCAGTGAGTTGTGTCTAATCTTAAGTGCCAACTATCGTATATTCTCATCAAGCTACCGCTCAATGCATCCATAATTCCATATTCCATAATAATGTATCATACTAGTGTGTGCCTAGAAACATACGCCCGTTGTCAATGCATTTGAATGGAAAAACAATTAGCGAGTGTCATAAAATACTGGTTCTAACATGTACAGTTTAGCTTGTCGGGCATAACACAGGCTAGGGGGTAACGATTGTTTGACATTGAATGCTTTTTGTCACATCTGCGTTTACTTTAATTGCACTCTGGCTAGGAACTTGTTACAATTATCAATCCTGTGCACTCTTTTACCTTTATGGCTTACAGCAGGAAAATCCAACCCTTATGCAACCCTGTGAACAACCATAACACAGACAACACTGCCAAAGATGTCATCAGGTTTGTCTTTGTTTTTTTTTAACAAGTCAGATACATACAGTACCCCATTTGCCCCAGTGCTTCTGCAGCTATCCCCTCCTCATAGCTATAGAATATTTTACTTTGTGGAAGAAGTTCACATAATTAAGAAAGGATTGAAAAGTAACATGGTTGGCCTTTCTGCTTTTATAGATGCACACTTTACCCAGTAAAATCACAAGATTACCGATAACGGGGGATTCTGGGTTCAAGTTACCAAAATTGACAATAAAGGAACTGAGCTGTAGTTTTTGCCCGTTTGTCTTCATTCCACTAGACTGTAGTTAGTGTAGTCGTGTCCAAAGTTATCAACTTTGTGACATCATAAATGAATGCGGATGTTTTATGGCGATTGCTCTTTTTCCATACAGGATCTTTAGTATTATGTTATTGATTTTGGGCAGAGAGAGATACAACATTAACAGAGAACAAAAGTGACGTTGTTGCTTCGCGTACAAACGTATCGAACTGTTTGGATTTGCTTACAAGTTACTTTATATTTTATTTCCCATTTGCCTACAGAAATATGACCATTCAACATTTCGATCCGTCAAGAAATTTCGTCTACTCCTCAGACATGGAGGAAAACAAGTCAAAATGTAAAGGGAAGAAAAAGTGCGTCACGAGAACACCGGTGCGTCATTACCGCACATGCGCAATCGTCGGCAGTGGCGGGATTCTCCTCAACAGCAGCTGTGGGAACGAGATCGACTGCCATGATTACGTCATCAGAATCAACATGGCGCCCGTCAAAAATTATGAGAAGGTAATCATATAAACGTTAGCAATTGGATGTTTGCATTTACGTGACTATGACGTAAGTGTTGTGCGCTGTTCTTCGCCATGTTGGACGTTTGAAGCTGGGGTTACTAGTAAGGCAAACTTGCATTGTTATGTTATCTTGGTGTTGCAACTATATTCAAAGGTTTGACTATAAGCCCATTCACAGATCCTACTGCGCATGTGAAGGTCAAAGGTGAAGGCCCTTCTTGATATTGTTATGCAAACGATATATAGATATATGGATGACTTTTTGTATAAAGCATGGTCGAGACAAGCCCTTACATTTCAGGGGCCTTGATATTTGATCTCCGCATTTCCCATTCAACAACGGAAAGGAGCATGGTGGCTCTGATTTCACGTGCAAACACACTTTAGAACAAGAATTCTGAGATTTATACCTCCACTAAATATCTTAATTATGCAAATGACTTGCACAATTGCAATTAAAAAAAGGGGAAAAAATTGGAAGTAAAACGAATTATCGCACTTTTTATAGGACGTTGGGAGGAAGACGAACTTGACCACCGTGAATTTGTGGCTCACCAGAACCCTCCTGAAGAAGCTGTCAGACGACACCACACGGGACGAAGTGGTGAAAAGTTTGTCGTCTGTGAATCATGGCGTCATCAGCTTTGTTAAAATGCTAAGAGAAGTCAAGGAGTCTATCAGAACTCTGGACAGCAGTCTGACACGGAGCAGCATGAACATCTCAGTTACATACTCTTTAGATCACGTTCCCCCGATACTCAAAGGGTAAGAATGCTATATAAGACTACGACCGAGAGAAAATATGTTTACTCTTTCCAGTACTTTTTTTTTCAAATCTGCACAGTGAGGGGCGGGGCAGACAGAGATGTACCCACACCAAGAGAAAGACAAAAAAGTGTCAAAATTGTCTTTAAACTAACCTTAAGATGGTACGCGAGGGTTTTACAGGAGGCTGTTATACCTAGGTATTGGGTATATGGTATTGTGCATTAGTGTGTCCGATGATTTACACACACACACATACACACACACACACACACACACACACTATAACAGACACACGCGCACGCACACACACACACACACAAACGTACATACACACACAGACACACACACACACAAACATACATACACTACTCTCCAAGCAGAGGAGTGGGTCCGGCAGGTTTTTGACGTGTTTTTAGGCGTTTTTGTCGGGCTTTCTACTTTGTCATGGTATCTTTCTATCTTTAGCCCACGTGTGGGTTAAAGATAGAAAGATACCATGACAAAGTAGAAAGCCCGACAAAAACGCCTAAAAACACGTCAAAAACCTGCCGGACCCACTCCTCTGCTTGGAGAGTATACATACACACACACAGGCACAAACATACACATACACACACACAAACACACACACACCCTCCCCCCACACACACATACACATTGGAAAACAAAACCTTTAAAACACATAATATTGATTATATGATGAATAGATATATGAGCAGAAAGATACAAGACACAGAATCTAATAGTCACAGTAAGACTATGGGGCGGTGACATATCAATAGATATTAATACTGACAGAGACATGTATGTAGATCGATAGACAACTACATTGGCAGATACACTGTGCTTGTATGTATATCTATTTTTTTTGGTTAATTTTCAACGATCACTACCCAGCATGCTACGTACAACGCTGGTCCCCAAGTTGGGCACTCCATCATCGGGGCTCACCGCCTACATCCTGGGAACGACCTTCTGTGACGTCATCACCCTGTACGGCTTCTACCCATTCGCCACGGACATGCGCAACAGGACACTTTTTTATCATTACTATGATCATGTCTCCGTCAATCACAAAAATAGGCACAACTTTAGTATTGAATATGATTTTCTCACATCGCTTCACAACAATGGGGCTATTAGGCTAGTTTCCGACATATGCAAATGATTTCATTTCCTTCAAATCAACAAGTGAAATTATACTTACATACCGTTAGTTAGTAATACCCTTTATTTGCTGTGTTGCAGGAAGACAAGGCTTTATTTGCACATGTTGTGGAGATCGTACCTTTTCATTGCTCTTGTACAGGGTACAGGCAGGGCTGATGGCCTTGCAAGAGCAAACACCTTTATTTACGGACATGGGGTATTGCACATCCTGCTAATTAGGATCCGTATATCGATGTGAATAAAAGGTGAAAAAGGGGATAATGACGTTTTTAAAGATATATCGTCTCTTTTCCGGTGGAAGAAAACATGTGCTGCATATAGAAATTGATACCGATATATAACAGATTTTCTTTTTAAACAGAGGATATTAAGCAACTACCAAATAAAGCTGCCAGAGGGGCAAAACTTAGTACTACTAGTAGCTGCCCCCTCCCCCCACCAAGGATTACAGAATATACAGAACATAAGATACCAAAACTGGACGTTCTCTTGCACTGCCATAAAAATCAGCTAGAGGGCCAGAATCGAACGTGTCCTTTATTTTGTTGGCACCTATCCACGTTCCAAATATCACACTACAGAACTATTCACAGCTTCTCATGCAGTCCTACAACAACAGGGGAAAACATGACTTACCCTCTTGGCGAAAGTATCAATGGAACGACAGATTAGAAAAACTATATCTGTCTTAGTTCGCTTCCATCAATAAAAGGGTGATCATGAAGTGGGTGATATCAAGAGGCTAAAAACTATACACTCTAGGTATTGGGATAAAGTTTGTGCCTGAGAACCCCCAAACCTACCCTCAAAATGGCTCCTCAATGTAAAAGCTCCGTTTTCTGTCCATTTGTGACACTCTGCTGTCTAGTGACATGTACAACTGTAATCGTGCTCAACTTTTACGATTGGAACTCGGTATACACATTCAAGAGGTAAGTAGTGAGGATCCGTATGTTTGAATTTGTGAAAATTTAAGAGAAATAAGGCAAGATACGGTACGATCGAAATGGGGAATCAGTGAGTTGTGTCTATTCTTAAGTGACTAACTATCATATATTCACATCAAGCTACTTCTCACTGCATCCATTTTTCATTTAATGTTTCATACTCGTGTATGCCTAGAAAAATACGGCCGTTTTTCAGGCATTTCAATGGAAAAACAATTGGCGGGTGTCATAACATGTACAGTTTAGCTTGTCGAGCATAACACAAGCTAGGGGGTAACAATTGTTTGACATTGAATGCTTTTTGTCACATCTGCATTTACTTTAATTGCACTCTGGCTAGGAACTTGTTACAATTATCAATCTTGTGCACTCTTTTACGTATATGGATAACAGCAGGAAAATCCAACCCTTATGCAACCCTGTGAACAACCATAACACAGGCAACACTGCCAAAGACATCATCAGGTTTGTCTTCGTTTTTTTAACAAGTCAGCAACATACAGTACCCCATTTGCCCCAGTGCTTCTGCAGCTATCCCCTCCTCATAGCTATAGAATATTCTACTTTGTGGAAGAAGTTCACATAATCAAGAAAGGATTGAAAAGTAACATCGTTTGCCTTTCTGCTTGTATAGATGCACACTTTACCTAGTGAAATCACAAGATTACTGATAACGGGGGATTCTGGGTTCAAGTTACCAAAAATGTCGACATTAAAGGAACTGAGCTGTAGTTTTTGCCCGTTTGTCTTCATTCCACTAGACTGTAGTTAGTGTAGTCGTGTCCAAAGTTATCAACTTTGTGACATCATTAATGAATGCGGATGTTTTATGGCGATTACTCTTTTTCCATACAGGATCTTTAGTATATGTTATTGATTTTGGGCAGAGAGAGATACAACATTAGCAGGGAACAAATGTGACAAACGTATCGAACTGTTTGGATTTGTTTACAAGTTACTTTATAACTTATTTCCCATTTGCCTACAGAAATATGACCATCCAACATTTCGACACTTCAAGAAATTTCGTCTACTCCTCAGACATGGAGGAAAACAAGTCAAAATGTAAAGGGAAGAAAAAGTGCGTCACGAGAACACCGGTGAGTCATTACCGCACATGCGCAATCGTCGGCAGTGGCGGGATTCTCCTCAACAGCAGCTGTGGGAACGAGATCGACTGCCATGATTACGTCATCAGAATCAACATGGCGCCCGTCAAAAATTATGAGAAGGTAATCATATAAGCGTTAGCAATTGGATGTTTGCATTCACGTGACTATGACGTAAGTGTTGTGCACTGTTGTTCGCCATGTTGGACGTTTGAAGTTGGGGTTACTAGTAAGGCAAACTTGCATTGGTATGTTATCTTGGTGTTGCAACTATATTCAAAGGTTTGACTATAAGCCCATTCACAGATCCTACTGCGCATGCGAAGGTCAAAGGTGAAGGCCCTTCTTGATATTGTTATGCAAACAATATATAGATATATGGATGACTTTTTGTATAAAGCATGGTCGAGACAAGCCCTTACATTTCAGGGGCCTTGATATTTGATCTCCGCATTTCCCGTTCAACAACGAAAAGGAGCATGGTGGCTGTGATTTCACGCGCAAACACCCTTTAGAACAAGAATTCTGAGATTTATACCTCCACTAAATATCTTAATTATGCAAATGACTTGCACAATTGCAATTAAAAAAAGGGGAAAAAATTGGAAGTAAAACGAATTATCGCACTTTTTATAGGACGTTGGGAGGAAGACGAACTTGACCACCGTGAATTTGTGGCTCACCAGAACCATCCTGGAGAAGCTGTCAGACGATAATCTCCAAGCAGATCCACGCCGGGCGCGAAAATCGTAGTATGCTAGCCAGAGAAGGTCCAGTCAGCCAGAGAGGGTTCATCAGATGAACCCTCTCTGGCTGACTGGACCTTCTCTGGCTAGCATACTACGATTTTCGCGCCCGGCGTGGATCTGCTTGGAGATTATCAGACGACACCACACGGGAAGAAGTGGTGAAAAGTTTGTCGTCTGTGAATCATGGCGTCATCAGCTTTGTTAAAATGCTAAGAGAAGTCAAGGAGTCTATCAGAGCTCTGGACAGCAGTCTGACACGGAGCAACATGAACATCTCAGTTACATACTCGTTAGACCACGTTCCCCCGATACTCAAAGGGTAAGAATGCTATATAAGACTACGACCGAGAGAAAATATGTTTACTCTTTCCAGTACTTTTTTTTTCAAATCTGCACAGTGAGGAGACAGACAGACAGAGATGTACACACACCAAGAGAAAGACAAAAAAGTGTCAAAACTGTCTTTAAACTAACCTTAAGATGGTGTGCGAGGGTTTTACTGGAGGCTGTTATAGCTAGGTATTGGGTATATGGTATTGTGCATTAGTGTGTCCGATGATTTACACACACACACACACACACACACACACACACACACGAACGTATATACACACAGAGACACACACACACACACATACATACACACACACACAGGCACAAAAATACACATACACACACACAAACACACCCGCCCCCCCCACACACACACACATACACATTGGAAAACAAAACCTTTAAAACACATAATATTGATTATATGATGAATAGATGAGCAGAAAGATACAAGACACAGAATCTAATAGAGACAGTAAGAGGGGCGGTATCAATAGATATTAATACTGACAGATATGTAGATCGATAGACAACTACATTGCCAGATACATTGTTCTTCTATGCATATTTATTTTTTTTGATTTTCAACGATCATTACCCAGCATGCTACGTGCAACGCTGGTCCCCAAGTTGGACACTCCATCATCGGGGCTCATCGCCTACATCCTGGGAACGACCTTCTGTGACGTCATCACCCTGTACGGCTTCTACCCATTCGCCACGGACATGCGCAACAGGACGCTGTTTTATCATTACTATGATCATGTCTCCGTCAATCACAAAAATAGGCACAACTTTAGTATTGAATATGATTTTCTCACATCGCTTCACAACAATGGGGCTATTAGGCTAGTTTCCGACATATGCAAATGATTCCATTTCCTTCAAATCAACAAGTGAAATTATACTTACATACCGTTAGTTAGTAATACCCTTTATTTGCTGTGTTCCTATTGTCATTTTTTTTAACGGGGTATTTAGGTACCGGTACTTTATGATCCGGTATTTTGGACCTGCACCGAATCAATTTTTACGGTACAGTACCGGTACACAGTACCAGTACGCAGCACTAATCTTACCACATCAACTATGTATATAGATTCAACTCCTTCTCGCTTCTTAACACAGCTATAAATGTACGGACAGTTTGGGATCATAATACCGGGTTTATGCAATCACACAAGAATATGAATGTGTCTGTGCTATTTAGATATCGAAAACTATGGCACTTATCTTGCATATACATATAATTGCATGCATAACATATTTCTTTCATTTTAGTTTAAAGTATAAGAATAAAATGACACTTATCTAGATCTTCTGGCTCATCTAAGTTACTTTTGATAAGCCCGTTCATGGATCCAACTGCGCATGCGTAGGTCAAAGGTAAAGGCCTCTGAGACATACGCAAGCTGACCGACGTTTGCAAACTGACCGACGAAGGTCATGTGTACCTGGACATGTATAGCCTGGAAACCATAGCACCGGGGGCTCCTCGATATCTCTACGACGTTGGGAGTGACCCCGCCCGCTCAGATAGCTTGGTCCACTCGGGGTATGTTTACGGCCTTGGATTAGATTACGTCGCCACGGCGGAAGTAGGGTGGCAGCCGAAGTAGAAAGGCTATCAGAAACGGTTCAATGAAGCAGACTGGGCCCGGTAAAACACCCCTAAGCCGACCCCTAGAGACTGGGACCAGGCTAGGAACATGTATACGGAGCAGGGTTGAGACAAGACCTGTTTACAAGTCAAGCCACTTCACCTTTGACCTGTTGTTGCGCAGTTGGGTCAGTGAACAGGCTTATACAGTGTTTTTATCTTTGGTACCACGTGACGACGTTTTCTTGATGTAACTTGCTCCATAGTACTCTCTCATTGTCCACGTCATGAGAACCTGTCTTCCACCGTGTGTAGTTAACAAACGTCTTATCGTAGTAGTGTAGGGAGAACCTCTTGTCGTAACCGAACCCATACAGCGTGACGTCATCGCACACGTGCATGGCCAAGAAGACCGTTAGGGCGCCTGTGGTTGGTCGACTTGAGCTGGCGTTCAGATAGTTGGCGAAGACGTAGCGGATGAAGTCTGGGTGGACGATACGAAGGTTGTGTGACGTCACGTTCTTGGGATTACGCAATTTCCTATGTGTGGGTTGAATGATAGAGATTGGTAGTCAAGGACTGATAAAATGTTTAACCGAGACGGGGGGCATCATAGACTTTTTGTAACATGTAGGTCACAGCTCATTGATTCACTTGTTCTATCTGCATAACGTCAAGTCACAAAAGACTGTTCGTTCTACTTGGTAAAGACTAGAGTGAGACAGTTAAATTTCCAATTTTTACGTCGGAAATAATTTCAGTTTAGATAAGCTTCAGAGTGATTTCTGCCAACACAGATGAACTTTCAAGTCAATGCTGGAAAATTGTTAAGAAACAACGATTCTCATGCGTATTTTCACAAACTTTAAGATGAATTGTCCAGAGCTTACATGCATTTCCCTTTGGCGCATACTTCCGGAATGGTATCGTACTGCAGTTTTTCGTTGATGTATTGCAGATCGTAAGTCTTAAACGGCACGTACAGATATGTCACATCCTGTGGACGATAAAAGGAACAGGTAAATTCATTGAATGAATGAATGAATAATTTTATTGCGCAACAATTGTATCAGTGACAATGTATGGCAATTTACAGACAACACTAGGTACCAATCTAGATCTATCTAAGAATGTTTTAGTTACTGCAAGACTATATCCGGTGTGATCTAAGGTAATTGCAACATGGAACTAATACAGACTTGGAGTTGCGTGTTTCTAATTGCAACGGTAATAATGTATAGCAATTGACAGATAATATAGGTAGCAATCTAGTTGTATCTAAGAATATTTCTCATTATTATAGGACTACATCAAGTGCAGTCTACAGTAATTACTATATCATTGAAGTGATTTAGACATGAAGTTTGGTCAAGGGTAGGCAAAAAGTTCAATGATAACACTTTTCCCTTTAAGCAAAATATTCTAGCTATAGAGTATTTATTGAGCTGAATGTTAAGATAGAATCTCATCTCGTTAATTTACATAGGGCGCGATAGATGTACGCAAAAAACACGAACATAACTTTATAAGAACATAACAAATATATAACAGTGTAGGAAACATGATGCGGTTCCAAATGTAAAGTAGTGTTACAGTAAAAGATACTGTTAAGCAACAATGGTGAGATGATGCGGTTCCAAATGTAAAGTATTGCTACATTAAAAAGTATCTTTTAACAGTATATTTTAATGTACATGTAACAATACTTTACATTTGGAACCGCATCATCTCACCATTGTTGCTTTACAGTATCTATTAATTAAACAATACTTTTAGTATCAGAAACAAATACGAAATACTCTAAATGCATTTAAATTCGCGGTGATTAAACTTCGGGGTAGGGTGAAAATGGAGTGTTTTATGTTTGCGGTAGAAACGAATGGCTAGGTGGGCAGAAGACAAAGCAAGCATTGTTGCAATTGTTTTAAGTCCCGCGAACTGAAAAAGAATACTGCTTTTACAGTTGCCTATTGCAACTAACTAAACTGTATTCGAACGACAGTTAAAGGAATAGGAATAAAAGCAAAACTGCTAGAGGAGATCTTACTTGGTTTAACAGAAGCCTGTTATCTACAGACTCTGGGAAAAATATGTAGAAACTGGTTTTGTTTCCGACGTCAGGCGCGTATCTAGGTCCGATTTCTGCATGGTTCAATCTGTGAAAAAAATGATAATCTATATATCATATAATATCACATCACATCATATCATATCATATGATCATTATGTCATTTTATTCCTTCTCGTATTTTCATAATGCCACCTAGTTTTAGGGGTATATCTTGCTAAAACATTCAAAACGTAAATAAATTTTAAGCTTTATTGTTAATATCAATTTAATTCAATGCCTCGAAGTTGTCAACCATGGTCTTGCATTGAACAAACCCGTTAAAAGTAACTAGGAGCATTGTTTTTCATGGAAATTGTAAACATGACAAATATGAGCACTGATTATAACTAGAGTTAAGTAGTTGTGATACATATACTTCAGGTTTTTTGCTTTGTTAGTTAAGCGAATACGGGGTCTTTTTATAAATATGAATTGGTATTGAATTTTTCTTTTTATTTGAGTTGAATGTGTGATAGTTGTGTGCCGATTTGTTAAAAATAGAGAAAACGCTAGCGACCCGAAAGAAACACCAATAAAATGGTATGGCGACCATGTGACGTCAGAATTCAAGATGGCGGCCACCACACATGCCAACGGATCCAACAAAGGTTTTGCTTCGCAAACCTGTAAATATGTTTTCTATACTCAGCCCAAGATATAACATAACATAACATATGATATAAGTTATGTTCGTACCGAAAAACGTAGTCGTATGCGTTGATTTCGTCCCCTTTCCTCGAGCCGTTCAATATCCCTCCGCAGCCGACCACAGCACACCTAATGCAGGGTCTTCTCCGTCCGCGGTAGAGGTCGACATTTTCCATATGTCTCAGTATCTGCTGTAGGGCTGTAAAAACATGGCAACTACGTGTGATGCATGTTGTTCAACTTTTTCGTCAAACCTGCATGAATTAATCATAATATAACATATTTATTAATTGCATCAACACTTTATCAACACCTTTTGAAAGGTGACACGAGCTATCTCAGCATTGCTAGCTGCAATACCTGCAGAAGTCGCAGAGCGGCGCCCTTCAAAACGCAGTGGTTTAAAACACGGTTCGATAGTGCGAGAAGTGGATTTGACGGAGGACAATCAACAAACCAACCAACCAACCAACCAACCAACTAAACAACTAATCAATCCATCAATCAATTAACTAAACAATCAATCTACCAATCAATAAATCATGCACGTACAATATCGACCAATCAAACTGAAGACATATTATACACTCATTTGAATATTTTGTGAAAGTTCCATCGGTGACAGAAAGCTTCACCTAGTTAAGTACGTCTTCACTAAATTTACTCACTTTCCTCACTCTCACTTTTGTAGCCGAAGGGAAGTTTGAACAACGTCAGGTCCTGAAGTTTCCCGCCGGCGACGTCACTTGTGTCTAGCAACACCTTGATGTCCGGTATGTACCTGTCCCGAAACCACCTGGACACCTCTGATCTTCTCTGGAAACTGTTTGGACATTTCTGATAAAACAGAAATATGTGAAAATGAGTTAGATGTAAGTATTAAGGTGTTGCTTCTAAATTTGTAGCTTGAGTGATATGCTACTGTAAATGAAGAAATGTTCGCGGTGGTTTTATGTTCGCGGTTTTCGCGGTGAACTCTTTAACGCGAACTTGAAACCACCGCGAAAAACCGTTCCATTGTGTGACTGTAGCTGTACTATTGTTTCAAACGCAAACCAAAACAACCGCGAACACTCCGTTTTCTCCCTTTCGAGAAATTAAATCCCCGCGAACATTTCTGCATTTACAATAGTTAGTGAGAAAAGTACGGTACAAAAGATCGCGGGTTCGATCCCCATTGCCGTTGGTTTTGCGATTTAACCAAGATTCAATGATCTAACAAAATGTTCCTGTCGATATGAATTTCTTCATCATTGGCTGAATGTTCCTGTCAATAAGACTTTTTTGCATGTATGAGAGAGTGTTCCTGTCAATAAGAATGTTTCCTACTATTGACAGGATCTTCCTGCCAAAAATACTTTTTTTACACTATTGACAGGATGTTTCTGTCAAGATATAGTGTTTCTTGTACTATTGACAGGTATAATTTTGTTTGGAACCAATCAGAACATAACTTACAGCTTTTGATAATCTTGTGTATAATACCTCATTATCATGACAACCCTAACCCCTTATGTATCCCTTAAGCCCCCCTCTCACTGGACCCGCGGCATGCTGGCGGCGTCGCTGCGTCCAAAACTGGATTTGTGTTACCCTTGACTTCATAATGGGAATATCATTCAAAAAAGGAAAAGTATGACCAAAGAGACAACAAAACACACAAAGCTTTAAAAGATTCGATGAAATTCGTTGAGTGCTTTGCCAATTCGATCGGCCGCAGCGACGCCGCCAGCGTGCCGCGGGTCCAGTGAGAGGGGGGCTTTACTTTGAGGATAAGTTATGCTTGAAAGTTTCACTTACCGATGGCGAAAACGTAGGGTACCTCTTATAAGGGTACACACTTAATTCTTTCTCCAGTTTCTTCGGTAGCAAGTTATCCAAGACATCCATGTCTTCTAGAAGTCTTTCCATCTGTTCGGAGTTCTTTGCGTGGTGTAAGATCATGTTGTGGATTTCCTCTACTGTGTTCTTCGCTCTTACGCCCTGTTTCCTCCGATTCTGAGCTAAAAGTACGATTTCAGCGAGTATCTCTTCATATAGCTCATCCTCCAAGCTTCCGCGTACGCCGAGGATTTCAGTAATTTCCAACAATTTCTCTTGGTCTGTCATAGGTTCTGTTGTAGGGCCAGTACGTAGCTCTAAAAACACACGAAAGGACGGTCGCCATTGTGATGCCTTTGTAAGATGTATCGAGGACGAAGAAACATAGTGTATGAGAAAATACGCGAGAAGACTCAGTACTATGACTGCACAGAAGTACAGATAGATTTGTTTGTTACGCGTTTTCAGTATGTAAATCATTGTGGCGCGACGTCAGTTGTTGTGCCGTATACTTTCAAAATGTGGAGGGCAACCTAAAAGCAACAAAAATACGTCTGTTATAGTCACATATGTGCAAAGAGGATAAACAGTATATGAAGACCATTCGAACCTTACAACTAGATAGAATTCGGAGATTTAGTTCAATACGTTTTGAGTGACGGGGGGAAACATCAAAATAGTGTTCGGTTTAGTGTTGCGTACCTAAACGTAACATCAGGTACAGGAACCGGTACAGTTACCGGTACAAAGGTTTTGGTATCTGGCCCTGAACAATTGGAAAAATTAACATGTGTCTTTGTGAACATCTTCAATGATCAGACAGAAACATAAACTGTTTTCAACTTGTCAGTATCTTTATTCAAAGAATATACTAGGTTTCCTACCGCCGAACTCTCTTGACCTTGCTTTCGAAACTCCCGGCCTGCCTGAATGATCTGTTGCATATTAGCTACGCTGTTCCAAGGTGTCACTTTGGTCACGTTTGGTGTAGCATGAGGCCATGAGGTTAGGAGATCAGTCACAAAATAAGCACATACTTGGTGTAAATTTATATCGATACAGTACCGGTACTTCATGATCCGGTATTTTGGACCTGCACCTTATCAATTTGTGCGGTACAGTACCGGTACACAGTACCGGTACACAGCACTAGTTCGGTTCTTTTCCCCTACCTGTGTTATTTTATGTGGCATTGTGATGCAGAACAAAAACACGAAACTAAAAACTCTCTCTCTCTCTCTTCCGTGTAGGAGAAAACATTGTACAATGTCTGCTACTTTGACCATTACCCCCCGTGGCACGTTTAATTAAGAAACATATACCAGTGGTTGGTTAACGGTGATGATTAATTTAGCAACACCCAGTGGGACTCATTCGAGGTTACAGAGTAGGAACGTTCCACCTACCCCAGGACTAGGAAATTGGTTCATTCGGGCCTCTGCACCACGACAAGGCGGATGGACCGGGAGCCCCAGGTGTTTTGGGTATCCCAGCAGAGGAACGATATGCGGACTGTGTACCAGATCGCAAAGAAGATCACCGGAAGCTCCAAAGCTCACTCAGGCCCAGTCAAGGCGAAGGACGGGACCCTACTGTCCAAGGGAGAGGACAAACTTGCCAGATGGGCAGAACACTTCGAGGAAGTCCTAAACCACCCAGACCCTACTTCACCACCAACAGTCTTCGACGAACCACCGCACCCACTACCCATCGACACCAGCGACTTTACAGAAGCTGAAGTGCAGGAAGCCATCAAGACCTTGAAGAACAACAAATCACCAGGAATGGACGGTATTACTGCTGAGATGCTTAAGGCCGGGGGTGACTGCACCGTCCAGTGGATGTGCCATCTCTGTAATCAGGCCTGGAATGCAGGAGAAGTACCGGAAGACTGGAAGAACGGAGCAGTAGTGTGCATCCCCAAGAAGGGCAACCTGACAGAATGTGACAACTGGAGGGGAGTGACACTTCTCTCCATACCGGGGAAAGTGTATGCCACATGCATCCTGAACCGCATGAGAGATGCCGTAGACAAGGTCCTCCGGGAACAACAAGCTGGATTCCGCCCAAAGCGATCTTGTGCAGAGCAGATATTCACCCTACGGCGAATCATCGAAAAATGTTCCGAACTACAAGCACCACTGGCTATCAGTTTTATAGACTTCTCTAAGGCTTTTGATAGCATTCATAGGCCCTCACTATGGAACATAATGCACTCTTATGGAATCCCCAGTAGACTCATATCTGCCGTTAAGCAAATATATGCTGACTCAAAGTGCTGTGTTCGGACAGGCGAGGGATACAGTGGGTGGTTTGAAGTTGTAAGCGGGGTCCGCCAAGGATGCGTCCTGTCACCAATTCTTTTTGCCATGGCTATCGACTGGGTACTTGGGAAGGCAACAAAGGAGAGGGGAATTCAGTGGATACAGGAAACCAAACTAGCTGACCTCGACTTTGCCGACGACATTGCCGCGCTGGCCGACACTACACAAGATCTCCAACCCCTAGTATGCGACATAGGCTCAACTGCAAGCAGCATTGGACTTAGCATCAGCACCAAAAAGACAAAGAACATGCTGGTAGGGACACACCCTCCACCAACAAGTGTGACTATTGACCAGACCGAGGTGGAAGTAGTGGAGAACTTCACCTACTTGGGGAGTTCCATCAACAACAGAGGGGACATGGACAAAGAACTTGACTGCAGAATAGGAAAGGCCTCAGCTGCCTTTAACCAGCTTGGCAAGATCTGGGCCAGCAAGAAACTTTCCCTCAAGACAAAGCTGCGGTTTTACAACAGTAATGTTCTTTCCACTCTCTTGTATGGCTGTGAAACCTGGCCCTTGAAATCAAGTCAAGAAAGGCGACTGAATGGCTTTGATAGCAAATGTCTACGGAAGATCCTGGGCATCAGGTGGGACGATTTCACTACCAACAGGGAGATTCAAGTCAGAACCAACCAGCAACAAGTGTCTGCAACAATTTGCAAACGGCGTCTGAGCTGGCTTGGCCATGCTACAAGGCTCGCGCCTGACAGACTGGCAAACCAAGTTCTTGACTGGAACCCACAGGGGAAGAGACGCAGGGGTCGCCCCAGGATGAACTACAGACAGACGATAGAGAAGGACCTCCGAGCAGCCAACCTGAACTGGAAGGATGTAAGGAGGATGGCTGCTGACCGAGCCTGCTGGGCCAACCTAACTGCCTCATGTGTCGGACGACACGGGAGCCCCTAAGTCTAAGTAAGTGGGACTCAAAGCGACGCCATCTTGTTTGGTGAAATATGATAGGGTCTTTACCTGGGACAGGTTCGGGTTCAATGAGTCACGCTTAGAAAACAGTGAATTCACATGATTAGGGAACTGTTCTAGACAGTTATGGAGACATATGGTTGTATTGCCCCAAATTTCATATATTTACAGTCCTTGAAATACAAATAAGCAAACAGTCTACTGAATTATTGAAGTATCTGCACAGTAGTGGTTATGGTCATTTATACAAACGTGTTCAAACTCTGCCTAACGCAGAGTTATAACCTAATTAACTGTTCAAATACGCAATAAGAACTCCGTTCAATGTTGACTGTAATCTGATCCTTTCGACTAGTTATGAACCGTGTTACGACGTCAATAATATTGCAGTGATAAAGACAAATTTTACCAGGCAAAATATGTCTTTATGTCTTAAATGCAAAGAAATGTTCTTAAATATTAGTCGGTCCCAATAACGCTATTGACGAACAGGGTAGTTTTGAAGTATAGCTATGTAAGTCGTATTCTGCTACCATATGTCACATACCCGAACCCCCACACCACCCCCCACCCCGCCACCATGTCCTTGGAGCCTCTCAGTCTCATGGCCATTGTTATGAAAACAGTCTTATGTTTTGACTCGAAGAGAACATAACTGCAAACACAGCAAGATGGCCAAAGGCGTGCCATTTACGTATTGTACCTCTACCGTTTTTTTCTTTGAAAGTTCAAAGGATTTATAGCAACAATCAGTATGTCTGGTGAAAAAAACGTGCAGTATACGTGACACAAAAAATACCGGATATCTTTTAGTTCCTTCCACGCCTTTCGACGAAAACTATAGCTTCCGACGGGCCTTCCTGAGGGGGTATGGATCGTAGAATTTGGCAAAGACTTATGGTGGCTAAACACCTCATACAAATCATTCTCCCTATAGGCAGCGTAATTTTCCCTATAGCCAACGGAGGAGGAAGCGTAGCCTGGGTGCCATCCTATTTCTACCGGGGCTCCTATAACGAGTGTAGGAGCCCCGGTAGAAATAGGATGGCACCCAGGCTAAAGGAAGTGTTCAACACAGTAGAAAAGTACAGTGTGGTACGTTAGTCCCTGGAACGGGGGCTATGAAAACCATAGTATTCAACGCACATTCTGGTATAGTTTCCAACACTATTAAACCAACATTGCTACGTATACGAGGAAAGCTATCAGCAAATCGTTGAATACAAAAACTCGACATTACCTGGAGTTTCGTGTTCTCCGTGAAATGGTCTTCTTTGTTCTGACCGTGCTGAGGTAGGGGGGGAGTGTTTCACCCAGAAGACACGCGCCGTACGTTAGTGCATGAAAAGCACTCTACTAGAGTTACTTCCACACCTTAGTTATGTCAACGGGGATGCTGTCATTCTTTACGGACTAATTTGAATTCAAGTCAGGCGTTGGGAGGTCATGCCCAATTTCTTGTCTGTGCCGTCGTTGAAAATAATAAGGTCACTGAAGTTACTGACTACAGCTTCCTATCCAAATACTGTCTATTTCAAGGTCGTGGAAGGTATGGCTGAACCTGTATCATATTTCAGCGTTACTCAAACCACGTACACTGTACTTAAACGAACAGGTATATTTTTATACCCCCCTACCCATTTGATGCAAGCTCTTGGTGTATGGTAAAATTTCTCAGTCGTATCAATCATAGTAGCATTTTACACTTCAAGAACATCAGATACTCTTAGTTTGATTAAAATGCGAAGAGAATACCGTTTTTGTATACGTGCGCTGTGAAACTAGGTTACGATAACATTAAAAAACGTATTACCTTTCAGTATCGATATTGTGCGACAGGTGGATTGCTTTCCATCAACACAAAGGAAAGATTCATCCAATCGGTGTCTTTGTTTATTAATTGACAATTAAGCTTCGAATTCTGATAGGCTGTTCACCAACAGTTCGTTACACACAGAGAATTTGCTGAAATATTGGCAACGATTTCTCGATTGTTTTGGATGTGGAACAAGAGCTTCAACCAATGAGTGTCTGTGTTTATCAACTGACAATTAAGTTAATTTCGAATTCTGATAGGCTTTTCACCTAGAGCTCGTTACACACCGAGAATTTGTTTGGAATATTTAGCCTCTACCAGGCTCCAGAGGCGGCTGGAAAGAGTAGAAACTGGCCAAATAGACAGAAAAACAGAGCAGTTAGTCTGCTATAGGGATACAGTTTGCCGCTACTATTTTGAAACTCTCTCCGTAGCCGACTCCCTTAGGTCCCTTAGCATACTAGCCAATTTCTACTATCTATTTTTCCAGCCATCCGCTGGGCCTGGTGGAGGCTATGGAATATTGGAAACGATCTCTTGTTTATTTTGGATGTGAAATAAGAGCTATCGTGCTAAAAAAATCGTGACCATACACATGTTAGTTATCTACAACAGGAGATGTCACCACCTGGATAAGTCCTGCTGCAGTACCATAACATACAACTAGGTGGCCCAGAATCTAATCATTACACGCTCCTCCGCAGCGTCGAAAAAAATGAAGATCGTCAGCTTACCCCACCCAAATAGCGTTTGAAGCCTTTGTTTAATACGTGCAATACATAAACAGATTGCATGGTGGCGCTATTTGGCTGAACTGCGGATCCTGGGACCGAGAAGAGGCGGGGACTGACCGCGCGCCAATCAGAGAACTGCTTGCGCAAAGTAACCTGGGTACGTGATGGTAGCTGTTTATATCGTGGAGAATGCCAAACTCCCTCCCGTGGCAAAGTAGGGTCCGTGACATAACTCCCCTCCGAGTGCAATGTAGAGAGGTAATCTTAACACCCTAAAGCGCCAACGATAAGGTTCTTTGTAAATCTCCGTTTCTTATAACATAACACACTTGAGCAACTTTTTATCCCCCAAGATAGCGAACTTGCGTCTTGTTTTCGACGTGTTTAGTTAGAAGAAATAACGGTTATCTACCAGTGTAGAAGGTCGCCCGTTACGTACTTGTGTACACAACTACGCAAGGAGGAACAAGAAAAGCACAAAAGAAAACAAAAACGTTAACGACAGCTGTGAATTCCAGAAGTTTATTTTGTTGACCTTGATCGGCAGTTGATGTGACATAATTCTAAGCCCATGATTTAAACCTATTGCTTCTTCACGGCGCTGGGTTCGAGCTTAATTGTAATCAATAGATGTCATCAATGATCACACACCATTAAGATAAATATCAAGAAAATCCTCCCAGGTATTCTTTATTTATCGTTTAAAACAAACACCCACGAGCGCGCGAGTGCACACACACAAACCGTCACACACACACACACACACACACACACACACACACACACACACACACACACACACACACACACACACACACACACACACACACACACACACACACACACACACACACACACACACACACACACACTACATATAAGCGTAGTGGTGAGTTCTTTTACGTGCTCGAGGTGTGGCTCTCCTAAAACACGGGACCTCCATTCAAAGTCCTATCAAAGGCTTTTTCATTTCGCCCGAGTGAAGCGAGGAAATTCGTGCCGTGTATAGTGCCTGTCCGAAGGGTACAACGGCAACGGGGCGTGGCCAGGATTGGAACCCAGGACCTCTGAGTTCTGGGCCAAACACCCTGCCATTACGCCACCGCGACGCCACGAAAGCAAACAAACAAACAAACAAACAAATCTGGTCCCTTTTTCCGTTTAGGAAAGTTCTGGCATGTTGTACGTGCAAAGCAACATGTCCACGGTACCTTACGCGCCGCCGTCCGTATGTCGTCATATCCGGTCGTGCGACTTCCGGTGGATTTCACCGCTCGCGGCAAGCCTGACGGGTGGGCACTTCCGCCTTGTTTCTTTTTTCGCTGACTTGTTTGTATATTTCCTGTTCTCATGATCGTGTCACCGCGTATAACTGTACCAGCGACCGTCGCGAACACACGTGCTTTCTATAACAGAAGAACGTTAGTGTTTCTTGCCATATTAATTCACAGGCAGCGCGAATTAAGTATTATTTAGAATCACAGTGTATCAGGATGGGCCTAGGATATCGCTTCACTCCGTTGATGTCAACGGCAATGATTGTATTGCTTTGTATCATCCAACTGACTTCTATATATGGATTCCCAAGGTATGTTTTTTTTCTTTTTTAAATTCCTATTGACACAAGTTTGCCATCGTTCTAAATAATTACAAAATGTGTGAGGTACTTTTAAAATCGAATGGAAAATATTCGAACTAGCTGTAGAGTCGAAAATTGATTTAGGGTTAAAAGTGCAACGATCTTTAGCTTTGGCAAAATAACATTCGATAAATGTGTCCAAATGTATTTCAAATGTATTAGAAAATGGAGTGAAGCATTTGTGCTACATATACTTCAGGTTTGATATGTTAGTTTAGCGATTACGGGGTCTGTTTATAAATATGAATTGGTATTGAATCTCTTTATTTGAGTTCAATGTGTGATAGTTGTGTGCCGATTTTTTAAAAATAGAGAGAATGCGAGCGACCTAAAAAAACATCCCTCCCCATAAAACGGTATGGTGACCCTGTGACGTCACAATTCGAGATGGCGGCCACCACACATGCCAACGGATCCAACAAAGCTTTTGCTACGCAAACCTGTAACTGGTAGCTCCCAATACGAACTAAAGCCAAAGAACTACAAATGTACAGGCCCTTCGGCTGCGGAAGAAACCAAACTCGTAAAAAAGACTTTGCGATAGCGTGTCTAGCTTGGTAAACATGGCGACTAGCCAAACAACACACAGTGCTCTCATGTGGCGCGTTATAACGGCTCACGGTTCGCTTTCTTGATTTCCGAGAAATGCTGTTCTTGTCATATCGTCAACAGAGGAATTTTAGGCAATGTTGTAATTTATTTACTCAATGAAATATTGTTAGATAAACACAACAACTTACAAACATTTTTCTTTTGTCTTGATAATGAGCATTTTAGGGAGTAAATATCTTCTATTTAAATCAGTGACAGGTATTTTTAGTTTAACGTTACATGTACATAGGCACTTATCGGCTCATTTGTACCGCATTTGCTGCTGATTTTTAGCGCACCTTTTTAGTTAACTTGTCGAGGATTTTTGAAAAATTTTGGTGCAGTTATCCGGCATTAGTGACAATGCACCGTGCAGATATGCGGGGTCACTAACAATGCAGTGAACGGGAACCGGTTTGGGATTTGGGGATTCGGTACATTCAAATGGAGTGTGCGTTGATCCGAGATGCAATTAAGTGGCCTCTACTGTATGTGGAAAACCATGGCCTCATAATTTGCCCCAAAAATGTATTTTTCTGTCAGTAAAATGACAACAGATAACAAGCATGTCTATAGATGGACTTTCCCTCCTCACTTAAAATGTATTCACCATCATCCGGTCTGTCTTTGTTGTTGTTTACAGTAACCAAGCCGGTCATGACGGCGGGACGCGACACAGCCGAGGAAAAAGAGATGCTACCGGTAACACATTTCTCATCAAAGTTTTTACAACGTGTTAATTATTTGTTTCTCGTTAACCAGCATGCTAGAACTAAGATTCAGCACATACATTAGTGACATTATCACAAGTTTTGAAAGTTTTCGATCATACGAAATGGCAATGCTGTCAACTTTCTGATTCCTTTTTTACTGTACGAATTTGCAGTGACATGTAATGTTTTTGGCGATGCCTCAGGGCCATAGCCTTCTTAGCTTTGGGACTGGTTGGAAAGTATGTTTGATAGCTGGAAGTTTTACTTGGCCTCACCATGCATTTTCAGCCAAGCATATCGAGTTATACCCCCTTTTTTTATAAGTGTGTTGGGTTCTTTTGCGTGTATAAGTTGACACCTAAGGGTAGTAGTAGAAACACGAAACTGTTACAGTAACTTGTTAGACCTATTTTGAAGCAATTTGTTTTATCTACAGTATCATTCAGAACGAGGCCATCGAACCAAACCGCCATGTTGGGCGATACCGTCATCCTCCACTGTTCTGCGCATGAGCAGAATGACGTCTCTGTCACGTGGTACAAAGGCGGGAAAGCGTTGACACCGCCCTTCACAAGGACGATATTCGTCCTCTTCAACAACGATCTGCTCGTCATTGCTAACAGAGACAGTGCTGATAAGTATACATGTGAACTAAAAAGGGGAAATGCAAGGATATCGGCTGACGCTTGGATATCGGTACATTCTGGTATGTTCAAGTCGAATTCTTTACGTGAAAAATTATCCCTCATTTGCATTAGGTATACACTTATGGCATAGAAAGAGGTGGTGTGTATAAAAGTTTCTATTTCTTAATTTTTTTATGATAGTGTAAAATTTATTTTAGAATCTAGCACATTGTTCAGCTAAGGTTATTGTCAATAACTATAACATGTATTGTTTCATATTTCAAATTCATTTAAGTGCTTTGAAGTCGTCGACATCTTTGAAAATCATGATCAGTTATTATCATTTTGCTCCTCAAAACTTTATACAGCACAAATCTTGCTTGATGCTATATAACGTTATATATGTTGTTAAACATTCTTGTTTTTAAATATTCAACTTTTTTAGGTAAAAACTTTTAATTATTTCTTTACAGAGATGAAATTCGTCGAGGCTCCAATCGACGCTACCGTACAGTTTGGGGACAGTCACGTGTTCAGATGCAGCGCGTCCGGAACAGACCGGATCACGTGGAGCAAAGATGGCCAGCCGCCGAGCTCGTTCATCGACGGGGAACGCGTTCTGCAGAACCGGGGAGACCTGGTGCTGACCTCCGTGACCCTGACGGACACTGGCCGGTACACGTGCGAGGCGAGAAGGGACGGAGACGGCCACGCTATTGAAGCCAAGGCTACCCTGGTTGTTGATGTCGACATTGACGGAGGTACCCATCGTGCTTTGCGTGTGCTTTGTTGTCACGTGATCATGTCGCGTAAAGTGTCGGCCATGTTGGTGGGCCAAGTGTCAAATCATTACGTCACAGAGCTAGAGAAGATTTCTCTCTACCTCGTCATGCCTACTTATTATCTCCATGAAAAAAATACTTTTTTCATGGGGATATTACTTTGCGTGCGTTTGCGTGTGTGTTTGCGTGTGTGTATGCTTGTGTCACTGTATGCTTAAAGTCAGCATAACTGAAGATCGTGTAGATGAATTGTAATGGTATTTAGTATGTGGGTAGTTGTTGGGAGGAGAAAGGTCAAGGTCGATTTTGGGCCCCCTGGTATGTGTCACTAGAACTGCAATGGCGTATTTGTAATAATCTTCTAAGGAGAATAACTGAAGAAAGGAACAACAGATTTTCATGTTATTTGGTATGCAGGTAGGTTGGACAGAGATGTACAAACTGAAGTGCAAATTATGCAAATTGGGACCGAATTTGCATAAGTAATGAGGAATATCTACACCTCCATTCTAGGCATATAGTTGGAGGTTACACCTGTCACATCTGTTAGTCTCAAGTCTAGGACAAGAATTCCCCAGGTCCTAAAAGCTGGTAATGAGGAAAATCTATACCTCCATAATAAAACACATCATGTATAAAACCAAATTTCATGGAGATTTTGGGTCTTCAGACTCTTGTTATCCTTTGCAAGTTCAGAGAGCTACAGAATATGCGTGGCTCCTTTCAGAAAATACTGTTAACGCGTTATTGGCAAACGGCACATTTTAACGACACGAATCAAGTTTTTGCTGCATCTCATTTGTCTCATCAGTTTGCGGCCGCCCGTTCCATGCCACCGGTCCGGACGGGTTCATCACGGGCGGGAACGAGGTGGAGCAGGGCGCCTTTCCCTGGCAGGCCATGCTGTGGGACATCAGGCCGACAAGAAACAGGTACCGTACCTAGCACACAGAGGAGGCCATGCAACTATCCCAGCATTCTTTGCAGTACATATTCAAAAGTTCCCGGCACATTGGACCAATTGCTGACGTCACGGTTCCGTAATATATTGAAAGACTGCAGCAGGATAGTAAAAAATTCACCTTTACCTATTTTGTTAGGTTTTCCCTTCGTCCGCCAGCCAAGCAAAAAGAAAACCTGACAAAATATATAGAAAGGCCGTCAAGAACGCCTATAATGATGTTAAAAAGCTGGCGAAGCCTAACCTCTCCTTGTAGAGTAACGTTGCTTTTACTCCTCTTGCTAAGCAGTATTCTTTTAATATTATTTTCAGGTTTTTCTGCTCGGGAAGCCTTATCAACAAGCGTTGGGTCATCACTGCAGCTCACTGCATCCGGGAACTTGGCCTTACCGAAAAGGACTTCATCGTTCGTCTCGGAAAGCACACCTCTGTGCGGGGGGTGCTCGAAGCTAACGAGAGGTATGCAAGAAAATGTTTTGGCGAAGCCTTTAAGGCGGGCCTTCCTCGTAGCACTACGATACAGTTGAAAGTATGCCAATATCCCATGTGTACTTCTAGGAAATTGGTTGATTTTGCAGCATCCAAAAGGTGTTTGTAAACTGCAAAAATTACATATTTTATCAAACTAGCCTAAGCTGGCTGTGATAATCTTCTATTGTAGCAAGGGCTGTTTTGATAACTTTCAAGGCGTAGCATAAATTGTGAAGTATAGCGTGCCATTCACAACACACTTTAGTCATTTGTTGGACTTTTTTAGTGCTGAAATTTTGAAACAAAATTGACTTAGCCAGAAATGACAAAAACTGCTACCTACGATTTTTTAATGCGCTTTAAATAATTGCAATTATTAAACGTACATCGGGCACTTGACTTACAGGAAGCCCAAGCAATATCAGGGCCCGAAAATTGGATCTTGAAAGTCACTTTAGTTAGTCATGTCTATGCGTGATTAGTTAAAACAACACTATCACAATGTATAGCAAATGTCCATCATGCAAAAATACGACGCCGTTGTGATGTGAGAACTCACTGAAAATCGTCGCCGGGGTTTTTCTAGGGAATCATTGTACGGCACGTTTTTGCGCAGTTTTGAAATGCTTAAAGTATGAAGTTACTATAAAAATGTGCCAAATAGTGTTAGTAAATGTCACTACCATAAAAATTTCAGCATTTTGTAAATTTCAATATTCTGGGCCCTAATATTGCTTTGGTTGCCATTAACGTATCGTACACTTTTCACAGGTCATACATTGTCGAAAAAATAATGGTACATCCTGAGTTCAACGGAGACACCTACGAATCTGACGTCGCACTTCTCCAACTGGCTCTACCGGAAGTGACGTTGACCGAGTACGTCCTGCCGATCTGCCTTCCGGAAATCCCCGAGGCACGACGACTGATCCGACCGGGAAACATCGGTACCGTGACGGGGTGGGGCGCCCAAGCGGTGGGCGGCAAGACTTCTGAGAAGCTGATGAAGGTTATTATCATTTTATACCTTCACTTAGTAGACAATTCTGCTAGAGGCCTCGTTCAAACAGCATTCACCTTCAAAATCTACATTGCACGCATTCAAATCATTGCACTATGCTCAAACTTTGCCTCAGAAAATTTGCCGAGCTCGAGTGTGTTCGAGTGAAATCTGAGTCTTCTTTACCGAATGTTCTACATTCATCCTCCCAGCAGACCCGATATGTTCGTTACCTCCCATAGCGGCCCTGCCCTTCTGAGCCCCTGAACACGGTTCTGGCGACGTCAACACCAAACAGCTTTCAGCCAATCAGAGGGTTTGCTAAACCTCATCTCGAGCAAAGCCGCAAAGGACGCTGGGAAGCTATCAGACAATCAGCTAACGTCTTACATCGCTACTTGATTATTCATGAGCAACTAACGACTGTTTGTGCCAAATAAGGCTAGGTCATTAATAATTTATGAGCAACTGTCCGTGACGCCCCCAGAAGACAAAATCTCCTTTCAAAAGATCAGGGCTGAGACCGGGAGGGTTTGCCGAACATTTCCCTAGTGGGTTCCAGCGCTGATTAAGGAGGATGACATTCTGTTGTTCACATCATTCGTTTTTCCTTAACCACTTTTGCCCTTTTACTTAACTGTTCAGTCTGCTTGTATTTTGGCTCAGAGACTGTCCAAGAAGCCCTGTCGTCACTCAGAAAATTCATAATTTGCCATTCCGTGTTCAGGGGCTCGGAAGGGCAGAGCCGCTATGGGAGGTAACGAACATATCGGGTCTGCTGTGAGGATGGCATTCTTAGCGGTGTAACAAAGAAGTCAGTATATATGACCTAAAATTATGGAGCACGCACACAAGGCAACCTGTTCAACATGAATCTAAAAGTGTGTACTTCCCATATATGCAGGTCAGTCTGCCGGTGGTTTCCCTGAGACGGTGCCGGGACGCCCATCCTCAGTACGCCCAGGAGATCAGTCAGAACATGTTCTGTGCGGGGCGGAGGGAGGGAGGGAAGGACGCGTGTGAGGGGGACAGCGGAGGGCCGTTTGCAGCGTTCGACAACGGAAGGTTAGCAATGCATTTTCATATAAACACTCTGCTTTTGCACACTGTCTTCTAACAGTGAAATCCTAATGGTACAACTACTAAGCATCTTGCAATCGACTTAGTTTTGAAAGGCACGGTGATAAGGAACATCCTGGGTACTTTTATGATCTTCATCTTTACCTTTTAGAGCCCTGTCACACTTGTGCGTATATTCAAGTGCGTATGAGTTGCGCATCAACATTTTTTTTGCTAATTGGTTTAAGTAAAGTTTGAGGGGAAGAAGTTGTTTTTCACTTTTACCCACCGTTGTGAAGCCTGATTATCGAACCAAAGAAGTGACTTCTTCGGCTGCAAACTTAACCTAAACCCAAAATACATGTTAATACGCAACTCATGCGGGCTTGTATGTACGCACAAGTGTGACAGGGGCTTAACAGAAGTTAGCTGCGTGGCTAATGCGTTATGAAAAGCGGCATGCCTTTTGATACGCCCTTTTGCTGGTGCACCTTTTATGTAACGTAATATGATTCACTAAATTCTTGGCAGTTCTTGTGTTTATTTTGTCAATTGTTTTTGTTATAGTTTAACATTTGCTTTGTTTGACATCTAGTCATCTAACAATGGAATAATACTTGGCCGTGATATTTAATCAGTTGTTTTAATTATCTGACTGTTTAAGAACGATTCTCTACACTGAATACGTTTCATGTGGTATTGAAACTACTGCACTGCATTTACAATCTCTAAGCAGATCTACACGGGACGCGAAAATCGTATATGTTTGCCAGAGAAGCTCCAGTCAGCCAGATAAGCTACGGTGCGGACTGGGGCTTATCTGGCTCAAGCATTTACGATTTTCGGTGCACTGTGTAGATCTTCCCGGAGATTACTGCATTTAGCCAATATGGGCATGAACGTAGTCTCCAATCAGACCCAACGATTGCACAGTCCGTATCCGTGGAGATCTGCTTGGAGATTACATGAACGTGCAAATAAAGATCATTGTCATTGTCATTAAAAGTTTATCGAACGTTCCTGCTTCTCTCTTAAGATGGCACCTGCTAGGTGTAGTGAGCTGGGGTGACGGCTGCGCACTGAGAGGGAAGTATGGCGTGTACACCCGTCTGCACAGGTTCCGCGACTGGATCATGGAACACACCGAGGAACAGGGTAGGTTATTGTGACTAACCTGACTTGCACGCTGCACAATGTTTTTGACATAGACCACTCCAACTGTCATTGTAGTATCAGTCGGAAAAAGCGGAATAATTTCTGCCCTACATTGAGTCTGTGTGCATTGTACAAAAATGAATAATAATAATGCTTTATTGGTCAGAAATTACTAATGCTATGGCAGCCAGTGCTGAATTGCTGCAGGGTTTACAATCTTATAATACAGAACAGATACATATTTGCTCCAAACTTGCACTTTGTGGAACTGTCGCAAGGGTCTTGGCGGCTGCCATTCGGCGCCGTCAGGTGATCTCAATACGGCCTTCCCCAACTGAAGTCAGGTACCCATTTACATCTGGGTGGAGTGAGGAAAGACGTGCAAAGTGCCTTTCCCAAGGGCACAACATCGGGCATATCGGGGTTTCGAACCCCTGACCGCTCGGTTCTGGGCGAAACACGTCTACACGGTGCCACGAGTCACGACTAGAGATGATTAGCTTTCCAATGAGCTAAATGGAAGTGAGGTGATATATATTTCAAGTTTAAACATCAAACGTGTCACCTATGAGCACAGATGATATTTGATTCTGATGGTTAAACTTGACGTCATCTATATATTATACAGTCATTGACGGCTGCGCCAGCAACCCCTGCCAACATGGGGGCGTCTGTGTCAGCCAGCAGAGTGGGTACGTGTGCGAATGTCCTGCTGGGAGAAAAGGGACTCACTGTGAACAGGGTAAGTAGGGAGTGTCCTCACGAAGCCTTAAGTTATTTCGCCCCATAGGCTTACATGTTATAAAACGTGTTTTACATGGGCGCGTTCGTAATGAAGCTATAGGAAATGCACCAATGTCATTCATTCTCTGTTGAGCACATTTACCCTAGATCATGCAAGAAAAAAATACCAACAGTTTCACTACATGAATTCTCTTTTTATGGCAATTACAAACTGCACTTAGCAACACCCCCCCCCCCCCCCCCCCCAGGCACTTTCCAGCTGAAAGCGCACAGCCGCATCACTGACAATGTCCGGCTGTGCACGACCGACCTCGCGCACGGCTGACGATCATTACCTGCTAATTTCTTCACTTACAAACAAGCTTTCATCAGGTTGACGCTTGAGATCAGTTGGGCTGGCTAAAATGGTATTTCCCACCGATATAAACACACGTTCCTGCAGCCGTTCATGTTTTGGGGTACGGATTCTTTGGGACACGCGGAGTAACACAGGACTTAGATCTTAAAAATCATTACAGAATGAAGGGTTAAGAGCTTTAGCGGAAGAGGAAGGACGGGTCCGAAAATGTTACTGTCAAACCGTTCTTGCAAATTGCAGAAAGTAAATTTTTTGAGTGCAAAATAGTTGAAGTAGTCTAGATATTGTAAGAAATTATGAATCTAATTATAATAACGTCTTTGATTTAACTGATATCAGACACATCACTGATCTGACATAGTCTCTACCAGACTAACTACGCCGGCTATAGGGAGAATATTTGCCAGGGTTTCACTTGCAGGCTCCTTTGGATTACTATTCACTCTATTTGGCCAATTTCTACTATTTTCCGAGCCATCTGCGGGGCCTGGTAGAGGCTAGATCTGACATGATATTCTGACATTGAAGCCAAGAAATGTCACGACCGTACTATAATCTAAGAAGCCTCAGTAGGACGAAAAACAAACTTGATCGTCTCTGTTTTTTCCCCTACAGCGGTTGAGGAGTGCACCAGTGCCCCTTGTCGGAACGGAGGCAGATGTGTAGAGGGTCATGACCTCCCGTCGTGGCTGGTGCTCAGGCATCAGGGCTACTTCTGCGTGTGTCTTCAGGGCTGGGAGGGACGGAACTGTGAACAAGGTACCTTCATCCTGTTCTTACATAAATTACACCTGCAATTGTACAAAAACAGTAAGAAAGTAAGAAGCATAGGGGTGACCCCAAAGTTGCGTTGCGCAGTAGAGTGCAAAATATTGGAACCTTTATAGTCCCTACTTCAAATCTTTAAAACCCTTCTTTTCCTTGAATTTTTTGCCCAATCTGGAGACTTTTTTGGTCTTATATATTATTAGCTTTCCCATTTTGTTTGAAATGTGTTTAGTTTGCCATTTTAGTTGGCGTAAGGATAGATGTGAGTTGTTGGGTCATGCGGATGGATACATTAAAAAAAATTGGGGTTAAAGGTAGGAATTCCTTGAAACTGGCAGATTTCCTCGGAGTTTGAGCTGTACAACCCTCTGTTTTCTTTGCACCGACGTTTCGGTGACCATCTGTCACCTTCTTCAAGGCAATTCTGACTAGTTCACATAGCAATGCAGCGCAGGTGTTGCTGCTTATACATATTAATGAGATGCAATCCCAAACGCAAAGTATTTACATATTTACAATCACAGGGATGACATCACTAATTTTTCCTGCAAATTTACCGTCCTTATAGCAATCAGCGCATGCGCCAGCGGTCCCTGTGAGCACGGTGGGCAGTGTGCGGACAGTGGCGACAGTTACTCTTGCGACTGTCCACTGGGATACACCGGACACAACTGTCAGATAGGTGTGACTCTTTATTTTCACTTACTTGCTACTCCGGCAAGGAGGATGACGTCCTGACGTGGGAGTATTAGAAATGCTTTTGTTTCATGTTCGCAGCTAGAACTCACGTTCCCGTTGTCGCATTGGTGTGTAACTTGGCATACCATTTGCTAGGTTGGGCGTGGTGATGCACGATGTCTTTGTTACACCATAACTGCTTTTATCGTCAATGTAGTATCGTAATTGCACCCCTATATTGACGCGCATGTGGTATGGCCCTCCATTAGAGACCATGCTTTAAATCCGTTCCGACATCGCCCAATGTCGTAAGCTGATATAGGGTAGATTCTTTCGTTACTTGCTGTGATCGTATAGTCATAGTTACATTGTAAAATAGACAACGTGCATCACCACACGCAACCTAGTCTAGTTTAGTTTTGATGTAAACGTCTCTCTAGCCAGGCCCTACTAATAATATAGACAAACAGCCAACAACGAGTGTTTGTGCTACACAGACCAAGGTCTTGCTAGAATAGGCGAAACTGATGAATATGTTCAAATGAGATGTTCAGAAAGTGTTTGAAGCCAGTTAATTTGCCAGGGCCTCCAAATACATGTACCATAGGCAGTTTTGGGCTCTAACAAGGTAAGCCCACCCTCCTGAAAGCAAATATAGAGCCCCTATCACTCGATTCGTTAGCTCGGTCGCGTAGGGGCCCTGCTCTTTAGCCCCGGTAGAAAAGGTTCTGGCGCCGTCGCCGCCAAAACAGCTTCAGCCAATCAGAGGGTTTGCTAAACCTCATCTAGAGCAAAAGCGCAAAGGACGCTGGGAAGCTATCAATCAATCAGGTTACGTCTCACATCGTTACTTTAGGTTCAGAACCGCCAAATTGTGTCACATAAGGATAGCTCATCAATTATTCATGAGCAACCGTCAGTGACGTCGCCAGAACCGTGTCTACCGGGGCTAACGAGCAGGGCCCTTACGCGAGCGAGCTAACGAATCGAGCGATAGGGGCTCTGCTTTCAGGAGGGTGGGTAAGTGAGGATAAGCTGGGAAGGTACAATGGACAAATCGTTACCACCGTTCTATCTGCAGCCCGACCCGCACATCCAGAGTGTCCTGATGGACATGATCGGTTCCAAGACAGATGCTTCAGTCTGTCAACCGGAGTAAAGTCATATAACGGCGCCCAGTCCGCCTGCCAGGCCACAGGTGGTCGCCTCGCCCTGCTAAAGGACGAGGCGACAAGCAACTTCGTGGTTAACCAAGTGTTGAAGCCCAGGTTCGGCTCCGGCAGCTACAATCCACAAATCTGGTTCGGTCTGACGGACCAGGTGCAGGAGGGGACCTGGGTGTGGGACGACGGGACGCCGCTCGCTGATTGGTCCAATTGGTATCCAGGGCAACCGGACGATAACGAGTCCAATCAGGATTGTGTTGATTGGAGACCGTACCTCAGCTACAAGTGGATTGACTATGACTGCTCCAAGAATGGGTTTTATGTGTGTGAATATAGCAGACAAAAAAACGTCCCTATCGTTTCAGATATCAACGAGTGCGGGAGCAATCCGTGCCAAAATGGCGGCAACTGTTTGGACAAAATCAACGGCTACGAGTGTTCGTGTCAACCTGGATGGGAAGGAACGAATTGTGAACGCTGTACGTCAAATTTCTATGCTTTTAGTGACATTTTTGCTTATTTGTTACTACAACTTTAATGATACAACTTTATGCCATTACAATTTTTTTCATAAGTAAAGACTGCACGACGACGTCTCAAACATTTTTAGTTCGTGCATCGTATTGTGTTGTCACTAATTCGTATTTCCGAGAACCATAGTAGAATGGAACTCGTTGTCATCAAGTACTGTAGGAGCATCCTCACTAAATAGCTTTTAAGAACAGTTGCAGTCCTATCAGACATGCGAAAATTAGGTGTAACCGACCGTTCGGTGTAATATAACCAGCTGCTGCCGCGCCGCGTGCCTGCGAAGCTGGTGTGTTACACCTAATAGCGGTTATGCCGGCTATATAGATACAGATGCAGATATTTATAGTGCATGAACATTGTCAGAAAACTAAAATTTTTGTCATGTCGTACTAGCATATTGTAAAGTGAAATGAAAACTATTCCTATTTCCATTTAATCTTTCGATATTCAAATAGAACTTACGTGTTTTCTTTACTTTTTTTCTACCTAGCTGTGAACGAGTGCTGGCCTAGCCCTTGTCAAAATGGCGGACGCTGCAAGGACGGCCATAACAGCTATACGTGCGAGTGTAAGCTAGGATGGACAGGCCAAAACTGTGAAACAGGTAACGTTGCACTTTTCATATAATACTGGTTTTACTGTATAACCAACCAGATTACAGTATTTCATAGGACGGGACGCCACTCGCTGATTGGTTCGACTAGTATACTGTATAAGGTTGCAGACCACAGTATTTCTCCTATAGGGATTTATATAGTTAAGGATCCCAAGGTGAGATGCTTCGACGCTTGGAAATTTATAGAAAGGTGCACAATTAGGGTACCAGATTTTTATATGCTTGACTTCAAGGTTCAATCTACAAAATATCTGCAAAATGAGATTAAATTTGCCGGCTCGTTCTCTTTTTAAAGCCACTTTGATATGACCCCAGCGGAGGTCACCGTACTGCAGGCGACTTACAGTAGTCTGGCGGTAACAATATCCAGGCGCGAATCCAACCCGACCGAACAAACATCGTAATCAAACTCGTACTGTCTCAAAACTGACGTATTCCTCTGCCATTCACCACAGTTTCAGCCTCGCTAACGTGCACAGAAAAAAAACTACGGTCTTTTCTAGCAATGCGACGCACTACTTCGTACCCGAACTACTATTGTCCACGGGGGTCGCCCATTAATACTGTGTTCTGCGACCTTAAGACGACCTTGACCTTGGTTTTCTTTTGTTCATACAATGTAACAGGTTTAGTTGAAGAAGTGTACCAAAGCTTTTTGCAAACATCCGAACGGTTGCCGAGATATCGCCAGCTTTGCACTTCAGGACCCGGCATAGGGGTAGACCTAGGACAAGGCCAATATGACGGACCATTTCGCGCTCTCATTATCTAGACAAAATTTGCTATTCTGGTGGGTTTTTTCGTGGAAGGTATCATTAGTGTTTATTCTTAAGTTCTGAGTGATTTTAGGTCAGGTTCATGGTTAGTTACGACGCAGGGGGGGGGGGGGTAGAAGCGGTGTCCGGGTACACACCAAGTCCTATAGTTAAGGATAGGGGGCGGTCTTAGAGGCCGTTGCCATGGAAACGGCCGGTCTGGCGGCAACAAAAACGACCGATTTCAAGTGAGTCGACGTCAATTACTGATACACCAGTAAAATTTGACCGAATGCAACGTTTATGGCCAATCCCCGCTGGGGGTTAAGGTTGCAGACCACAGTATTTCTCCTATAGGGATTTATATAGTTAAGGATCCCAAGGTGAGATGCTTCGACGCTTGGAAATTTATAGAAAGGTGCACAATTAGGGTACCAGATTTTTATATGCTTGACTTCAAGGTTCAATCTACAAAATATCTGCAAAATGAGATTAAATTTGCCGGCTCGTTCTCTTTTTAAAGCCACTTTGATATGACCCCAGCGGAGGTCACCGTACTGCAGGCGACTTACAGTAGTCTGGCGGTAACAATATCCAGGCGCGAATCCAACCCGACCGAACAAACATCGTAATCAAACTCGTACTGTCTCAAAACTGACGTATTCCTCTGCCATTCACCACAGTTTCAGCCTCGCTAACGTGCACAGAAAAAAAACTACGGTCTTTTCTAGCAATGCGACGCACTACTTCGTACCCGAACTACTATTGTCCACGGGGGTCGCCCATTAATACTGTGTTCTGCGACCATAACCAACCAGATTGCAGTATTTCATAGGACGGGACGCTACTCGCTGATTGGTTCGGCTATTATACTGTATAACCAACCAGATTACGGTATTTCATAGGACGGGACGCTACTCGCTGATTGGTTCGACTGGTTTACTGTATAACCAAGTAGATTACTATATTCCATAGGACAGGACGCCACTCGCTGATTAATATTTTGGTTCGACTGGTATACTGTATAACCAACCAGATTACAGTATTTCATAGGACGGGACGCCACTCGCTGATTGGTTCCTCTGGTATTCTGAAACTCTACCTCAGATACAGAACTATAACTGCTCCAAGAACGGTTTTTACGTGACTGTGTGAATATAGCAGACTTTTTGTGGTCAACAAAACGTCTTTATTGTTTCAGGCACCAACGAGTGCGAGAGCAATCCGTGCCAAAATGGCGGAAATTGCGTCGACAAAATGAACGGCTACGTGTGTTCGTGTCCATCTCAATATGACGGAACTAACTGTGAACTTATATGGTACTTTTAGTGCCAGCGGTCTCGAACCGGAGTCTCTTTTACGATTTCGTGTGTAAGCACACAGCTTCAGGTAGAAGGGCTACTATTCTGCTAAGACATGTAGGACGCAAAACTTAATCTTTACGGTGAAAAGCGGTTTCTTACTGCCTTTCGTCTCGCGGAACGACGTCTCCCTTCCAACGTCCTACTTATCGTTGATTCTACACGCCATGATACTACTATATACACACACACAACCTTTGGACGCCGTTCACAGTTATGTTCTATCAACAAACCTGTACTTAGTTATTAGTTATCAATAATGACCTCTGACCTCTCATACTTAATCTCCAGATTAAGTTTATGTGTTTTATGGAAGTTCAAATATGCAATTTTACATTTAAGCGTTCAAGCCAAAAATTTGTATAGAAATGTTACTAGATAAAGTAGATGCTCTAAATTAGTTATCTGTATCTTATCGATAATCATACGCTATCTTAATTGCCCCTGTAACGTCTCGTGTGGCCTTTTACCAATAAATAGGTAAACATATTCGTGTGTGAGTGTTGTATCGTCACTTCGCGTGCTTCTTTGTAGTAACGGTATAACTTAAAACAATATCAGAAAACTAAAATCTAGATTATTATGGATGTCACATTAACCCATTCTAATCTGAACGGAACACTCTTTTTAATGCCGATTCCTTGTTGCAATTACAACTCTAAACGTAGGCAGTTTTCCTACTATTTTTGCATATTTGTGGACGAGTGTTGGTACAACCCCTGTCAAAATGGCGGACGCTGACAAGACGGGCAAACAGACAAAAAGCGGCGCGAATCCCGGCCCAATCACATGTTAGCATACCTGTCCTTGGTGCTGAACACAGAGTTCCAATGTTTTCTCGAAAATCTGATTTTCTTATAATATCTATTCCTATTCATCTGAAGTTTTTAGAATTAAATAATGATAATGGTGGTTTATTGGTCAGAAATTACCCGTGCAATGGCAGCCAGTGCTGAATTGCTGCAGGGTTTACAATCATATAATATAGAACAGATTCATATTTGCTCCACACTTGCACTTTGTGGAACTGTCGCAAGTGTCTGGGCGGCTGCTATTCGGCGCCAGCAGGTGACCTCAAGACAGCCTTCCCCAACCAAAGTCAGGTACCCATTCACACCTGGGTGGAGTGAGAAAAGTCGTGTAAAGTGCCTTTCCCAAGGGTACAACATCGGGGTATATCGGGGTTTCGAACCTGGGACCTCTCTGTTCTGGGCGAAACACTCTACCGATTGCGGCACACGATGCCAAGTTTTTTTAAGGAGGAAATAATACTGTATTCTTTTCGCAGCTGTGAATCTAGGATGCGCCAGCCAGCCATGTCTTTGGGGAGCAACTTGCTTTAAGAGCGGCCAGAACGGATACTACTGCAACTGTCGCAGGGATTTCTCTGGTAAAAACTGTGAAATCATAGACGGTAAGTGTGAAAATTTAAACTGTATCTAACACTATACTAGCAGAACATTCAAACCTACATTTTCCTGGTTTATTCATGGTATGTTTCTTAATTTCCTGTCTGAATGGCAAACCACCCATGATTTTCTAACAAATAACAGCTATTGTCAACAAGCTTCAAACATTTATAAATAAATAAATGAATAAACGTAGCACAAGAAAAAGTGGGAAAATATTAATGGATGACAAAAAAGAAACTTTTGCAGTTTCATTTTAATATACAAGAAATGACACTATAATCTAAGTGTGAAAATATTTACAGAGGACAAATGATAAAGGGAAAGTTTGCTCAAGTGTACATTAATGTTCCTGTATAAGAAAGGAGGACTGATATTACAATATTTGTCTTGTCTCTGTCCACAGTCAGCTCCAGATGTTCACGTTTCCCACGTAACATGCGGCGTGAATGTTGGATGCGTGGAGGGGCACTGCCGGATCCTATCGCCGGATTGGTCAACTAATGTCGAATCAGTGAATGAATGCCAAAAATAGTTACTCAAGCAACTGGATAAAATTTTGAAACAGTCAGACGTTTCAGACAGCATCCGCTGTCTTTCGTCAGTGACTAACAATAGGATTTTATCCTGTTGATTGAGTAACTATTTTTGGCGTATATTACTACCTTGATGTCTAACCTTCGTCAGCGCAGTGAATGAATGGTTTATGAAACAACAAAATAAGAAAATAACAACACGGTTTATAACTATGTAAAGGAAAGCGTTTTGTTGAAAGATAGGAATTAGCATTCGCATGATGTCTTTTGATATTGTCATATTTATTGTTCTAATCGGCATCCTTTTTTATCATCTGTGTATTCTTCATATTTTGTGCAAGTTTTATGTAAAACAGTTGTCTGAGTTACCAATAACGTCAAGACCTGAATGAATGTACATACGTCTCAGTTACAATGTCCGCCTTATTTCTTTTCATAAAAGGTAGTATATGTACTGATTTTATGTGCAGATGTCCGAAACCAGTCTAACTGACGCAGTTTTGTTTTCAGATTTGAGAAAATCATATTCAATATCAAAGTTGTGCCTATTTCTGTGATTGACGGGGATTTGATCATAGTAGTGATAAAACAACGTCCTATTGCGCATGTCCGTGGCGAATGGGTAAAAGCCGTACAGGGTGATGACGTCACAGAACGTCGTTCCCAGGATGTAGGCGATGAGCCCGGATGTTGGGGACTTCATGTCGGAAATCAGGGTTGAACGAAGCATCCTAGAATAATGAAAAGGACGTTGAAGTTTTCCTTCTCGATCTTCCTATACGAAGTAACATTCTTCTGTAAAGATTATGGTAGTTTGTAGCCTCTCTGTTTCTTCTCACCCTCCTAAAAGCAGGACCCCTATCGCTCAATTCGTTGGCTTGCTCGCGTAGGGGCCCTGCTCTTTAGCCCCGGTAGACACGGTTCTGGCGCCGTCGCCAGCAAAACAGCTTCAGCCAATCAGAGGGTTTCCTAAACCTCTTCTCTAGCAAAAGCACAAAGGACGCTGGGAAGCTATCAACCAGTCAGGTTACGTCTCACATCGTTACTTTAGGTTGGGAACAAATCAACCGCCAAATAAGGATAGCTCATTAATTATTCATGAGCAACTGTCAGTAACGTCGCCAGAACCGTGTCTACCGGGGCTAAAGAGCAGGGCCCTGACGCGAGCGAGCCAACGAATCGAGCGATAGGGGTTCTGCTTTTAGGAGGGTGATTCTTCTCAACTGTTCCTAACATCATTGAAGACGAATTTTATATAGATTTTATATGGTCAACAGGACATCAGAGAAAGGAAAGGCATGACATAAGTGAAACACTAAGAAAAATAGAAAACCGAGAAGGGCGGAGAAAACTAGTTGCCATGATTCTGTACTGTAGTGCCCCAGCGGTCAAATAGTTAGACTTAGGGATGGAAGAAGAAGAAAAAGAAGACGTCAACACACTTTCACAAAAATCCTTCTAATGCTTACCTTGTCATCACTACCGGCACATTACGTAATGAATACGTAATGGTGACGTCGAGATTATTTTTCTTCAGCACGGAGCTCAGAGATTCCAAAGCCCGTGTAACGGACACGGTGGTTGGTTTGACGTAGCTGATGACGCTGCCGTTCAGTAGAGCTAAGTTTTGGAGTATCGCCTTTCTCTTTTTTCTGGACACCAGATCTTTCGGTAGCTGTAGGGTTTTCTGTAGGTTCACGAAGGTCATGTTGGATTTACGTCCGACGTCCTGTGGGTAGAATGGAATCGAATAACAATGAAGGAAACAGGTCTGTGGCAACAATTTTGCGTTCCAATCCTGCAAGTCGCCAGTTACACCAGTTTTCAGCCAGTACGGTCAACTTTGGACAAGTGCCAACGGGAACAAGCCTACACACACACATTACAAACAAACAAACACTCAGGCAGACAAACAAACAAACCAAAGCTCCGTTTTCCCGGAAGTAATGATCCGGAAATATATGTTGACTAAAGGCGAAAGAAACAATTATGATTTGCACAATACTGTAATTGAAAAATGAGAAGACTGTAAGATGGCACAAGAAAACAAATTGATAATCCAGTTGAGTCAAAATAATCTATCACAATGACATAGTTAAAGGAAATATGCATCTTGCTGTTGAAAATCGTTTAGAATCACAGAATCGGTATGATTAACCAAAACTCTCGCACTATTGTGTGGCAAGACCCACAGTAGCATTGTGAAGGACAACGTTTCACCTTTTCATAACCTTTGATGGGCGCCATGTTGATTCTGATGACGTAATCGTGACTGTCGATCTCGTTCCCACAGCTGCTGTCGAGGAGAATCCCGCCGTTTCCGACGAGTGCGCATGTGTGGTAATGACGAACCGGCGTTGTTGTCATACAGCGTTTCCTTCGTTGGCATTTCAGACGGTTTTTGGCAAATTCAGAGAAATATGCAAAGTTTTCGAACGTCCTAAAGTACTTGAAGGTCAAAAGTCTGAAAACAAAAAGAGTTCGTTTATTATGCGTTTTGACCATACAATATTAAACAAGTCCATCTCAACTTATATTTCTAACATCATAAAGACACGAGAAGAAGCCGAACCTATGAATTAGAGTATAGTTTTAGAACCAATGTTTTCGATTAGTATTAGAAATCCTGTCAGTTTTATTATATGAATGTTACCATGTATTTTGTATCTATATGCCCGTGCTTAGCCCATGATAGAGCATGAATGTACAATAAAGGTTATCATTATTATCATTATTTATCATTATTGATAATCTAATGTATCTTATTGTTTCCATTTCACATGTGTACATTCGAAAAGTCTTAGGCACTTACATCTAGATCTTCAATGTGCGTTTTGTTTCAGCCCACGATATATGAAGTTAGAAAACCTACACTGGAAATTGTATTTACCTTATGCGGTTGACCTTTTCGTTGGACTTCGACGCCAGCTTTCTCGATTGAGGTCGACTCTCCACTTTCAAAACCCTAGCATGTCATGGATCAAAATGCATGAAAATTACAATAGCAATAGGAAGACAGCATGATATTTCTTCTGCCAAAATGAATTGTACTTTTTCTCTAATCCATCAATATTTCTGAGACGCTAATCTATATTAGTTACCTAGTTGTATCTGTTGCGTCTTCCAAGGAGGTGGTCTTTCTTGCCTGGATTCTCTGTTTTAGCGATGGTAACCTGAAACTTAAAGAAAATCCATAGCTTGTCAACTGCACTAGAAACTAGAAGGCCACCACACTTGCTATTAAACATTTAAAAATCAATGTTATACCACTTTGCTTTACTAACTAAATGCTTTATGTACATGACCAAGTCAAATACACATTGTCTTTTCCATTCAACCAATATTGACTGCTCAATTGTTGAAAGACGTTGATCATTAATTGTGATCAAACATAGTACGCAAACTTCAGTGTAGCCCTTCTCCCAATTGTAGCATGCTACTAAACAACATACAGTTGTATTCTATGACAAGTGTGTATGTCCAATTTTCTCTCACGACGATAGAAGACTATCAAAGCAGCATCATACATTCATACAAAGGCGACAGATCATATATACATATACAGCTTGTATCTCAGCCAATGTTTCTCAATGACGTACATAGTCTTATATAAGTCTTATAGAGCCCTTACCTTAAGGATGTCCCATAAGGTATGAGACAGTAGACCACCAGTAGCGTCGTTAAGATGACAAGTACAACGAAGAACGACAGTTGCCGTGAAGGAGTCGCCATCGAAAAATAAATCTTCACAAGAGCTGACTTTATAACATGAGCAGGGGAACAGTTGAGGTTAAAGGGACATTAGCCCCGGGCGATACCATTTATACGAAGGGAGGGGCACTATCAGAAGGTCTCAGAATATGCAAACAGGACAGGGGAAATCTAGAGCCTCTTTCACACTCTGTAACGTATATAAACGTACCAAGTGTCGCGGGAAAATCTTTAAGTACCTATAAAGAGGGGTATCTGTTTTCAGGACACGGTAAAAAAATGTCCGTAAAGACGGGGGAACAACAGTAGAAGTAAGATGACCTGGTTAATCATTGTCATCAACACGACCTGTCACCTTTGATCAGGTCAAAAGGTCGACTCATACGCCCAGAGTGCAGGATACAAGCTCCTATCGTGCACGTCGTACGGTAGATGTAGGACAGCCGAACGACAACCGTATGACAACCGAACGACAACCGTATGACAACCAAACGACAACCGTATGACAGGTGTACGACAACCGAATGACAGGTGTACGACAACAGAACGACAGGTTTACGACAACCGTACAATAGGTGTACGACAACCGCACGACAGGTGTATGACAACCAAATGACAGGTGTACGACAACCAAGCGACAGGTGTACGGCAACCCTACGACAGGTGTACGACAACCGAACGACTGGTGTACGACAGCCAGTTCGGGACCTTTGCAAGACAGTCGTGAATTTGCCGTGTGAAATATAGCTTTCTGTGTGACGTCAAAGGTTGTCGTAGATCTATCCTTTGACTTTTGACAGTTAGTTCTGTCATAGCGTCGCTGAAAGTCTCATTATATTAACAAAAATATGAAATTTAGAATCGAAGTTTGTATTTTAACTCGATTTCACAAAATGCATCTCGCGGCGCATGCACAGTTTAATCCATACAGGCTTATTCAGCTATAGGCACTAAACCAGTCTAAGCGAATAGATTAGAAAATGGGGGCCATTCATTAGTGTTTACCAAATTTCATATCATTATTGACTTGAGTCGATGAAAGGCACGACGCTCAAGAAGATTCATTTTACTATATTTGTTTAGTCAGGTCAAACAAGACTCAGGCCAACCTTGACCCTTTTTTCAGGTACTCCTGGGATTTTAAAAAAAATCATAGCAGCAATAATATTGATAATCGTACACTGTGCCCTACAGCAACACCATATCACAATATCGTCACGGTATCAACAACATAATATACACAATATAAGTGCACATAAATTACAACACTTTCATGTCTATATCTTTTAACACTTTGACTTTTGCCTCTTGTTATGGTCTCAGATTAGAATATGTTTTTTTTTCGTTCGTTTGTCAGAGATGACATATGCCTCACAGCCTTTTTGGTAAACATTAGGGGTGGGTACCGGTACCGTGTACCGGTACAAAACCGGTATTTCTTAATGGACCGGTCAAAAAAAAAACGGTCCGTAAAAAATCAGTGGACCGGCCTATGGACCGATTAGAAAATTCATAGTGCCAGGCGGCCACATAACTGGTCTAAGAAAGTACAAAACAGCAGATTTAACTTCGTTTTCGAAGACGTTAGCTGTGAATCATACCTAGAAACACTTAAAGGATTAGTAAACAGACGGCGAGAAGAGTATAATTATAATGTTGAGACAAAGTGCAAACCTAAGAAATTATATCGTTCCAGACATGACGTTTGGAGACTTTTGCGTGTGTCTCGCTCTCCAAAATATGATGTACTGCGACACTACTATAATCAGGTACAGGTACAGGTCCGGACCTGGACCTGACCCTCTGGACCTGGACCTGGACCGGACCTGAATTGCTTGTACCGGTACCCACCCCTAGTAAACATTCAATTTCATTCACAGATATCTGATACCAGCCGGACGAGTCCATTCTGATGCAGGAGGGTAAAGAAGTCATGTTCAATGCCGAAGTTATGTCGACCCCTGCGACGCCTAGCAACCTTGCTTTTGTCGTAGTAGTGATAAAACAGCGTCCTATTGCGCATGTCCGTGGCGAATGGGTAGAAGCCGTACAGGGTGATGACGTCACAGAACCGAGATGCCAGGATGTAGGCAATGAGCCCGGATGTAGGGGACTTCAATTTGGGAATAAACGTTTCACGGAGTGGTCTGAAATAAAAATAGAAACATAGATCTGGATGTGCTCAGAAGTCTGACGTGTCGGGATCATATTTTAAATATGATCTTTCAATGGATTCACATAATGGTACAATATTAGGTTATCGAATATCTGTAGACATACGCTATTCTTTTCTTTCAAACATAGTTTCCTCATAGTCATAGTTTTACATAGAGCCACTCTTTGAGTAGTGCAACACACACACACACACACACACACACACACACACACACACACACACACACACACACACACACACACACACACACACACACATCACACACAACGCATACCCATACATACACACACATACATACATACACACACACACAACACACACAACACACACATAGACACACACACACACACACAGACACACACACACACGCACAAACACACGTACACAGACATTGCCACAATAAGGTCCTTACTTCGTGAACACCAGTGGAACATTACTTCTCGAGTATGTGACGGTGATGTTTAGCTTGTTCTCCTTTAAGAGCGCCTCCAGTGACTCAAGAGACCGGATAACTGCCCCTGTCCTTAACTTCACATAGCTGAAGACGCTGTTGTTTAGTAGGGTCAGATGTTGGAGAACACCCTCTCTCGTACGCGTGTCTTTTGACGAAAGTTCCGTTCCTAGTTGTTTTACTCCCGTCCAGTTAATGAAGGATAAGTTTGATTTTCGTCCAACGTCCTGAAGATGAAAAAAATTTGAGTATACATTGAAAAAAATTGCACCTGTACAAACAGGTGTTAGATGTTAGATAAGCAATTAATAAAAGTCTCGATAAAGATTCTTTGTTCCCTTCTTTTGCATAACCGATTAAATGACTTCCGAAAATAATTTCATCAGGTTGGTAGAATATAAAATATAGGAGATTCTTTTTACACAACCAGGTAATCTCACCTGCTAACGTTTCGGTGTCTGTCAGACACCTTCTTCAGAGCTTCTGACTGGAGTACTGCTTCTCACCGCTATACGTAGCCGATGTAGGTGGCGCTTTTACGGTGAGAACACTGTCCCAAACGTGGCTAAGCTTACGACGAGGGGGGATACAAGCTTAGCGGTGAGAAGCAGTACTCCAGTCAAAAGCTCTGAAGAAGGTGTCTGATAGACATCGAAACGTTAGCAAGTGAGATTACCTGGTTGTGTAAAAAGAATCTCCACCATCCCGGTTAAATGACTGTATATGCGTTACGGTAACACATCACTTGAGCACAGTAGGCACAAGCTTCGAAAGACAGGACTGGAAGGTTTGATCCACTCGCAACGAGAATAATCCCTGTACTCTTTTCGATAAGTGTGGTGGGTTCTTTAAGGTTAACGTGATTGAGGTGTGGCTCTCCTTAACACGGTTATGCATTGTAGGGAAGTTGAGATTGCTTCTTAAGAATTTGAGAATCTGAAGAAAGTGTCTTCTTACAAAATATCCTTTCTTACCTGCTCGTAATCTTTTATGGCGGCCATATTCATTCTGATGACGTAATCATGACTGTCGATCTCGTTCCCACAGCTGCTGTTGAGAAGTATCCCACCGTTACCAACGATTGCGCATGCGTGATAATGATGAACTGGTGTTTTTGGTGTTGGACAGCCTTTCCTCTTTTTACACTTCTTTTTACGGTTTTTGTAGTCGGAGAAGTATGCAAAGTTCTCAAACGGTTTCAGTTTCTGCAATGACTTGTCAAGTCTGAAAAAAGGAAATATAGAGTTAACAGTGCATTAACCTTGCACAAGAATGAATGAATGAATGAATGAACTTTATTGCTCGACAATTGTACACGGCAAAATGTATGGCAACAATGACAAGGCAATCAATACAATGAATACTAAAATAGTCTATTCTATTCTGAACACTATAACCACAAGAATATGAACGCAATTGGGGTACCGACATGATATACGTTAAACATTTCTGTCTATTACAATACATTCTCTCTTTTGTAGAGCGCTACATATGTATTGGCCTAAGTACTTAGATATGGTGTCGGGGCATGACATAAGTAGATTAAAAATGTCTGTGTTTGCCTTTGGCAAAGGTTTACTGGATGATCTTCAGTCCATCCATTAGCAAAACACCGTTACTTATCATTTATAAAGATCCTTGCCCTAAATTTCAATGTTTGATCTTACACAGACAGAATTTAACGTCAACTCAGCTTTAGATAATTAGTAGTAGTTGGTAATATACTGTGTTAGGTATAACGAGTGCTATCCTTTTGTCATACAAAAATGGCTTCTTGGACAACTGAATGCCTTGGAGAAAACTTCAAGGTGATTTATTTGTCGAAAGATCAAAATACTACTTATGGAGTTTTGGACCACCTTGTGAGATTCTTTTTCACGTTCGCGTCTAACTTTTTTTTTCTTGGCTGCAAATTCTTCGTCACCTTAGGTGCCCTGAATGAACGACTAGACAGTAGTTATTGTGTGAAAAGAATAACAACAACATGACATAGTAGCGTCCAGTGTCAGAAGAAGTCAAGTTGCTATGTGATGATTAAGCCTAGTGTCGACGCCAATTGTTATCCAGGTTGAAAATTGTAGCAACACACATATATATAATGAATAACTTTATTGCACGACAATTGTACATGTCGTATGTATGGCAAGTATTCGTAAACATAATACAAAGTAGAAGTATAGAATAAATTAACATCCTAATTACTAATACAATACAATAAGGGCTAGCATACATTTTTATATAGCGTAACAGTTATGATCTAGTTGGTTTAATCATTAGTTTTGGTATTTTTCCTAATGTGAAAGCAGTCGTTAAGATATCTACGTATTTTCGTATTGTGGGGATTGTTGCATTTAAATATATATATATATATATATATATATATATATATATATGATGTTTTACGTCATAAGCTATTAACACTTGTTTTAAGCTATTAACACTTCTCAAAACAAGTACAAGTTTAAGAGTCTCGATGCTACAGACCGTTTTGAGTACATATTTAAATGCAACATTCCCCACAATGCGAACATAGGTAAATATCTAAACGACTGTTTTTACATAAGAAAAAATACCGAAACTATGATTAAACCAACTCGATTATACAACTATGTCAAAAACGTATGCTAGCCCTTATTGTATTGTACTAGTAATTTGGATGTTAAGTTTTATTCTATACTTCTATTTTGTTTACGAATTATGGCCATACTTTGTACCATGTACAATTGTCGTGCAATAAAGTTCTTCTATAGTTGTAAATTAGGAATATGTGAAAAGACTGAATATATAAACCACCTTGTGAGATTATTTTTCACGTCCACGTCGACCGTATTGTTTCCTGTTGGCTGGACATGTTTCGTCACTTTAGGGGCCCTGAATGAACAGATATGAATAGACAGCAATTATTGTATGAGGAACATCAAAATTGTATAATAGCTTCTGTGATGTCAGTAATATAGATCAAGTTACTATATCATGATTGAGCATAGCTATAGCATTGTCAGTTATACTGTTAAAGGTAACCCAAGCAATATTAGGGCCCGAAAATTGGATTTTGAAAGTCAAGTTATTTAGTCATTTCTATACATGATTAGTTCAAAGAACGTTATCACAATGTATAGCAACGTCCATCATGCAAAAATATGACGTTGTTGTGATGTGAGAACTCACTGAAAATTTTTTGTAGGCTCGTGAAACTAAGGGGATCATCGTACGGCACGATTTTGCGTGGTTTTAAAATGTTCGAAGTATGAAGTTATTACGCAACTGTGCTAAACAATGTTAGTACATGTCACTTTCGTAAAGATTTCAGCATTTTTAATGTCTATTTTTTGGGCCCTAATATTGCTTTGGTTGCCTTTAACAGTTAAGAAATAATGTCTGCACCCCTTCCAATACATCTGTCAATATTGAAGTGTGTATTCAGAGAGGTGGGCGTGACCCTGTTCGCTTGTCTTACATGCAGGGTCATGAACTGTGACTCACCTTGTAGTGTTGGCTTGTATGTGTGTGTCTAAGACCATCTGTCTCAGCTGGATTCTATTCTGCACTGCCTTTAGACTGTAACTGTTAAAACAAACATGATTTAGTCAAATGTTTTGGCAAAAAATGTAATAATAGTAAAACGCGCTACAGTACGGCAGTATAAGACAGTAAGGGATATTGGCATTGCTTGTATTAATACCATAACACAATGCAAAGAGCCATTGTCTAAATGTATAACAAAGCACAAACGTTTAAACGATCAATAGACACATTTACGAATAAGTTATGTTGAAGTATTTTGGCGCTTGTGTTTTGAAAATCGGTTTCTTTCTTGAGTCTATTTTTATACCAAAAGACTTACGTATTATGAATGTTTTCGAACGACGCACGTATGCGTAAACAATTTATGACCTTTGCGTACGTTCGAATGCAATACTAAAGCTATATGATCTGGAATAATATTGATGCCCTTACCTTGTTAATGTTGAGATGTCAAAAGTTACAAAGTTGTAGTAGAGTATTACCGATAACGTGAAGAGAATGGTCAACATAAAGAACGACATCGGCCGGGATGGAGTCACCATCTTGATAGCACTGTGTTTTTACAGACAACCCGTCCGACTACTAATTAGTGGGTTCATTATGTAGTCAACGTTTACAGAAGATAACAAATAGTTAATCGAACACTGAAGTTTTACAAACGGCCTCCTCGACAAAATAATGAAAGGGGGATAGCAGCATTCTTCCAGGACAGAGGGGCGATTTTAAGAAACGCTAAAGGCTTAAGATATAACACTTCAGATCAGCTATAAGAATGAAGGACGTTTTTCTTGACTATGATGACCGGAAAACCCACTTAGGGCCATGCCATTCTATTGACGGGGGGGGGGGGGTGGTAAGAAGGTATAGGAAACTGCACGGTTTCACAATGATTAAACATTTAAACTGCATAGAAAGTTTGACAAACACACATTCAATACCTGAGAGAACAAAACTTCGTGTTTTGCCCGAGTTATGAAATAACGTTTTTCAAGTATGAATAATCAAATTTCATAGGGGGCAAGGGGTATTTATTTTTGGCCGCTGACCCACAAAACAAAAATAGTTTACCCTGTTGACATGTATTTCACTTTTGAACTCAGCAAGGAGGTTAGAAATACACATGGAACAACGACTGAGCTTTTTGCAATGCTGGACGTTCATTTGAAGTTCAATGTTGTCAAAACGCTAGTATGCTCCACCAAAGGAGGTTATCTATTAAATTCAAATTATGAGGATAAACGCTATTCACCTTTATTTCCGCTTGTTCAATTGAATTCAATGCGCTTCGTTTTGTTGATGGATCCAATTACATACTAGGAGGTGATAATCCTTACCGTGTACAGATAGGTATATACATCAAAGAATATTTGAACATTAGAACAAGCAATGTATAATGACACGTGAAATTACGATATGTTGCTCTATCCCATATGATTGTGTGTAATCAAACTCATTTGTATGCACTTATTCGTTTGTATGTATGTATAGATGTAGTAGACCTTACGAAAGTCGCTTTATGTGCATTTGTTGTGTCAATAAAAATCTATCTCTCTAAACATTTTGAATAAATACTGCATTTTGTTATTATTTGAATGACGGTTAAATGAATGGGAACGACGTTTTGTTATCATAGACTGAACGGAAATACGAAGGTACAATTCTTACTTAAATCTCTCAAAATAACATGATATAACTGTATAGCACACCTTATACTATAGTATGTCAATCATGGCGTCATGACATTGTATTTACAATTATATAAGAATAATGCATAACAAAAGGCATATGGGTCAATAAAAATGTTATACAGTGCAGTAAATATGAATCATAACTGGATAGATCGGCTTTCTTATGGTTTGAATAAGAAAAATATCAGGGTGGTGTTGAAAAATCATGAAAATAAGATTTATAGCATAAGGCCACGCTAATTTAAATTCTTGGTTAGCGGATTTTTTTTCTAAATTTTAGCACAAAAAAAATCATGAAAACAGAAGGCTGGGGTGAAAACTTGCACCTGACCCTGTTCACTCCCTGAAATTGTGTGCACCAAAGTACAAACTTTCCTCTGAGATTCTGTTTTCCTGTTAATTTTCCAATCTAGCATTTTTTTTTAAATTCTGTTAACCAAGAAATTAAAATGGTGTGGCCTAATGGAAAAGAAGATATAAGGGAAAATATATTAAAAAAAAAAAAAAAAACTACTTACTGCTTATTTCTAAAAACACCCTGAAGAGTATTCTTGGTCTGGCATAAATGCTCAATAAATGATATTTGAAATTTTGGAGATCAGTCTGGTTTTTATTTCGGCATTTTGTCATTGGTGTTTTAGTCACTATTCATATCATAACAAAATGCAGCAAATTGGCAAAACAGTTACTAGTAGTTTCAATCTTCATGATATACCCCAGAAAACGAGTGTAGCATTGGCCTTTTATTTCAAACTTTGCATCATACATACAGTATATATTTCAGAATATTTCATTTCCCATTCTGCTGTGAAAAAAATAATAATAATTCACTGAATTCTGTTAGCTTCCCTACCCCTAGATTTATTTCCAAGCAGATATTTGGCAGGGAAATTGTAACATTCAGGCTGCAATGTTCTTTCGTAGGTTCCCTTAACCAATGGAAAACAATACTGCAAGAATACTGTAAGCCTTGAAATATTTGCGGTACTTTTAATTTTGCTGTGACCTGTTAGCATGAAATCATAACACCGCGAAAATGTGTTTTGTAATTCTACTGTAGAACAGAATTGTTTCAACTACAAATTTAAACACCGTGAAAACCTCTTTTTTTCTTCCATAGTACCACCAAATAAAACCACTGTGAAAGTATATGCATTTACAGTATTCTGTAATTTCCCTTCCAACATCTACTTGGAGCTTAGCGGTGACTTAGTTAACAGTGATTTCTGTTGTGACACTAAGAGCCAGTGACCTCATAAGAATTAACAAGTTTTCACCATTAATTGTACACTATTTCTTATGTACAAACACCTCTACAAACTTGAACACATTGCTACCCCTATGCGAGTCACCACAAGATAGAACTACAAGTCAATATCGACTTCCATCCTTTTACTACTAACTCATGCTGGTTAATATTGACGAAAACAAATGTTACATGTACATGTACCACCAGTTAATATGGTATAACTTTACCATGTGCACTTAGGCCACACCATTTTAACTTCTTGGTTAACGGAATTTTTAAAAAAAATGCTAGATTAGAAAATCAACAGGAAAACAGAATCTCAGAAGAAAGTTTGTACTTCGGTGCACACAATTTCAGGGAGTGAACAGGGTCCGGTGCAATTTTCCACCCCAGCCTTCTGTTTTCATGATTTTTTCCTGCTAAAATTGAAAAAAAAATCTGTTAACCAAGAAATTAAATTTGTGTGGCCTAATATATAGCTGTAAACAGATGTTAATGACACAAATGTCACAACATACTTACACCCTTGTAAGTTGTATACTAGTAGCTGTTACCACATATCTTCATATTAACTTATATTCATCAATAATTAAATATCAGACAATGTGGGTGTGTATTGGCAAATTTGGAACAAAACGATTCAAATTTCAAATAGTTGTGCAAGAGAAGAAGATACTGAAAGAAAACAAATTTTCTGTATGCACAAAATTAATGCTGATCCCAAAATTTCATACAAAACAGATGCTGAAATGCTTCAGTTCTAACCACACTTAAAATGTAGCGACACGTTTTGTGACAGAAAATACACAACCACCAGTCAACCAATCAGAAAGCAGCAATAGAGGTCGGCTAAAGTCATGAACTTCTTGAGTATGAAAGCGACAATTTTTTCCCCGATTGTCCTCTAAAAGACGCCTCTCTTTTTGTACAATGTGATAATTTTTACAGGCATTTTGAGTCCGAGTGAAACATTCATACACTACATTATAACGTCTCAAGTTCCATATATATCCTTTACATTTGTGCAAATTAATATTTGTAAAAAATAATGAAGAATTACAAAATCAATCAAGAAATGACCACCTATATCATGGCTAACAGAATGAAACATAATTCTAGTTTAATATTTAACACAAAATGCACAGCCATAATAGAACATAATTATTCACACTAAAGAATGCCTTCTAGAACAGCTATGCAAACTGTTTCTACAAATTTTATCACAGCATTAAACATGCTGTAAAGCTGTCAATATGTACCTTTCTTAGAGTTACTCATAATTCCTAAAAGTAGTACTTGTATACATACATACTGATCATGTACATAGCTAGAGTTGCGAGTGTTTGTTGTACAATGCAAGTATAATACATGTAACAGACACACCGTATTGGCCAAATTAATGTGAGAAAAACTTCCTTAACGAATCCTAAGACTGGCTATTTAACAGTGACGTCACAGTACAAAATGTTGCAACTGTCCTTTCTTGTTTTGTTTTTTTTGTTGTTGTTTTTGTTTACTTGAATGCTCAGCAACATCCGCTCTTCTGTTCCTGTGGTTCGTCCTCTGTGATCTGAATGTTTCTCCGCGTGGACCCGGGTTTGGCTGTGGCATCGGGTTTGGAATTGGAGTCCTTTTCTAACATTCCTAACAAATCAAAAAACAACTCTGTTAGCAATACAACCAATCAAACGCCTTTGAACAATAGAGTGACTCAATTATTCAATTTATGCTTCAGAATCTGATGGGCTATCTTATACATGTAGTTTGAATATCTAGTACCAAAGTTGTGCCCTTAAGCTTGGAAAAGGCACTTTACAAATTTCTTCACTTGACTCAGGTGAAAATGAGTACCTAGTTTCAGTTAGGGACATCCTTTCTAATCATAATGTAAAGCAGAGGTCCCGTGTTTGAGGAGAGCCTTACGGTAATTTACCAGTTGTGTCTTGCAAACAAAAAACAAGAGGTCAACCTATATTCTAGTCAAATTTATATACAATGTATATGTTAACCTGCAAAGTGCGAAGTAAAACTTACATTAGTACCTAACAAAGCCTGTAAACAATAATTGCATTACAACTTAAGACCACACCAATTTAATTTCTTGGTTAACGGATTTTTTGAAAAAATGCTAAATTCCAAAATCAACATAAAAACAGAATCTCAGAGGAAAGTCTGTACTTTGGTGCACACAGTTTTAGGGTGTGAACATACAGGGTCATATGCAAGTTTTCACCCCAGCCTTCTGTTTACATGATTTTTTGTTGTTGCTAAAAAAAAAAATTAAAAAACTGTCAACCAAGAAATTGAATTGGTGTGGCCTAATGGCGAGAATATCTTTGGCCCAAGAATCTTTGAAAAGCGCCGCCAGGCGATATGTATTTCTGCTAAAACAAATAAACTGAAACTGAGAATCGTAACAAAATATTTCCGTATAGTAATCATTTATGTAAATCAATATCAAGTTCTTAACCTTCAGCACACTGATGTAGCCGTTTGGTACCCTATTCTCAGTTGGTTACAGAGTTAGGCAGCAGGGAGAAGGTTAAGGTATCGTCTAAGGGTGGCTGAGGAATTTTGGGATGTTTTTGAAAAAAAACTTTCTTAAGCTTTATAAACCTTCCTCAACCTTAATTTTTTTTCAGGTAGTACCTTATAGCAAGGTGATAATTTATGCAAATTAGTATGATGTCATGATTACGTCATTAAGATTTATAAGGCCACGCCGCTTTTTTAGAAAAAACGCTCTCCTTGGCTTATGTTTCGATGTTCATCAATATAAGTTTGCAGTAATGTACATGATAGTAATACTTAAAGAATGACGCGTGGCTACGTGAATATTATGAAATATAGATTTTTGGCGATTTTTTTGTCATCAAACAAAAAAAATTAAGGTTGAGGAAGGTTTATAAAGCTTAAGAAAGAGTTTTTTCAAAAACATCCCAAAATTCCTCAGCCACCCTTAGACGATACCTTACAGGGAATACTTACTCTTAGTAAGGTCTAGAAACATCTCCTCTACCCCTTTGTTGAGTTTTGCGGACGTGTGGAAGTGTTTGGCTCCCACCGACGTCGCGTAGGCCTCCGCCTCTTCCGCTGGAACGTTTCGCTGCTTCTCTAAATCTATCTTGTTTCCTTTGAGAAAGAAAGAAGACAAAAATGCTCGGTTAGACAAGCAGCTAGAGTATTTCAGTTTTCTTGCCAGAAAAGTCTAAGCATACTGGCGCCTTCTATACTGTGATTTGGACCCCCTATGCTGTGATCTGGACCCCTATATGCTGTGTTTCAACCAGCATAGGGGTGTTTCTTTCTGGAAAGAATTCGAACCTTGTGACCCTTCATAAATCTTATACATGTACAAAGTTAATACATTTGTATTTGGCTTTAGGATGAGGCTGTGACAGAGGGAAAAGTTTAGTTTGCAAAATTTATCCCTCAAAATGCAGGAAATAGTGTCACATCAGGTTATGACTTTTAAAACTTTCTACTGTGGAAAGGAAAGTGATTTTGAACCAGTTTAGCTCAAATGAACTCAATGAACAGATGAGCTATTCTTCCACTGGTCGTGACAGAGAAGACAGATGCTATGTACAGTATTCACAGGTTCATTGTACCGGGGAAATTCCCCTAGTTCTTTTTGACATGCACAATGACAGTGTTCAACGGCTTAACGTCCCGTCCTAAGGACTGCAACCTTTTCCGGTAGCGTGCATGTCGGGTGAGCGACACAGCCGGGATCGAACCCGGGGCGTCTAGTTCCAAAGGCAAGATTTAAACCACTGGACTACGCACGCTAAAAGCATAGGGGTGTTTCTGGAAATAACCTTGTGACCCTTCATAAATCTTAATACATGTACAAAGTTAATACATTTGTATTTGGCTTTAGGATGAGGTTGTGATATATAGAGGGAAAACTTTACTTTGCAAAAGTTATCCCTCAAAATGTAGGAAATAGTGTCACATTGGGTTATGACTTTTAAAACTTTCTACTGTGGTTATGTCTTTGTCACTCCATGCCACCCTCCCGAACAGGCCCGCTATCGCTCGGTAACATTACCCCCCATAGCGGCCTTGCCCTTTCATGCCTATAAAATCACTTCTGGCGACGTTATTGACAGTTGTTCATGACTAATTAATGAGTTAGCCTTATTTGGCACAAACAGCCATTATTTTTGCTCTGAATCCAAAGTAGCATAACCTGATTGGTTGATAGCATCCCAGCGTCCTTTGCACTTTTACTCTAGATGAGCTTAAGCCAACCCTCTGATTGGCTGCAAGCTGTTTTGGTGGTGACATCTCCAGAAGCGATTTTACAGGCTTGAAAGGGCAGGGCCGCTATGGGAGGTAACGTTACCGAGCGATAGCGGGCCAGTTCGGGCGGGTGCTTCATGCAGGACATTCGCTGCGCAAATTTGTTCTTCTGCACCTGACTATACTGTGAAAAATTCTGTTGAGAACCCTGTATCTTATCATCAACCTTGCAAATTGGTGTATCAATACATTGCTAAGAACTTATAATAAGCTTTACTATAATTACATATTTGTTTGTTTCATCTTTGGTCCAGGAAAATAAACATTTCTTTCTTACCTGCTATACAAAGAGTGACTTCACTGCCCAGCATTTTCCGCAGCTCCTTAACCCAGTTTTTCACCTGGAGAAAACAAGTTTTCAAGTTAAAAGAATAAGATGCTGCATGAGATGCTTTAACCTTCTCCCTGCCGCCTAATAACCCAACAACCAATAGATCTTTCTCACACGGCGGCCATGATAGAATGAAAACGAGGCCCTTGTGGCATACAATAGACCGATCCTAACTGTCAATCACAATTAGCAGTTTAGCCAATGATTACCTGATAATTGGAGAATCGACCAATGAGGAAGTGGCTGCATGACCGTCAAATATTTGAATTCCTCTGTTTTATTTTGCATTTCTACGTTTTGACGGACGAGGGCGGGGACTATGGGATCGGTCAACAAAGCTCTAAAGTGCTGCATCTTTTTTGTGCATTACATTAGTTATAATATTGATACTTGGATATCATATTTTAAAACTTATTCATTCAGTTAATGTGATTAAAGAGGAAAACTAAATCTGTACATTATTTTTGCTTCTTTGCCTCAGTGGCCTCGTCTTCATTCTATCATATCCGCCGTGTGAGAAAGGTGTATATACACGTTTGATGACAAAAGGCTCAGCAGGCTAGCAATCTACATTCTTTCTTACACTACTACTTACACTGCCAAACACAAATCTTAAGAAGTTGGTGTACTATCATTGCCTAAGAGCAGCATACATAACAGCTGAGCATTTTTGACAAATATGCTATCATCACCTATAATGGTATCTATATACATCTGACATCAGGTTCAGGATTTAATGCAATTAGCTTGCTAGGTTCTATCAGATTCTCATTGATTCTTGGGAATGGAACATGATCTGCATATCACAATACAAGTGTATTTCCTTGTGGAACTGCTTCTCTAATTTATCATAGTAGACACATTTGAAAGTCTAACTTACACTCTAAGCTTAAAAATAGTCAGTTTGGGCAAAATTGTGGATTGTCC